>NC_090940.1:159873371-160484332 GCF_040938575.1 Ambystoma mexicanum
GACCCCATGAGAAAGGCACATGAACCTACCTGGAAATGTTGCATTATGGGGAATGGTCTGTATTTGGAGGGAATCGTGTTTTTAGATGGATATGTAAAAAGGATCTGTATTTGGATAGAATTTTGCTATATTTTGTTCGAATCGTCTGTACTTGATTGAGAAAAAAACATGTTTTTTTCCTCCAGATGGACATATGGAATCGTCTGTGTTTGCATGAGGGGGTCTTTGTTTTGGTGGCGTGGTCTGTGTGGATTAGGTTTTATTTGGATAGATGGAAGGAATAGTGTGTGTGTGTGGGTGTGTGTGAAATAGTCTGTGTGACTAGAATAGTCTGTGACAAGAATAGTTGTGTGTCTGTGTGTGTATGAAATAGTCTGTGTGACTAGAATAGTCTGTGACAAGAATAGTCTGTGTGTGTGTGTGGATGAAATAGCATGTTTGTGTGTGACTAATAGTATGTGGCAAGAAGTGTGGGTGTGTGGTGTGTGGGCAGTCTGGTTTTGGATGGAGTAGTCTGTATTCAAACTGACAGATGAGCGCTAGTGCACACGTGACTTTTTTCTATGCCCTTCTACGGATATTGGCGGGGGGGGGGGGGCGTACACCTGACATTGTTGCTAAATGCCTTCATTAAAGGGACGCTAACCTTCATCTCTGGGGATTCTTGGTGTGCGAGGTTGCTTGAATCTCCAGGATAAAAAGAACCCCCAGCTGGAGGGACCAAGTCACTAGTGTTCTACTTCTTTGGCAGCGGATGGATACTGTACAGTGAAATGAGTCCCTCAGACAGGTTAGGCTCTGATGTGTGGTGTAAAGCGAGCCGAGTGGGTCCTCCAACTTAGACTTGGCTCTGGTCACCCACTACCACTCGGTGTTTGGCGCCATTCGGCCGGATTCTCAGAGTCGCGCAGAGAACGCGCTCCTTGCATTTGCGCCGCTTTCAGAATGCTCGCGTCACCGTCTTCTCAAAAGTGCCCGGCGCGTTTCCGGAGGGGCTGGACCGTGGCGCAGAGGTGCACTCTCCACCCGCCTCGCATATACCAGTGCCGGCCGCGCGCTTCCGGCACGTGCTCTCTGGAAGCGCATTTCACAGAGACGGGCCATCAAAGGGCCCTTCTCTGTCCAATGCTCAGATTTTCATCATTGTTTGCGGGAAGATCACTAGTGTTGACAGCCACAGACTGAACCGTGACTGTCGCACTTCAAAAATGATAAAAGCATGACTGGGTGAGAGATGCCGTCCCGGGAAGATAGCTCAGGGGCAACGTGCTCGCCTTGGAAGCAAGACGACACGAAGCAACACAGGTTTGATCCCCGCGTCTGCGCTTAGAAGCCCCTCGGTGTTTAAGCGTGTTATAAATACACAACTAAGACAAACACAACTAGCAACTAAAACAAACAATTCCTGTAACAGCGCCTCGATGTCCGCGGGCTGTGTGAGCGCTTTAAAAATGCAAAAATAAATAGATAAATGACACTGTCCCGATTTGTCCCCACCTCCGCCCCCCTGCGCCTGTTGAAACAGGCCCAAATTTCTCTGCATTTCATAGCACAGCCTGATTATGAATACGGGATTACGCCATGTGCTTTTAAATGCCCAGAAATGCCCTCCGATATTTGTAAAGCGCTGAAAAAGTGCATTTGAATCAGAAAGTGGGCCTATTTCTTTGTTTTGTTTTTTGCGGCAAGTGAAAATGTTTTGAGAATATGCCCCATTGCGTCTACCATACAACTTGTTACCTGTCTAGAGCCCCAAGATACCCCGGTGAGGGGGAAACGCGCTCCACGCATTGCGGTGTTGGCTCTGGAGATAAAAGCATCAGCAGCAGGACAGGGAATGCACGTATAACAGTCCCTCTGAAGTTACACTGCTAAACCCTAATGTTGCCCGGGTTGCGTTTTCACAGGTGTGGCCGATCGGATAGGTGCCTTTCTGTGATCATAATTGGATGGGATCTTGACTCGCCCCTGGGCGCTATGGGTAACGCAAGCTTTAGCCCGCGGCCACCATATCGCGCCATTAAGCTGAACATCGCAGTGTGTTGCATGGTCTGCTAAGTCACACAGTGCAGTGCTCTGCTTGTGGAGCCATTCAACAAAAGATTGCATATGTATTTGCACAACTAAATGGTTACTTGGTAATTGAATGTAACTGGTGTGTGACTTATTGCTGGGACGATGTCATGTAAACAGGCAAGACACATCAAACATATCATGGGTCAAGAGCAACTTATTGGTTTTGGCTATTAGGTGGCGCCTTAGTGACTCCTCTAAGCCAAAACTATTGGTGCAGGAGTACAAAGAGGATGGAGAATGGGATGTGAGGTAGGACCTGGGATGTGAGAGAGGACACACAGCCTTGGACATCATTTGGATGTTTCCCCACCAACTGACTGCCCATGACCATCCAAATCTGTATGGCCATTGTCACCCACTATGCTCAAAACACACAATCCTGGGATCTCTTTGAACTAGCTCTCTCACGCCTTAACATGAACGGTGTTGTATGTTGTGGCTGTTGTTTCTAAGCAGTCTTCTGGGAGTTAATGGCTTCAAAGCAGCTAAAAATCCGCTCCTGTTTAATAAAAATGTTTTAACCAAGTGCAAGAGGGTCTTTGGCCATTTGTTTCAAAAGTAATATGTGTGTCCTCACATCTGTCCCTTGCACTGAATACCATTTTTAAAGGGACGCAATGGCAGAGCCATTTTGCCAGGTACTCTCACCATTTACCAGCTAAAACCATCTTGTGGCCATGTAGTGCCATAATGGCAGTGCCATGCCATTGGCTGTCTCGTGCCTACACAATAGCCATACCTGTTGGCTCTGCACCTGTGTGTTTTCTTCTCCCCGTCAAGCATGTGCTCCCTACAGTCACGCCTGTTGAGCCCTCTTTGGCATCTGTGAGTACTGCTGCCTGTCTGGTGTGTATGTGCATGCTTTGCAAGACCGGTGCTTGGCGATCAAGCGCTTTGAGGTCCTTGGGCAAGTTGGCACATTATAAGAAATTCTATAGAATAGTAGCCTGCGGCAGGTAGGAACCCGCCACTAGTCTATTGCCTAAATTAACAGTTGGATGGAAGACTAAGCCAGTGGCCCTGGAATATCGTGGACCCTTAGTTCAAGATTGGATGGGCTTGTAGACATAATCCACAAAGAATATATCCAAGAACAATGTAGATACAATGGAATAGAGTGGAGGTCGTTTTTAGATTTTTATTCACTGAAGGCTATTGGTCTGGCTAGCGATTGATGGCTAATGATTGTGAGCACACGTGCGCGTCAGTGATTTGTCACTATTCCCTCCATGTGTAACTTTCAGGCACTGTGATTTTCTGAAAGGGGAACGTTCTGTCTGTGCCTTAGGTGCAATTTGTTGTCTGTGCTGTCAATTTCATCAAGAGTTCCAGATCTAGAACTCTACGCAGAACAGTGTGTTGTGCACTATGTTCCGTGTTTTAAGCAGGTGCCTCTTTTGCATTAACTGTTGTTCTCGTGTTGGATGGTGCGAGGTTTATTGCTGATGGAATCAGGTTTATGCTGGCATCGAAGGCTGCACCTGACCTTTTGGCTTGGTCAATGCTTTCTTTTAATAATTGCGAAACCCGATCGGTAGGATCCATTCAGGCAGTCTCAGATTCCAGACCGACCTTGGACAACCCAAACTATCTGGTTAAGTATTCACAGGCCTCTTAGGCACTGCTGTAAGAGGCAAAACAAGAAGCAGTGACTGGGAGGTTTGGAATTAATCATAACCTCCGGCATTGCAAAGGGAAACCCTCCAGACCATCGTTCTTCACCTGCCAAAGGGGAAAGACCATATGAAAATCAGGTTTGGTACCACCCCAAAAGGTGCAGACCAGCTCGAACTGCTTGGTCTCATCCCTTCTGCACAAGAGCACAAGCATCCCCAGACATGTTTGGGTCTTTTTGGGCCTCATCAGTGAGTAGCTTGGGTCTCTAGGCCCAGCAGGCACAGGATCCATGTCTGGGCATACCCGTCCCACTCTGGGTGACTGCAGCAAAACAAAAAAGGTGTAAAAAAAAAAAAGGTGGGTGAGGCGCGCACTCCAATTCCTGCCCAATATACTAGCTGAAGAAAGAAAAAATATATAACTGGGTTAAATCCCAAAAGTGTCCAATTCACTGGGTTAGATTCCAATTTCTGCCAAAATATTCAGAGTTGGATCCCTTCTGCTGCATTCCTGCTGCTGTTCTCCTCCTCCTAGCGCTTTCGTGTCCCAACACTCTTCAGGGAGGCTGTGTTGCCTTGCTTTGCAGGTGAATCCAATTAAATTGCTAATGCAGTCTCTAAGGATTATGGGAGCTGTAGTGAAAAATGTTTTGTTCAGTTGAGGTGACCAAGGAAAGACTCCCCTCCAGGAGCACACATTTTACCCTTAGCAGGGGGAGGGGGGAAAACCATAACTATGGTTCTCCACTGTAGGGCAAAATATCCCCGGTGCTGCAGCCTCAAAAAAGGTGATGGCTGGAAGGTTTAGAATTAATCCTAACCTCTGGCATTGCTTGGGGCAACCCTCCAGACCTTCGTTCTACGGCTGCCGTGCCATTACAAAAGGGGAAACGCCATGTGCAAATCAGGCTTGGTCCCACCTCAAAGGGGCAGTCCAGCCCGAACTGCTTTGTCGCATCCCTTTTGCACAGGAGCATGATCATCCCCAGACATGTTTCGGCCTCATCGGGCCTCATCAGTGAGGAGTAGCTTGGGTCTGTTGGTACTTTACAAAGCACCCACAGGGTTGTAAGAGGAATCCGAGAATTGCTCTCTAGCAGCGAAACTCGATTTTCCATTTTTTTCTGGGTGGATCTCCGACTTCCTTCGATCTGTTGGTAACTAAGCAGCTAATTAGAAGGCCTCCGATGTGATTATCCGCTCAGTTCAGACCCTGGTTCTCTTCACTCAATCCATGCATTGCCTACACTTTTATTTTAAAACGAAACCATTCCGGAACCATTTCTTTTGAAAATAAAAGTATTTGAACAGTAAAACTTAATTTAAAAAAGTAGAGTAGCACTGCTCCTGACCGCACCCGCCCACTTTGACTACTGGAGCAGTCCCTCATTGGAGGATTGCTCATGTTCTATTCACTAATGCGCATGTACAAGGCCTAATTCTCAGCACTGCCATCTGCTGGTTTAGGAATGTCATGGCACGTCTTTCCTAAAAGCTCCATCGCATTTCCATACTCGAAGGAGCAATCTGTGTCGCTTGGTGGTGACCTAGGGAGTGAAGACACCTTTGGTGCCAAATGCTGGCTGGTCTGGGGGATCTTTGAGGGTCTTTGACCAGCCTTGGCCCTGATGCTCAGAACGCCACAGGCCTCAAAATTATCTGAGTTTGTTACTTATCACAGCAGGGATTTCTTGGAAAACAGGGTAATAAAATGTCGTAACACGAAATAACAAATCTTGTTACCTTCAGTGGCATAATTTGCATAGATTTGTGGAGGTTTCGAAGCCATTGCAGTTGCGCAACAGTTTAGTGAGCCTGTAAGATAGCTCAGCGGGTTGAGCGCTCACTGCTGCAAGCTATGTGTGATTCTCAAGTTCGAATCCCACCCATGCCACCTCTGCCTTTCACCCTTTCGAGGTCGATAAATGAGTACCAACTTCAGTTGGGATGACAAACGTATGTAAACATGTTATATGTACAGCGCTTAGGCGTAAGCGCTATGTAAATATCAAATAATTATCATCTTGCTGTGGTTTTTAGCTCCCTCGCTGCCTGCAGATGATAATACCACTCGGAAGATACCTGCAACCGTGGCCAATCCTGCTGAGGGCCTCTTTTGGCTGGTTGGAGTCACAGCCACCAGTTTGCCAGCTGTGTTTATCTGCATAAGGTGATCCACTGGGTAAATGCTGAACTGTAGTACCTAGCATTCCATCGTATGTGTATCCTCAGCGTGCAAAGTCACATGCATAGCACAGAATGTTGAGAGTACATGTGCCTTGAGCCAAGGGCCTACTCAATGCACGGGAGAGGGCATAGCGGCTACCCTACTGCTGTTCAGGAGCAATGCACGGCGTCCCAGCTCTCCCTGCATAGGGAAGAATTGGGTCTGATGTCCACAATAATCAGAGGGTGTTATGTTAGCTTGCATTTGTATAGTGCCTACTGCCATAGTTAAAGGTATCGAAGCGCTGTTTCCGGCAGAGGGGCAAAGGGGGAATATGGCAGAAAAGACCCACCAGGTGGGCAGCAGCAGGCGCCAGGTGACTGTAGCTGGAGGCGACTATACAGAAGCCGACTCTATTGGCTATGTCACTGCTGGTTAAGTCTCTGCCTCTGCTGGTCCCCATCCCCTTTGTTTTTTGTCTCTAGAGATGCACGGAGCATGGCTAGAGAACAAGGCTGCTGTTGTGCGAATCCCTGCCCCCCGTTCGCCTTTCATTCATGTTATCTCATCTGGTTTACCAGGAGTTTGGAGCGTTTTGTGTGCAAGGAATACATTGTTCAAAAGGAAGGCCAGAGAGAATTTCTGAAAGTGGACATTCTGAGAGGATGGTTAGGAGGGCACACGCGCAGGACAGTATTGGGGGCGTGTGCCACTTGTCTGTGTTTTGTATAGCACAACAAAATGCCCCTTCAGTGCCCCTTTGGGCACAGGAGAGGTGCAGATGGGGAAAGGGCAAGAACATTGAATGGAAATGGGGAGGATGAATAGGGAAGCGGCTAGAGGCAAGGGTTTGCAACCTTTGGCTCTCCAAGTGTTTTGGACTACACCTTCCATCAGCTTCATGTGCTCTGAGCGCTCTTGTACAGCACCCTCCTGCCACTTTTGGTGGGCACCTCGCTGTGCAAGGCTCAATAAGGAAAATGGGATGGGAGGGTCCTTCGTGAGACAGCAGGAGAGGCAGATGCCAACCTTTTAGTGGTTTGTGGGTACAGGGCGGAAGTAGCCGGTTGCTGTGCGCACGCCTCTGTCTAGGGGTTTGGCAGAGACACTTCAAGGCATGGTGTCCATAGGGAAAAGCAGGCCTCGAGGGCCGGATCCATGCTGGGTTTTCAGCATAGCCCTTATTAAAATTCATGAGCTACAGTTGCATACAACGATTCTAAATGCATGCATATTTTTCCTCGTGAATATTAATGAGGGAGATCCTGAAAACCCAGCATGGATCTGGTCCTCGAGGGCTGGAATTGGAGCACCCACTGATGTGGCAGGGTGTGATGGGGTTATGTGCTAATGGCTAGGCTTATGGGGTGGCGATGAGGCCTTGCAATGCCAAACCACCTGCAACCTGCACTCCTGCTACTGGCCTCTTGCAGAAAGGTCTCTTATGGCCCACGATAGTGCAGGGCAAAGGTGCAGGGCATAGGGGAAGGAGGTACGCTGGACAGTGCAATCGGAGTACAGGGACCCGCTGCCACGAGTGCTGTCCAGAGAGTTGGGATGAATCCGAGAGAAAGCAATGGAGGGGCACGCATGGGCAGGGGTCTTGCTAGGTCTGGAAAAGATGCGGGGCTACGCTAATGTCGGGACTCTGGGCTAGCAAGCCTTTTGCTTGTAGCCCCCGAGCTTCTATCCGGGGGCCACAGCCAAAAGACCCAGGGTTATAGCCCCCCCCCCGGCCCCCAGTTCCCACCCAGCGATGCCTCTGCGCATGGGGCTGGGGCTGCTCGTTCTCTAGTTCAGTCGGAATAGAGGGAAGGCCATAGGGTGAAGGTCTGTGCCTCAGCCTAGAGGTCTCCCTCGGTGCTACACCCGACTGTCCACCCTCATCCCACCCCCTGGTGTTATTGTATAGATGCCCGCGGTAGCGGGTGAGTATCCAACATGGAAGGAGAGGTTCATAAATGTGCCATGCAGCGAGACTGTTGGCAGTGGGCGCCTTACAATAAAGGCAGTGTAACCTAGCAAAATCCTTCGGCTCCGACACCTCACTTCGACAACACAACCGCCATGTAGAGGTTAGCGAGCCTAAGGAGCAGACTACACTGCATCAGAGTGAGTGGCAATAGCCCAATAAGGCACACACCCACTCTTCCGCTCCCAGTTCATTTTATGGTAACTGCTAACAGGCCCGCAATTGGTGGTCTAACCAATGTGGTCTTGCTCTATTTTGAGGTCTTGATCCACACGGTGGATAGATCACGTGTTAAGCACTCACCTCTGACATTGGGCCAACCTGCACTTCGAAAGATCAAATCCCCAAATGGACCTCCCTACTCAACCATTCATACTTCCGAGGCCGATAAATTTAATACCGTAGATCGGATAATAAAAGCTATTGGCACTGCTTAGAAGAAGTTGGAATGCGACTTGAAGTCCCCTAAAAACAGATCCGGCTCTAGCTGTGGAAGTGTGTCCTTCAAGCAAACCTCACAAGAAGCATTCTTCCATCCCCTTCCTGGCATTTCTTTCCTATCCACCTCACCTCAGTTCTTCTGGATATCCTGCTTAACTCCCTCCCTCCCTCACTTGCCTCGGGAATGATATTAACTTGTATTTTGTGTAACACTCGTTACTGTTTGGTACAGCACATGGTTGCTTCACATTCACAATAGTGTAAACCGGAGTCGAAATGAAGACTTCAAGAGCAGGTGCTGGCGCTAGCTCCTGAGTATCGGGCATCAACTAGTAGGCAGGCGCTACCCCTAGAAGACCAGGAGCTAGTATGTAGCGTGCCACAAATCTAATGTTGGTTTTTGTCCATTAGCAGCCTTGGAGCGGGGGCGCTGGCCAATCGGGAGGCTCGGAACGTGGGCTGTACTGTATGGTGCAAGCCCGAGTTCCAAGGTGCCTGGCCAGGCAGCAGCCCCTTCCCTTCCCCACCCCCCTTCACCACTTGGAACCCGTGTAGTTTCCCTAATGGTGTCTTGTACGTTATTTATTTATTTATTTTTTAAAGAAAAAAAACAGCCTTTGTTGCCCGGCACCACACAGTGCTGCTGTCAGCAAAGTCCATTTTCCATGCTGATGACGTCACAGTCATCAACATGGACAATGAACTTAACTGTCAGCAGCACAATAAAGGTTTGTTTGTCTTTTTTTTTTTGTAAAGTAAAAAAAAAAAACACCATTAGCACCTGTGTAGAGAACTACATGGGTCCTAATGACGATATTAACTTAGGCAGCGGCCCGACCCTGTCACTAACGGCACCGCCGCCCTCGTTAAGAGACCCACACTTCGCTCGGTCCCTTAACTTGGCCGTCAGGCTGTTCCCGATGTGGTTGGCCTGCCGCCTCAGTTAATATCGCCTCATTCTATACAATCCATTGCACTTGAAATGTCTTCTAGATGTTTCTAATGCTTCTTTATAGACCTTCCCAACCACAGCAAGTTAATATCACATAGGTATGTGTGCATGGGGTCCGATGGCCTCGGGTAGCTTCTGGTAGCTGTTGGTCTCAAGCTAACCAGGCTCTCTAAGGCTAAAAGCATGAGCTAAATTGCTCCCAGCAATTCTCAGGAGGATAGCTCAGGGGCAACGTGCTCGCCTTGGAAGCAAGACGATACGAAGCAACAAAGGTTCGATCCCCGGGTCCGCGCTTAGAAACCTCTGGGTATTAAGCGCATTATAAATAACCTATCATATCATATATCAATTTTGAACTCTGTTTAAATAACTGATGTTACTATTACCGAAGTCAATAGTACTCCTGTTGTCGACTGCAGAAGAATGAAAAGGAAAAACCGACGCATGCTTTTTTCCCACAAACATGTTTACAAAAACAAATGGTAAACTCCCAGGTTATGAAACTGAGTTATCACAATCCAATTTTGAATGTGCTCCAGAGCATGTGTGATTGGAGGGAAGTTATTAAGGAAGAGGGGGGGGGTAAAATGTGAACCCTCTGCCCTGTAAACGTAAAGGGAAGGAACAAGTACAAATTCGAAAAAAACTCAGCATTCGTAATTTATACATGGGACCATACACCGGCACTGGAGCTGTAGATGTGTGTGTACATGGTCCCAAGGGATAAACCCACTCCACGTACAGCAGTCCTGTTTTATCTTAAACGGCACGGTAGTAATCTGCTCAGTGTGACAGACGCGAAACCCACTAAAGCCAGTAATGGGGGCGGGCCACCTTCTCATCTGCCCTCTGTTGTGAATCCTGTGGAGTCATCACTGATCCCCAGCCAAAGATCTCCTCCGCCATGGGCACGGGACGGCAGCCGCTACCTGATACTGACTCTGGGGCTGGTATGCGAGGGACGATCAGCTGTCGGGCGAAGGTGGTGACCCCATTAGGAGCCACGTGGTATTCTTCCTTTTCCAGAGAGGAAGACCCTATAATCCATAAATTCTCGATGATTTGTTATCACTATACAAGTTCCCCCATTGTAAAACCCCAAACCCCCTTCCTGCACAACACTCTAGGCAGAGTACTATTCATCGCTCATATGCACATAACACACCGAACATCTCATGCTTTTGATGTTTTTGTTCCAAAGTCCCAACAATTTTATGGACTCCAACTCCCATGAACCCTCAAGTACTAAGACGAGGAAGAGGAAGGAGGAGTTGATATGGATTGAAGGAAACACCAAGCTAAACCTGCAGACTAGTTGTTGCAATGAAGTCCGGGTGCGTGCAACATTTAAAAATTGTGTCCGCAGTGCTAGAGAAGGAGAAGAAGGAAGCAGAACCGAGGTGCTGGCGAAGGCAGGCACTTCCAGAGTGCTTCTCGCACGCATTACCTACTAGCATTGCGTGAGGCCAAAGGAGACACAGCAGGCACCATGAGAGAACCATTGAGGAGCCGGCAGCAGCAGAGCTACCGGGAGCACGGTCGTGCCGAGAAGCAGCAGTCTTACCGGTAGGTGAAGGCCTGGGAGAAGCTCTGCAAAGCGGGAAACGCCATCCCAGAGTGAAAGCTTCACTGCAGCAACGTGCCACAGGTCTGGCACACTACAAAACACTGGTGCCCAGGCATATTGGGGATCCCGGGGCGTACGGACATTAATGTGAGCAATTGAGAACTTGTTTTGAATACAGACCAAGTAGAATACAAAGACAGAATTTGCATAAATCCTCATGTATGAGATGTCAGTATGGGGACAGTTGGAGCAAGTATTACCAAAGCAAATAAATACTAATGAAGAAGTTAAGACCGAACTGGAACAAGTCTCCATGTATGAGATGTCAATGTGGGGAAAGCTGGATCAAGTAGTACCTCAAGCCAAAGAAGTATAGATACAGTGAAGGAATACAACTGTGCCATACGAGAGAACAGTGAACTCAGAGAAGAAGTCCTAGCGAAAGAAGCACATCAGGCAGTGAACATTTGGGGGCAAGATACCTGGCAGAGAAGCACACCAGGGGATCTACAAGGCCCCAGAAGGGGATTCCTGGCAGGGGAGTACACCTGGCAATCCATTTGAAATACACAGAGGACTAGTGCATTGTACAAAAGATACCTGGCATGCGAGTATACCAGGGAATTTAAAACCAGATGAAAAGAAGTCCTGGCAGTCAAAAAACCAGGGAAGTGGAAGTCGAATAAGCATGTTAACATGTTGGGAAGATGCACAACAGGAGAGTATACCAGGGTATCTGACAAGCCTACTGCAGTATTCCTGGCAGGGGAGTATACCAGGAGGTCAACTGAAGTCATAGAAAGAAAGTTACTTTTGCAAAGCAAATGGTAAAACAAGTATAGAAGAGATTTAAAGAAAACAGGCAAGTGGAAGTTGGGAAATTTGAAGAAAGACCTTTTTCCAGTTTCAATCAAAATACCTGGCAGAAGGGTATAGGCAGAGACCTAAAGAGCTCACAGGAGGATTACTGATGGACAGGTACATCAGCTAGTCCGCTAACATATCAAAGAGAACCGATTGTAAATAAGACCCCTTTGGTTTGTGAACTCAGTGCAAAGACACCTAGAAAGAGCTGAACGGTGGCCATATTGTTTGCCCAGAAACCACCTGAACCAGGTATAAGGAGTCAAAGAAGGTGTTGGAAAGGAACACTTTTGTTATCCTTAGGGAGCTATTGTTTGAAAGGGATACTTGTGAAATCCAGAGTAAGGGAAACACCCACAGGATCCTAGGTTTTCTCCTTGGAAAGGACTATTTTGTTGGATTTATCTATTTGCTTTAGTTGTGAACACTTTTTGCCAAGCCTCGGTCAAAGGCATTTCCTTGCACCCTTAGTTCATTTATAGTGTGAGAGTCAGATTAGTATGTTTTGGACACAAGGACAATTTACAAAATGTTGACAATGATACACAGACTGATCCTTAGTTTTAGTTTGCTAGGCATGGAAACTCTCTTTAGGATAGAGAGGCCTTTATCCAACGCTTTTTATTTTTTTATCTATTTTTTTTTTATTCATTTTTTTTCATCCAACTCTTTATTTTAACAAAGATGTCTACTGTTGAAAACTTAACACCTTTGTGTCCGCCTCATTTCTGATACCTCACACATCAGTGCTTTATGCATACGGTTATGTCTCCGAAGCATAGAAAGCCGGGTCTCTGTAATAAAGAGGCACAACACCAAATAAGCTTAGTAAGAACTTTTATATAAGGCCCCCGTAGGTGAGGACTGCCAGTACTGGAATGACACCATACGTTCTAGGTGGGATCGTTGGAACACGCGGGCATTCCAACAGAACATATGAGCATTCTGTGAGTGATGACATATAACATCTCCTTACCTATGGGAAAGAAAGGGAGGGAAGGCGGGGAAAGGGGGGAGGGAACGCAAACAAGGAAAGAAAGGGAGGTGAAAGGGTGAAATGAAACATTTGTGTGGCAGCTGCTGGTTAATAGTAGATGTAGTCAGTGTCGAAATTGCGGATGGTCTTCTGATTTCTTTTCGACAATCTCCCTATAGGGGCTTCATCGTTGTCAGAATGAAACTCATCATCTTCCATGTGCCTGTGGTATGATGTACCATCCGGAATTAGGTCTTTTCTTGACAGTGTGCCACAGTCAATGTCTTTGGATGTGCTGGGTCTGCAGATGTTGTTTGTTATTTTCACAAGATCATCTCCAGACCATCTCTTTCCATCGTCCAAAATGACAGATTTTCCCTGACAACGTGCGACTCTTTGTGGAGACCTGAAGCTGGATTCGCCCTTGAGTGTTTTCTTCGGTTCTTTGACACAGACCCAGTCTCCTTCCTGGATGGACATTTCTTTTACTCCATTCCTTGAATCGTAATATGTTTAGTACTTTTTCTGCTTCTCCTTCACTGTTTTCTGAATTTGGTCTATGTTCATTCTTGCCTCGCCGGTCTCCATGAAGATCCATGCTGGCCTCAGTTGGTTGGTTGCGACTCTGCCCAGCATCATGGTAAAGGGCTCTACGTTGGTGGTAGTGTGTGGAGTTGCCCTGTATGTATATAGAGCTTTCTTGAGGGTTTCCCTCCATGCAAGGGCATTAGCTGTGGTGAGTTGGATTACATTCTTCACCAGTCTATTCATTCTTTCCACCAGTCCATTGGAGATCGGCTGGTACAGGGACGTTGTGGTGTGGTTGATGGATCTGTTTCTGAGGAACTCTTTAAATTCTGATGATGTAAACTGGGACCCGTGGTCCGAGACTAGATCCTTAGGGTCACCCTCTCTGTTGAAGATTTCGGTTAGGAAGTCTGTGACTTTTTTTGTGGTTACTCGTTTCCTCGTTTCCACTACCCCCCATTCAGTCCATTTGGAGGTATAATCTACGATCACAATTATGAATATTCTCACTGCCTCTAGGTTTTCGAAAGGGCCCATGATGTCTATTGCAAGTTTTGACCATACATTTCTTGGGGGCTCTATGGGTTGAAGGGGGGTCTTCCTTAATACCTTAGATTTGTCGCTGGTGGCGCAGGCGGAGCAATTTTTGACTACCTCTTCTGCTTCCTTCCACATGTTGGGCCATCAATAGTTGCTCCTCACTCTGTTCTTTGTTAAACTCCTCCCTAGGTGTCCCTCGTGTGCCAGATCAAGTAGTCTCTTCCTAAGTACCACAGCTGGAATTACTCTGTTGCCTCTATAGATATGTTTTTCGTCCATGAATATTTCTTCCTTGAAAGGTGCAAAGTCCGCTAAGCTCTTACTAAGCTTATTTGGTGTCGTGCCTCTTTATTACAATTGGCGACGAGGCACCCCTCTGGCCCCCGGAGTGCATCCTGTACACGCCGGCCAGCCCTACAGCCCGCAGCCAAACAGCGGCCTCACACTCACGGCTGCACTTGGCGCCGTTGTCTGCTGTTCGCCTCCCGTCCTGATCGGCCGCCCCAGGAGAGCGATCCCAGTCTGCA
This sequence comes from Ambystoma mexicanum, assembly GCF_040938575.1. Lineage (NCBI taxonomy): Eukaryota > Metazoa > Chordata > Amphibia > Caudata > Ambystomatidae > Ambystoma > Ambystoma mexicanum. Next base: position 159,887,598 of record NC_090940.1, read on the forward strand.
GGCAACCCAGCGGTGGGCACCGCATTATAGAAGGTACCCCTTTGTTTTCTTTTCCAGGGGTTTAGGTGTGGCCTGGCCAAGTGCATCTTACGAATCACCTCCAACGGTGATTCGAGGAAAGGACCTTCGAACGTAAGGTTGTACACAACCATTTTGTTGTCTTCGCTTTGGTTGCCATAGTAACGAAACGCTACGGAGCTCGCTTTCAGCTGATCAGCGAGTCCCACACGCCAGCCGGTGTTGTCTCACTAAGCGGACACACGCAACAACAAACTTTACATGCCTTGCGCCCATTGGCTCTGCACTAAGCCATTTGTGTTTCTCACCCTGTCTCCTCCGTGAGCCTCATCTCAACTCAACTTTCCAAAATGTTTTGTTGAAAGAAAAGCGTGCCTTCTCCCCAATCCAGGAATCAGTTGCATTTCAAACGAGATTTGTCTACCCCAGAGTACACATGTGTCAATCCAAATCCTCACAGAATACACAATTGCACCATTCACCTCGTGTAAGCATAGGCTCTGCTGGCAACTACTGAACTCCATTCGCCACCAGGGCTTGGACACTCATTTCATTCAAACTCATTTCATTCATACCCTTCCATTACGCAAGGATAACCTACAACCTGCCCAAGCGTCTACACTTTGCCCCACGCATTGCCAGGCATGCAGAATATCCCATACCCTACGAAGTTTCTCCCCTGCCCGGGAACTCCAATTTGCCCATGGGAACAATGGCTCGATGGCTTCCAGGTCTACCTAAGAGCCATTGGGGGCAATAAATTCAACGATGACCTCAAGGAAGCAACCCTTTTGAACTGCATAGTGGCAGAGGCTCTTAGATTGTTTAGGGCACTCCCGGAGCCTGACGATGTTGGAGGGGATGGCAACCACAAATTTGACTCTGCCTTAGCCAAACGCCAAGCACTTCGGCAATAAGACAAACGTAGTGCTAGAGAGATGCACGTTTTTTTCAGAAAGCAATCGAAGGGTGAATAGGTTGATTCATACTTAGCTTCCTTCAGGGTGCTCATGTCTACTTGTGACTTCACCGGTGTCGGCGATGAGTATTTGAGGGACCAGCTGGTACGTAACGTGGCTGATCCTCGCATACAGCAGAGACTATGGCAAACGAGGAATCCCTCTCTGGACCAAGCCACCGAAATAGTGAGAAGTATGGAATTCGGAGATCACTGCATGAAGGAGAGGCTGGTCCAGAGGGAGAATGTTGAAGTGAAATCTGTACAAGTCAGTCCCGGAGTCGATTCTGGAGAAACCCTGGTGGCAGCTGTGAGAAAGGCTCCTCAAACATCAAGGTTCAGCTCCAGAAGAGGGAGAGTCTCAATATACAACAGTCAAAATCCTTCACGCTGCCAAAATTGCGGATGGTATAAGCACCATGACGCTGGCAAGATATGTCCCGCAAAGAATGTTGAGTGTTACAAATGTGGCCAGCTGGGGCATTTTGCCAAGGTCTGCAGAAATACCCAAGGGAGATCCGGCAGATTTGGATTTACCAGACGGCCATCCAACAGATTTGGATCTTTAAGAGCTGTGGAGAGCGATCAAGTCCCTGACGGCATGTTATCCATCAATCAAGCATGCTCACAAGTACAGATCCTCACTGTCACCTCTCTGCAAGAGTGCAATGTCCCTGGGTCAACATGTACGTTAATGACATATAGCAGGCTCTCAAAACATGTCCTGCAAGGACTGGCTTTTTGTAGATTTTGCCATTTTGTATTCCTGTCCACATTAGGAAGGCAGAGCTTAAGGAGCACAATTTTATGAGATGTGACCCAAAAAGTCCAGACTGGCAGAGTTTCACACCTGATCTGATACCACTTGAGATTTTCCGATAACAGTGCTCTGGGCTGTGTGGCAAATCCTTGGATATTGCCACTGCTTCCATGGACGAAACCCCTTCCCATGGGACCAGGAAAGTCACGCCTCTACCCGATTGTCCCCCTGAGGGTGGTACTCAGCCGATAGATCTCATGGGGAGGGAAACCCTTCATGGGACCAGTGACAAAGGCCCTGGGAGAACGCGGTATCTCTGCCAATCACCTGACCCTACAACCCTGTTTTACTACATTAATAACAGCCCTTTCCCTCATAGGGTCATGAGACATTGCCACCCTAGCATTCCCCTAGTAAGTACTGGGACGAGATAGAATATGCAAGTGAAGATCCCTTTCCTAGTACTGTAACAAGGCGGCACTCCATTAACCTAAAAGGGTGCCAGAATGCACGAGGATCCCCTTTTGAGAAGCACAAGAAACCGTCTAGTGGTTGCTGGTTTCCTATTGGTCCATCTACAGTAGAAATGGAGGAGGAAAACCAGGAAGTGTTGTCAAGCCCTCCCTGTAGAAGAAAGGAACAGGGACGTTTTGTTTCAGGAGAAGAGGCTGTGCGCCAGAGGCTTTGTCAGAAGGGGGGGGGTGTTTGCACGCCGGCAAAGTGCAGAGGACAGAGGGGCGCCCAGAAGAATCCCTTTGCAAAGGTCCTGACAGAGAGCCTAACTCCTACCTGGAGTAACTTTGAGCAGGCTGGAGGATAATTTCCAAGAGAAGCAGTGAGGTCAAACCAGCCCTGTAGGAACACACAGGGAGACGCTTGCTCTGTGGCAGGGGACCCCAAGGCTGAGAGCCAGGATGCGGAGAGTAATCGGGACGAGAGATCCAGAGAAGGTGAATCTGATGGCGGCAGGAAGAAAGGCTGCCAGACCAGCAGAAGCGGGACCAGGGCAGCCGGAGAGGAGAGGAAGAATCCGGAGCTGCAGAACCACGAGGAGGAGAACGCCAAATGCGACCGCATCAGGGAAGCTCCGCTCTGCCACCCAGAGAGACCAGAGACTGCCCGTGACTTTCCAAAGGTAGGGAAAGGGTGGGACCGGAGGCTAGGGCATTTAGGGAACTGGAGGAGCTGAGATCCTGCACATACCATGATAATACATCCCAAAGAGCACAAAGGGATACAAGAGGCATTGTAATTGATATGAACTTTGTAAACCACGCAAATGTATCCAGGAGAGCATGGGGGGATGAAAGGAGCATGTCTCAGAGTGACAAGAACTTTGTAAAGCAGCTAAGCATGTCCCAAAGATTACAAAGGGATAACAGGGAGAGTACTCGCGCTGAACCCCATTGGAGGGATACACCTATGTGGGAAAGAGCCTGGCAGGAAAGTATACCAGCTCTGTCCAAGTGGACACTAGGTACCGAGCAAAAGGGTCTGGGACCCAAAGGAAAGCAGGGAAGGCAGTCAACACACAGCATGTTCTGAGACCCAAATTAAAGCAGCAAAGGCCCATCAGAAAAATATCTAAAAATTAAAGGTCCTCACCAGAGGAGAGTGAACTACAATCCGTGGGCTGGAGCCCAGAAGCAGTTGGGAAGTCCCCAACTTGAAAAGGTGAAATAAAACAGCATGGTAAAGCAAACATTGTGTGGAACTTCAGTCTTGTGGAGTCAGGTCTGGCAGGTTAGTGAACCAGAGTTGATGTACCATTGAAGTCTATGGCCAGGTCTTGCAGGGTAGTGAAGCAGACCTGATAAAAGACTAGGAAGATGTATTTTGTTTAACAGGATCGGAGGAAAAGGGTTCCTTAAGAAGATTTGTGGAACTGTATGATGTTTGAAAAGTGGAAGCAAGATTCAAGACCAGGGGTTCTTCGCAGGACTGTGAGGAACAGCGTTTCTTTTTGTTGGTCTGAACATTTAACCATATATTCTTTGCACAAGAAAAGTGCTGTGGAGTCTCCATCCAGAGTGAGAGGGGCCTTCTGGGTGAACGTGACATCCAGTTTTTTGTTAGTTGAAAGTGTAAGTGACGAAAATAGGTTTAGACCAAGGATGGTGGGCATTTTACTTTACAGACATCCTGACTGGGTCCTTGGTACTTTTGTTGTGGTAGGGCAACCCCTCATAGCAAGCAGAGCAAGATGGGCTTTTCTTTCCTTTTGTTTGTAAATAAAAGTTTTCAACTAAATGCCACCTCTGTGTCACTCGTTCTTCTGCCCCCTTATAGCTGTAACATGGATGATAAAGGGAATGGTTTCTAGTCATTGTTTGACACGTGGCAGTCTTTCAACTGACCTCATGGCGGGCGGGTGTAGCCCCTCCAGCGCTTGTTTTTATTCTTGGCTTTCTGCAATTTGTTGGATTTTTTTTTTTGTATGCTCCATGAAAGACTAAAAGTAGCATAATACAAAGGAAAAAGCAGGAGCATGAGGGAGATGACTCTGTTATTTGACGTACCTGAGCCGCTGTCGGCAGCTGTATTTTGACATCTGCGTTTACAAATGGTAGGACACAACCCTGGCTTTTGGATCTCTTTCCAATGCAATAATGCAACCATGGGGGCCGCATATACCCACTGATTCTGAAATGTAACGCAATATTTTTTAATTAAAACTTTTCTACCTACATTGGTAGATTTATGCACAAACAATCCCTATAATCACCCGCCCAACCCAGGCAAGCCCTTCCTCCATGTAGCCATACCCCACCTGTCCATTTAAACTTTTTCAGGGCTCTGTAACCTACGTCTCTCCCCATGTTTTGGACTATGACTCCCAGGATCCTTCTCCGTTGACTCTGCTGGCGAGGGGTGCTGTGAGTTGTAGTCCAAAACATCTAACGAGGCAAAGATTGCAGATCACTTTACACACTTATTCATCGCCATGCACAGCCAATCCATCTATCCAAATATCCATCCGTCCACCCACTTGCGTATTCACTCTGCACCCATCCCACACACACACTCGCCTCAATAATCGGGGAGCCAAATCAAAATTCGATGAGTGACCTAAAAGTGGTTCCTGTGCATTGGGCTTCAAGGCGCTGTAGCTGTGGCACGAGGAGCTACGACCGAGCGTGCCGCAGATGCAAACTATAACTTTGTGTCCTTTCATATAAAGGCAGATTTACCTTTTTTTTTAAATGTCTTCTAAAAGTCCTAAGGCTCAGTTGATACACACTCCCACACACAGCATTTAACTGCTTGTACGGCACCAGCTGGCCTGTGAAGTCAAATGTAGCTCCAGGGTGCGCGGCTTCCACTGGCCTATAGGGCAATACCCAAAACCTTAGTGTGGGCCTGTGTTTTTGGGTCAAAGTGGGCCATTTTTTGGCCCCTGCGGGCCAGTTTGTTAGGTTACTTCACAATGTGGCTAGTAGTTTTGACCATTGTTACTGAATATTCTTTAAAATGCACAATTTGCATCACATTTGATCAAAAACCTCCCCTTTGTGTACTACTCTGTCACAAAAGGAATGAATTGCCATTTGCAGCTGTGGTAGGGTGACCAGACGACCTGGTTTTCCCGGGACAGTCCCAGGAAATCGCCCTACGTCCCGGGAATTGTTTTTCGATTTTATGAACCCTGTCCCGAGATTGGATGAGTGGGTGGCTATGGTCCCGGTTTTTGCCGGGAACCAATTCCAAAATCCCGAAATGCGGCCCGGCTCGACTCTTCCTCCGTGTGAATGGTTTTCATGCCCCCATTTCCTCCCCCCTTCCCCTCCCTGGCCGCTTTTCTCCAATGAGAGGAGTGTGCCTGTGAGCACACCCCCGCAACAGGCCAGAGACCTAGAAGTAGGACTACAGATTTATCGGCGTCCTATTTGTCTTTACTGTAGTCCTACGTATATGACTAGGGCCTGTCCCTTTTTATTTTTTTAATTTTTTTTTATCTGGTCACCCTAATATGTGGGCACTTTTTCATTGTTGTGCGACATTTTTATGCCCCAGTCCGCCCCTGTTGGTAGCAGTTGTGTCAAGGTGAACTAGCTTTTTTGGGCTAAAAGCAGGAGTTAAAAGGCTCCCAGCAAAGGTCGTCACCGAATAAACACGCACCATCATTCACGAAAAAGCCTGATCGATTGGCTTTGCCAATACTTGTTGTTTGCGCTCCTCCATCACTCCGTACCTCCCAAGTTGTCAAAATAGTCTTCTGGCGAGAAGCCCCCCGCCCTCCTCTTGTTTTATTCCTTTGATAATTTGAGTGTAAGCCCCTGGATTTGAATCACTTCTCGCCGCCATCATGGGGAAATGTGTTTTAATTCCCCGGGGTCTCCCCTGGGACACCTTGCTGGCACCGTATCAGGCCGAGCGTCACAAGCTGAGCTTTCGCGCCATTCTGGGAAGCGCCCGAGGCGAGCTCCAGGCCGGCGGCGCCATTCCTTTAGCGCCTTTCTGATGACGTGCACGCCGTGCCCCACTTTCCTGCCGTACCTTTGGCAAGTGTTATTTTTAGTCGGCCAATGACGGTAGGACTGCGTTGGAAACCTTCCTGCGCGCCGACCCAATGCAACCTCAAGGTTTCCGGATCCTGTCTGACGGTGAGGACAATGCAGTTTTCTGATTGGCTGCATGCTCATTTGTCCTTAGTTATTTTTTTTTTCATTATTTTGGTACCCAGTGGTGAAATGGCTGAAATAAAGACCATTTTTGAAACCATGTTTATTCCCAATTGCACCCTGACCACCGTCCAGAATTAGCACACATATGCGAGGCTTGGGGTTCAATTAGTACATTTAACGCAGCCCTAGAACATGCAGCCAGTGCTTTTGGCACCAGGACATAAATGCTGTTTAAAAAAACTGTATTCATCCCACCTATAACTTGCCATGTCTCAGGAGGATAGCTCAGGGGCAACGTGCTCACCTTGGAAGCAAGACGAGCAACACAGGTTCGATCCCCGGGTCCGCGCTTAGAAACCACTGGGTATTAAGTGTGTGGTACAGCGTGAAGGGTTAACCCATAGATATCTACCTACCAAATCTTGGGCTCAGTGAGCTAGACTGCCTCTCGGCACTAAAGGAACTATTAAATGAGGTTGGGTGCTAAAGGACTTCATCCCCATGGAAGCTATAGCCACCCATCGCGCAGGGCGGACTGGGCCATAAAATTGTCTCGGGCACCACCGAAAAAGTGGCCCACAGTTGCAAATGGGAATTCATTCCTTTTGTGACACTGTTTGAATAGTACCCAAGGGGCAGGTTTTTGATGATGTGTGATGCAAATTGTAAATTTTAAAGAATATTTATTCAGCAACACTGGTCAAAACTACTAGCCGCATAGATCAAACTGGCCCACATTGGACAAAAAAGTGGCCCACTTTGACCCAAAAAACTGTCCCACACAAGCATTTTGTGTTTTTGGTTCAGTCATGGGCCTATTGCCCTATGGGCCAGCCCGAGCCTGTAATCGCTTCATGCGGCCAATACTGCTAGTGTTTCTGAAACAAGGATTTGCTAGGACTCTAGCTTGGAAGGAGTAGTGGAATCCTTTGGTTCTCCACTGCCCAGGAGATTGTGATGGAAGCGATTCTGCTCTTCTCAGTCCAAGAAAGCATAATGGCAGCCATGCTGCTCTACTCTGAGACAGAATAAGGGAAGCCATGGTGCTCTACTCGGATACTGCCTGCTCTCCCCCATCCAGGAGAGGGTGGTGGAAGCCTGCCTGCTCTCCCCCATCCAGGAGAGAGTGGTGGAAGCCTGCCTGCTCTCCCCCATCCAGGAGAGGGTGGTGGAAGCTACCTGCTCTCCCCCATCCAGGAGAGGGTGGTGGAAGCCTGCCTGCTCGCCCCCATCCAGGAGAGGGTGGTGGAAGCCTGCCTGCTCGCCCCCATCCAGGAGAGAGTGGTTGAAGCCTGCCTGCTCTCCCCCATCCAGGAGAGGGTGGTGGAAGCTACCTGCTCTCCCCCATCCAGGAGAGGGTGGTGGAAGCCTGCCTGCTCTCCCCCACCCAGGAGAGGGTGGTGGAAGCCTGCCTGCTCGCCCCCATCCAGGAGAGGGTGGTGGAAGCCTGCCTGCTCTCCCCCATCCAGGAGAGGGTGGTGGAAGCCTGCCTGCTCTCCCCCATCCAGGAGAGGGTGGTGGAAGCTATCTGCTCTCCCCCATCCAGGAGAGAGTGGTGGAAGCCTGCCTGCTCTCCCCCATCCAGGAGAGAGTGGTGGAAGCCTGCCTGCTCTCCCCCATCCAGGAGAGGGTGGTGGAAGCCTGCCTGCTCTCCCCCATCCAGGAGAGGGTGGTGCTCTCCCCCATCCAGGAGAGAGTGGTGGAAGCCCGCCTGCTCTCCCCCATCCAGGAGAGGGTGGTGGAAGCCTGCCTGCTCTCCCCCATCCAGGAGAGGGTGGTGGAAGCCTGCCTGCTCTCCCCCATCCAGGAGAGAGTGGTGGAAGCCTGCCTGCTCTCCCCCATCCAGGAGAGGGTGGTGGAAGCCTGCCTGCTCTCCCCCATCCAGGAGAGGGTGGTGCTCTCCCCCATCCAGGAGAGAGTGGTGGAAGCCCGCCTGCTCTCCCCCATCCAGGAGAGGGTGGTGGAAGCCTGCCTGCTCTCCCCCATCCAGGAGAGTGTGGTGGAAGCTATCTGGATATTTTCTGCTCAGGAGAAAGAAGAGGAGCAGATGTGTTTCCCCTCGCCCCCCTAACCTTCCAACCAAAGAGGGAACTTCGTGTCGGGCATCTGGGGTCTCCCAGCCCCCCCCCCCATGTGAAAGTGGTGAAACGTGTCGTGTCTTGCATAGTCCTGTCTAGGAGCAGCAGTAGTGTTAGCCATCCTACTCTCCCCCACCTATTGGAGAATGTAGAGGTCCTCTTAGGCTCCCCCATTCCAGGTGGCAAAGCCGTCTTGTGCGCCCCGGTCCAGGAGAAAGACTAATGGAAGTTGCCCCGCTCGCTCCTTTCCCAGGAGACAGAGTAACAGCAGCCCTGCTGCTGTCCTACATCCAGGGGGGAGCAGTCAAGTCACGTGTCTGCTGCTGGCTGTGTACCAAGAGATGACTGTGAAAACCATGCTTCTGTCCACTGCCCAGGCGATGGTAGTGAAGCCAGGCAGCTCTGTTCCGCCCAGGCGAGAGAGTAGCAACAGCCCTGCTGCTATCTGCTTCCCAACAGGGAGTACTGGCAACCACTGTGCTCGTTGCTGCTCAGGCGAGAGTAGGAGCGTTGTTCTTGCACTCCCTTCCCCGTCCATGAATGCAAGTGTGGTGTAAAAGTTGAATGCATGTTAAACCAAAATGGCATCCCTATAGAGAAACAGTCTATTCTGGAATGGTACATTCCAGCTGGGGCAGTACATTATTTTTTTTAGTTCCTTAGCACATAGATTCCATTATAGACCTCCTTTCGGCCAATGAGAATGCTGGAGGGAGTGTGGTTGTTTAGGTCTGGGGTTATGCGGTGGGTTGGTACTCCTGCTTTATTGTCTGGTCGGGGATTTTTGTTCCTGGCTGATGGTTTGAGAACTCTCCGACTTGGCCACATGATTGGAGTCCCCGCAGTGTTTCATTTCATACTAGATGAAGTAGCGATGCCCTGACATTCGAGACCGCCTTGGGGACCCTACTGCATTTCTGTTAGTGGCCCTGATGCCGTCACCTGGAATTGCAACGGGGCATTGCCTCTCCCTCGGTACCCCTGTTATTTGATGACGGGCAGATATCTGGTTTTTAGGGTTTTCTTTGGTAATCGACCTTTGCATTCAGCCAGAACACAGCACAGCAAGTGCAGTGATCATTGTGAAGTCATCTGGCCCCCTTTTTAGCTTAGCAGAGCAAGTGCAATGATCATTGTACAGTACTCTGGCTCCCTTTAGCTCAGCCCAGAAAGTGCAATGATCATTGTACAGTACTCTGGCTCCCTTTAGCTCAGCACAGCAATTGCAATGATCACTGTGAAGTCATCTGGCCCATGTTGGCTCAGCACAGCAAGTGCAATGATCATTGTACAGTACTCTGGCTCCCTTTAGCTCAGCCCAGCAAGTGCAATGATCATTGTACAGTACTCTGGCTCCCTTTAGCTCAGCCCAGCAAGTGCAATGATCATTGTACAGTACTCTGGCTCCCTTTAGCTCAGCCCAGCATGTGCAATGATCATTGTACAGTACTCTGGCTCCCTTTAGCTCAGCCCAGCAAGTGCAATGATCATTGTACAGTACTCTGGCTCCCTTTAGCTCAGCACAGCAAGTGCAATGATCACTGTGAAGTCATCTGGCCCATGTTGGCTCAGCACACCAAGTGCAATGACCATTGTGAAGTCCTCTGGCCCCCTTTAGCTCAGCAGAACAGGTGCAATGATCACTGTGATGTCCTCTGGCCCCCTTTTAGCTCAGCAGAGCAAGTGCAATGATCACTATGAAGTCCTCTGGCCCCTGTTGGCTCAACACAGCAAGTGCAGTGACCACTGTGAAGTCCTCTAGCCCCCCTTAGCTCAGCACAGTAAGTGCAATGGCCATTGTGAAGTTCTCCCCCCCCCCGCCATTAGCTCAGCACAGCAAGTGCAATGATCACTGTGAAGTCCTCTGGGTGCCCTTTAGCTCAGCACAGCAAGTGCAATGACCATTGTGAAGTCCTCTGGCCCCCTTTAGCTCAGCACAGCAAGTGCAATGATCATTGTGAAGTCCTCAGGCCCCCTTTCGTTCACGAAAGGTCCGTGCATTTTATTACAGAATTGTTGACACTCCCCCGCCCCCTCCACTGGATGATATCCTATAGCTCGTGTGGGGAGATTCTTTGTCTTGCTGCCCTTTTGTATACCCCAACTTTCTTCAGAGCTCAGCCAACACTTGCCTCTGACTGCTGTGTCAGCGGGCTTGGCATTACCTGGTGTCTTGAGCAATCCTCATGCGGGAACTCACTAGGAATACCTGTTCTTTAAGCCCCCACAACTCGCAGAAGCTCTTGAGCACAACTCGGGGACATCACACACCCATATCCTGATTTTTTAAGTGATACTAACAGCGGCTTGCATTGCCAACAGACCAGCAGGGCCAATTCTTGATTCTTTTCCTTGCCTTTTTGGTCTAAACTCCTACTACCGCACAGGCATCCCAGCAATCGCCATCACTCACCCTATGGTCTCGTTCCCTATTTTTGGGGCTTTTGTCTGTTTTTGTTCTGATTTTCTTCCTCTTTGCCATTTCCCGCTTAGCTTTTCCCTGCTCCTAGTTCACCCAACAGCCCATGGGCTGGGTTACACCCTGGGAAAGCGGGGTCAGGGGGGGGGGGTCACAGTTCACTCATTCGGACATGGGATTGGTGCGTTGAGACCACCACGGGTGATCTGCGCAGTATAAAAGTCAATTACCATAACATAACATTAGTACACCAATAACAAGCAGAGAAATAAAAATGTCCCTTCTCTGTGTAATGGCCCAAAAGTACTATGGGGTTCTGTCATAGTCCGGCTTAGCCCACAGCACGTGGACTCTGTTGACTCACTAGGGTATTGACTCAAATACATGTTTTTCATAATCTAAGCAGAATCTGTGAGCATGAAGTCGATCCCTCTGGATTCTGGATCTTCCCAGAGGCAGAGCATTGAATGGACATGACTCGTATCTCGGGTTCAACACGGGCGGGGGGGGGGCATCTTCACTGATGTAGACGTTCGACTGGAGGAGAGCATTTTCATGTCACTGAATTGAACAAGTATCTTTCAATTGATTAACTTTAATCATAGGAGCCAAGTACAGGGGGGAGGGGTACCTGTGAACGCAGTGATTTTGAGCATTATCAGGGATCCACATCAGATGTTGAATTATTTGAAAGTTGAGGAGTCCTAAAACAGTTGCAAACATAACTCAGCCGTTTGAGTGCCTTGTTGCGATGCTGAGAACTGCCTTTGAATCCTATGGCTCTTTTCCCCAAATTCCTTCTGAAAATGGTCATAAAATGACTAGGTGCCCACCTCAGCAGGGGTCCGGCTCCCTCACTTCGCTCATCTTCAGGGTAGGATGGGTGAATTTCTGCTCCACGGTGAAAATCGAAAGTTGGCACCCATGTCTTAAAAGATGGCAGTGTCTGCCATGAGTGTAGATCCATTTCTTAATATTGCCCACCGCTCCTGTAGCCCAGCTGCGCTGGCTGATTTCCAAATGCATAACCTGATCCTAATGTTTAGTACTTGCAGAGCTGGTCGACGGTTTTAAACAAATGCAGATCTGTGTTTTAGTACTGTCCTGCCAGTCCTGCGTGGAATCGATGGTACTGGCCAGGAAGTAGGGCACAAATCGAGGGACCACACGGGTCGGTAGCGTCTGCCCACTTTTTGGGAGGCTGAACGACGACCCCCTGTGTGTTTAAGGAATGAAAAAAAGTATATATATAACAATTTTTTGTATCCACTTATGCCGGGCGTGGGAATCGAACCCAGGTCCTGCGCGCTTATCACAGAAGGTTAAAATGTTGCATATTGACATCCTGCTAGACAAGGCACGTTTTGTTACATGTTCTTAGATCTAATAGGCGTGCAACCTTTATACTTAGCCAGCAATGGCTTGGGGGAATGTTTTGTCATGGCAAATGCTAATATTTGTCCTGTGCTCTTTCTTTAATTTTGAAAGACAAGTTTAACGCAATTTTGCATATTTCACTTGAGGATCTCTTCAATTCCTGTGAAGTCATTTCCAATGCGTGCATCCGTTTCCTGCGTTTTTATTTTAGGGCGAGAGCCCTGCCAGCAAGTGCAGAAGTGCCTTCTTTTGAATGTACCCAATTGGGCAGAAGTGTGAAAGATTTGGAGAGCCAGTTAAACAGTTCCTCATTAGATGCGGCTGCTAATTTCAAGTTTTTGATGGTAAGCGCTTAGATGCCTAAGGTGCTAGCGCTATATAAATCACAAATCGCTTCTTGCACGGAAATGCAACTACATTTACATGTAATTTCTTTCCCAAATGGAAGTATCGCTAACCATTGAATTCATTCCTGCCTGGCCTAGGTACATTCCCAGCTGACATGTGATTGGACACCAACCAGTTTGGTTTTCAAACCTCCCCTCCCTTGGGGTTAAATACTGGAAAGAGGAGTCCAATTCGCTAAGCCAAAAGCATCCCTCCGCATCTTCATCCTACGGGAAGCCAGGAGATGGGCCCTCTGCGATCACATCGAATATCTCAAGGCAAGAGGCAGGGAGATGGACCCTGCGACCTCCCATACCAAAAGAAAAATCCTAAATGGGGTACCATCCACACTCCAATCCAATTTTCTGGCCTGAACGTTCTCTCCTTTTAATGCCATCCACAGTATAGCGGCTGGAGCTGCCTAGCGCCGAGATTTGAGTTCCTCGTCCCATAAACCTTCATTGGCTCCCAGTAAAACAAGAGGTCTTTTCAAGCCCCTCTGCGGTATCCATCGCACCCTACCCCCCACTGTTCTTCCTGATAATCCTCCACAATACCCTCCCCCTTCCTTGTCCGCCTTGGAGCGGCTTCGAAAGGGTGGGATTTTCTTTCTGCTGCAGGGTTCCCCCCCCCCCCCGCGAACCCCTGTTTGCACCACTCCTTGCTCCTAGTCCCCATCTTCCCCATTTAAAGCAAACATCCCCCCCGCCCGCGACCTGTTCCTACACTATCTGCCCTCCCCACCCCCCATCCCTGCGCATCCATCGTCCTCCCTCCTCCACGCACCAGCTGCCCCGACGTCCCTCTTCCGGGTCGCTTCCTGTTCCGGTGCAGTCATTTAGGCAGCGTTTCCTGGGCGGCCTCTTCAAGAGGAGGCCCAGGAAACACTGACTGATGACCGACTACCTCTCCTACATGAAGGCATCCCTTCAGTTCCAAAACAAATGTATTGCTGCAAGACTAATCAGTCGAGAAAAGCTAAAACCAATTCCAACTCCATATACCCAGACCGACGCAAAGTTGGACCTATCTTGGGCCGAGACCAACTTCCAGATTGGCGCTTCCAAGAAGCTGGGGGCAGTTCACCCAGCATGCACTATGCAAGACCACAGAGTTTGGGGATACGCGCATTGTCCAAGAAACTGTTTGACGCCATGTTTCAGAAGATCACTCGCTCTCTGGCTGCCCGCGTGGAGGCGCGCACCTTTCGATGGCCTCCTTACAGCAATACATGCCATCCTGCTCCCTTCCATTTGGGGCGATGCTAGTAATTTCCAGTGTTTTTCTTTGCATTGTAGGGTGGTATTCCAGGATTTTCCCATTATAAACCCACCTTTACAGGTCCTACAATATCAGGTAAAAAAACAGAACTGGATTAGTTTCTCCCGAATGGAACGGGGCATATTGGCATTAGCGCTCATTAGAGCAGCGCCTTCCCATAATATGTACATTGCAGGCCTTCAAAGGGATATAAAGCTTACATTTCTATTAATGTCCAGGGTTCGAAATTGCCAGGAGCTGGGAGCTACTTAGCTCCTGGTTAAAGTGATGGTCGAAGTGAGAGGGAACTGCCGGGATCAGTGTTCTACTACTTTTTACTGTTAACAGCTCCACTACTTTTTGCAACCATTTTCACCGTTTCGGACATATCGGTTACAGCTAAACTGAAATCTATTTCAACTCAATTGGCTGTCCAGCAGGATGGCTGCAACCCTTGAAGGTGTTGCACGTTGCTCCCTTCCTGCCTACTCTGTCTCCCGTCGGAGGCACAGTTCCACTACTTTTTTGGTACACTTCCATCACTGGGTTCAAGCCTGCAAGCGCCTGCTTGGCTTGAAAGCAACAGCCCCCAGGACCTAATTTTGACTCTCAGGGCAAGGGGTGCCATATAAACGTAGCTATGCACTATTCACTGCACATGTTTGGGAATGTCTATGAAGGAGAATAAAGGGCACAACTTGAGGACATTCAAAGTAGGACGTTCGAGTTCGCATCTCGCACATAAGGTAGCTGTGCCGCTCGCTTTGTCCCCCAGCGCTAGCTCCTGCGTGCGATGCCTGATCACCAGGAGCTGCTTTTAACTCCTGCTCAACACATCCTAATCTTGATCCCTGAAGGAAAGTACTCCACGGCCGTCCAGCCTGTGCCCTGCAGAGAAATGCGACTTACCCGTTGGCACAGGAGGGCGGGAGTGCATGGGGGAGGGTGTTTATTCCAGTAACTTTTCTGAGTGGGGAATGGGGGGCATTGTAGGGTGATCAGACGTCTCGGTTTTCCCAGGACAGTCCCGGGAAATCACCCTCTGTCCCGGGATCCCTGGAGTTTAATTTTACAAACCCCCCGTCCCAGGATTGGAAGGGCCAGTGGCTATGGTCCTGGTTTTTGTCAGGACCTGATTTTCAAAATCCCGATATCGGGCCTGGTGCGTCTCTTCCTGCGTGTGAATGGGGGAGTGAATGCTTTTCACGCCCCCATTTACTCCGCTACCCCCTCCCTGGCTGCTCTCCTCCAATGAGAGGAGTGTGCCTGTGAGCACACCCTCCTCCCCCCACAAAAGGCCAGCGACATAGAAGTAGGACTACCATTATATTTGTTTACTTTAGTCCTACGTCTGTCTATGGCCAGTCCAGATTTAAAAAAAAACTGCTCACCCTAGGCCTAGGGCTATGGGGCACTTGCCACGCATGGGATGCAGGGCATTGGGGTCTCATCGGGTTTTCTCTTCTCCAGGACCCAAGAGTCACAGAGAGACTCGGGATTGTAATTGGCTGCTGCCCTGCCAATTCGCATCCACTTACCTGTGAAAAGGTTATGTAGGCAGTGCCGTGTTTAAAATTGTTCAAGCAAGAAAGTGCTGGACACTGGGGTGTAGTAATAGGGTACAATAATATGGCTACTGTTGTCGAGATAGAATATTAGAGGGTGCAGGAGGTACTTTGGTGCAGCAACATGCCCCCAAATTCCTCAGTCCACCATCTGCTTTCCATTAAGTTGCAATGGTCAGAGCTATCAAGCAGACGGTCTCTCAATCAACCACAGGCTGGTAGTTTTCTGCATGGATGCAAACGGTGTTCATATAGCCCTATAGACTGAGGGAGGGGGTCATTATCTAAGCATAATGACCCCCCACCAAGTGATGTCCCGAGGCGAAGCTGAGGGCCCTAAGTCAGGGAAGGTTCATTATACGAAGCGATAATGACCCCTCTCGAAGTCTATAAGGCTTTTAGAACCTAGTGGTCACAGCCAAACATATTTTGAAATGTTGGTGGTGAAGTAGAAAATGTTTACTTTAATAGTGAGTAAATAGACAAACTGGGTTAGGGAATTAAATGCGGTTTTATTTTCTAGTATTTTAATAACTTCGTTGTCTTCATCAGTGAAGTGTTTTAATTACAAACTGGGATGAACTGACATGAGCGTGCATTAGCCGCCGTGTAAAAGTAAATGGTTTCTCCATGAAAAAGTGAAGGTTTTTTCACATGTTGTCACTTTCTCTTTCATATGTTCAATGGGATTTTGCAGTAAAAAAAGAGTCCTCTCAGGAAGGAAGTGTCTCGTTGAAAGAAATCTTGGCTGGAAATTGCATTGTTGTTTCTCTATCTTTTTTTGAAGACTGTTCAGAAAGCAGTCAATACCAGTAGTTATTGACTGCACTCTAAACATTCTGATTGGCTCAGAGGAGGTCCGTAATGATCTCGGGTTGCTAATAACCCATATGTAATGGATTACGGGAGAGGTGATTTTTAGCTGCCATGCGAAAATAAGACATCCTGAACATGTGTTCAAAGATGATTTTACAGATTGCGCAATATGCAAACACAATGCAAATCCATTGGCTTGTAACTGTAAAACGGGCACAGTGTGGTGTGTTTTAATAGCAAAGTACGTTTCTGAGGGGATGTAGGCTGTCCCGTTCAGAGCTAATGTAGTTTGCATCAGTAGATGTCCCCCCCTGCTTTAATTGTCCACATGCTGATTGTAGTCTCTCTTGAATTGGCCGCAGTTATTACATTTATTTAAAAAAATAAAAGCAGCGATCTAAGTAGGTGCGCATCTCTGGAACGGCGTATCTGCAGTGCGAGGGGCTGTCCCAGAAAATTTGAAAGGATATGAGGGAAATGGCTGGACGCTCACTGAGGCACATCCCCTCCCTATACCTCCCTCATCCCCCCTCCCCTCACCCCCTCCTTGCTCTCCCCTTCACCCCCCTTCCTAACTCAAAGACATGAGACGTAACTAGAACCGCCATCTATTACCCGCTATGCGGATGTATCATTGTTATCTTTATGCCTGTGTCGCCTTTGTCACTGACGATACTGCCGTGTTTTTCTGATGAATGCCTATGTTTATGTCTATGTTGTTTTTGCTGTTAAAATCCAAATAAACAGTGTTATTGAAAAAAAAAAAGCATGCAAGAGCAAGCCGGATGTTAGGTTCTGCGGGAACTGTTTCCGCTGTTACCACGTATCTGCGCCAAGTGCATTAACCCACTGAGCTACCTCACGTAAGGAGGCAGTAATTGTGGCAGCCGGTTTAATTACAGTCCGGCAGGTTAATCATGTGCAAGGGTGGGACATCTCACATTCGATTTGTTGCAGCCCTGTTGAGCGGCGTGGGAACGAGCGCGCGGTAGCTGGCCTTCCCAATGACTACCTGCCAACTCTCCCGTGTAGAAGCTTGGCAAGGGCTGGGGCTGACCCATTAAACTCCTCTCAGCCCCGCAGGCAAGGGCCAGTCCTCCTCTCCTATTATACTGGATGTAGATCTGGAGGTGAGGACAAGGCTTTGTCACCTGTTCACACCTGGGATTGTAAAAGGGGGAAAGGGGGGGTCCTCTTTTGTATTTATAGAGGGGCCTGGATCTGGAGGAAGGATATATTGCAAAAGGGGGGTGGGTTCAGGCTACCTCTTCCTCTGAGATAATTACAGGTGTGGCAGAACTATGGATGTAACAGATTCTATTACGTAAAACCTGTATATTTTTATATAATAGAGCACAGACTTATTGTCAAGTGTACAACATGGTTTATTTACACGTAGGGGATGACATACTTTTTTTGACATATACACATATACATCTAAACTTCAAGTGCTTGTTCATTATATTGTGTCATCATATAATGTAACAGTGAGATAAAATTAATACATAGTAACTAGGAGTGCAATGTTACTGAAACATGCACATATCGAGTCGACACTCAAATGTGTTTCCAGCTACGAACAACAACACGTGTAGATGATGTAGTGCCCTATAGCTTTCCTCAGGACTTGTATTGCCGAGTGTTGTGGGAAGAATTTCCACCCGTGGCTCGTAGTATCAGGAACTGTTGCAAGTGTTTTGGAGTCTCAGGGCAGATAATTTGAAATGGCGTCTCTGGGTTTGCCAAAAGAAGATGGAGTCCTTAAACTCTAGTTGCATACGTAATGTATATGCTTCCGCCGTAGGGCTGTACTGCCTGCAGGAACCTCCGGACGTCCAATGCATGTGTCAAAAAAAGTATGTCATCCCCTACGTGTAAATAAACCATGTTGTACACTTGACAATAAGTCTGTGCTCTATTATATAAAAAATATACAGGTTTTACGTAATAGAATCTGTTACATCCATAGTTCTGCCACACCTGTAATTACCTGTTCACACCTGACAGAAATCTACAAACGCGACAGTAAGTCCTGTCTGTTCTACCACTCGTTCGGGATGGGCGGTCCCAGCTGCACGCAACGTTGGAGGTGTCCAAGCTTTCAGGGGCACGGCCTGTCCTTCGATGTCCCTAAAGCTGACAAAGCCCCATCAACGTTTCCAAAAGGATGACATGTGGCTGACTCTGCCCCAGCCCTACTGGTGTTTAACGAGCACTGGCCTGCAAGGAGCACTAGGCCAGTACACCTGTGGAATAGACTGTGGAGGAGGGGAAGGGAAACTGGACAAGGAGTGGGGGCGTGGGGGTCATTCGGTGATACAAATGATAGGTACACCCCATCACACACAAACAGTAGTGGTTGTCAAGCCCGTCTCGAGCCAAATGTCTGGAACTGGCTGCGCTCTAGGTTGTGTGCCGAGCCAAACTGGAGCCGAGCCAAGCATGAAAGGTCGTGACCTCTCGACCCCCTCCTTCGATTCCGCCCACCCCCTTCATGTTGACTGCTGCATGAAAAAGAAAACTCTTTGGGTAACTTTCAAGGCAGGCTAGGCCAGCTGGCTTCTCTCCGGTGACCTTCATTGGAGGGTCAGTTTCACTTCAGTTAAACGTTTCCCACTTTCTCTCCCGCGGCGGAGGCCTGGAAACCCTTTAATGTTCCTCGCCTGGTGTTTGTCTGTGTGTGACTTCATTAAAAGAAATTGACAACAGCAGTCTGGGCTTTGCAGGTACACGCGGCATAAGGCCTTTAAACAGTGGTAGGCTGCATCACAAAATATGTGTTTATCAGTGGCGGTAACACAAGATGTGGGGGTCCCCCTGCGAGCCATGCTGAGGGGGCCCCCCAACTAAGCAACAAATCCAGGGTCGCGCCACACTCTGGGCCGGCCTAGATTATCACACTTGCACAATACGTACAAACAGGGGCGTTGCTAAGTCTGGAAAAGATCAGGGGCTAAGCTTATGTTGAGACTGGGGGGGACTCGGGGCTAGCTAGCATTTTAGGTGTAGCACCCGAGCTTCTATCCGGGGCTACAACCAAAAGATCCGGGGCTATAGCCCCCTTAGCCCACCCCTAGCAACGCCTCTGCGTACAAACGTGCTGCTGAACGGATACGCAGCACACTGCACTAGGAGAAAGATATAAATATGTATTTTGATATAACATACAGCACACTGTCTGAGATAAATTGGCTAAAAAGCCAGAGTGTTTGCAATTGTTTTGTAGGGTAACACCAAACCAATAGATGCAAGTCACCAACAGTGCACAGGAACATTAATGCTTTGCTATTAAAAATTCCATGCCACAATGAAAACATGTCCCACTGGCTGCACAATGTAGACCAGTGTAGACATGTAATAACAATATAGTAAAGCTTGCCAGGCCACATTTAGACATATCTAGACTGGTTGCACCAAAATGGCAGTCGAAGCAATAACACTCATCAAGAATAGAACACACATTCAAGCCTGTGTCTCTGTGGCCTCTAACAACACAGCCAAACTCTTTAAAATCTGAAAAGAACTGGCTAATCCTGTTGCAGTCTTTACATCTCCTGTTCCCTCCCAGGCCCTCTGTATGGCTCTGTCATCTCACTTCTACGCTAAAACTCAGGACATCCTGTCCTCGATCTCCTCTTCCTCTCCCTCTTCCTCTCTCGGCCCCCCTTTGGCCATCTCTACCTCTCTTCCTCCTTTCTCCTCTTTCTCTCTGACAACACCTGACGAGGTCTCTAGACAAGTCCGATCTATGAAAGTGTCATCCATACAGGTGCTCTCCTGCTCCCCAAGAACCATCAAGAACCATATTGACACCCTCGCTCCAGCCTTGACCGATTTCTGTAATCACTCTTTCCCCTCTCCTATTAAGCACTCCCTTGTGCACCCACTCCTCAAGGAGCTTTCTGCCGATCCTGCCTGCCGGGGAAACTATCGCCCAATCTCCACCACCCCTTTCCTGGGCAAACTGTTGGAAAAGCTGGCCATCTCCCAGCTTACTCTGCACATGGAATCTGTTGGTTGTCTCCATGACCATCAGTCTGGCTTCAGAGAAGCCAGAGACATGGAAACTGCTGTCCTGAACACCTGTGATTCCAGCATTGATTCCAGCATCTCTAACCTTGATTCCAGCATTCCTTCTGTCCTCATCCTCCTTGATCTTTCCTGTGCTTTCGACACGGTCAACCATGCCATCCTGATCAATCGACTCCATGAGAACCTAGGCATCACAGATCAGGCCGTTGAGTGGCTGACCTTCTTCCTCTTGGACTGCCCCTCCCAGGTCCAACATGGTCCCTTTCTCCCCGCTCCATCCTCACTCTGGTTTTTCAACCTCTATGTGGCCCCTTTGACCCACCTGATCTCTACATTCTCCTCTAACCTCCAGTGTTATGCGGATGACACTCCGCTTTCCTTCAGGCTCCCCTCATACTCCTCATCTCTCGCTCATTCGCGACTGTCTATCCGCGATTCAGGATTGGTGTGCCTCCAACGATCTCTGCCTTAATGTCAGTAAGATGGAGATCCTTCTCATTTGGACTCCTGCCCCTGCTTTCCCTCTCTAACTCTGGCTGCCCTCATTGGGCCCTCTTCCTTCGCCTTCCTGTGAGGCAAACAACACTGGTGTCATCTTTGACTCCACTCTCTCTTTCTCTCCTCACATCTCGGATGTCGCCAAGAAGTCCCACTACCAGCTGCTCCTCCTCAAAGGGACTCTTCCCTTTCTCACTTTCCCCCAGAAGCTCACTGTCTGCAGAGCCCTGGTTCTCTCTAGGCTGGACTACTGCAACAGCCTCTTTCTCAATCTGCCTTCCTCTACTATCCAGCCCTTGCAACTAATCCAGAAAAGGACTGCAAGACTTATCCTTGGCCTCAAGCACAGGGATCGTATCTCTCCAGCCCTGAAATCTTTCCATTGGCTCCCAGTTGCTGCAAGTATCAAGTTCAAGACCCTTTGCATTGTCCATAAGGCTTTCTAGGCCCGCACTTCATCCAACGCTCTCTTCCAAAATATCTTCCTTCTCGAGCCCTTCGCTCAGCTACCTACAACTCTCTAAGGGTTAGACGCTTCTCCAGGAAGAGAATGGCGGGTAGATCTCTCTCCTCTGCAGGTGCCTCCCTCTGTAATTAGCTCCCTTCCCCTCTCAAGCTTTAGCGGACCACCTGAAGTTCTGGAAGCAGCTCAAAACTTTCCTCTTCTCCTCTGCTTTCTCTCTCTCCCTCCCCTGCTGGCCTACCTGACCTACCTGTTTGCTTTACCGACTGGTTGCTTGGCTACCCTCAGAGTTTCACTGAGTCTAGACTCTTTCTTGATCAGTCACCCTTGCACTGCCTCTGGTCCTACCATGCACTTAGGGGCTGTAACTGTAACCCTACAGTCCCTTGTTCTCCTTGCACTACCCAGAGCTGTGCTGCCCTGACAGCACTTACTCAGCCTTTCTGCCCTGTTTGTCCCCTCCCCTCTCCCTTGCACTTCCCCGTCCCTTTCCCCTTGCGCTTCTCGTTATCGCACTTCCACGATCTAAATGACACAAGGCCTAGTAAGATTGTTTGTCTTGTCCTCCCTCTATCTTCCATCCCTTGTCTTGTCATGCCTAGAAACACTTGTGTGCAGGTGCGTTATAAATGACTTATATCATATCATTTGATCACAGATGCCCAGAAAAATATACAATGCTGCAGTAAGAAACGGCTAGACTGGCAGCACCCAAATGGCAGTCTAGCCAGGTAATTTACTTAGCAGGACTGCTTTATCATAAATGCCCCATTAAAAAAAAAAAGTCAAACCAAACTGAGGAATGACTAGCCTGGCTGCACCAAAATACCTCTCTAGCCACTAATACCACATATCATGCCTGCTTAGCCTGGACATGGACAGCCATTATAATTTGTCGTACAATCCTGCCCCCCCAACACATCCCCTGTCCCTCCCACCACAACCTCCAAAATTAGCTCCTTGGCCCAGAATTACCTCCATGTCCCTCTTCCTTGCCCCAGAGCTTACGGTTGAGGCTCCTTGCCTCATGGGTAAGTACTGGGATGAGGAAGAGTGGGACTAGGAGTAATGAAGATTACAGGTAGCTAAATCAAGCATTACCTCCATGTACCTCTACCTCATCCCAGTACTTGTGTATGAGGCAGAGTGCCTTATACACAAGTACTGTCTCATGCACACTGGGACGGGGATGAATAGGGCTAGGAGTAATGAAGATTACCAATAAGTAATCCAGGCATTAAACACAAGTATTGGTGCAACACCATTGAGTTGACTGGGATTCAGCACTCCCCTGAAATGTTGGGCTATGTTGACTAGAAATGGCTGACCTTCAGAGCAGTTGCCAGACAGAAAAGGACACATATGTTAAACAGCACATGGGGTTCTCTGTTAACAAGAACCCACAAATTACTAACAAAGCAATTCAATGTTAGTACCTCAAATGCTATTTTTTTTAGGCAATTGAAATCGTGAGGTGGTTTTAATACTTGCATGCCAGGGGAGTGATTGGAAGGGTAGAGAGGGAACAGGAGACCACTCATTCTCACGGCAGTCCATAAGTGGGTGCTTTAAACCTTAAAGGAGAGAGTTAACTGCTTGTAACATTGAAGCTGCACTAGAATAGCCTCATAAAAAATGCATAAATAAATTAGATGACCCAAACAAATAAGTTTGCCTCTCCTCCACTGCCCATGAAGTTGGCACCCCTCCCAACATGTGAAGGGTTAGCCCCCGAAATGTAGATTTTGTCGCGCCCCTGAACGCAAGGACACACACCATTCACCATATACAGACACGCACACCCAGCCATCCATACATTTAAGTGTGCACCCTTTCACCATACACTCGCACAGGCAGCCACCCATACATTTATGTGTGTACCCTTTCACCATACAGGCACACCCAGGCAGCCACCTATACATTTAAGTGTGAACCCTTTCAACATACACTCACACACGCACACATCATGGGGTTGAGGGGAGCCTTAACACTTAAAAAAGAAATTGGGCCTCATTACAACTATGCCAGACTGTAAACAAAGGTGCTGATAAGCTTACTGGCACCGTTGTTTCCGGGCTGGTATATTACAGATCTGCGGGCGGTTGCCGTCCTGCCCGGCAGGTCAGACCTGCCGGGCAGAAAGGCACCCACCCGCATAGTTTTCACGGAAGCACTGGCACCGTTATTAACGGTGCCGGTGCTTCTATGGTCCCCATTCCCATAGAGTCCGATAGGACTTTATGGAAATGGGGACTTACCATTTGCCGGAGCCTGACTTCCCAGACCGCTGGGGTTGTAATCCCCCGGTGTTACCGGGAAGTCGGGCGCCGGTAAATCCTTACGGGTCTGGCGGCAACCTGCAGGTAGCAATGGCATGGTTGCCGCCAAAACTACAATGAGGCCTATCGTTTCATTTTGAAGTAACTCTGACTTCATAAAGAAATTATTTCTGTTACAGAAATAATTTCTTTATAAATGCAGAGTGAATTCCAAAAGAAAAAACAACGTTTTTTTTTTTTCCCTACAAGTCCCGGGAGGGGCCCCACACGTGCTGGCGGGGCCCCCCACACCGCAGGTCCTGCGGGGGCCCCTGTTACGCCAGTGGTATTTATTTATTTTTGCAGTTATAAAGCACACTAAGCCAGTGGGCACCAAGGCACTGTTACAAGCAGTTCCGAATACAAAAAATAGAAATTGTAGGGTACAGTGTTCAGGTCAAATTTATGCATTCCACCGTGTGTAGTTAAGCAAAAAGCAAGGCTTTTAGTGATCTCCCGAATACCCAGTAAGATGCCTCCGCTCTCGGGGATGTGGGGAGAGAGTTCCATTGTTTTGCCGCAAAGGGATTCATTTTTTTCTTGCGGATTAACATGGATGAACAAAAGGCACAACACATCTAAATATATCCTCACATATCTGGGGCAAATATAAGGGACCCTGAAAAATTCGTCTCTGTCCTGGAGATGGATTTGAAAAAAGGAATTAGCACTTTCTGGATTGCTTTAGGACTGGCCTTCTCAGAGCACCGAACTTTCTCTGGTCAAACACCAACACCAACACATTCAGTCCTGGCTTTTTCTTGGCATTTGGGGAATTGCAGTCTGGCATTTCTAAGGCAAATGTGAAACTACCGGTCCCAGAAGGCAAAGGGAAAAGTACAGGACTGGCTAGCCTACGGACGATAGACATGAGCTGCGAGTTTGAATACCCGAACAAAAGGCAGTCCACAATTCAGAATGTGCAATTTATTACACTGCATGGCAAATGTGTGTACATAGCCCCCACAAAACGGTGAGTGGCCGGTCTGCTAAGCTGCAAATGTGAACCGAGCTCTTAAACACAATTCTCTTCCCATGCATTTGTGTAATGGGGCACAAAAAGACTCTAGCGGAACAGATATGCTGTGAAATCCCACTCCCAATGACCGAAATAGTCCAGGTAAATGGCAAAGTCTGCTTTATTAACAATCCATATAAAGCAGAGACTGCGATAAGCACACAAGTCTCCCAAGCTCTCTGATTCTCTAATACGAAACATCAGGTTTAACCACGAATTACGCCCTAATCGACATTGCATCCTAATCTTGCTTGCAAAAACCTATGGCGTCTAGGGATTGGTTAGGGGAATTGTCTACATATAGTTTATATAT
The DNA here is from genome assembly GCF_040938575.1 of Ambystoma mexicanum. Taxonomy (NCBI): domain Eukaryota; kingdom Metazoa; phylum Chordata; class Amphibia; order Caudata; family Ambystomatidae; genus Ambystoma; species Ambystoma mexicanum. The sequence goes on from NC_090940.1 coordinate 159,912,503, forward strand.
AGTTGCTAGTGTTTCATTGGACACAACTTATCTGATGGCCCCACCTTGGACCACCCCAAAATTGATGAAGGTAAAAAAGGCATCTTAACAGCAGGTAATTGGCTACTGCAACAGTTGCAGGGCGGCATCATTTTGAGAGTTTTGATTGGTTGGCGTCTATCTCGCCAACCTTGGACATTTGGCAGGTCATCAGCACACAAGCAAAAATAGTGGTATGGGGTGCGACATCAAGGAACTGTTTCTTCCGATTAAATAAGACCCCATCCCTTGTTTCCTAGGCCACAGGCCAAGGCATCTTACTTTGACCGTGGCCTTGCCTGGCATCTCTGGTCTGAGAATTTGTGGGGAGGAAAGGTAGGTGCCAATGTGTGTTTGGAGTTAATGAATAGACATTGGCCCTCATTACGAGTCCGGCGGTAGCCATGCCGGTAAAACTGTCAGGCTGCCGCCGGACTTGCCCGATTAACAGGGGCATTACAGCCCCAGTGGCCAGTAAATCCGGCGCCAGCAATTCTGTCAATTCCCAATGAGGAGGATGGAAGCACCTGCACTGTGCACTACAGTGCCGGTGCTTCCGTCAAAGTCTGTGGGCTGGTGCCATTCCACCCGCCAGGTCTGACCTAGCAGGTGGAATGGCACCCGCCCACAGAACTCGTAGTTTGCTGGTCCGGAACCAACAGTGCTGGCAAGCTTACCGGCACCGTTGTTTCCGGACCGGCGAACTTGTAATGAGGGCCATTGTCTTCCAATTATAGGTCATGTTTTGAATTATTCTAATCGGCTTTTACCATGATTTTAGCTCATATTAATACAGTGTTATTACTTCTTTTGAACACTGGAGACTCGGTCGATCCATTCCTAGTGTAGCATTAAGCTTTTAATTAATGGGCATCGCAAAGGCTGTTTGTTCTCTACTTAATCTAAGAGAAATATGTCTTACGCTTGAGAATTATTATCTTCTGTTCTCCTCAGAGCCATGCGGACCTCCCTTTTCTACAGTATCCTTGGAAGGGGGGGGGGACACGCAGCCACTGTCTGGCCTGCACAGATCTGCATTTCAGCTAACTTCAGCAAGTTGAATCTCCCTGGAGCTTTGAGGCTTCTTCAGGCTTCCCATTCACTCTAACGTGGCTTCGCCATCCATTTTGTTCAAGATGGCCACTCGTTACCGTTGCATTTCTACGTTTAGCGAGCTATATATTTTTATTGTACATGTTGCGTTTCAGCGTATACATTGATTATGTTATGTACTTCATGTCTACATGGTGCAGGTAATATTCTTCATGTCTAAACGCACATTTGACCTATTGTCTGTGCTTCTTCATGGTGAGTGCATATTTGCTTCATGCCTATTGTATCTTTGTGTGTCAGTTTGGCAGTGAGGTCACTTGCTCTCGTCATCTTCGCTTACATCATGTTAATTTCTTTGAGTTTGCAGGTTTATTTCTAGGTTGGTAGGGTTGACTTAGTGCATAGTGTCTCTCATATTTGTGGTATAAAGGCGGGGGGGAAGGGCCGATGCCATGAATGACGTATTCATCTGGCTCTCGACATTTGAGATTTATTTTGTTTAATGCTCTTACTCCCTGAATCTTAGACTCGTATATAATTTGTAATTTTTTTTCCACTATGGAAGCTTTCGGTATAAAATAGCGTGTAGCGGAAAATCTATGTTGTGCAGAAGAATTTTCCAACCACAGTGCTCCCTGACGCCCTCTTTCGAGCACGCCACTTCTGACAGAGTCAATACATTATTTTCGCGCACCTCTATGAATTGCGTAAGAAAGAAAAATGTGGGTGATTCATAAGGGAAATCTGGTGGGGTGAATCACAGATACACAAAATAAACCTCGGTGGGCAATAGTGCATCTCTGGAACACTGAGGAGGCAGTGCTTATTTTCACATTCTTGTGTACTTTCCATCATCGCTAACGAGATCTGCACAATAATGCATTTTCTCTTGTACCAGCGCAAGGAAATGAGGTTTCATTTGCTTTTGCCTATTTCACTCACTTGCAGGAGGATGTGCAATGCACAGAAGGATATTTTCTGGCCCTTCTCTGCATTGTCCACAGCCAATGCTGTTTCGTGTACCTCATGTACACGCCTAGCCCTCCCCGAGGCTTGCACAAGTATTTTCCTGCAAGATTGTAGTATAGTTCGATTTATCTCTTTAATTCTTTCCATAATAACTTGGGCCCCCTGCACCCATGTGGATGTTGGGAGCTAATGAACGCATTAGTCAGGTGAGAACTCTCAACCCCTATGTATTCATACAGCCATTGCTCTGTATTTGCTTAGCTGTCCGACCATTCCTTAATTTTAACTGCCATGAGATTTCCCCCCGCCCAGTGCCAAGGTCTTTTTTGGTGATTTTGGTATTTCGCCATTCAATGCCTTCTAATGTTTTCTGTTTCATTAACCCCTTAAGTGCCAAGGACGAGCTATATCGTCCTTGGCAACAGGGAGGTAATCCCAAGGATGAGACACCTCGCCCTTGGCACTTGTTAAATGCAGAATCCCATTTTTGCAAATGAAGGGACCAGTGCATTTCATAGATTTGAGCATCTCCATGAAGCAAAGTGGATGCACTCTTCTCAGATGCCAATCTCCCTGGGATTTGGTCCCCTTTATGCCTCTGATTTCAAGCCAAAGCTCAAAGTAAAGGAATAATCTAAAAAGCAACGAGATGGTCATTTTAAGTGTCACTCATCTAAATATAGACCACTCTCAAAGATGCACAACAACCTTCACCTCACTGATGAGGCCCAACAAGACAGAAACACTTGTCTAGGGTTGCTGAGGGTACTCTTGTTCACAGGAGAATTGCCATAGCATTTCAGTGCTGGACTGCCCAAGTGGGTGGCACGAGACTGATGTGCAAATGGGTATTTCTCCTCTGTGCAAGGAATTTTCTCACACTGCACATGTCAGAGGCACAGTAAAAGGACAGGAGGTGGAGAATGGAGTGTTGGTGTCCCATCACTAATATTGCGAACTGTCGCATTTGACACGCGTGTGCGTTTTTCGAGTGTTTTTTTATTTTTTTTCGCGGGTGCAGTGCTATTGTGGTGCACTTGACTTTAGTTCACTTTGGGGGAGGAAGTCCTACAATTCCAAGCATAAAAATATCGATGTCGTGGCATGTTTTTGGAAGTGAAATACTTGACGTTTTGGGAGTAAACTACTACCGGTCATCAGTTGGAACCCTCCTGGCTTCTGTTTTTCATCCCTCAAGACGCCATTGGATTTTGCAAACATCAAAATATAGCTAGAAGGACTGGAAGGGGGGGTCTTTGTAGTGCTTACAAATAGTGTCAACAAAATACTTGCCAACCCTACCGATTTAGGCTCTAGGATACCGCTTTTTAAGCAGTCCTACCGCCTACCGATTTAGTGGCAACAAATACTGATTAAAAAAATAAATAAAAAGTTTTTGGGCCTGGATTTAACAAGTACACAGAATCCGAGGAACGTTCTTCAGTGGGGATGTGTCCAAGCTGCTGTTTTATAATGGTGTTTTCTTACTGGCAGCAGTTATCAGACCAGTGCGCCAGTGCAACCTCCCCAGGGGCGCCCGTGAGATCCGCTCCAGCACTTCTGGATATCAACAGCCACATGGTTCACCAAACCTCAGCTCCCTGGTGCCAGTCATCTACATACTGGGGAGAGCTGCTGAACCACTGGCGAGCCACTCTTCCTAATGAGTTCTGGCAGGTGTGAGCTTGTGCCAGGAGCCGGGGGGAAACCACACGTTTCAGCCCCACCCTACGCGAGTCTTGTCACTTTCACCCGCATGCAAGTGCAATATGCTATTTCTTCAGCGTAGCTGCACAACGCAGCGCCCCTCTCTCCGGCACCTGCTACATACTTGCCAACCCTACCGATTTAGGCGGTAGGATACTGCTTTTTAAGCAGTCCTACCGATTTAGTGGCAACAAATACCGATTTTGTTAAGATTCCTACAGATTTTTGGTCACAGAATGTTGACATGTATGCAACATGTTTCAGAATACCTCTGAGGCTCTGCAACTGGAAGTCATATTTTAAACGCTATGACCCCTTATGACAGCCTTCCAAAAGCAGGTACCAGGAAGTCAGTTTGGCTTTTATGGACTTAAAAAAGAACCAAAAGGGTTTAAAGGTTTCTCCCGCACACGTTCTTGCAGTCTCTCAGTGGGCTGGGAAAGGGCGGGGATGGGGGTTGAGGGGATGGGTTCGGTTTATCTTTGGCATTTTTAAGTGGTACTGGGTCCAGCCCTACATATAAGGGGTGTATCGGCCACTTTTACAAACTAGAAAATCGGAAAATACTCCAACGTAGCATTGGACACCAACACTTTGAACCTTGTGCTCCTGCTGTCGCCCACACAGCTCCATGGATATGTTTTGGACCAGTAGTGCAGGTAGTGCCACAGGAATAAAGTGCCTGATCGGATGAAGTTGGCGTGCATCTTTGCATGTGCATGAATATCTAGGTGCACAGAAATAATAGTCACAAACACATTTCTGTTTTCCACTTCAAACATATTTTTACTGTTGTCCCGGGAGGATAGCTCAGCGGCAACGTGCTCGCCTTGGAAACAAAACGACATGAAGCAACACAGGGTCGATCCCCGGGTCCGTGCTTAGAAACCTCCGGGTATTAGGCGTGTTATAAATACCCAACTAAGACATATTCCTGAAACAGCGTTTGAGCGCTTAAAAAATGCAAATAAATAAATAATACTGTCTTGTAAAATCCTATCATTTGGAAGTGGACTTGCATTTTTACTCCCTAAAAAAAAAAAAAATATATATATATATTTTTACTCCCAACTTTAAAAAATAGGGAGTAAAATACTCCCACTTCCAAATCTTATCTGGAGCACTGCCTGGGTCCATTGTCACCAGACTAGCTGATAATATCTGTACCTGTTGGACAGGTTCTTCTGATTCACCGATCGATCTGATCGACCAGTTTTTGGCTATTCGGTACCCATAGATGCAGGAATTCAAAGTACTTCAACCAGCAGATGTTGGCACCGAGGACGGGTAGTGCCTCGCACAGGTGGGCGCCTGCTTCATCGCTGTCTTCATGAGGCGGAAGTCTGTAGCGTATGCTTGGGCTGAAAGAGACCCTCTGCATTCAGGGGCGGAAAGAGGGTAAGGGGACGGGTCTGTGTTGGGGTAGCCGAATGGAGGGGACGAGAGTGGGGTAGAGATGGGAGGGAAGGCTGAAGGCGATGGGGAGACTGGCGATGGGGAGACCAATGGCATCGAAACCAAAGGGGGATGGGGTGGGGAAGCAGACCTGGCACTGGAAATGTGGGGTGCAGGTAGAGGGTCACCATGCTAAGAAAAAAAAAAGGAATAGGTGGGGGGGGGCATCTGACTTGGGCCTAGTGTGGTGGGGGGTAATGTGTGCACAGGGAAAAGGCAGACAATACGCGAGTACGAAGGGGAAAGGTTAAGCAAAAGAAAGGGAGAAAGGACAAGCAACAAGGCATGGTCAGCAGTATGTGTCGCGCACAGTTGTAAATCGCTGTAAATTGGCTAGGTTGACCAGTCTGCTCGGTGTAGCAGTTTATATTGACTAGCCGGCGTCCTGGCCAAAATAGGTTGATAATTAGATAACCTTTCGAACAATGACCAAAAGCAAGCCCATTATGCACACATTTAATATGTTGGCTACTGTCAACTTGGTGGGAATTGGGCATGCTATCCCAGGGTGCACCCGCCAGGAGTCCTACATGGCCATCAGGTGCTCCAGAGGTTGGCTCTCGATGCCTCTATGCATATGGACAGTTGTAACACAGCCATCACCGACCTAGTGGAACTGACTGAGGTCCAGGACTCCCTCCACCCCACACGGGGACTCCTTTTGCCGCTGTGCTTAAAGACCGAGCCCTAACAGTCCGAGAACACGCTACTGGGCACTGTCCTTCATATACCCCAGGTAAAAGAAAACTCATTGGCCATTTAGATAATGTGCCCAAATAGAAAGGTAGTTAAGCCCTGAGGAGAGAAGGGCTGAGAAATCCTTGCTGTTTGGCTGTTACCCGGAGTGGAGAAGAGGAGGTGCGTGTGCCTTTAAACAATTCAGCTGACTCTCAGCAGCTGACTACAAGTGGCCGCCTCCACCGCCCTTGCGCCTCCACCGCCCTTGCGGCGTTAATTCCTGAGGAGAGAAGGGCTGAGAAATCCTTGCTGTTTGGCTGTTACCCGGAGTGGAGAGGAGGAGGTGCGTGTGCCTTTAAACAATTCAGCTGACTCTCAGCAGCTCACTACAAGTGGCCGCCTCCACCGCCCTTGCGGCGTTAAGCCCTGAGGAGAGAAGGGCTGAGAAATCCTTGCTGTTTGGCTGTTACCCGGAGTGGAGAAGAGGAGGTGCGTGTGCCTTTAAACAATTCAGCTGACTCTCAGCAGCTGACTACAAGTGGCCGCCTCCACCGCCCTTGCGGCGTTAAGCCCTGAGGAGAGAAGGGCTGAGAAATCCTTGCTGTTTGGCTGTTCGGCGAGTTGGTGAGCCAGGACACATCATGTCGGACTCCATCCCAACTGCCCTGCGAACAAGGGCGCAAACACGACGCGAGGAGAAGGCGCTGCCTGAAACCACTCTGCGTACACCGGTAAGAAAAGAAAGCCGATTTTTTTCATGTTCATCAACCTCTGACTTTGTTGTGGATGAGCCGCTCTATGCTCTCCAAGAATCACCTGACGCCGAAGATCCCACTTGCACGTCCGAAAACTGTACACTTCATTCAGACGTGGTGTCGGCTGACTCAATACCTCGTGAGGTGGCGCGACCCCTATCACTTGAGAATCCGTTGATTGAGAACGTGATATGTGTCGAGGGCCCCTCGGCAGCTTCACAAGTGGGCTGGTTATCCGTGGGCACCAACGTATGTGATGGTGACTTGCGCACTGCTGTTCAGGACGCGTGTATAACGTTTGAAAAACCGGTCGGCTTACCCGCTGCTGGACTGTCAGTTCCTCCGCTTCTGGATGGGGCGGAGGTGCAGGGCCCTGGAGCTGGCGATGTTGGCAGGCGAGCCGTCGTTGCTCCCGCGGAGGCCCACCTGGGGGGAGGGCCTGTGGGAGGGCGCGCCCCCTACGGTTTGGGAGATGTGTGCGTTGCTGTATGCGCAAACCGGGTAGACGGCTGGAGTGATGGAGTGCCTCCGTTATCTGCAGTGACTCCTGGTGAGCTACAGCAAGGCAGTAGCCTTGCCCAGCCTACTCCACTAAGAGCTAGCTCCCCGGTTCATCTGTCCCGCATGGCTCTCTGTCGTTCTTTCTCAACTGATGAGACTGCTCACTCGACACAGTCTCTGACGAGCTGGGGTCAGGACCGTGTCCAATACCAACATGATCACCACCCCGACAGACCTGTGTGTACGACACAAGTGGACCCAAGTGCGCCTTTCCCTGAAAACAGGAATAATTCCCCTAGTGTCATGACAAAGGGGTTGGAAAATTCTGCAGCAACGAATAAAGAACGTCCTGTTAACACTAAGAAAGGTCCTACCTCCCCTACGTTGAAACCCGACAAACACACCATAAAAAGGCAAATATCACAATTAAGTGGCGCAAATGAAGACATATGGTCAAAGGTGTGATACAAACGCCTGAAAATCAACAATCTAACTCCAACGAACGGTGACCCACACGAGGAACTCGAATACGTGTTGACCTCTCAGAAAAGGTTGAACACGCAACAACATCACCCAAATAGATCCCTCTTGTCTCTTACTCATACTGCACAGCGCTCTGCCACCAATGATTGTTTGTCGGACGACTCACAAGACTCCTCGCTGATGGAACGTCCATTCCCGAAAATACACCACATCAGAGAAATGTCGGAAACGGCCAACCGACTTCAGCCACCTGTGCTCAGTGCTGAAAACAGAATTATTATGCCTCAGACTGAGCTACAATCTCTAATAATTTCATCTATGACGATGTCTATGGCCCCCTATATGAAATTATACAAAGCCTTGCATGAAGCCACCAAGGACCTGACAACTGTCGTGGCTCTAATGCATTCGAAACTAATCCGGATTGAACAAGTCTGTGACCAGTCTTACAATGACCAACAAGAAGGTTTGAAAAGACTTGACGGATCATGTACGTTGTTAAAAGAGCAAAGGAAAAACGACGCAATTGATAAAAAACTCTTGGCCGAAGTAGCCAGAGAGGCGCTAGCTTTGTTCAAATATGATGGTCCAACCGCAAACCGGCAAAAGCAACAAATCACTCAATCAATCGTGAGTAAAACCCAGATCCGATGTAATAATTCCTTAAAGGAGCACTGTTTAAAGGATGTAATCCAAAACACTCAAGAGCCGTCAGACGTCATTGTAATCCAGGAAGATGTGCACCCTGGACCGTCGGTCTCGACGGATCCGACACTGGGAAAGCTAGCAACTGCGCCAACCACAAGTGAGGCGATTCCCCCAAGTCGGACATACATAACGGAGAATCTGCCCACGCAAGAAGCAGAACCCTTGCCCACAACGACGATAACATCTGAAGATAATACTTCTGACCTCTCATTTAATACTGCATTCGAACAGGCGAGGGGCAACTTGAATCAAGCTTTACGCGATTCCCAGGTGGCATCTTCCTCCCAGGGAGTTCTGGGCTCTGAAGCTTCTACTTCTATTCCCTCTGTAATATCTGCAGTGACCGCAATACCCACTTACTCTGTCTTCAACAAGGTGTCTCAATCCAAGGTGTCGACCTCAAAGCCCTTGGCTACTCCACCTACAAAACAGGTGAAGAAAACGAAGAACCAAAAAGGTCTCAGAAACAAGGTACTACACGGTGCTCGGAAATTTTTACGTGACATAAACGTGGTCCAGAACGTGGCATGTAACATTAACAAGTGCCTAAAGGCAGCCTCTTCAATCAGTGAGAAATCGCAAAATAAACCCTTAGACAGAGTAGTTCCCGTAAGTCCTGATGCAGTGGCTGTGTCAGGCTCAAACTACGAGTTATCAAGTGAGCTGTTGAACTTATCAACATATGACGATGTAACACATGTTATCGAGGATGCAGAAGCCATCTCTTCCCATGAGAACCAAGAGGGCGACGCCGTCAACACGGCGATAGTCGTAGAGAAAGCCAAACAAATTAACATTGACGCTCCAGCACATGGACCGGGAAACAAACTTCCTGTTAACCAAACTGTTCCAAGTATCATCAACTTAAGCTCTTGTTCCGTGTCTGGCACGCAAACGACTTCTAATGCATGGTCCTCCGCAAGAAGAACCTGTCAACTAATTAATGAAAAGGAAACCCAGCAGGGGCTGCTGAAATCGCTGATCAGTCCAGTGTTTATGACCCTACATGAAAAAAGGATGCGGGTCTCTAAGGAACCGGGGTCGTCGGACCCTGGAAACACTCGGAGTAATCCATTTGTTCCCGCTAATCTGGCGGTAGCAAGGCTACACAATGACACCGTAAAAATCTCAGATACGGATATGACTCTCCATAGTGAGTGCCAAGTTCGCAACTCAAAGGCTTCCCTGAACGAAGCCCGACTGTCTCAGCCCAGAACGTCGGGAGGTGCCAGATGGAAGTGCCCTATCTACAAACTAATCATCGAAAGGCTAGACTCCTCCGATAAGCTAATACTGAACCGAGGCAACACAATCAAGCTGTTACACCTTGTACCTGCCCTACGAGCCATATGCTCAAACGATCTGATGATCGTGGAGTTCTTCAACGAAAATAGGAATGATAAGGTGGTGATTCACGTTTCGTCACCTATTGTTGCTTCAACAATTCTGGACGCCAACATCGCACTGTTTTCCCTTGGCTTTGAAGTCTACAAATACTCTGAAGCGGCTCATAAAACTCCAAATGGAACTGAGGTCCCATACACCCACAAAGCCACAAGCAAGGACGCGTGGGTGAGAATGCCGGAACCCATGGACCAGAGTGTCATCAACGTTCAAGCACCCCCTCGTCTATCAACTCAGAAGGCACCCCTGGATGGAACCAAACAGATCAAACCGAGTAATTCTTGCCACGACCAGATACTGGAGGATTCTGAAAGGGAGTTACAAAAAGAGAATATACGAATCACTATACTCGGCAACGCCAAACAAGTTGGAGCGAGCGTTGCTGGTAACAAATCCTTTGGCCCCAATGGCGGTAAGCACGAATGGCAATGGCTATCTGCAGCCTTGTGCAGCAAAACTCCCCAATAATGCCGGAATGAGGCCCCTGAAGCGTGGTGCAGATTGTCTTCGTGGAACAGCCGTGGCTTTTCACACCTGTTCAACGCAAACTGGCTTACAGCAATTGACATCGCTTGTCTCCAGGAAACATGGTTACGAGAAACCCCAGTAATGGACGACTTTGAGGTGGCCTTAAACCCTGCTCCAAAATCTTTAAAAGGACGTCCGACGTCGGGCTTGGCCACCATGATTAGGAAATCCTCAGGCTGGAGAATTGTGAGTCCAACCAATTACTCCCCTTTCATCCAAGCAACGCAATTGTCAAAACCAAAACACGAAGGGTCACCCACGGAACTGGTGTGTGTTGTAAACCTGTACTGGCACCACACGAATGCTGGGAAACAGATTTTCATCGATCAAATTATGGAAATAGTCGATGAACTGCTAGAAACAAATGGCTGGCCGAACATCCTCATCTGTGGTGACCTAAACATTGACCTTTTTAAACCATCAGGCACGGAAAAAACTTCTCTTGCCAAGTCGTGGATGGAGGAATTGAACCTTAGAAACGTACAACTTCTAAATGGTAACACGTGTGATGATATGCCGCCTGCCCCCACGTGGCATCGTGATGGGCAAAGGTCAACAATTGATTACATATTTGTATCAGAAGCCCTGCATCCTCGGATAACCTCGCTGAAAATTATTGAAATGACAGAAAGCGACCACAACATGCTAATAACTGAATTTACAACTACGACAAAAAAGAAACCTGAGCTATGGCCCCATCAACTCCACGTGGTTTCCAATAGAGTAAGACTGAGCCTCGAAATACAGGATGTGGAACATCTGGTAAATCTCTACTGCAAGACCTGCCCAAACGTTGACTATGATCATCTGCTGGCACGCTATAAGCCCAAGCAAGCGGGCTTTAAAAATATGGCATTTGTACGCCAACACTGCTTTGACCGGGAACTGCTGACACAAAAGCGTCGTATGCGTCAAGACATCCGAAGGCTGAAGTGTTCAAAGGGCTCAACTTACTTACGCGAAGTAAAGGCGGTTAAGCAGAGATATAAAAACTGGCTAAAAGCTCATAAGCATGTAATGGCCCAAAATGATCCAGAACAGATGTTGACGGTATTAAAAAATAAGAACACTAGAGACTTTTGGATGCTTATGAACAACCAGCACGCCCCCCAAAAAGCTATTCAAGGGTGCATGGTGTCGGAAGCTGATTGGATTAGCCACTTCGAAGATCTATACAAAGCACCTGTTCCAACCGACGGCCCTGTCATATTAACACCAAAACCTTGGGCCTTGTCCTTTTCAAAAGATGAAATAGTGACCGTCATCAAAAAATCAAAAAATTCACGGGCACCTGGTCCAGATGGCCTGACAAATTGCACTATAAAACAACATCCAGAGCAATGGGCGGAGCTCTGTGTAACGTTGTTTAATCGAGTAAATCTAAATGGCCAGACGCCCAAATCCTGGAAGACCGCGATAGTGGTACCTATATTCAAAAAAGGCGACAGAGCAAACCCAAAGAACTATCGCCCAATTGCTCTATTAGACGCCCTGGGTAAGATCTATGCCTCGATGCTCCAACAAAAACTTGTAGCCTGGTCACAAACTTCGAACCACGTGGATAAGCGTCAAGCAGGTTTCGTGAAGCAGGTGGGATGCTCGCTGAATTTACTCCTGTTAAACCTTATCAAAATGGAAGCGATAAAGTCTAACGCGAAGGTCTATCTAGCTTTTATAGACTTTTCATATGCTTTTGATACCATCAATAGAGAGATCCTGTGGGGAAAACTGAAGCGTTGGGGATGCCCGTTAGATCTATTAGCGGCAATTAGAGAACTGCACACAAACACCTCCATCCGTGTAAGGCTGGATCAATCAGGGCAATTATCCAAAGCAATAAACACCTTCAAAGGAGTCAAACAGGGGTGTCCGTTAGCTGCAGTACTATTCGGCCTTTTCATCGCGGACATAGGCGAAGCAATTGGAGTAACAAAAGCATTCCCGCCGAAAGTGGCCAAATCACACTTAAATTGGCTACTATATGCTGATGACTTGATCATCCTGGACCGGACTCCTATTGGGCTCCAAAGAAAGCTAAATGCAGTTCGACAGTATTTTATTTCTAATCAACTACTGATCAACACGAAAAAATGTGAAATTCTGGTCCTGCAAAATCTAAAAGGCGGTTGGGTGGCGCGGAAACGCACCCCCAACTGGACGCTAGGCCACGAACCCTTGCAAATTTCTGCCAGTGTTAAATACCTGGGAATGACCATAAGTTCTTCTTTAACGGATAGACCGTGGCAGGCTGACATAAGTAGAAAATGCAAACAACTAGCGAACCAGGCACTAATTATACATAAAAGATACGGAAAATTCTCGTTAAAACCTGTGCTGGCCATCTACCATCAGAAGGTAATCCCCGTACTGACATACGGGGCTGAAAATGCTTTTGGCTGTTCTCACGAAATTTGGGACTCTTTAGAGAATTGCTTTTGGTCCAAAGTGTTAACACTCCTGAAAGGTGTGAAGACTGCTTGTATAAGATATGAACTGTCGATAATATCGATTCATGCCAGGATCTGCTGGGGTTTACTAAACTTGTACCGTAAGACATGTTCTAGAGCACAAATCCCTCAATTTGACATCTTCTATGATGGTTCGGTTAGTGACTCCAACGTCATCACAATGTGGTCAAACAGGTGTGAAGAGTTACTACAAAATCTCGATATAAAGAGCGAATTGCTCCATGAAAATCCGTATGCGGCAAAGCTTAAAATCTGGCGAGTCGACTGGGAGCTTACATGCACAAAGAGAGCGATGGCCAAAACGATGTGTGATGTGCCACTGGAAGCACGCGCCTTCAATACCCAGCAGCGCTATATCACCCTGTTTCCAGATCCACAAGCAAGAAGGCTGTTCTTACTGTTCAGGCTAAATCTGTTCAAAACTACTGATCGTCTTCGCTTATGGAAGAACAATGAGCACTTAAAACCTGAATGTCGATTCTGTCTGCTAGCCAAAGAGTCACTAAAACACCTAGTGCTATTTTGCCCTAAGCTGAAATCTGAAAGATCAATCAACCTGGGCCCATGGAGCGTAAACCATCCATCGTTTTGTGCCGATGACTGGTGGAATCAGATGTACCAAGGAACCGACTTGAAACTGATACTTCCACTAACACGTTTCTTGGAGCAAATTGAAAAACATCTGATGATGGCACCATTAGGGGAACCAAATTAGTAAAACCTGTCACGGCATAACCTGTACAATAACCTTGTGAATGGAACTCGCACAAAAGGCTAATACGGATGATTGTTTACTTGTATTATCTAAGTATTGTTGTTTTGTTTGTACATGTGTCGTAACTTTTAAAGGTTTGAAAAAACCAATAAAATAAAAAAAAAAAAAGAAAGGTAGTCTTACTCGCCACCTTGACACTGCCCAGCTAATGAACACTCCCTCTCACGGTCCCCCAAGGTGGCACTTAATGCTCTACAACGAACTTATTAAATACTCCAATGTCAGCCATTACTTCATGCGAAGTGCTGGAGCGTCCATTTTATATAAGCCGCTCAGTAATGGATTGTCCACGAGCATCCGTGGAGAATGAAGGAGGATCTGGAAACAGTAAATGGGGGCAGAATCAGCCAGACCTTTAAATCTTGAGTAATTGCAGTATTTACAGACCTAGAATCCAGCAAAGCCAGCGCTTGGGGATCAGTGGCGAAGAGAGGTGGGGGGGGGATAAATCCCATCCCATTTTCAAATATGTTTACATCCAGAAATACAGTGCCTCTCTGGAAACAGTGCAGGAAGCCCTTAGCCGGTGCGACGAGTCAGAAGACGAACGCGGACACTTTGAGGACATGATTCACAAGTTTTTATTAAAGTAAAAGAATAAGACCTAACTTTCCCTATCACTATGGGGGGGGGTCCCTGCGTATGTTTCTAACTAAGGTGCACTCGTCATTCAGTCGTAAATGTGCAAAGGAATAAGTCTGCTGTCCAAAACTACCCTAGATCACTTTACCACTATGAAAACCTATATCCGGAGAGTGCCTCTTTGCTCCCGTGGGTACTTCTAGTGCCAGTCTGTAGGATTCTTTATCAATCTGTAATCCTCAAATAGTCTCTCGTGATTTCTTGGATCAGTCTCTCCTCATGTGGGCTCTTGAGTTTTCCCTTCTCCTTAGGAGTCCCTTGTGGGGATCGCTTGCAAGCTATATATTCCTGGTTGCTGTTTCCAGCGAATCTTTGGAAGACAATATGGTTTGAGTAGTCTCTCCCTCTTGGCCAATGAGAACTCGGCTTGCTTCGGTCTTCTTGATTCTGTACTAGTTCCTCTAAACTCTGGCTCAAAATATCCTCTCCTTTTTGATATTCTGTTCTTCTTGCGCAAAATTTCTAGTTGCTTTACCCTTTTCCCAGGCTATTGTTATCCGCTGTGTTTTTCTCTTGGTATTCAGATTCTCAGCACTTCTTTCTCTGGTATCACGACATTTTAAGTTCATGAGTTTCAGGTTTGGCTTTGCCTCGTTCTCTCTTATTATCCACGGCTCTTTTCTCGCAATATTAATTCTTTCTCTTGTATCCCAACAGAAGTTCATCTGCTTCAAGGGTAATTTTGTATCGTGACTTCTACTGAGACGAGTTGTTTGCACAGTATAATGAACCTCTCTCAGCCTCCATTATTCCTGTTCTCCCCATTACCGTCTACTGTGAAGGAGACCGTCTTCAGGAGCATTGGTCCATCAGGGACCTTCTGTCTGGTCCTGGATTGCCATCACCCTGACTTTGTTGGTGTGTTCCTCCTTGCTGTCTGTCTTCTCTCTATGGTGTCCTGGTCTTCCGAAGAGGTACTGGACACCCTGCAGCTCTCTGTGTGGGGCTATTGGTGATGACTTTAGGAGGGATGACGTCCTTTCATTGTGGGATGTTTTTTCGCAGGTTGTTTTTTTTTTTACCACAGCTTTTTTAACGAAAAAAAACTCATCGCACATTTTTTGAGGGGGTTAGAAAAATATAGATTTGGGATGTGGGTGTTCGGAATATTAAAAAAATTAAAGGGGATGGGGGGATTTGCCCCCCCAAATAAAACATTGTAATTTGAGTTTTTTCATTAAAAAATATGCAGTAAAAATCCCTGCGAAAAAACATCCCACGATGAAATTACATGGAACCCTTTAGGACCAGCTGTCCACTATGGGCCCTCTGTGGTCTCGCCACCACCTTCCTCCTCGATCCTGCCCTGCTATATTCTCGTGTTGGGGCTGCGCCGTGGCTCTGGCATCCCAGTCTCTTCTTCCGAGTGCCTGCCCTGCTGGTTTCTCATGCTAGGACTGCGCTCTGGCACCCTAGTCTGCAGTATTGGGTGAGTTTCAAACTTGCTGGCTTCCTGGCTTGTGCTCACTCCGCCTCCTCCAGGTGTTACACACCGTGGGGCCTTCCCTGCGTATGCGCTCCTCTTTCTCTTCTCTCTGTGGTTTGTCGAGTGCAGTGGATTGGATATTTGGATTTAAAGGGACATCTTCTTTTTCTGTAAGATCGTGGCATCAATTAGGAGTTTCTTCGTCCCAGTTGTGGTATTGAAACGTTTTTGGAATTTTAGAGCATCCCATGTAGGCCACAGTGTGCTCGGCTTTGGGGAGTTCCTCACGGGAGCTGGAGTCCTTGTCCCCTAAGGGGAGTCTCCTCACCCGGTGAGATCCCACTTTACGCTAACCCTAGGGAAGGGTGTTGCAGAGCAGGCTCACCTCCCTAATCTCGCATGCGCGTGGGCTCCCCCTTGAGAAGAAGTGGCGAATTCCCTGACTCGTCTGACCGCCCTCGCCCAGCCACTTCCCCCATTTAAAAGCAAATGTTTATAAAATTGATGGAGTTTCCAAAGAATTTGCTTTTGAAGCGGTACAGACAAATTCACTTCCACTTGTTACATTTGTAATCATGACAATGGGCCTCATTACGAGGAAGGCGGTAGATGGTTAACAGCGCCGGTAGAGCTGCCGGTGCCGTTAACCCTCTAGCGCCTCATTACGAGGTCTGCTTGCGGGTCCCGCTAATGACGTCTGGTAAAACCAGGCGTCCTTAGCTGGACCCGCTAGCAGACCAGGATGCTATCGGGCTCGTCATTAACGGGCCATTGTTAGCATCCTCCCCATTCCCATTTAGCCCTATGGGGGCTGAAATGGGAATGGGGATGTACCGGGTCCGGGTCCCAGGAAAGGGAATTACCGGGCCCTCCAAGGTCAAAATGGCCTGGTAATTCCTCATTCCTGGAACCCAGAGCCGGTACCCGGTATGGGGGTAGCCATGCCGCTAAAAGCGTCATGGTTACCTCCATACTTGTAATGTCTGGAGAGGTGGTGGCTCTGCTAGTGTCATCGGAATCCAACTCGGGTGATCCTCGGGCTCTGTTTGCAACCAGTGTCTGCCTCCCTAACACAGCCTTGATGCTGCCTGCAAGAGGAGCAGGAGGTGCTCCATTCTCATCCCGCAGCTTTTGCCATTGCATCTCTCTAGCCTCTGGCCTCTACGGAACGGAGAAGGAGGAGAGGTGAGTGTCAGAATTGCTCCCCACCTGTAGCCCATTTGCAGGCTTCATATCCTCCACTGCCCCTCCCACCTCCCATGCCCCTGCTCCTGAGGTTGAAAAGGAGTACCTAGAGGACGCCATTTCTCTGGGTGAGTGCTCAGGAGAGGAGGGTATTTAGGAGCAGGGAAGCTCTGAGAGCACTCTGATGGTGGGAAATTGGGTCTGAAAAGATGGCGTTGGTCTGGTTGTGGATGCAGATGCCATGGGTGTGTGGTACAGGGGCCAGTTACCTGAGGCTGGGTTTCAGGATTGTGGATGCTCCAAGGACTAGAATAACACTCAGTTCCCCATAGACACCTTGTATCCTGGAGGAAGACCGAGGACCAGAGGGATGAGGGGGATGCAAGGGATGCACAGGTCGCAGGAGAGCGTGTATGAGGCGGGGGCTCCTGGATTCTGCCCTGTTATGTTTTGTTAAGAGTCTTTTGTACTGCCCCATCACCGCATCGTTCTTCTAGTGCCGAGCCTTGACGGTGGTGCATTGGCCCTCCCAGACTAGGAACCCGACTGTCACCTTTGGGGAGAAATGAAAAGGGGATTGGACGAGGAGGAGGAGTAACTAGTGGAAAGCAGGAGAGGGTGAGGGATGCTACAGGTGAACAGACGTCCGATTATAGGGAGTTTGACGCAGCAGGGGAATCGGATGGCGGACGCAGGGATGTGTGCAAGGTCCAAGATTATTTACTCAAATGGTCCTTGAACGAAGGGAAGATGAAGAAAATTGCCCATGATGGCAACACAACATTCATGCAGGCCGTAACTGGAGGAACTAGCAGCATTCAAGTCGCGTATGTGTGATGGCCTTGGGATGTGCTCCTGAGTGTTAATGCGGTCAACCCTATTGCCCAGTACAAGCCAAACATGTCACCCAGCAATTCACCCCTCAACAGGAGGAACAGTTCTCCCACTCTGCTGGAGATGCAGCCAACTCATTTATCTGTCCACTGTGATTCATGGCATTTCTCCACTGGAACTGTGCGCCCCCCTCCACGCCCTTCTAAGCCTGTGTGCTACCTCCCCTGTGAACAGGTGTGTTTTCCACTTTGAGCCTCTGCTCTATCCTGCGGATGCAACTGTTCACTCCCCATTGCCTCGCTATTGGGTCACATCCCAATGCCCCCACCCTGTGTACTGTCCCTTTTCCTGAACCTGTGTGCCCTCTTCATTGGTCATGTCCGCGCCCGGCCTAGTGTGGCATTGATGTATTACTCCCCTTCATTTTATACCTCTTTTTTGGCACTAAAGACCAGTGGTCGAAATGGGCGGGAGCGGTTTTTATTACATTTGACCATTCCTATACTTTTATTTTAAACCATTCTGGAATGGTTTCGTTTTAAAATAAGTGTAGGAAGAAGTTGAAACATTCACATTCATTGTACTGCACTGAACATTCCTTTAAACAGCAGGTGCATGTGTTTTGGGGTTGGTATTGTGTGCGGGAGGGGGCGTGGCCATGGGGTTTGTGGGTTGCGGGAGCCGGCCAGCAGGGAACATAGATCCACTACTACTTTTCCTACACTTCGGCCCAGTAGTCGAAGTGTACGAAAACAAGTAGTGGAACTATGTTCCCTGCTGGCCTGTCCCTTCTCTCCACAAACTCCATTGCCACAACCCCTCCCACACACAATACAACCTCCCCCGCCCCCCCCAAACACGTGCACCTGTTGTTTAAGGGAACGTTCAGTGTAGTACACTGAAAGTGAAGGTTTCAACTTCTTCCTACACTTTTATTTTAAAACAAAACCATTCCGGAAAGTTTTCTTATTAAAATAAAAGTATAGGAGCTGTACAAGGTCATTTAAAAAAGTATAGGAGCACCGCTCCCGCTCACTAAGATCACTGCTAAACAGCCGGTGGCTGACACGTGTTAAAATAAAACTGAACACTGCGTCCCAAAATAGAGCCTGTTTCGGGGCCCGCGTGGCTTTTCTAGAACCTGAAGCACGATGCGCGACGCCCACAGGCCTCGTTTGATCACGGATGCTGCTACGCGCAAGGTCACTCCCGCTGCGGCCAGATCCCCGGATGTCACTCTTGCGGCAGGAGGTTTTTGTGTGGAAGTAACCTTCGTGGGGGCTGTCTTGGGTACCGCTGCTCGACACATTAATCCCTTTATCTCCTCTTTTGTGCGCCTTTTGCATGGCCCCGCTGGCGTGCAGGATTAGCGGAGCCATGATCTCTGCGCGGTACAATGGCAGGAGGTGTTACGCTGCTCATGCCTATTGTGTAGACCTGGTTCTTTCAACCTTCCGCCCACCACCTTTCTGCATACCTTCAATTCTGTGAACCTATAACTACTGTAGGCACAGTGTCGGGCTTCCCGTTGGAAATGTTCCCTTCGCTAGGACTCTCGAGATCAACCAAGTGTTGCTTGTCAAAGTCACAGCTGGTACACGGGAAACTAAATGTAGTGTTAGCACAACTATCAAGGTAGAGCCCTTTACTGGAAAACATTGAGATGTATCTTGGGCCCAGCAGAGGCAGAAATCATAGGGGTAACAGTCTGGACCCAAGTAAGTAAAAATGGAATGGCTTCTGGATTGACGCAGTTAGAAAGACGAAGCAGGAGCGACAGGTAAGCACGTCTTTCTGGTCAGGACTCCCATTATGCAGTCCCCAACTGACATCTCTGGAACCCTCGGGTCTCTCCAGGTTCCACATTCCATACCAGCTCATGCACACACACTACCAGATACAACCCAAGTCACAACATATTGCACGTTCTTGCTGACCCTGAGAGTCGCAGTTACGATTGTGTAGTACGCAGCTGTACATGCTTATACAAGTCTCCCGTTTTGTTCCAGCGATATGTATTCGCTATGGCCCCAAACACACATCTAGAACTGTAGACAGATGTGAAACTGCCGTAGGAATATAGTCCGCACAGGTGTTCCGAGAGCAAAGCTACAGTGGCAAAGAGAGGGACGCATAGACCAACTGGAGGAAAAAATAGCTGGCGTCTGGCCCCTCTTCCCACCTTATTCAATTGTCAATCTCCTTACCTCGCTACACCACCCAAGGCGCTGCGCGGAAGTGTGTCAGAGAAAATGAAGCCTTCCCCTACTGTGAGATCACTCCAGTAAAATACGACTTCCACATTCCACTGGTGTGATGTTATAACGGGACGATACAGGACGCAGAATCCTCCTGAATGCACCAATGGCTTCTTGTGTAAGCCGCACACAGCAGCGTACCTTTTCACTATCTTTGCAATGGAACAGTTCATGATGTTGCCAGCTGTAATCCAGAACCGCTACGAGAGTGTGGTTTCACAACGCTGACTTCAAGTCCTATAATTGGCCACGCCCCAACCATTGGGAACTAAATCCCAGTAGAGGCTGGAAATGCCCCTGCTAATATCCCGTTCTGCAAAACACTTAAAACATGTCTCTTTAAACAATACCTAGAGAAAATGGATCCTGGGTTAGATAACCTAGGAAGTTGGAAGGACCCAATGTGTAAATGAACACATTCAGTTACTAATCTTTACATTCTTGTAGGTCTTTTGTAAAGTTCTACCTTACCTACCAAAAATGTTTCTCGGACCCGTCAGACACCAGTGTATTGCCCTGCAAATCGATCCCTGTTGTCTACACAGCTTTATTTTCAAAATGGCGTCGGCGTGTGCGTGATGACATAATCAGCGTCGTGAAGTCATTGCGAGCTGGTTGCCATGTTGGTTTGTTTATTTACATTCACTCGTGCAATTTTGTGTATATTTTAGCGTGCTCCTAATCTCTGGTGATGGTTTCCCTTTTTGGATTCAACATTTAAAGTTTATATTCAGTTTGGTATTCAATAGTTATGGATTTTGCTTGTGACTCATTTTCAATTTAGTCTGTTCGATATTCGTTCGATTCACTTTAAATACATTTCCCAGTGCTCAGAGGGCTTCGAAAACGGGTTTCTTTCCACACGCGACCACTCCGATACAAAGTATTCTTGGCAGTTTAGCAATCGACAATAGTTAAAACCAGAGACTTTCGAAAACGTGCTCTTCTGCGGCACGCAACCACTCTGAACTCTATTGATCAGGAATACTTTGTATCAAATAGTCACGCACAGGGTTTTGAATTTTTCAGAAACTCACTGGTCACTTTAATAGTTCTTCCAGCAGCACGGATCACACGGCTGCCTACTTTTGATGTCAGGGTTCCAGCTCCTGCCCTTCAGGCACTCCTGTGTTGGCCTTTCAACACCTGGGAATGAGTATCTTGGACATAAGGAAAAGGGACAGCCTTCCCACACGACTCACTTCACCACGTTCAGTCAGTTCCATGGAGCCCAAGCTCACGTGCCGCGCTTCCAAAGACCGCCTCTCTCTACAGCCCTGCAGCGTCCCGCTCAGATGAGGTTCTCTTCTGCTTGCACCAGCCTACCTACTGCTTCTTCTGTCGCTCCTTTCCCTGCTGGGCTGGTCTTCTTTTTTACACCTGCAGCCCCTTGACAGGCTGCAGGTGTGAAGGTCCAATTAGCCCTTCCTGACCACAATCAAAAGGACATGCCTGACCCTCACTGCTCTTAGCACACATATTCCTCGTCTCGGTACCAGAGTGGTGAAAGAGTGTAGTCTTCATTGCTTTCAGTTGCCTCTTCTTCGTCCCAGTACTGTCAAGTATCACATGTGGGAAAATAAGGGGAGCTGACTTACAATAACCCATTAAGGTCGGGGAAAGGTTAGGTTGATCGTCAATGGGAAAAGGGGGGGTACCATGTCTCGCCTGGTTTCACCCCTTTCCCAATCCTCAAGGAGACTCCACCCAGGTGATCCTTCCTCGCTTCTCCACCCAGAGTGTCAGGATCCAAGAGCGACAGCCTTTCCATGGCCACCTGAGAAGAGAATCCATGGGGTTTAGGAGTTAGCATACCCGCAAGTTTCTCACAGACCACAGATTTAATTTACAACAAATAATTAAGATTTTCTTTTATGGAAATAAGCCCACTCACCCAAACCTTTCACTCTCTTTAAACAATACCTGCCAGACAAGTAAAAAAAACGCTCCCCCAACGTCAATAGTATTACTTTACTGTATGAAATGCCAAGCCCAATTCTGGCACAATCCTGATGTAATGTGCTCTGCTGGTCTTGAGCTTGGTTCGTGCTATATGCAATAAAATAAAAAAACTAGCCTTCTCAAATGCAAAAAAAAGGTATTTGCTTCAAGACAGTGGCCGTGTGGCATAGTTACATAGTCAATGATTGAAGGATATCCGGCGGACAACCTGCCCTATCATTAGGCGGTCCACTTTAACCCCAGGTGAGGTTTGGCGCAGTGTCCCAGCGAGTACCGCAGTGTGAGACGTCAATGTGATGATAGGAGTGGCTGGCCCCAGAATTCGGAGAGCCAGATTGTGTCATCAGAAATAGCTTGGTGCGCCCTGTGCCCTCACCAGGGATTGTGTTATGTTACAAAGGTTTTATTCTGCACCAATCACCACTGTAGTGATCTTACAGCACGGGTACCTTGTCTGATGACATGGCACATTGTACCCCTGGTCAGGGTAATCAAACCGTAATCTGTGGAGGAAGAAGAAAGGAAAACAGGACAAATAATCATGCTTCCTTTTGAAACCTCACTATGGCTCAAAACACGAGTAAATCTTTCTGGCGAGGCTGCCAAGTTTGGGACTTTCTATACATTTTAACAGGAACATCACCCTAAGTTTCCCTTTGGTGTGGTCATCCTTAGTGGTGCTTCTGAAAGAAATTCCTGCATTTCTATAAAGGTTTGAGGCACCCCCAGTGCAGCCCCCGGGTGTCAAATTTGATGGGAGTAAATTATAATAGTTTATTTTTTTATTTTTATTATACGAGTATATAATCACCGTAGTGATTTTTACAAGAAGGTGAATAGAAATTATAATAGTTTATTTATTTATTTTTAAAGCAAAGGCCAGGTCAATAATCTCTGTGGCTCTGTCAGAATGACAAGTTTACCGTTTTTGATGAAAATGAGCAAAACATTATTTTTAGGACCAATTCTTTTTTTTTTTTTACTATGGCGTGTTATAACAAAATCCAACCTCCCTCCCTTGCCTTTGGGGTAATGGCCCCACCCCTAGCCTCCACAATCTTCGCCGGGACTGCGCCTGACAGACACAGCCCAGACTCTCCCCTTAGCCTACCCGTTGCCCCCACCCCGTTACTTTGCCGGGCCACAGTCGGCAAACGTGGCTTGGCTGTTTACAAAGCCCGCCCTCTCCTACTCCCGCCACAGCACATACGTGCTCATTAGGATATTTTAGAAAAACAGAACATAGTGCAGTGGTTTCAATCTGAAGGCCGCAATGAGGGGCTAAAACAAATAGTTATAGATCTACTCATTGGTCCAAAGCCTGAACATTTTAGTTGAGAAAATTCTTAATGGTACAAAACTTATTTAAGCTCCAAGTAACTTTTTCGTGGTTCATTTACACAACGAGGGGTGCACAAATAACTTTATAGACCACGTCCTCCAGCTTTACCGGGAGTTATGGGCCAGTATGCCCCGTTAAACGTTCTGGCTGTGCTCGGGTCTTTAACTCGATTTTCAGGGCCCTAACACCTGGTACGGCCCTCGAGCGAGGTCTTCAAAGCTTACTTGGCAGGTGGCTCCATTTCCTGAGTTTTTGATTGCCTTCGCAAAGGCTAATTGCAGATTTGGTGCAGTTCTGGAACCCACATGTATGAAACCTTATCACAACGTTAGCGAATCGCCCTAGCTCTGCGTCAGTCGACCCTTCTGATCCCGGGCGGCACAATCTGGTTCTTGGTAAGTACGGATGCAACCTACAAGAAGTACCTGTGGCTCAGGATGGGGGGCACCCAAAACAGAGGAAGCAACAATGTTTGTTTTCTTTCTTCAATCTTGCAAGCTGAATTAAAAAAGGACTCAATTAACTGGGGATGGTCTTGGGATGCGGGGGTGTAGTTGAATAGTTACACTTTTACATAAACACTTTCAGGCTTCCTTCCTCAAGTTATAGAACTGCTCCACAACTATGTAACCATCTATAGCTTTTTGAAGACTTGGTCACAACTTCGCTTCTGTACGAGTTTGTTGGGATTCCAAAATCCCAGAAACTTCGACAAATTGTATTGTCGTCCGGAAGACAGGTCCACTGGACAGGGCAGATAGATTTGTATAAAGGAGTAAACTTACAGACTTTCCATTAGTCATTCACAGCATGTCTGGCCCAGGCGGCGCTGCTGCTGCGTTCAGGTGACTTCACCTAGTGGATAGGCGCGGTTGTGCCGATCCGGTTAGTCGTGCAGAAAGGAAGTGCTCCACGGTTTTGCTCGAAAACCGACGTGAGCAGGGAAAACTAGTTGGGATTGAGTCTCGCTTGAAGGGTCCCTTCACTGATGGGAGCTCACCCATAGTTCCTTTCCTTCATTTGCATAAATGGTCACCCTATGCTTCTAAGCGTTTTGGTTTCACTTGTACCGAGTCCTCTGTTGGCGTCCTAGTCGATTTTGCCTACCATTTGATTCCGCTGCCTAGAGCTGATGGGAGCTGTAGTCCAAAACACCAGGAGAGCCAATGGTTGCAGACCCATGGCCTAGATGGTATTTTAAACCTAAAGCTGTAATAGCTTTCCTGGAATGGTAACATTTTACATGATTTTCTGGCAGGGCGTGGATGCAGGGGCGTAGGAGACACATACAATCTGGGGGGGACAGGGGACATCTTGGGGACTTTGTTTTATTTATTTATAGTCCAAGAACTCGACTTTTCACAAAATTAGAATTAAAATAGCAGTATGTATTAAATTACAAATATCAGTGTATAAAACAAGAGAAAACAAGAAAAGAAAACAGAAGAAAATTAAAGGATGCAGCAGCAAAGAACATGTCTTTGTATGTTGCATTTCTGGATTTTTCATCTGACTATGAGCTCATGATAAGAGAGAGGAAATAACATTTACTTCCAGTGGGCCACAGCTAGGACGCCAGCTCGTTAAGAGGCAGATCACCTGTAAGTGGACTCCTGCCAATTAAAGGCGTTACAGCCTTTTCTACCAACTGCAAGTTGCTACTTTTTTGTGTGAGGCAAGGAGACGTGTGTGTTTCTCGGAATGGAAGGATGGGGGTCTCAAAGAAAGAGGAAATCTTGTCTGTACCTCTGAGTAAGCCCTGTTATGGGAATAGAGGGACCAGGTGTGTGATGTTGCTGCTTTGACTGTCCTCGGGGGGAGGGGGGGTTACAGCAAACAAGGAGGATGCGCGATCGCAAGCCCACCCCATTATAAGCACTCCTCAGGTCCGCGGCCAGATGTGTCGGAACCGGGGGATGCCTAGTAGGTGGGGTGTATGTGGACCCAGGGGGGTGGCCAGAGGGGCAGCCCGCTATGTGGGCTGCCCCTCTAGTGCCCCTGCGAGGGCCGGGCCAGCCTCGCACGATGAGTCGGGTCCCTCTTATTCCATCTCATGCCGGCTTCAGAGACTAGCCTTTCTTTGCCGTTTGTTATTCTGAATGCAGAACTGGACTCTGTTCCTTTCTTGTTTAACATTTGCTGCAAAGCCTGATCTATTTGATTCTCTCGTATGTTACTAGGACGGCAGAGCATGGGTCCTCTGCCCTGTTACATTATTCAAAGAGCCCCTCTGGCCTTTCTTTGCCTCTCCCTTGTCTCACTGCGTGCTTGCTTAATACATACCTCCTTGCTTGAACACTCAACATATTCTCCCTAACACAGCTATGGCAGCTGCAGTGTGTCTTAACTTCTATTTGTTCCGTGTCTTGAATTGGCCTCTTATTTCCGCTTTTCTGTCTGCTGCAGGGGAAAGGCATTTGCCAGTCACTGCCATGATGGTTCTACCTGGACATAAGAGGGCAACAGCTAGCCAATATTGGAAGAACATGGGCATATTATGCCCGAGGCTGGCAACTGCCTTCCTAATGCCTACACAAGAGTCACAACTCTTGCCTTTGTTTCTAGCAGTATTTCAGTGGATGAAGAAATGGGAGAACACACATATTGCTTATAAATGAAGGGGATGATTTCACACTTGGTTAAGACATTTTGATCATGCCAGGAGCTAATTTCCAGCTGCAATTAATTGATTACCTTTAGACTTCTGGCTTTAAATAATGTTAGTATCACCTGGAAAGCACAGAGATTGCTGAACAGGGTTCCCGGAGCTTGTGGGCATGGATGATTGGAGGGCATTCTTGCCCTGGTTTGGAGCCTGGGCCCTACAGCCCACCCTTTGAGGGTGGGCAGACATTGCCTCCTGCTTTAGCCCACTAACAGCTCTGCTTTGCAACTTCATCACACATATCTGTCAAGTGGCATGTAACTCAATGCTACTAAAGTTATCAGCCTCAGAAGTCTGGAATCCTTTGCCACATCAACTAGGATACAGGCTTGCCACCTGAGACTTACCCATGTCTGAGTCGACACCCGTCGCCCTGTGGGGAAGACACACACAGAAAGAGCAGGGCACAGTGCCCTTGTGGGTTTTTCACACTTCTTCCTCGGGGTGGGCACAATTCACTCCGCAGAGAAAGTGGCACATGCTGGGCAACATCTCCCACTTTGATAATGTCACCCAAAGAGTTAAATTGGCCATTTGAAATACCCTGTCGACTTATTATTGCACAATCCACACTGATGGGTTTAAGCACCTGCTTAGCGCGAGATGGCAATTAAGGGCATTTGCCAACGCACTCAAGAAGCACAGGACACCCTCTTACCAGCGGCATGCCATGCTCACTCATTCTGATCACGAATTGCCATTTATCTGGGGTCATGTTAAATGTATTTATTTATTTATTACATGTGTAGCATCACACAAAACCCCCAAGCATCAAGGCGCAAAGTAAACTGCATGCAGTGGACCACTTCCATTGGCTCTCGTTTTTACTTTTCCGCCACAAAATGGAAGATTTTAGCGTAAAAGGCAGGTGAAATCACATTGCTTTTCCACTTTGTAAGAGTGTAAATACCTTGCGCAATTAGCGATTGCTAGCGGAATTGACAATGGCTTACTCTGGACCCTGCCCGCTTTTACCAGGTTTAATTTCCAAGCAGATCCCAGAGGAATCCCTTTCCTTATTTCCAGCATGAGAATCCATGCTGGCAGTAAGGCCGCATTTGTCTGGTGGAGCGGGAAATACAGGGGGTTCTGGTGTGTCCACTCGGCTCCCGAACTCCACCCAGAAAATGCACGAAAACCTGGCCAATTAGAAAAAGCAACAGTAATAGTGTTTTCCACCACTTTATCTGAACCAATTGACCTGCAAAATGCTGTGTTGCATTGGAAGCTGAATGCATTCACTCTGCCTATTATCCCACCGGATGGTTATACCAGGTGCTGAACACAGGTGTTATATATTCCTGTGCACAATCTGCATTTGGAGCATTAACTAACTGAGCTACCTTACAAATGATATCTCGTCTGGGGCTTTACCGTCTTAACCCCTTAACTGCCATGGGTATTTCCCCCCAGTGCCAAGGCCTTTTTTGGTGATTTCGGTATGTCGCCATTCAATCCCTTGTAACTTCTTTGTTACATGAGATATCTCGGCCAAAGTTGGCCCCTTTTTTCCCACATGGAGGCGGCCGTAACACCACCCAGGAATCCTAGTTTGCTCTAGGGGGGTGAGAGAAAATAACCAAAAAGGAAAACATTTGTTTTTTTTTCAGAAAATGCCAATAAAATGTTGTACAAAGAAGCCTGTGGTGTTTTCCTTGTAAGAGCTAGGAACAAATTTGCTTGCTCTGCTGGATTCACCATTTTCCAGGCTTTCAAGAACAGATTGAGTGGAAACCAAAATAACATATTTTGATATGCTAACCAGCCGTTTTATGAGAGATAGGTGATTTTGGTGTTTTTTGTCCAATAGGACATGCGTGGACGGAATGGAAGAAAAGGGTAGGAAACTGATTGGGAAGCCAGAAAGACATACATTTCTGAAAAGTAGACAATATTCCAAGTTCAGCAAGGGGTGATATGCGCAGGTCAGGCAACAACTATGTAGGGAAAGAGTCCACAGTTTGGGGGGAAATAGGGAAAATGACAGAAAGAAAAACAGAATTTCCGCACATTTCACTTTGGTCACCCACCGAAACACGCAGCCAACAACACATGACCTACCTTCCCGCATTCCCACAGGTTTCCCGATGAAAACGGTAAGCACATGTGTGGGTGCGCCTACCTGGGTGCAAAGGGAAAAGCCTAAAACACTGTTAACCCCAAGCCTTTTCGCACAGCAGATTTTCAGGAATTTTGCTCATGTGGACAACCTACAGATTTGGGCCTAGGGTGTCGAAGCCACGAAGGAAAACAGGGAATCCCATGCATTTCCGAAAATAAGACACGCGTGGGAATCCAAAGGTCTGACTTGCGCGAATCGCCCCATAATTGATGACCCACAATCCCTGACAAAGTCTTAAATTTGGTGGAAAAAACACAATTTTTACTTTGTCTGGGATTGTGGGTAATACAGTCTGGGGCGATTCGCGCAAGTCAGACCTCTGTGGATTCCCACGGGTGTCTTCTTTTCGGAAATGCATGGGGTACCCTGTTTTCCTTCATGGCTTTGACACCCTAGGCCCAAATCTGTAGGTTGTCTCCCCAAACCCTTTGGGGTTTACCAGTGGTTTAGCCTTTTCCCTTTGCGCCCATGTAGGTGCACCCACACATGTGAGGTACCGTTTATGTCGGGACACCTGTGGGAACTCGGGAAGGTAGGACATGTGGTGTTGGTGGCGTGTTTTGGTGGGTGGCAAGAGGGAAATGTCTGAAAATTGTAGTTTTTTCACCAAATTTCAGACTTTGCCGGGGATTGTGGGTAATACATTCTGGGGTGATTTGCGCAAGTCAGACCTCTGTGGATCCCCACAGGTGTCCTCTTTTTGGAAATGCATGGGGTTCACTGTTTTCCTTGGGGGCTTCGACACCCTAGGCCCAAATCTGTATGTTGTCCACATGAGTAAAATCTGCTCTGCCGAAAGGCTTGGGGTTACCAGTGGGTTAGCCTTTTCCCTTTGCGCCCAGGTAGGTGTCCAGACAAAAACGGTACCTCAATGTGTGGATGCACCCACCTCGGAGAAAAGGGAAAAGGCTAACCCACTGATAACCCAAACCCTTTCGGCAAAGCAGATTTTGCTCATGTGGACAACCTACAGATTTGGGCCTAGGGTGTCGAAGCCATCAAGGAAAACAGAGAACCCCATGCATTTCCGAAAAGAAGACACCTGTGGGCACCCCCCTTTTCCACTAAAAACATCCATGGTGGTTTAGTAACCCCCACACCCACCCAAAACAAGTTATCATTATTTTTGTTTTTGTTTTGCCTCTTTCCTAGGGGAAGATTGTGCTAGCAATCTGCCCCCAGGGAGGGCTACATGAGATGCCCCCCCCATCCATTTGAGGTGGGGGGGAGAGGGCCACCCCCTTTCCACTAAAAACATCCATGGTGGTTTAGTAACCCCCACACCCACCCAAAACAAGTTATGAGTTTTATTTTTGTTTTGCCCCTTTCCTAGGGGCAGATGGGCACATATGTGTGGGCATCTTCCCCCAATATCTGCAGTGCCCCCCCCCCACCACAAATGGATGGGGGCATCTCATGTAGCCCTGCCCCAGGGAAGGCTACATAAGGTGCCCCCATACACTAAGGGTGGGGGGAGAGAGCCACCCCCCCCTTTCAAACACAAAAAATCCAGTGGTCTTGTGGGCCCCCCACCCCCACCCAAAACAAGTTATAATATATGTATATATATATTTGTTTTGCCCTTCCCTAGGGGCAGATGGGCACATATGTGTGACCATCTGCCCTCAGAGGGGTGGCAAAACGTACTGCCCCAGGCTTGGGGGTTGGGGTGGCTCTGCCAATATTTGCAGTGGCTTCTCCCCTCACCCCAAATGGATGGGGGCATCTCATGTACCCCTTCCTAGGGCCAGGAATCTGCTGCCAGGGTGGGCTACATAAGGGGCCCCCATCCACCTAGGATGGGGGGAGAGGGCCACCGCCCTTGCAAAAATCCCTGGTGGCTAGTGGTCCCACCACACCCAAAACCTCGTTTTTAAAAACAAATCCGTTTTTTTTGTTTGCCCCCCTTCCCTGGGGGCAGATGATCACCCATCTGCCCCCAGGGTATTGCCCCCATGCTTTGGGGGCCAGGGGGGAGAGGGCAGCTTACATAGTAAGCAGCCCCTCCCCCCACTTCAAAAACGGATCCCTGCAGGACACACCAAACACATATTCTGGGGGGATAAATGACATTACATCCCCCCCACTTAGAATAGTGGGGGGGGGATTTGTCCCCCCTGTCCCCCTCATGTCCTATGCCCATGCGTGGATGGAACATTTCTAATCCAGTGCCAGGAAGGAGGTATGTGGGCTGGCCAGAGGCATAGACGGGGGAGGGCCTGAGCGAGCAAGGCCCACCCAAAATCTCTAACTGCCCCCTCAGCAGCGCTGTGTGGGCATTTACAGATGTTAATGTCGCTGCCGTGGGACCAACTACATTAGCTTAAGGCTCCAGTTGTTAGACAATGTTAGACAATCCTGGCTACGCCTCTGGGGCTGGCAAAATAGGGTGTCGCTGGTGAGACTTGACATGCCCTCCACCTAAAACGGGAACCTGCCCAGGTGCTCTTTTCTGGTTTTCTGATCGATGTATAAAACCGATTTCCATCAATGACTCACAGCACCCACAGCGCTGAGCTTGCGGTCACCTTCTGCCTGGCAGCTGGGAGAAGCCACGCTTGCCCGCTGCAGGTGTTTCATGTGAATATGAAGGGCCCTTACCTGTAAACAGTGCAGAGAAAAGCGTGAATTCCTGCTACTGGAGGATTGTTGCCTTCAGATCAGTCTGTGGGCCCAAAGGAGGGAAGGGGGGTGCTGGGGGGAGGTGTCCATCCCGACAGGTGTTTGAAGCAAGGAGGTGAGCAGCAGAGAGGGTGTTTGCTACATACAATGGCTGCTACATACACATTTCTCCGTTCATGTGCCGGCCATGGGTGTGTGTGTGCGCGCGTTGTGTGTCAGTGTGCTTATCTAGATGCCCCTCCATAGCACATCACTACTACAAGGTAATCCACCACCGGGACACTTGAAGCCCCCCAAAGGCGGGACACTTGAAGCCCCCCAAAGGCTGACTTCTTGTGTCCGGGCCCAATGCAGCAGTTGTCGACTATTCCTGCATGGCTGGTGAAGTTCCTTTTAAAATGGATACCTCTGTGCTACCTACATAAAAAATATATAAAAAGCATCTCCCACCTTCAAAATCTATTTATATGTAAAAGTCATATTGTGCTTGTTTGTGGCGGGATTTGTGGCAAAGCGTTTTTCCTTATACAATTCTACACAGTTTCACCAATCTGCACCACATTTTGCATAGTTACCTGCTGGTACCCTCCGGACATTACACCCCACCCCTCTCCCCAGATTTCAGCACCTTCACACATGAGACGGTTGCCTGAAATCAGCGAAACATCAATGTGGTCCTAGTGGGACCGGTCCCGACACGAGGAACAAAACTCGACCACGTTTCAAGGCCCTGGGATGCACGGTTTCTGAGATATTTGCACCGCAACAAACTGCACCACGCAGGGGTGCGGCGACCGGTGTGGAGAGAGCACAGAAGTTCTCAGACTGCAGCAGCACACCAACTCGCGCCTCTTCCCAACTTCTACTCCACGGTATGCCTGCCAGCCACTCGCGCCCATTCTCAGTGCAGTGTACTTCAGGGTGCAAAGCACATCAAGCGATGGGTGAATCGGAACAGCGACCTCCAGGATCATTGATGATCAACAATTGATGAGCGTTAAGATGTCTGTCTGCAGAACCCGCTCGGAGAGCGGGCGGACAGACTCCCATGTACATGCCTCGCCTGATCTGGAGAAAAAGGACCATATTCCATAAAACGCCAATCCATTTCTTTCTAAAAATAAAAAATAAATCTCTTTACTAAATGCTTGTATTATAAATTATACAAGTAACTTGTTATAGACCATTTCCCTTTTCCCGACTTGCTTGCACTTTAAGCCATTAATTAATTTAATAAATTTGAAGTGCGTTATTGCAATAATACCTGGTTACAGGTCCAAAAATCGTATGTTTTTAATAAAAATGGTTAAGAGAAAAAATAAGCAATCAATGCGCGCCATGCAGTCTCTCTAGCAGAGCACATTGTCTCCCAATGCACTCCATGTGCAATTGCGAAGCAATATGCGATGCAAAACAAGCTTCGTTATTTGCGTTCACAAATGCACTTTTTGGCCCATGAATTTACAATACATGAAACGGCACTTCTACAGACAGGCAGGAGTTCTCCCTCCTCTTGCGAATACGGGGTGCAATATCTCAACTAGGCAAAAGAATGCCTTTCTAATGAAGCTATTGAAGACGTGCTGTCTGGGTGGGAAAATCAACCGGCATTGGCAAAGCCAAGCGTTTACTACAGCAAGCTGCTAAGTTCTCGCGTGTTACTCCGTAAAGTCTTTTCTTGAGGAGGTCACTGCGCCGTTGTTGAAGCTTGTTAAAAGTACACATTGTGTGGTTCAGGTACTCGCATAGTGCCGTGACGCCACTTGCATGGGATATAGCACTATTCATAAGAGAAATATATGAAGTATTGCCTTTTTAAATTATGCTGTCTCCTGTTGAATGTCACCCCCTCCTGGGAGCTTGCTAGCTCCCAGGATGTATGCAATGGCCACATGGTGGTTACCATGTGACCATCCCAATAAAAAGGACAAGCCGCTTCCGGCTCGTCAGTCTAACCACAAGCTGACTCCAGCGTCTTCTTGCATGCACCCTGCTGATGCCACGCTGCATGCAGCAAGCCCAATGGCGGGGCCCTGCACGTGGACGGTGCCCCTGCTGGGCAACACCGTCCCTCTGTATGACGTTTGCCGTGTGACCATGGCTGTTGGAGCAAACCCAGCCTGGATGCCCCCAGCCCATGTGTCTTACTCCGGTGATCCGGAGATAGCAGGGCAACCCATGCCTGGCGTCCGCTGCATGGATGCAGCTTCATGGTGCATGTCGGGTGGCCTCGACATCTGTGGCGGCCCGCCCCGTTGACCCAGTAGCGGGCCCCACCACATCTCCTACGATTAAATCACAAGATTATCTTCCAGTTCATGGAATCTGGGTGCCCATCGAAGCCTGGAGATGGGTGAAGAGGGGTTTCCTTCCTTGTGGCCCCCAAGCCTTCTGGGATCTGAAGGGGGATGCAGTTTATGGCAACTGTTACCGGAACAAAGCCGCAACACTTAACTGCGGGATCTGACATTGGCGCAACCCACCTCGCATCTGACCCGGATGTGGCACGGCATTGGTTCGTGAGTCAACCGGATGTTTTCTGACATGTCTCTGCAGTTTCGACTGTTGCCACTGTCATTGAAGCGTTTTATAGAAGGATACAGATAGCCAGTCGCCACCAGTTTACACTATCACTACTGACACTCAGTGGTTGTGCACACGCAGCCAGTCCCCTGTTTTCGCTATCACTATTGATATTGAAGAAGATCCTGATTGGGCGGGTTGTGCACAAATAGGAGATGATTTTTACAAGGAAGAATAGGTAAAATTTCCCTGTGAAGATAACAGTAGATTATTAGTTTAGCAGAATTTTTCCCCGCCTAACAGACAATCGATCGACGGCTGCAAGGAAATACAGCTATTAAGTTCCATTAAGTCCATTAACTCCCGGCCAACCGTTAAGGATAGAATTAGAGCATAAACCAAACCACCTGTTTATGTTATATTGTTATTGTTGGTCTTGCTTTGGTTGGTTTGTGATTGACCATTGGAATCTTTTGCGTTTATTTTAACAAAGGCGGCTTCCATTAGTTTACATGTAGCCACTGCCCAGCGAGCTTTTTCCCCCGAGATGAGGCGGCACCACCATGTGTCTTCTTCCAGCAACACAGAGTTCACCCACAGAGGGGACAATATGGCTGTGCGTTCAGAGTTAAGAGTAGGGCAATTTAACAAAAGATGGCGGACTGTTTCTTTAGAGTCCTCGATATGACACAGTCTACATGTTGTATCGCTAGTTAAACTTCTTATCCCCAGAATCTCTCTAGTGTGTAGGAGATTTAAACGTGCTCTTAAGAAGTTAGTTCGAAGTTTCTTGTCTGGGAATTTTCTGCAATACTCCAGCGGGGAATTTAACTTATTATATGTAGGCGGAAGGTGTTGTAGGAGTTTGAGCGCACTAATTTTCTCACCGGTCTTTATCCAGTCTAGATTTTTCAACTTCTGGGTCACTCTCTGAGGGCGAGATATTAGGTCCTCAGTGCTACAGGCTACTTCTTCCAGTTTGTATTCTTGTCGTCTGATCCAGTTCTGAATCTGCTTACATTTCGTCAGTTCAAGCTCTTTGGCGATGGTATTGAAAATGGGAAGGCCATCTTGAATAAGCGTCTTTCTGTACATGGCCAGAGACGAGATGCTAACAGTGGCTTCCAGTGACAGGAGACCCAGGTCTCTTCTGACGGCCGCCACCGGGATCGAGTTCGGTAGACCTAGAACCGTTCTCCAGATGTATCCCTCCAGTCTCTGCCATAATAGGCTGGGCATAGTGATGGTGGCGTCCATGCCGTAAGTTAGTGCGGGTACTATTTTACCTTTGTAGAACTTTATGGCTGGGATCATCGAGAATTTCCCGAACTTTCGATCAATCATCCTCAGTTGGGAGGACAAGTTTTTAGCTTTGTCCCAAAGATATAATTGCATTTTTCTCTCCTGCGGTGTTCCATCAATGATGACTCCCAGATATTTAAAGTGAGGGACGACTTCGATTCGACATTTATTCACTGACCAGGAGTGAAATGGATTCTTCGGTTGATTGTTTTTGGCGAAGATCATGATTTTTGTCTTGTTGCTGTTTATTGTAAGGTTATTATTATCCATGTATTTTCCCAGATTGTCCAGCTGACGTTGGAGACCTATAGGGGTCTGGTCTAAAAGTATCATGTCGTCAGCATATAGCATACGGGACATCTTGATTGCGCCCAACTTCGGTGGGAAACTCCGTACGGCTTCCTCCGAGTCCTTGAAGTCTCCCAGAAAGGCTACAAAAAGGGCCGGAGCCAGGGGGCAGCCTTGTTTCACTCCTCTTTCGGCATGAATTTCTTTAGTCAGTGTACCTTGTAGATTTAGGCGGACATGAAGAGTGGTGTTCGAATGCAGAGCTATGATAGGTTGGAGAATTTCTTCTGGACAGCTCCAGCCTTTTAGTTTTTTCCAAAGAAGCGTTCTGTCGACTCTATCAAACGCCTGCGAGAGGTCAATAAAGGCTGCGTAAACTGTTGGTGCTCCTTGTTTTATTTTGGCCTTTAGAATACTTAATATGAGGATATTCACTGCAGTGCCCCCGTTTTTCTTAAAGCCCAGTTGGAATGGGTCTTCGCACGGCACGACTTTTGCCCAACGGTGAAAATGTTGGAGAAGGAGCGTGGCAAATAATTTGCCCATGATATCCAATAGGGCGATCGGCCGATAGTTAGACGGGTCCTCTCTATTTCCTTTTTTGAATATGGGGATAACAGTGGCTTTTGTCCATGAGACGGGAATATGTCTACTGGTGGTACAATGCGTGAACAAAAGACTGATGAAGTCCGTCCATTCAGTAATGTGTTTTTTTAGGTCAGTATTCGTGAGGCCATCTGGACCAGGCGCTCTGGATGTTTTTAGCTTTTGAATTGCCTCACTTATATCTGCCTTTTCGGATAAATCAATCCATGGAGCCAGTCTTGGTTCAGGATCACACGTTGTATTTGTTGTAGGAGAGGCAAAAAGATCGGTGAAGAATTCGACCCAGGCGGCTTCGGGAACTGAATTGATCATATTAATTCGTGTATTTCCCTGCGAGTTGTTAATCAGGGCCCAGAAGTCAGCTGATTTCTTGGACACTAAGGCTCTCATCATAGTTTCCGCGTCATTCTGGTAAAGAACTGCCCTGCGTAATCTAACCCAGGCTTTATAGTTCTTAAGTTCTTTTGTCCATAGTTCCCACCCCTTGATGGAGTTTTCCACTTTGGCGCATCGTTTCAATTTTCTGACTGCCTTTTTCTTTTCCGCTATAATTTTGTCGTATGTATGATTATAGGTGGTCTGGTTGACCTTAGGCTCCTTCTGCTTCGTCTTGAACTTTGCCAGGAGCGGGATATAGTTAGGTCTTGAACACGTCTCAGAAAATGTTGCATGAGCCCCCACAGTGTAGTATTGTTGAATCATAGCTCGAACGTTGGCAGCTGTCATGCGCAATCGAGTCTGTTGGGGATTGGACTCAATCGAAGGAGTATAAGTTCTGGTTTCCCTGGCGATAGAAGTCCATCTTATGGTAAGCATGTTATGGTCGCTTGCGAGGGTTTTGATCACCTTGTAACATTCCATTTCTAAAGTCATGGCGTTAGAGGTGTAAATATAGTCGAGCGTGGCTGTGGAAGAGCCTCTTTCCCAGGTCGGAATTTGGGTTTGCCAGTCCTTAATCCATGCTACATTGTGTAAGTTTCTAGAAGCCATCAATTCCATCCAGGCCTGTCCTCTCACTTCAGTTTGCGTGGTCGGAACTGTTTTTAGACCAGCCTCTTTGGGATGAGGACACTTAGAATTCAAATCCCCGAATATTATGATATGCGCCGTATTCGACTCAATCACAATGGCGTCAATCGTTTCGGCCATAGATTGACAAAAGGCAATGATGGACGTTCTTTGGGGATTCCAATATGTCGTGATGACAGCAAGGGAGGTGTCTATCCAAAGTCTGGTGGTTTCTGAGTAGTGAGTCCATTGTATGAGAATTGCCAGGATCCCATAGGTTTTAACAAACGTTTTGATGATTTTCAGATGTTGTCCTGTCCTTACGGCAATCAGAAGGCCAGCAGAAGGCCGGCCTAGCACTCCTCTAACTGCCGGGGAAGTCTCTATCTCAAATCCATCCATGTTCGGTTTTTCCAGAAGCCATGTCTCTTGGAGGCAGAGAATGTCGAAGCGGCCCAGATCTTCACTATTAGGATCGGTTAAATGTGCATGTCCTCTGGTGTTCCATGAGGCTAGCGTCACCACCTTAGAGTGGGTGGGTTCTTTCGCTTCGCTAAATGGTTGCTATCTGCTTCTTTTAGAGCTGAGAGCTCCTTTTAACCAGTTCCACGGACCATCTGTAGATGCATCTTTCTTTGTCTTAGCCGGAGGATCGTGGTGTCGCTTATTCGGGGAGTAGTGCGTGCGATTTCTATTAGAGTCGAGTCTTCTTCGTTGCGGAGAGCCATGTCGCAGCCTTTCACTTCTTTTGGTATCCACGGTGTCTAGTTAGAGTCGCTTGGTCCGGGCTAATTCTGGCTCTTACTTGGTAGTTTTGGGACGGAAAGACTTCATAGGTGTCAGTCGAATATTTACGATTGTATTTTTCTTCACGCCTACCCGGATTGGCCCTCGACTCCATTCTTCGTGATGTGTTGAGATCTTCCTTACGTGTCTCCTGTTTCGTGTCTGGTTGGACCTGGAAATGATTTTTTAGCTCTGCTCTTCGAGCAGAATACTGCTCGTCGTAATTAGCTTCCTGTTTTCTTTTGTTAGTGTACGATTCTTTCTGATTTCCTCTTTTGCATGGTGGATCCTGGCTTATAATTTCGGTTAGGAGAAGGCCAGCAGTTTTTAATTCTTTTGCCGCTTCCTGACTCAGATTTTGAATTGCACCTGCCTTAATATGGAGATAGGCTTTAGCCTTGTTGTCTCTGTGATATGGCTCTATTAACTTAAAGTCTTCCGTTTTCAGAGACTTCAGGCTGGATATGGACGATGTTATCTTTAGGACTGTTCTGCGATTTAGGACCATGTATTTATCTCTGTTCGACATTTGTTCAAGTTTGAAAAGTCGAATAGCTTTCTCTACTTTAGCCGTCGCCTCTGATTTTTGAGTTGGTATATGTAGTCGGCAAGGATGCGTCTGCCGGATTCCCTTTGTGCCCGCATTGGTGCTGCTTATGTGCCGCCCTTGTGAGGCAGCGTCTATATGTGTCATAGCGCATTCACCCTCATTTGTGTGTAGTATCACGGGACCTTCCACTATAGCACATTTAGCTAGAGGCGGAATTGAGGTTATCAAGGGACTGATTTCTACCTCATGATGGTCTTTAGACTTAGGAGATAGATCTTGTTCACTGTGGACAGACATATTGTCCAAGATGCTAGAGTCCAAGAAATCAGCAGTTGATTTGGGCGATTGAGTTAGGTCAATCGCTGATACAGCCATTGATTTCCCTTTGGCCGTAATTTCTTTGCCTGCCATGATTGCCTGTGTGGCCAGTGCTGACTTGACTGGAGAGGACGGTCGTCTCGGAGGATCTTTTTTCTCCTTTTCTGTTAGTGTAAGAGCTTTTTCCCCTTGTATCGGCAGTGTGTTAGTCT
This sequence comes from Ambystoma mexicanum, assembly GCF_040938575.1. Lineage (NCBI taxonomy): Eukaryota > Metazoa > Chordata > Amphibia > Caudata > Ambystomatidae > Ambystoma > Ambystoma mexicanum. Next base: position 159,950,656 of record NC_090940.1, read on the forward strand.
TCAGGTTAGTTCTGCTCATCATTGTGGCTGGTTTTGGTTTGATCGTAAATATTGATGCTAATTCATCGTCTCCTTTCCTAGATATAGTCTGTGTGGATTTTTGTTCCACAAGGGCCGGTGCAGTGGGATTTTGAATCTTGATCGCCGTCGTAATTTCATAGTCTAGTTCAATTTCCTCTCTTTTCCTTTGGGCAATATCGTATTTCAGATCTATTGCCGATATAAACCCCTCAAGGAAAGTCAGCTTTGATTGGATAATTGCTAAAGTAGCTGTGTTATCTCTCGAGGCCTCACCTAGAGTTTCATATAGTTTACAAAAGGGAGCCATCGCAATAGTTATTGCTGACATGATCGTAGTCATGTCTCTCTTGTTATTTGGTAAATCTTTATGCATTGATGTTTGCGAATCAGGTGGTCTTCCATTTTTTGATGAGGTATCTCTGCCATCTGTAGGTAAAGTGTTCGAAACTGAGTGCCGGCGTCTCGTTGTGGTGTAATCAGTCTCCGGTAGATTTGGTAGTCTCGGCGAGGAGTTCCATGGGCCACTGATTGAACTACGTTGTAACACAGAATCAAGAGGGGGGTCTTGAGAAGTAGACCGAAGGTTGGAAGATGGAAGATGAATTTTTGCCCAGGGTTGTGGACTCATTAGTCTCTGAGAGGGATATACTTTAGGTTGGAGTAGATCCAAGATGTCCAGCATTCCCTGTTGATGCCGCTGATCTTCTGGAGCTGTAAACTCTCTTATAGAGTCCATATTTCTTCGGTCCAAGTAAATGCCACTCCCTGCCTGCGGCTCTGTGGCCTGACTTTGTTTCCTGTAATTCGGGCAGGACAGAACAGATTGCGAAAGCCCTATCTGATCTGTCTGCGTTTCTGTCTGTTGCATTTGGATAGGCTGAGCGGATATAGGCGGTTCAGGTCCAGGTAGATCCAATATGCCTGAATTGATTCGTCGAGTATGTGGATCTGTATGTGCTCCTTTCGTAGACAGAAGGTCTGATTGGGTGCACTGCGCTGTATCGCTGATGTTCACGTCAATAGATTGAGGATAGATGTCTTCCGACAGCATCACATCATTCTGTTTTTTGTGGCCAGGTACTGATTTTCTGTCTTTTGATACTGGGGTGCAGTGCGCTGTATTGCTTACGTTCCCATCCGTAAGTTGAGGCTGGATGTCTTCCGTCGGGATCACCTCAAACTGTTTTAATTGCCCAGATATTAATTTTCTGCATTTTGGTAATGGGGGCGTCTCCTCCAATGCTTCTAGAATTTCTGCATCTGAAAGTTCGGAGTCCTGAGAGAGTTTACGTTTTCCTTGTATCTTAAAGAAGTTCAAGAGGGCATTAGAGAGCAGCGGAATTGGCAGGGACTGCTTCCCCAGCCCTCGTTTTTTGGTCAAAGGATGTGACCCGGTTCTTCTAGTCGTTTTGTTTTCTTTAACATCACCATCTTCTTTTCTTTTTTGTATAGGTGTTTGATCATTAGTTCCTTGTGGCGGCGGCATCTTGGATTTCTGCTTGCCTCTTTTTTTATATTGAATTCTTTTCTTATTCGGCAGAAAATTCAGTTTAGGGTTAGAAGTGTCCAAGGCCTTGGATTGTAGGTCAACATCTGAGTCTAAGCTCGTTATGGATGGTGAGCTTTGATTATTTGAGACCTCTACTGTCTGAGGGCAGGTGAGGTCTTCTGTAGGTGAAATACAGATCTGTTTTAATGAATCATCAGTTGGCTGCGGGATCGATGTATGAATTTCCTCAAAATGGCGTGGTAACGGGGCAGTTGACGCTGATGCGTTTTCTTTGAGACTTTGTTCAGGAAGATGAGCCGTGATCTCTTGCGGCAATGAATGAACCAAGGCCATTATGGTCGGCTGGGAGGAGGTCCCCCTATTTCCGGGGTCCAAATTCCGTAAACTGGAATTTTCCAATATCCCCGCCGCCGCCTCCAAGTCCGCCTGTGGACCGCCTTTACTAGGCGTACTAGCAGGATTAATTATCTGGGTTTCTGGAGATTTTCCCACGAGCCCCAAAAATGGCGCCCGTAGCTCCTGTGAGGGTGAATGATTAATTCCACGCCCCCTTGCCACCGCCCTCAGACCCACAGCGAGAGATCCTCCGATCTGCTCGATGTTAGGGCCACTCGCCAGAGCGGTAAAGAGGTCGATGGCGCAGGTAGGCGGAATCATCATCCGACTGTCCTCCAGTGCCAAGGCGAGAGGGGCACATCCCTCTGCACCTCCAGATCCCAGCGAGGCCACGGGTATCTGCGTCTGACGTGATGGTATGACTGAGCCAACTGAGCCCTGCGCAGATCCACTGAAGTTTTCTTGGGATTTTTGATCATGTAGGCAGTGGAGTGCTGTATATTCCATAGAGTCGCTTTTGGGAAGAGTTTGTATTTGTGCATCCGAGTAGATGGCATCGAATGCCGAGTGTGATGTGCTTCTTGCTGTGGTCCTCGACTTAAGCGTCGGTACAAAGTTGTGTGAGCTAGGAAGCTGAGAATGGGGCGTGGACACAGTATTTTTTTTCAAATGGCTTCTGAGACAGCGTTGCTCGGCATCATCCTCCATTATCAGCTGGAGATGAGGCAATGCGGACTCAGGCACTGGAACGCAGATAGCGGGACACCGCAGTCACCAGAGGCGGGGGTTGAGGGGGCGTGTAGGGAAAAGTAGCTTGAAGCAGGATATTCAGCGAAACCGGAGTGCTCCAGGAAAAGTGACAGGTGCAAACAGACGAGAAGAAAATTCCAACAATGAGGGGAATAGAGAAATAGCGGGTCCCACCTCACCTCCGTGTGGATAGTGCCAGGCCGACAGCGGATGTTCCAGAGGGGCCAGGCCCCCTCCCCTCCGCCCGCTGCGGACTGGTGCAGACTGGTACTCTGCACGGTACTCCGCGTGCGCTCCGCGCTGTAGGTAGGTTTTTGTAGGCAGTGGAGCTTCTTTTTCTTAAAGCAGCAGCAGTCCAAACAGAGAAAGCAGAGAAGCACAGAGGCACGTCCTCTCACACTGGTGTACTGGTGCAGACTGGTACTCTGCACGGTACTCCGCGCGCGCTCCGCGCTGTAGGTAGGTTTTTGTAGGCAGTGGAGCTTCTTTTTCTTAAAGCAGCAGCAGTCCAAACAGAGAAAGCAGAGAAGCACAGAGGCACGTCCTCTCACACTGGTGTACTGGTGCAGACTGGTACTCTGCACGGTACTCCGCGCGCGCTCCGCGCTGTAGGTAGGTTTTTGTAGGCAGTGGAGCTTCTTTTTCTTAAAGCAGCAGCAGTCCAAACAGAGAAAGCAGAGAAGCACAGAGGCACGTCCTCTCACACTGGTGTACTGGTGCAGACTGGTACTCTGCACGGTACTCTGCGCGCGCTCCGCGCTGTAGGTAGGTTTTTGTAGGCAGTGGAGCTTCTTTTTCTTAAAGCAGCAGCAGTCCAAACAGAGAAAGCAGAGAAGCACAGAGGCACGTCCTCTCACACTGGTGTACTGGTGCAGACTGGTACTCTGCACGGTACTCCACGCGCGCTCCGCGCTGTAGGTAGGTTTTTGTAGGCAGTGGAGCTTCTTTTTCTTAAAGCAGCAGCAGTCCAAACAGAGAAAGCAGAGAAGCACAGAGGCATGTCCTCTCACACTGGTGTACTGGTGCAGACTGGTACTCTGCACGGTACTCCGCGCGCGCTCCGCGCTGTAGGTAGGTTTTTGTAGGCAGTGGAGCTTCTTTTTCTTAAAGCAGCAGCAGTCCAAACAGAGAAAGCAGAGAAGCACAGAGGCACGTCCTCTCACACTGGTGTACTGGTGCAGACTGGTACTTGCTATTGACAACGCGTTGGGTAGGGCATTGCAGTGATGGCGCACAAATAAGCAGTCACTGCTTTGCCCTATTTCTTTGACATTCAAGAAGATTCTAACAGAGCACTTCACTGATTGTGCAGTTAGTCAGTCACTTGCATACAGCAATGTTGCCATTTCCATTTAAAGATCTTCAGCTAGAGTAGGGTACAGTTAGCAAGTCACTTGGACACAGCGAGGTTGGTATTTATTTTTACAGATCTTCAGATAGAGCAGGGTACAGGTTGTCCACGGTTAGCCAGTCACTTGCATACATGTTGCTATCTACAATTCTGGATCTTCAGAGCAGGGCACAGGTTGTGCACAGTTAGCCAGTCACTTGCATAGAACATGTTGCTATTTACATATAAGGATCTTCAGATAGAGCATGGCACAGGTTGTTCACGGTTAGCCAGTCACTTGCATAGAACACGTTGTTATTTACATATAAGGATCTTCAGACAGAGCAGGGCACAGGTTGTTCACGGTTAGCCAGTCACTTGCATAGAACACGTTGCTATTTACATATAAGGATCTTCAGATAGAGCAGGGCACGGGTTGTCCATGGTAAGCCAGTCACTTGCATACAGCGATGTTGGTATTTACATTTAAGGATCTTCAGATAGAGCAGGGAATTGGTTGTGCACAGTTAGCCTGTCACCTGTTTGCAGCAAAACTATTCTGATTGAAGCAGCTTCTGATGGGCCATTGCAGTGGTTGTGCCCAGACAGACGGCCACCCGCCTGTTGAAGGTTTACTTTGCTTGGCCTCTTGTGACTTCGTTATGGACATGTATTCATTTTCTAAACCAGAACAGGTTCCAAATGTACTTTGAGACGTTCTTGGGTGCTGGGCCTTTCCAGCCATGGCAGTTCCATGTTGATGGTCCTGGTCTCGGGGATGGCCTGCCTCCCTGCAGCTGGCGGACGCTCAATCCAGAGCAAGGTCCGAAGGCAGGGGGTGGATGTAAAGGAACACAGTAGGCTGAGGAAGGACTTAAATGAACAGGAGGTTTCTGTGATCTTCAGTGCTTTTACCCTTAATCATGATCTAAAGTACGGTTTCTTAATTATTGAAACATAATTTCAATTCATGAATCTAAAACAAAACGCATTCAAAAACTATCCAATAGTTACACGTTTTTATTAGGAATTAAGTTTTGTATATTTGAGTGAGTTGCAAACTATGTAGAGTCTAAACAGAAAGGAACCCGTCCTTGGGCAACACTTGTTTCGCTCCAAGACAGGGCTTCACCAGGGCCTATTCGAATAAGTATGAGCAAATCTATTTTAAAAAGAAATGAAATTGACATAAAGGTGTAGTTAATTGCAATTCAAATGCAAGAGAACTAATGTGGAGTTGGGATGGGAAAAATTCACATTTACTACGATATTGACCATTATTGATCGATTCTGTGGTTGAGCATTACAAATGTACAAAGCAAAATTTAAATGGCTTGCTCGTATAGGATATTGAGATCAAAATAATTCATGTTGTGCTTGTCCGGTCTGTTGTGCAAAGAAAATGGGACATTTACAGATATTTTCAAGAATGCTTCATTTTGAGGTTCAGATATAGCCATACTCTTCTTCACCTAGTGGCAGCACAAGTAGTGCATTTAGGAGACATAGCATCACTCGTTTCACCTTAAGATAAGGGTCTAGGAGAGAAGGACTCAAGCACTGATTCGGGAGATTAGGTTTAAAATGATGAGGCCAAGAAACACAACTCAAAAAAACAAAGTGGCACCAAAGCCACCCACACCAAATGATGATTGGCTGTGGCGACGCGTACAAAGGAAGAATGGAGATGAGATGACCCTCGTTTAAAAGAAGGGCGGGCGATTGGAGAGAAGGAAAGTATGACTCGTTCGGAAAAAGGGAAAGAAAAGACCAGAGAAGCTAAGTAGAGCAATGGGGACAGTGAACGCTGGGAGAAAAATTAGCCCGAAATACCTTTCTGGCGTCTTCCTCATTGCAAATAGGCGCAGGGTGGGGTGTAGAATAGCTGGGGGAAATCCATATGCCCCCCACCCCGATTAGGAGCATGGAGGATAATGGCGGGAGACTCCTATGATATTGAGAAAGCAGGCGTGAGACCATGAGTGTGAAGAAGAGGCTCACCAGAGATGGCCCCGCCGTCCTGCCTGCCACCGGGTGCCCAGGCGGGCTCCCATGAGCTTCTCCAGCATCTATCCAAATATAACAGTTTCTAAAAATAGATTCTTAAACAACGCCCTGAAGGCTATTCAGCTACCCCGAGTGTGGACATTGGTCGCCAGCATGCAGACGGGTCAAACAAAAACCCACACCCTGTTTTTTAAATCTCACACATCGACCTGGCGGGATACCTTTTGAGGTGGGCCTGAAATAACTAAAAATAAAATATCCAAAGTAAAGCAAAGGAGGTGTGGTGGGCTCATAGTAGCAGTCCATGTCCATCACCCTGGGCACATCACTGTACCCACTCAGAAAGCCCTAGCTTTGAACTTAAGTAACAAGTAACCGTTTCCCTGTAAACCGACACATGGCTGAAGGGCCATCAAGCCAACCACTGTTTACCTTTCTGTGTGTGACCAGTGCCTGCATGACTGCAATGCAATCTACATGTGCCTACCAGTAAACCACACGGACTGGCTACAACAAATGTGACATCAGCCAATCACGGTGCAGCTTTGCTGAAGAACCCCGCTCCAATACAGCTGGCTCTGAACCACTCCTTCAGGGTCCCTTAAGTTGGAGTCCAAAATGACGTTCGCCCTCTGCCCCAACTTTTGTGGCACACCATTTTGTCCCACTCATTTGGCAGGGGCCCCTTTCATTTAGACGTAATGCCCCCCCACCCCCCGCCGATACTCCCACCCGGGCCCAACATTGCTTTTTCTGCAAAGTTACTCCACTGGGCGCAGGTGCCTCTAGTTTTGGACAAACGATCTAGGGTGGGGGGTGTTGGTGGAGGTCTGTAATCTGTAGCTTTCCAGATGCTTTGGATTACAACTCCCATGATCCCTCACTATCGACGATGCCGGGTAGGGCTCATGGGAGGTGTAGTCCAAATCATGTAGAGTTTTCCAGACTGCAGACCCCTGCTCTTTGATGTCTTTACTCCGTCTCCAGAACGGAACAAAAACCTTCTGTCCTTGCAAGAAACGTCAGAAATCGGCACTGTTGAAGCAGGCGTTGAACAGAAAACTGGTATCTCGTGACCCATCAACGGGACACCTGATCTAGGGCTCGCCAGTTCCCACTTCCCAAGGGGCCACCCGGCCCCAATAAGTTAAAGTCGCGCCCTGAATCCTGTTGTTTATCCGTGGCCTCTCAGTCGTAGCCTAGCTAGTGCTGTGCAGTGCTCACAAGGCAACATGCGTGGTGCTTAGGTTGATTCGTACAAAGCGCGCATTACGCAAACAAATGTGCTTCAGGGCGCTGTATAAAACATAAAAACAGGTCATGTTGAGGTTAGATGTGTTAACACGTTAGTAGGTGTGGGTGTGTAAGTTATGCTCAGAAAGACAAATGAAGAATCTTTGAACAAATTTGCAAATGCACAATCAAAAAAGCGTGTGACATTTTAAACTAAACTGCATATGAAGGAATAAGAGGGGCAATCGTTTCAGTATCGTTAGAGCTCATCGAGGGCAACACCCTCATTCCAACAGGCGCTAGGCTCGGAGGCCACGTAAAACCACAATTTTTGGTAGCATAGTGTGATGCATGATGGGAAACGGGAAGAGGAATTCTGGGTAAGAGCCAGTTTTAGGGCGATATTTCGATTCATGGTTTTCTGGATCTGCGTGAATGGTACTCAGTGCTTTAAGTGCGGTGAGAAATCGAGGGGGGGGGGGCTTCAATGAACGTGTGGCTTAAATTATGTCCTGTCCTGAAGTGTTTCCAGCGCAGGAAAATAACAAAGAAAAGTTGTTGGGTTACTTTTTTTTCAGTGTCGCGCGGTGGAGATTCACCTGAGCCCTGCCAGTGACAAGCCAGTGTCAAATTGCACTGTGCTGTTTCATTGGTACTCAATTTATTGTGTTCAAGTCAATAAACTTTTTGAAGCAGTCCTTTGAATGACACCATTGGAATGCAACACCTACCAAATAGTACATTGCGATGTGACACAAGCTTGGTTATCAGCAGGGCTCGGGTTCGAATCCACTGCAAGGCAAGGGACAGTAAAAAAAAAAAAAGCTTTTTTGACAAACCAGTGTTGCAGCGCACTGTGCTAATTCATAGGTGAACAACGTCTTTTGTTTCATATAACATACTGCAGTCTATGAATGAAACAAACTAAATCCACCACCTACAGTGACACTGGCTAGTCACCGGCAGTGTGCAGGTTCGAATCCTGTGCATGGAAAACAAAAAAGTGGTCGTCGGGGCTCTCGCGGGTAGTGTGAGGCCCGGCAGACCCCCGGCTTGAATGAGGTATTGGGAGATTGCTGGGGCTCAGCCCCAGCTAACTCCCGCCCACTTAAAGCCCTGGTGGTGTCCTTGATCACAAGCCTGTGCTTAATATTGAGGGTGCTGTTGGTGTGACTGGTGTGCTTCATTTACAACGCTCTCCAACTTAAATGGGATCTCGCAAAGCACTGGGGCATACAATTGTCTCGGGCACCGATGAAAAAGTGGCCCACAGTTGCAAATGGCAATTCATTTCTTTTGTGACAGACTGTTTGAATAGTACCCAAGGGTGAGGTTTTTTTGGGATAAAATATAATGCACATTTTTAAAGAATATTTATTCAGTAATACTGGTCAAAACTACTAGTAGCATAGTGAAGTAACTCATCAAACTGGCACATATTGGCCAAAAAAGTGGCCGGCGTGTGACCAAAAAACCTGCCGGACAGCATTTTGCGTTTTTGGTTCAGGCATTGCGCTATTACCCTGTAGGGTGTCCGAGCCTTCGGGGTGGGGCAGAGGAGTGAGCTTCCATTCTCTGGGGCTTAACGGAAGGTGCCTTAGCTACGGAAAGAGTTTACGAAGTGTCCTGTAATCCCTCTCGGAGAGCAGGTGGTGGGTTGTATGGAATACCATGTTATGTACAGTGCCACAGCTCGCGGAGGCCGGTGGGGGCTGGGGTAAGGCGTGTGTTCAAGTGAGGCTTTGTCGTGAACTGACCTATATGCCTGTGAGTGTGTTACTTGTGTTGGCCAGATCCCATTTTCTAAATTTGTTGATCAAAGATGTTCATAGAGGGGTCTGTAGTTTTGGGGGAGAGGGGGAGGGGACGGTGGAGCAGAGTGTTTATTCTTTGGTAGGATTCGATAATGAGATAAGCAACTGTTTTGTTTTGGGGAACTGTAAGAGGAGGTGGCCCCACATCTGAGTCCATATTCAAGTATCCATTTGCCACAGTAGGCTTCAGGATGCCATTTTGTCTCCTGGTTTCCGGGTTACATAATGTTGCAATGGTGTTGGGGGTGAAGAGGGTCAATAAGGAATTGGATCAGCAGGTGGGACAGCAAACACCTTGCAGGGAGCGTTCAATTTGGATCCCGCAGACCCACCGATCCATCCTGAGAGGATCTATGTGATGACTGTGACCCCCAGAATTCCGACGTCGAAAATGGCAAACTTTTTTTTTTAAACCCCCTTTACACCACATACACGGAGACCCCCCGCAACCCCTCATACTATTATTCTATCCCATACCCCCCCCACATATATATGTAGTGTAAGGGGGTCCGAAAAAAAATGTCGGTAGTCTGAATTCTGAGGGTGACCTTTTGGGCCAATAACTCCTGAGACTTTAGACATTTAGCGCTGTAATTAAATTAAAAAATTGTGAATCCTGATTAAAACATGTCTTTATTCCTTAAGAATATAGTCTATATGCATCTGTGGTGCAGGCTAAACGTGGTTAGTGGTATTGAAGAATGCTTAGGCTACTCCAGAGTGGAGGGGCAGACTCTAATTGATTTTCTGTTGTCTTTTTCTATTGTGTGGGGAAGGGGGATTTGTAGGTATGCAGTTCACGGGAAATTCATTCAACATGACGGTGTCGCAGGGGCAGGGGCTGAAGCTGAACTGCAGCCTGGAAGGTATGGAGGACCCCGAGATCCAGTGGATGAAGGATGGCGAAGCCGTGCAGAGCACGGATCAGATGTACATCCCGGTAGACGAAGACCACTGGATCAGCTTCCTCAGGTACCATCAACCACTGCGTTTCTCCATCGATTTGGTGTTTTAGAAGGTGCCACGGTTCTAGGTGATTTGTCGAGATTATTTTCTCTGTTTGATTTAAAAAAAATATATTATTTATTTATTGTATTTGTTGGTAGCATCCAGACTCGGAGGTATCACAGCGCTAATGGTACAAAATTAGGACTCAATGGAAACAGTATGGTAATTACATTACAACATAGGAAGCGAGTCATACAGGATATGGTAGTTGCATTACATCATGTATCATGAGTCAGGTTCGGAGTAGGAAGGGCAGTCCAAATTATTTACAGGTATTTGTTGAACAATGAGGTTTTTACTTTCTTACGGAAGAGTGCAGAGGCAGGTTCATCTTGGATCTGCTGAGGGAATTCTTATTTTGCGTGTGATTTTGCCCCAAATGTATGCAGGAGGACTGGCTGCAGCCCCCCCCCTTCCAATAACCACCCACCCTCATATTAATAAATAAAATAAACATAAACCTAAACTCAACCCCCACATATATGTGCGACAAAATCGGGTCAAAAAAACGTAATGAAATCTACTTCGAGCAAATATGCTTTGGCAAAATCGTCCATTGCCTGTGCCACAGGTGTACATGATACTTCAGGGCACAAGTGGCGATGCTGCCTATTGTGGCACAGCGACAAAGCGGGTGACATGACAAATTGAGCTTAACATGTGTGGCTAGTGAGCGGCGATTGAGATAAAGGCCAATGGGGGTCCATCTACCCTTCTTTGGATTGCTCAAAGTCCGCAGCGTCAGGGTGGTTGAAATTAGTGTCCAGGTATTCCCTATCTTGGGGATACGGACCACCGCCTCCCCACGTTCACAACACATCCTTTGAGAGGTGGCGCACAGCTGCTCCTTGGCTCACAATCCCAGTCGCAGGGATTGTTTAGAGTTCAACCTGGGACCAAGAAGAACTCCAGACCATAAGAGGTAGTTCAGTATTTTCTATTAAGGGATATGTCACAAGGATGGCCAACCCAAATGAAAAGGTGATCTTTCCAATCAAAAGAAAGTCATGATGTTTCTCTATGAATGGGATCCGGTCCCTTTTCCCCTTAGAGACCCTCGCCATGTACAGTGTTGCCACTGTTTGCAGGTTCCTAGGCCATGTGAACCCTTGAAGCGGGTGTCTCGGCTCATATATCCTTAGAGACGTGGCCTCACACTTCCTTGGCATTGTCGGCTTTAGGATGAGCCAAATTCTTCTTCTCAATCCAAACTCTATGCCGGCCTTCCAAGGTCCCAAACCCTACATCTCACACTTGTGTAATGTATCATAAGTCAGTAGACCTATACAGAAGGTAGGACTGGTGGGGCGTGGGGCTATGTCTGGGCTTGTCTGGGTTCGCTCCTGATTCCTTTTCCCCTAACCTCTCTGGTTTCACAATACTTTTCATGGCCCGTTCTCACTCCACATCAGGCCATCTTGCTCTGTCGAAGGTGCCCATCGATGCCTTACTGTGTCGGCAGCGGCCTAAGTGTTAGTTTTCCCTCTCCACCTCATTTCTTCCCTTGCCACCTGATGCTCTCTCCCCCCACCTGTCAGGGTGTTACCACCTGGTCTGCTCTTGTGTCTCAGCCCCCCTGTTACTACTACTATAACCCTACTGCTCCTCTGGGCTTTCTCTCCTCCAGGTATCTCCTTCTCTCCCTGAAGTCGAACAGCCTCCTTCTCTACCCACCACCACCTTGTAGGGGTTCTTTCCCACATCTCTTCCCTATCCCTTTCTCCCCCTGATGTTACTTCCTCTGTATCACCTCTGACTTCTTATCAACCCCTCATTCCATTTGGGTGTCACCATCTCCTCCTGCACCCTGGTTCCTGCGACCTCCTCTTGACTTCCACTCTTGTATCGCAATGTTCTCACCTTCTCCTGCATCCATTTGCCTTCTCATGTCGCCACCCCTTACTATCCACACTTGTGCACTGCTGTGACCACTTTCTCTTTCTAACCTTTCACCACCTCCTCTTCTAGTCTCTCATCCTCTGTTAGCACAACCATATTGTGTGACCACTTTCTCCTTCTAACCTTTCACCACCCCCTCTTCTAGTCTCTCATCCTCTGTTAGCACAACCAAATTGACCCTCCTAGCTGTCATGACCTCCTGCTTTCTACTCCTGCCACCTCTCCACTCTCCTCCACTTCTCTAGCCTCTGCTTCATCCACCGCTCTCCACCCTTCTGAAAACACCAGCCTCATGCTGCCTGCACCAAGCAACTGGAGCTTGGTGCTTTTATACTGTGGACCTTCCCCGCCCCACTGCCCATTGGTGGGAGTTCCACTGAAGGTTTGCACCTGTTGCTTGTAATTAGGAAAAGGCTGTGATCCTTTGTGGTCCTTGGGTGCACCGTGGATTGCTTAGGACTGAAGAGGATGCACCAAAACTATAGCTAGCCTATCCACCATATTTGTTGTGGCTCCCTAGTGCTGTTCTGTTAGATACTGCACCAACCTATGCAGAGATGTGGTTTCATGTATTACCAAAGTCTGAATTGGAGGCTGTAAAAAGGCATTGGGTGTGCTTGGTGAACTCTTAATTTCTATGTGCATAGCGTGCACACACTGAACTTGAAACATTGTATCTACACCATGAAATGTTCTTTAACCAGGGAACAATTATTTTCTAATTTTGCTTCCCGGGCCCATTCTCATCATTCAGGAAGTGCCCAACTGGCAACAGGGTACTCTAGGAGTGCAGAAGTAAGACTCTTACACAGGGGGGGCATGGTGGTTGACCTAAACCTTTATTCAAAGTGCTAAAAGCAAAGAAAACCCCATATTGCTTTAACTCTAAGAGGGGTTTCCCTGCCTCAACCAAAAATAATAGTGTCAGTGTCAGAACCTCCAAAAGTCCAATGTCGGAATCCTAGCTCTGTCCCTTACACCCCAAGTTTAAGCCGTATCCCTACATATTATCCCCACCAAATATATCGCCATACATATGGTCGTCTGTCTCGCCATAGGCAATATTTTTAGGGGGGGGAGGGTAATTTGTGGGAGTGGGGGTGTCCCCCGCACATTTAAAAATAGGGAGTTCCAGAGAAGGGTGGCAGTAACGGGGAAGCTGGAGCCACCTGCTCTGGTGCGCTTGAAGTTTTGTATGGCCAGGCGATGGCTGTAGATGGATCATACAGGCCTGCTGGAGGTAGACCTAGTCTTTGGAATAGGCAGGAGGGTGCTGTGTTTGTGAGGGAACTGTGGGTGATGGTGAGAATTTTGAAATTGCTGTGTTTTTTCGTATAGGGAGCCAGTGTGCTTTTCTTCTCGATGCTGTGACGTGGTGATGTTTGGATAGGTCCAAAGCAGCACGGGTTGCATTGTTTTAGATAGTTTGTTGAGGTTACGTTCTTACGTGCCGGTGAAGAGGGAGTTATAATAATCCAGCCGAGAGCAGATGGTTGTTCCGGCAATCGTGTGGTGGTTTTGTGTGGACAGGAATGGTTTGCTGGCGTATATACGTTTTGTGGTGTGGGCTGCTGATGAGGCAATTATGTTGATCTGTCGGGTCATGTTTAGAGTGGCATCAAGGTAGACGCCCAGTGTCTTGACTGGGATAGCGAAGGCATCGATTGCAAAGGTGTGGAAGGCAGAGTCCAGCTTGGAGAGACGTGATTGCGAGCCCATGTTGAGGATCTCAGTCTTATCGTTGAGTGAGGCAGAGTTGCTGGGAGGCCATCCAGGTTTGGAGGGTGTCATAGACTTTGTTGATCATGGTGGTATCAAGAGCACTCGAGAGATAGGGACACTACCCCCGAACCTCAACGCCAGATGTTGAAAAGCTCAGAAGGGGCGAAAAGACAGGGAAAACACTCTTCCACCCCGGGGGGGGGGACAACAAAAGAAGCATTCTCTACCTTCTTCCACAACCCCAGAAGCAGTCAGACAGGTCACAGTCTTCTACTCCACAGAAACAGACAGACAAGTCTCAGTCTTCTGTCATTTTAAAGACCCCTGCACAAACCCATAGGTCCAGTCAGGATAGAACAGGGAAACTCTCCCAGGAAAGAGTCATTCCCAGCTCCAAGGAATGGTCTAGTGACGACATAGACAGAGTTATGTCTAGGATGTCTTCATTAGCAGACTTCTATGCCAAGAATCCTGAGCACTTCCTCTCATATACCCCTGACGGGGCATCACCCTCAGGCTCTAGGGACCCGATACCCCCCATTAAGAAGTCCTGGGTTGAAACACCAACAGTCTTCGGACCCTTTCTGTATACAGCCCTACTCTCAATATAATGAGGATCCACCTTTTATTGAGGATCCAGATTTGGGCCTGTTGGGAGACCAAACTGGGACGTGCTACTATGGGGATGACGAGGACCAAGAGGAGGACGAGGTCAACCCAGAAACTTACAGGGTAGACTGCCCAGTAGACAAAGAACCCCCGGTTACCGACTCCCCTGTCGATAACCAACCTCTCCTGAATGAAGTTCTGTCCAGGGCGGCAGTACACTTCCACATTGACACCCAGGGAGCACAGGAAGAGAGGGACTTTGCCGAGGAATTAGTGGGAGAAAGGAGACCTGTTGCCCAGGCCATCCCTATCCTCAAATCTATACAGAGGAGAATAGACCCTTCCCTTGTAAATCCTAACCTCACCAGGGCGGTAAACCCCAGGATCGAGAAACTATTCAGGGCAGCCCAATCAGACCCACTGTACATAAGGGGGCATCTGAAATAGGACTCCCTGGTAGTGACAAACACCCGAAAAAGGGCGGGAACCCCCATATGATCTTCTGAAGCTCCTCCCTATAAGGAGAGCAAAAAGATTTATGGTTTGGGTAGGAAAGTAGCCTCCATTTCCGCCTACCAGGCAAGGATTGACAACTCCACCACCCTACTGGCGAGTTACAACTGCCACCAGTGGGAAGAGGTCGCAGCACTCATCGACTCCGCCCGAGAACCCTTAAAAAGCCAGTTGGCAAGGATTGTGTCGGAGGGAAGAGCCGTGTCCGGTTGCATCTTAAAAGCAACCTTTGATGCCACGGACAACGCCAGCAGATTGATAGCAGAGAGCACTGTTATCAAAAGACATGCTTGGTTAAGGCAATCGGAGTTCAAACCCGAGACCCAAGCATCTTTACTAGACAAACCGGTGAATCCCGATCTACTGTTTGGCAAGGCGGTAGAGGACGCGCTAAAAAATGCCAAGGATGAGTACGAGACTCTTAAATCACTAGGCCAATTAACCAACAAACCCCCGAATCAAAGGGGAATGCCAATTTTCGTCGCCCACACGGCCAAAATTCCCAGAGAGGCTCCAATTATTCCCAGGGGCAGGGTACACCATGGAACAACAACAACCAGCAGTCTACCCAGGGTTATGGCAGGGGTAACAAGAGAGGTCGTGGTAGGGGTAGAGGCAGCCCCAGTAGAGGCGGCGGCACACCTCCCCCAAAACAGTGACGTTCCATTCAGGGTCCCTTCTCACGCATCCCCAGTAGGGGGACGCATTTCGAACTTCACCCAAGCTTGGGAAGGGATCACATCAGACAGATGGGTGCTGTCCACAGTGTCCGCAGGATACTGCATAGAACTGTTAGAGCGTCCCCGAAACCACCCTCCAAGACAAAAAGTACACTCATTAGACCACCAGTAGATCCTCCTCAAAGAAATCGCCAATCTTCCAGCAAACGACGCGATAGAACTCGTCCTGGGACCCCAGGTAAACAAGGGTATTTATTCAACTTGCTTCTTTGTGCCAAAAAAGATTTGACAATGCGCCCAGTATTGGACTTACGGCCTGCAAACAAGTATGTCAAGCCCCAAAAATTTTGCATGACTACTCTCCAAGAGGTAATCCCCCTCCTAAAAAAGGGGGATTACATGGCAACATTGGACATGAAAGATGCCTATTTTCATATTTCCATGTTCCCAAGGCACAGAAGATACTTGCGCTTCAAGGTGGACAGTCAGCACTACCAGTTCAAGGTACTGCCCTTCGGGATAGCCTCGGCTCCAAGGGTATTCACCAAGGTACTGGCGGTGGCGGCGGCACACCTACACAGGGAGGCAATCCCAGTGTACCCTTACCTGGACGACTGGCTCATCACGGCAGAGACCCCAGTAATTTGCAGAACAAACATTCAAAGAACGATCAACCTCCTCTTCGAATTAGGTTTCTCCATAAACGAGAAAAAGTCAAGTCTGGTGCCAAGCACCTCCAAACAGTTCCTAGGAGCTGTCCTAAACACACAAGAGGGGTTGGCCTTTTCATCAGAGGAAAGAATTTGGAATATACTGCTGCAAATTCTGCAATATCAGGCCGGTCGCCAGATAACGGTACGCAAAGCTATGCGTTTGCTGGGCATGATGGCGTCATGTATTTACCTGGTCCCCCATGCGTGCCTGCGCATGCGTCCCATGCAGGAATGGTTGGCGAAACAGTGGTCTCAGGCAAGTGGTCAGTGGGACGATCTAGTGGTCGTTTCGCCAACACTTGTACGAAGCCTTCACAGGTGGACAAGAGAAAATCTGTCCAAGGGGAAACCCTTTTTACGAACCCGAGATACAGGCTGTAGTCACGATGGACGCATGCCTGTCAGGGTGGGGAGCACACCATCTCCACCACATAGCTCAGGGTCTCTGGTCTCGCTCAGTAGCCAAGAATCATATCAATCTGTTAGAGCTTCTGGCAGTATTCAGAGCGCTTCAAGCGTTCGAGCCCTACCTGTTGAATCTGTCAGTGCAGATCCGGACAGACAGCACAACAGCCATGTTTTACCTGAACAAACAAGGAGGGACTCGTTCGCCAAATCTGTCCAATCTTGCACAGAAAATTTGGATATGGGCACTCAGACGGAACATATTCCTGTCATCTCAAAATGTTCCAGGGGGTCTCAATTCTCTGGTGGACGCTTTGAGCAGAGACCCCCCTCCCAGAGGAACACGAATGGTGTCTACACAGAGAAATCGTAGAAAATCTCTTCTCTCAGTGGGGTTTCCCCACTATAGACCTATTCGACACTAGCGAAAACAGACAATGCCCAGCATTCGCATCCAGGCTCGCCGAACCGGACTCCCTGGGGAACGCCCTGTAGATGAACTGGTCAGGGATGTTTGCGTACGCTTTTCCAACAACACCTCATCAGGAAGGTGGTCAACAAGATGAACAGAGAATCGATGACACTTGTCCTAGTTGCTCCCATGTGGGCGAGACAACCGTGGTTCCCGCACTTACGCAGACTAGCGGTATGCAAACCCATCAAACTCCCGGTTTGCGCAACTTGCTGTCCCAGCACCAAGGTCAGAAGGTGCATCCTCAACCCAACGCAATGAACCTGGCAGCATGGCTCCTGAGGTCATAGAGTTTGGACATCTCAATTTACCGCAGAGCTGTATCGACATCCTAAGGGAATCTAGGAAGCCAAACACGAGGCACTGCTACTTTGACAAATGGAAAAGATTCATTATCTGGTTCCAGAATAAGCAAATCAACCCAGTTGATTGCACTCCTTCCACAATTGTCACATATATGCTCCACCTGCTGGACACAGGGTTGGTTTTTAATTCACTGAAGGTACACCTGGCAGCTCTGTCAGCATACGCCACCTCCCATAACAAGGTGTTGTGGTGGAAAGTACCAGTGGTTAAAGCCTTCATGGAAGGAGTAAAGAGACTTCACCCTCCAATTTCAAACCCACCACCAGGATGGGACATTAATGTGGTGCTATCAAAACTCATGGGCCCCCCATTCGAGCCCATGCATAAAAGCTGTCTCAAACACCTGACTTATAAAACGGCTTTCTTAGTAGCAATTACATCTATAAGAAGGGTCAGTGAAATTCAGGCTCTGTCAGTGCAGGATCCTTTATTTACGGTTCATAAAGATAAACTGGTTTTACATGCACACCCTAGGTTCTCACCCAAGTTTATTTCTAAATTCCACGTGAACCAGTCCATCAAGCTTCTGGCTTTCTTCCAAGACCCACAAAGCTTGGCTGAGGTGAAACTACACACCCTAGATGTGCGAAGGGCGGTCCTATACTTTGTAAACAAGACCAGACCGCTAAGGAAAACAGACCAACTGTTTGTCTCCGTAGCTACAGGCAAAGAGGGAGATCACGTCTCTGAAGGTGCCATATCTAAGTGGATTGTTAACTGTATCCAGCTGTGTTACTCCCTTTCTGAAAAAACGTTGCCTTTCGCGCCAAGAGCCCACTCTACAAGAGGCATTGGGGCCACTCTGGCTTTCATTGCAAATGTACCCCTTGACACCATTTGCAAAGCAGCTACTTGGGGCTCTATTCACACTTTTACTCCGCACTACTGCATTGACACCCATTCCAGGACAGATACTCAAGTGGGACAAGCGGTTCTAAGACATTTATTTGCTCATGACCCTTCTCACATCCCACCTCCTTCTTCTAACACTGCTCGCTAATCTATGCACAGTATGTGATCTAAGCAGATTCCACAAGCCTCAGAAGGGAGACATTACTCACTGTAATCATATTTCTGATGCTTGTATCTGCTTAGATTCACATGTGACCCACCCTTCCTCCCCTCTGAGAGAAGGCGCATGGATGCTTGTAGTCTTTATCCATCTATCTGCTTGGATTATCTGTACTCGCGCTACTCCTCATGTCAGAAAAAACACAATCTGAGGGTCCTAGACGCGTGAGGGGACATGGGTACAGTGGACGTCACACTAAGGATAGTATTAATGGCAAGCCCTGTGTCGACACCCATTTTCGACTTTCGAAAAACAAACTGTAATGCTCCGCAGCTTCCACTAGATGTCGGCCTATGCACAGCATGTGAATCTAAGCAGATACAAGCATCAGAAATACGATTACGGTGAGTAATGTATCAGCACCACATTAAGGTCCCATCCTGGTGGTGGGTTTGAAATTGGATGGTGAAGTCTCTTTACTCCTTCCATGAAGGCTTTACCACTGGTACTTTCCACCACGACACCTTGTTATGGAGGTATTAGACAGTAGGGAAAACGCAGGAACCTTGTGGCCCATCACAGGATACAGGAGCAGGGTTGTCAATATAATTTCCAGTGAAGACGCAATCCGTTCTGTCTGCGAGAAATGAGGCAAGCCATCTCATTGCATCGGGGGAAAAATGTGTTGCAGCGGTTGGGTGGCCGCAGAGGGTTTGGTGGTTGACGAGATCAAAGGCGGCAGATGGAGTAGTAGTAAAAGGGCCGGTTGTTAGTAATAAATGTCATCCAATTAGTTTTTCAGATCTAGCAGAGCGTAGTCTGTGCCATGACCTGGGCAGAAGCCAGAGTGGCCGGGACTTAAGATATATTGTTTCTTGAGGTGGGCTTGAATCTGGAGGTATGCGGCACGTCCAGGATTTTTAATAGAAATGGGAATGTGGTAATGGGGCATTAGTTAGTGGGGATGGTGGGATCAAGGGATGCTTTTTGAGAAGAGGTGAGGTCCTGGCCTCTTTGAGGTTAGTCAGGACTTGGACTGAGACGGAGGCAAAGGAAATGTTGATGATAGCAGTAATTATTGGAGTGAATACTTTGGAGCAGTCCACAATGAGGGGGGCAGGACATGTGTCTCTGTGGCAGCGGGAGGGTTTGAGGTTAGAGATGATCTTGGAGATTTTAGCTTCGGTCAGTGGGTGGAAGCTGGAAGGAATAGGAGGGGGGTTTACGCAGCAAGCCTTAGGGCCTGAGATTTGGAGTGGATGAATTCTTTTTGGAGAATGTTATCCTGTTCATGAGGGTGTCCTGGATTTGTTGCCACAGCGTGTTGTCTTTATAGAAATTAGCTGGGAGGGAGGTAGGAGTTTCCAATTCGTGCAAGATGCTGAAGAGTCTGTAGGGCTGGGATTTGGCTTTGGAGATTCCATAAGTGTAGGAGGTGGCTTTGGGCATGTGGATGGCTTTTTTGAATTCTTTGGAAATGTTGTTGAAGCAGGTTTTGTTGGAGAGGGTGGGGGATCTGTGCCATTCGGCTTCAGTGGTACATTATTTGGACCACAGGGCCTGTAGGTTGGGGATGAACCAGGAGTTTTTGTGACCTGTCTGTTTGGCTTTACACTCTGGGTTTTATCAGTTCCTCAAGTGTTGGGGTGGTGGGGGTGGGGGAATGTCTCCCTTCCCCAACCTTCCTCAGGCTTCTGGTACAGTTCTGCTGGGGAGGTCTCTGTTCCGCAACCTTCCTTAGGCTTGTTACACAGTTCAACAATTCACCCTTCTTAGGCTACCTCTGTCTCTGGGGTCCCTGACCCTGATTGGTAGAACTGGCCCCTGACTGGCAGAGCTGGTTCTTTTTCCACCAGGCACTGTGACATAGAAGAGGAATGTGGACGTGTCTCCAAACTGTAGTCGGTCTATGACCCTGGTTGGCAGACCTGTATTCCTCCTACTAAGTACTGTGACAAAGAAGAGTGGCTTGTTGGCTCCTCCAATCTGTGGGGCGTCCCTGACACTGGCTGGCAGACCTGATTTCTTCCTACCAGGCACTGCAATGAAGAAGAGTGGCTTGGATGCTTCTCCAAGCAGGGATGGGGCCCTAAGCAAGGTTGGCAGACCTGGTTTCCTTATCCATCAGGTCTCCTAGTCCTAAACAAAGGCTTGGTTTACTCGCCTGCCAAACTCTGTGTTCCTCTGTATTATTCTCGCAATTCTCTTTAGGATTTCTTCATTTCACATACAGACTTAGTTTACTCCCCTGCCAAGTACTTTCCTCATATGTATCACTCTCGCAGTTTTCGTTATTGTTGCTCTTATGTGGCAGGCCTGGGTCGTTTCCCTACAAGTAGTGCCACGAAGATGATTAGACCTTCTTGTTACTTGGTATGTCCTTTTCATGTAAGGGTTGCAGACCCTATTCCCCTTGTTACTGGATCTCAGTAAAGTTTCACCCACTATGCTTCTCAGGGTTTCTCACACACTCTGGGGACCCCCAACCATAGGCTCAGCCACCCAAATACCTTTAGGGTCTTGGCTGCAGCCCTCCAGGTTTCCTCCTCCGCTTTGCCGGCTCTCTGGGGCTGTCCTTGGCTTTCTACAGCAACTCCACAGCTTCAGAACAACTTCAGCATCTCCCTTCTCTCCAGACCGCGTGTTCCTGTAGCTTCCCGCAGCCAACCCTTTGGTTTTCTCAGCGGGTCCAGTGAAGAACAGCCCTTTCAGCACCTCCGTCTGCTCCTGTTGGACCCCTCTGTGAGACTCTGTTTGGAGCATATGACATTCAGGAAAGTCCCTTATCAGTTTTTATGTCCGTTCCCATCAAGGTCTGCAGTTGAAAGCTAGACCGTACAGGTAAGTTCCTTGAAGTGATCCCTGCGGGTCCGTGCCTCTTCCTCGTCTCAGTCTTTTCTTGTTCTGGATCATGATGTTCTTCCCTATTATCAGTCCTTTCCAATTCTTGCCTACTACAGAAACATATGGGATAGGAGGGTAGGGGGGAAGAGAGTGGGGATGAAGGAGAGATGGGGGTGTTGTGTGGATACCGCATTCTCACGCGATAGTCATCACTGGTGCCATAGGGGGTTTCCTCTCCCATGACATCCACCCGCCGAGTACCACCCCCACGGGGTCTATCGAGTAGCGGCCTCACCTCCCTGGCCTCATGGAAAGGGGGACCCCCTGCGGAAGCTTTGATGACATCCTGGGATTCGTCACCGGTCCTTGCGAACTCTGGGAAGTGATTTTTCTTTGATATCTCAGAGGAAAATCGATTCTGTAGCTTTACTGCAAGTGAAGAGAAGTTGTTACTCGTAAAGCAAAAGGTGTCTCTTTTCAGGTTGGAACTTTGGATCTGCTCAGGGGGCCTTTTAGGCTCTCTGTTGGGGCCAGGGTGCCTCGTCATTGCCCTGCATGGTCTCATGGAGCTGACTTCCCCTACCCAACTGATGGAGAAGGAAGTCTCCAGGTCCCCAGGACTGACCTGTGATGGGTCCATGTGATGGTCCCCACACGCAACCTGGAGCATGGTAGGCCGATCAGGGGGGCCACCCCATACAGCCCCTGGACCCAACATCCACTGCCTTGGGGGTGGCACGAGCCCCTTGAGTCCCAACCTTGCTGATAACTAGCACCAGGCAGAGGGCTTCATGACATGCTCTAGTGCCCAGTGCCTTTTTTTCACACAAGCCCCCTTCACAGAGCTATAGTGCTTTGCTCTGTATTTGTAATCCCCACAAGTAGGCTAGTGTTTGTTCCGATTATTGATGGTATGTGGTTATAGGGCCCCAAGTCTCGACAATAATATGGTGCCCTTTTCACCTATGATTTATGGTGCCCTTCTGATCTGTAAAGGATATGGTGCCATTTTACTTATAAGGGAGAAGGGGCAAGTGCACATATAAGGGGTGTGTATGTGTGTGGGTGTGTGGATACTGTGTCCTTTCCACTGCAGGCAGAGGAGGCGAACACTTACCTAGCCCAGCCAGACAGCCTTCACCAGGATCCTCCATAGACTCCCAGACTAGGAAGCTTTTTTGTGATGTTGCCCCACAGCGTTGGTTCTTGCCTCCAGACACCTCCGGAGGTCCTTTACATCCATCTGCAGGTCTCTGGCCTACTGGCAGCCTCTGTGTGCAAGGTTTCCTCGGCTGCTCCTGCCAGGATCCCTCCATCTTCACTTTCTAGCACTCAAATCCAACCTTCTACTACACTCCCTTTGACTCGTCTGATCCATGGGCATTATATAGGCCTCTTCACAGGCCCATGGTTCTTTCTCGCTTGGTGATTGGCCCCTTTTTAGCTTTGCTTTGTTTGGGCGGAATAATTGGTTGGGCTTGCTGACCAACTTACTCCACTTTCTCCCCTCTCGGCTGGCTCACAGCCTTGTGAAGTTATAAAAGACCTTGTGGTCATCTATCTTTTCAAGTCCAGAATTCTTCTCCCCAGAGTTGAATCCCACTGGTATCCCTTGTACCTGACTTGCCAATCTCTTGAGCCACCCTGGTAGGTCCGCTTGTGTGGGTGCTGTAATCAGGGGTATTACCCAAATTGACCTTTTACAATTGACCTTTTGCACAATTGACCTAATTATAGTGGCCCTAATTGACCTTCTGTATAATTGACCTTTATATTATTTTAGTTATTTTATATGTGTATTGGGTTGGTTTTGGATTATAAATAATATAAAGGGGATTGAGTGGGGGGCTGCAGGGGCTTTTGGATTGGGTGGGGGGGCTGAGGAGGGTCCCCCCCGCATATATGTCCTGATTGACCTTCTAAATTAGGTCAATTCTCCCGAGGTCAATTGTGAAAAGGTCAATAGTATACAACCCATATGCAGGTTCAAGGAACTGTAGTCCCCTTCATATCACTACTTGATTCAGCAACTGTGGCTTGGGCAGAAACCCTGGGGGTGGGGGGGAAAGGGGAAGAAAAAAGAGAGGGAGAGAGGGAGAGAGAGAGAGAGAGAGAAAGAGAGACCGACTGACCGACCCCCCCCCTCCTCTCCCTCCTCCTCAGCCTCCCGCCATAGGCAGGGATTGTTGACCACACTACATAGTTCTATTCACCCACGGGACAGTTACTTAAGTCAGGAGTGAATGTTCCTAGAGATGGAGTGGGTATCCGCAGTTCCCATCCTGTACCGCCTCCACATAGCTCACGTCTCTGGCTAGAATGCCTGACCTCATTTATCAGTCCACGAACCCAGCATAAACGGCTGCTCAGAGTCCTCCACAGGGGAGGTGGTCTTGGACCTTCCGTGGATCACCTTCAAAATATTGAAATCCACAAACATTTCACATGCATCACCCCAATACTGAGTGGAAACCTAGAGCCTCCTCCTTTTCTTGTGCGAGGTTAAGTGTTACTTTTAATGCCTCTTAGCCCCCTCGAGGGAGGCCCAGCCAATCAGGTGGCTAGGAACACGGGCTCCATCAGCCAGTAAATGTCACTGTTCCTGCATGCCACCAGCACCATAGGTCTACCTTTTTATTTTTGTTGGCCGACCTGGTGTGCTAATGACTGGGTTCAAGACGAGCATGGCCAGTAATGGCCTCGAGCGCTCATGGGGGCCCTGGTGCCCCTGAACTCCGCCATTAAAGCTATATAAAATGAAGCAATCAGGAATCTATATATGGTTTGGGAGTTTATGGACCAGCAATTCCACTTGAATGAGCTAGTGTAGGGAATGGTTTTGCATTGCGCAACATGCATGGGACTATTGCACCATGTGACTCTATCGAGCTGACACTTCCATGCTGACAAATAGGCAGGCCATGGCAGTGCTTGCTAGAAATGTGAAAGTGTCTCAGCCAATGGTTAGGCGGGAGGTGAGAACCTGAAGACCCTACTCTTCAAAGAACATCTCGCCAGTCACTGGTCGCTCTACCCAGCGGAGGGGGGGGTTGGCGGGAGGGGAGGCTTTTGAGGTGATTTAGGGGTGCCAGAGGACTGGGTCGAAGGTGACTTTAGGGCTTGAAACATGCCAGTGTGTGATCTTCGGTAAAGATGTGCTCCTGTGGCTCTGGTATTCGTTTATGAATAGCTGGCACTTTGAGCAGTTCTAGACATTGCAATAGAAAGCAATCAGATCATTTCTGAATGTATCTCACAGACTTTGCTATCAAGCCTGGATACAAGTGTGATTAAAGTGTTGAGTGACTTTGGAGGCTCTGCTTGCGTTCCGTGGGTTAAGGCTTACTTGTGCAAGATCTTTTCTCATATAATGCTTAACTATGTATGAGAGTGGGCCAGTTTTTCACTATTCTCATTTTATTCTCTGAAATGGCAACTGGGTCCCAGAGAAATGGATTGCAATCTAATGCCATAATTTGGTAGAGTGGGGAATCTGCGATTTAAAACTCTGGTTCCCCGGTCCCATGGCAATTGATGTAGCCAATTTCTTCATCCGACGTCTTGTGTCCATGGCTTTCTGGTCTGGTTAAGAACATCTTGCGGACACCCGTCTGCCTCACTGCTGAGCTGAAGGTCCTCGCCAAGTTTACCCAGAGCACATAGCTTATTGCCTACATAGAGGCATGGGGCATGAGGTTCATTCCTGCTACAGCTTGCATGCATCAGCGAAAGCCAACTTGAAAACATCCTAAAGAGACGATTTTTTGTTATGGTCTGGATGCAGCCAAAGGGGCCGATGTTGGTGCCAATTTGGATAGAAACACACATTGTAACAGAGCCTCTATTGTGCTCTCGTCACATGGGAAACATCCTTTGTTCTAATGTCATTAGTTTCCAAAAGCCTATGAATTTAGGAATCAGAGCTTGCTCGAATCTAAATTGTATCTCTAATGCAAATGGTATATCAGAGGACCGAGGTTCCTGCTACACAGTCACCGTTCAGCAGAGTGCCCAGGTCCAACAAACCCTCCCCCGGTAATGACGGAGGACTCGGCCAAGCGCAAGTTAGAACTGTCATTTATTTTCCATAATCATCCAGGAAAACAAAATCTCCAGCAATCACAGCTCCCGGGTCCCTGTCATGGGCTTTTGTTACTAAATGATGCCATAACTTTTGACCTCTACACAATAACCTAAGAGCCCACGCTATTGGGTGGCTGGGGTGGTAATTCCTATGGAAGGCACCTGTATGTTAGCTAACTGGCCCTTCCATGTCAGCTGGTCTCACCTGAGACTCCCCAAAAACTATCTATTACATTGTTTTAGGGTTGCAGGACTGCCATTGGCCCTTGCCCATTACCCTCCACCCTAGGATTTGTGCTCCCTGATTGGCTGGAGCGGGTCTCCTCAGGCTTGGGACCCCACTCTGTCTCATCACTCTGTGTACCTTCTCAAGGTGATAAGAAAGACTGTGTCCCAATTGTTGCCACTGGTATAGCCACCTAGCCTGAGAGAGTGCCTGTGACTTACAATGTTTGTTGGGCAACACATGTATCAGTTCGTGTCTGCTTCGCTGGGAACAGCTTCTCCTTCCACCACGGGTAAATGACTATTTTTCGGCTTGGCTGTGTTACGTGGGTGAGGACTGCAAAACCGCGCCTTTTGGTCTGGAAATACTGAGGATTTGTTCTGCTATTTTGCAGGTGGCTCCGTTCCCCTGGAGTCTGGAACGTTCCACCCGCCTTTGTCCTTGGCTGCGAGCACTGGCCCTTCACTTCATGCTGCTGAATCTGCATGTCTTTGTTCCTTATTCTGGGACCTGTGGCTTTGTGCACTTTCACTACAGTTGTTTTATGGTTTCTCTATACCTATATATGTATTATTGTATTGCTTTCTCTTGAGGTTCGTATTATTCGGCTCTCCCAGGTTCCTTATACGTCCCTGAGGTTCCATATGGTTAGTTGCAATAAAAGGCTTCAAGCTTGTTTTGTGTGACTCTTGCTCTCTTGCGTTTCTGCATTTGGCTAATGAAAGAAAATAAGAAAAGTCCATGTATCTGTCCTCTATCAATAGAACTGTGTATGCATGTTCTTCGTGTGTGTCCGTGTAACTTCGTGCAGAGATGCGATTTTGCTTTGTGGCTAACGTAACTATGTCGTGGTGTCTCTAATGATGTCAGCACTGCTGGATATTTATCGTTCGTCAACAAGGTCCAGTGATGAGGCCCCTGTGTCTGCGAAGACGTCAGCTGGATAGGGTTTGAATGGTCGTCTAAGAGAATATCTGCTCACATATGTAGGATGTACTAGCACTCCTGGGGGCTAGCCAAACAGTGACTAGCATCTCGCATTTCTCAGTCTTCGGCCAGACATGCGTATAGGGTTCACGAGGGACATTCCAGGGACCTTCTTTTTACGAAGATGCACTGGTTAGAATTTATTATAGTTGCTCAAGTATGTCAGGATTTACAGGTGTGGCTCACTTTAGCTGTTAAAGTGCTAGTCCTTGAATGCATGATGCTATGTCCTAGTCCAGGGGTCTGCAACCTTTGGCTCGCTAGATGATTTAGACTACATCTCCCAGCAGCCCCAGCCAGCAAATGGTTAGAATTTATGATGGGAGTTGTAGTCCAAATCAACTGGTGAACCACCGGTTGCAGACCCCTGTCCTAGTCCTTATTCCAGCCCTCGTTTCTGGAAAGCATAACAGCAAGGCATTTATATAACTGTGATGGCCTGAAGAGAACTATCCAAAGCTGCACCTAAGTTCATGCGATTTGACTCGTACCAAGGGCACACGGATTGATGCATGTTTTTTCATGCCAACATCTATTTGAAGAATTGTCTCAGAAGGCCAGTTGCAAGTCATTTGAACGATCCAATAAGGACAGTGAAGCCATAGTTCTTCTGAGCATGGTCACCAATTGGGTACTTGGCTTCTGTCCATCTCCATTCTTGAAGGTATCCTGTTTCTATTTGGGAATTTCTTTTAATAGACCCTCATAGATGGCAACCATAATCGGCCACGGTCTATGAATTCAAACATTTCAGAGCCAAGATAGGACCTTGGCAACCAATTAACAAATTGCAAACCAGGAAAGCCTGTTGCAATTGCGAACTTCTCTGAGACCTCCCATACTGACACCCAGAGATGCTGACAAGGAATGAGGTCCCATATTTAATTTTTTTTAAATTTCTTTTTACATTTGTCGAAGCGCACACAGCCCATTGGCATCTAGGTACTAGTAACCGACAAGGTGCGTTCAGTGGGTACATACAGTATTATCATCGACTGAACGCGGATCGAGTAGGAGCGCCAGACGGAAGGGCCCAAACTGAGCTACTGTATACACAGGACCACCCATACGACACCAGAACCCCACAGGGGGCGCCGTACAGAACAAACATAGCCTTGAGAAGGATCTGCGGGTCGAAACACTTGTCGGCTGACCTCATGAGACATCAAGAACCCTACCCTCCTCTTTTTTTATATACCACGGATGTCTATACCCCCAGAAAATAAACAAACCTGCTACAAAGCAGCTCCTTAAAACGCAAAACTCTGTGGAAAATATATAATTTCATATATTTACAAAGACAAGGTATCCAGGTTTACTTCAACTCTCTACATACAGTGTCAGTTGAACAGGTGTGTCTTGTGCTTTTATCGAAACACAGGATAGGAAGGTTCAGATCGAAGAGAGAGGTGTAGATTGTTCCAAAGGTTGGCTGCCACCACTGGGAAGCTAGATTCCCTCCCGACCCCCTGGCTCTTACCTCTGAATCTTGGCCTGACAAGGCAATGGCTGTGGGTGCATCTCGGTGGTCTGGAGGGCGTGCGAATGATGAGACTCTGAGGTAGGTGTGTATGGGCATTGTTAGACAAGCATCGATGGGGATTGAGCCGATTTTCAATTTATTTCTCTGACCGTGGTGAGCCAATGGGCAGATCTTCTAGCATCAGAGATGTGGTCATATTTATTCCGGTCCAACGCAGCACGGAGAGCATTGTTTTGGGTAGCTTGGAGCCTGTTTAAGTGTTTTTCAGAGGAGCCACAAAGCAGGGCATTGCAGTAGTCCAGTTTAATTCCCGCGTGGGCAACAGTGAGGCGATTGAGGATAAGAATGGTTTACTGGCTTGTATAAGCTTTGTGGCATAGGGAGCTGTGGAGACTGTCGGAGACCCGTGCAGAACGATACAAAGTGGTCCGGTGAGCGAGGAGTGTCTACATCGGCCTATGCATCTACCCTTCTACTCTGTGGAATCCCGCATACCAAATGGAACACCTGCAAGCATTCATTACAGTGTAGAAAGACTCTCAGGGCAGTGTACTCTAAAGCTGTAGGAGCTAGGGAAGCTGAAGAGGAGTGTCGCGCAGCCGGAGGGCTGATGGCGGGACTGTCACCCCATCCAAAAGAAGGCCTCCAAAGCCTTTGAGCCTCAAGATGGTCAGACCCCTGTGGCTAATAGCATGACCAACCACCTGAGCTTACCCGGAGGCTTGAACCAAACCAGCAGAGTTTAGCCAGTGCAGGGCCACAGGAGAACAACCCTTGCAGAGAGAGTCCCATAAGCGGCCTGAGATTGTGAGGCAAAGGGTAGCAGCTGCCCAAGGACCAGGCAGCCATCATGACAAATAGTGCTTGTTCCAGAGTTTACAGCAATAAGGCTGAGAGTGGGGCCAGCCCAGAGCACCCTGGAAGAAGTTGAGGAACCTAGAAAAGCTTTTGATCACAAGAGAGCTGAGAGGCTGGAGAGGCTGCACATGCTGGAGGGCCTGGGACTGCTAGCAAGTGAGCTGGGCACTATACCACTGGAGGGGGGAGCTAGGCAATATCTCCCTGGAGAGAGGGCCTGGCACTATACCCCCATAGGGTGGTGCTGAGCATTGCACCCCTGGAGGGGGGCGCTGGGCACTATACCACTGGAGGGGGGCGCTTGGCAATATCTCCCTGGAGAGAGGGTCTGGCACTATACTCCCGTAGAGTGGTGCTAAGCATTGTACTCCTGGAGGGGGAGCTGGGCCTTGTACCCCTGGAGAGCGGCGCTGGGCACTGTAACCCTGGAGAGTCAGCTGGGTAGTATACCCCTGGAGGGGGAGCTGCACTCTATATCCCTGAATGATGAGTGGGGCGATATATCCTTTGAGTAAGAAGGGCCCCGAGTCTGTATTCTGAACAGCAATCCAGATGGGGACCATTTTCCCTATTAGAGAAGCCCCCTTTAAACCACTATAGTTTGACCCATGTTGACACTGTTTTTAGTTTGGGCTATTAGGTGGCGCTTGCGCCATGTAAAAGCCTAAGCTATTGCATTAGAGTACAGCTAGGGAGAAATGGCATATGAGGAGGGACACAAAGCTTGGAGGTGTTTGGTTATTTACCCACCCATGGACTGCCCATGACCATTCTAATCCCTATGGCCACTCCCACCTGCATCCTACCCATCCCCGCCCAAAACACATCCTCATGGGAACTCTTTGAGCTAGCTTTTATCAAGCCTTACCATCAAACTTTGCACTCAAAGTGCCTGCCATTGTTTTTACAAAACAGTCTTCTGCGTTAATGACTTCAGGTCCGACACTAGGATTTCAAGAGTCCTGGGCAGCCTAAAATGTGCACCCTCCTCCCTTATTTGCATAAATGGTGACTTTGGTGTCACAGAATGAGTCTTTAACACGCAAAGGTGGTATGGGAAGTTATGTTAAAAACATGTTGCCATGAGTAAGGCTGGAGACAAATACACTGTGACGTCCAGTATATGATTTGCCACTGTTAACATTGACCTATTTGGCCGTATCATGAGTGGGGCTTTATTTTGAAGTAGCAGACAGTGTGAGATGAACGCCTTGTAGAGACTTCTAATTTCGGCCGGTAAGGCATAGCGCCATGGAAAAATTTTCCCAGGAGCACACACTTCGGATAAGTGGCGCAGCTGGAATTTGAAACCAGTCTGCAATTCAGGCACTTGAACACATCTCTTCCCAGATGTAATTTGTAGAAATATTATTTACAAAAGGTAGATATTTTTGAAACTTTGGTTTGAAAACCCCATCGACTGCATAAATTAATGCTAAAATATGGCGATTTGTGTTTTTCTAACTGAAGCAAACTTCTGTTTTTTCAGAAGTTTCACAATTATTTTCCTTTTAGTCTATATATTTGGCCATATTGTGCAAACTAGCAATATGTTTTTTTTTCAGAAGCTACAGATCAGGTTACTTTGACTGTCAAAAGAAATAACTCCAAGGATGTCACGTCAGGGCAGGAATATGGCCTGGGGCTGACGGGGCTGGTTGCCTTCTAGTGGGATACAGCCTGTCTTCCTGGGAGGTCTTGAGGCAGTGAGACTAAGCAATTGCACCGGCCTTTAAGCATGGATTAAAACACTTAACAGGGCTCAAGTCCTTAGAGAAAGTTGGGTGTTCAACAGTATACACATATGAGCGGAGTACACAGGGCCAGAGGGTGCCGTTCCACCCGTTCCCCTTCAACAAAGGGGGCAGGAGTGTCCTTTGTTGCCCTTGTGGAGATGCTACAAAGTATTTGCATGGGGAGACCAAAAATGCAAAAAAATCAAGGTTGTCTGTCCGCGCTCCCCTTAATCACTGGCTGTGGCAAGATTGCTGACACTTCTCCTGCTGGACTCTGGCTTGGAGACATTAACATGCATCTTGGAAAAATTCTCAAGTGCCGATGGGGAGCCTCATCAATGCGGCCCCTGGGCCTTCATTGGAGGGGTGAGCAGGCCAAACCTGTTTGGCGGGTGTGGGAGTTCAAAGGGGAAGCAGAGGATCCGATAGCAGAATGTTGCAACTGGGCCGGTTAGGTGACTGTTGCTGAGATGTTATGTTTATACCTTCCTGTAAGCCATATGGCTTTATTCCTATTCCTGCTGCAAAATGTGCCGTAAAATGTGTTGTTTTGACCTGGGGATGGGTGCTGCTCACTCACATCCCTCGGTGCGGGAGCTTCTGCCACCCTAGCGAAAATCTAAAGCTGGCACCTATGAATATAGGCACAGTAAATGCACACATCTTAAAGGGAAATATACACGTTTGGTTCAATTGACATTTCCCCTTAGAAGAAAGCGCCAAGACAAGGGCATTGGCATTTAAAAAGAATGATCAACTCCGGAAAAATGACCTGGGGGGGGCATCATTTAGGGGTTGTCTGAGGTCTTCCTTGCTGCCCATGTGGGCTCCCACGCTAACCCTAAAAAAAAAAAATTAAATTAACTTTTTCTTGTGAGTAAGCGTCTGCACTTAGAACATGGTATCCTGGGTGAAATCCTTGTAGCCGAACACTTGAGCAAGTTTACCAGCCTCAAAAACACCCAAACTGGGTAGCACTCGCCCCTTGAAAAAAATGGGCCCACCCACATGCAAAATCATCTCTCTAGGATTGCAATCTCTTAGCACATCCTGGGCATGTATAAAAGACTCGCTGGCCCTCTCATTTCCCCTGACCCCCATGTTTGACTTTGAACAGTACCCTGTTTAATAAAGATGACTTTAAAAGTAAGTGAACCCTAGTAAGGTATTTGCACAAATATATACATCCTTATCGAAATATGTTAAGCAAAAAGTGTACAATTGTGGAATATTCACCCCATCTTGAATGGGAGACTTCAAATACCAGAATGCAACTCAGTAGAAGGCAAAAAATGGCCTTTGAGTTTTGAAAATGTACTTTCAAGACTTGGAATCATAGCAAAAGGTTATGTGCGAAAAGCTTACCTGTTTGTGTTTCAATGTTTGATCAATAGAGGCTTTATATATGGTGTGATGAAAATATAACTTTCTACCAAAAATAAATGATTTTTAATTTAAAACTGCTGTGTGTGAGAAGCCACGCTTGATCCTTATGTTGGTCCCAATTTGAAGTGGCAAAGATCACAATGTGTCTGGATAATCCCATATCCCTGGAAAATGCACAAAGTGACAACATCTACACAAACCCTCTTTGGTGACAGAAGAGCGCACCCGATAATTAACAGGTAATTGAGGCTTCTGGGCACCAAGCGGCCACACTCCCTTCAGGTGTCCACATGAAGAAGGTCCTTTCCTCCAAACTTATTCCAAGATGGAGGATGAACAGAACAATCCAGTTTGCCCTACCCAATAAAGAAAGCACCTCAGCGACCCACTCTATGGGAAAAGGAAGCCCCCCCCTTCCCTCTGGTACACCCTACAGTTCCTAGCCTGAGACTCGCTGTCAAAATGTTGATTTCTTTTTTCCATTGAAAACCATATGGACTCAATGCTGTTCTGTGGTAACCGGACACCTGGGCCGCACTGCTCCCTTCCCTAACAAAGGTGTGCCCGGCAGCCTTCAGTGAGTCAGCAGGTTAGCTGTGAACTTCAGCATGACTCATGAGTAGGACAACGAGCCCCCATCATTACCTAAATGCAGTGACTACTGCTAAGCGACCTCTGAGCGGGAAGGGTAGCCAAACATGCCTTGCGCCCTTACTACATTGCCTCGATTAGAATAAAGGCGACTATTAGTTAACCTGTGGAGAGGAGAGAGTCTTTGCCGTAGGCAAATGAGCTATGTTTTTGCAATTTGTTCTTAAAGTTAAGTCCACAGCAGGCTGTGTTGGGTGTTGTGTTAACTAACGTGTTCATGGTTTACTTGTCTGAAATAGGTTCAGTCATTCAATATCAAAGTAATTCTAGAGTGCTGGGAATCATTTGGCAGCCATTTTGAAAGGCAGATTTCGTTTGATTTTTGTTGCTACAAAATCTGGAAATGGTTTCTAAGGCATAACAAGACAAAAGAGGTGCAGCACTTCCTACTGAAGAGGGCTTTGGCATGGTCTGTAAGGGTGCAGAAGTATGAGTTGGGCGCAATGGGGATATCATTTTGGGCAAAAACGTTTAACTCAAAAATGTTGGAAAATGATCTCTTTATCCCCGAGTACTGTGAGGACACAGGCGTTGCTAGGGAGTCTTAAGGGGGCTATTGCCCCAGGTCTTTTGGTTGTAGCCATTGATAGAAGCTCATGGGCTACAACCAACAGGCTAGCTAATCCCGAGTCCCTGCATTGGCGTAGACCCAGATCTTTTCCAGACCTAGCAACACCCCTATGTGAGGGTTTCCCTTCCTCAAAGTAAATTAATTAAAATGTAAGGAAGTCCGAAAGCATAACGTCGTGTCAAAAACCTGCTTCTGTCCCTAAGACTTGCATTCTCAAAAAACTGTGTAAGGATGTTCTTTACTAAATGAAACCATATTATTAGTGTTTTCAATGAACAGAAAAGCTCACAGATTAGCTTGTAGTGAGGTTGTTATTAAAAAATAAATGTTCAAAACCACAATATCTCAAGATTGGGGTAGTGTTCCATTCCCCTAGATTTGAACAATGGTGGTAAGAACCACAAAATTCCACGATTGTGGTAGTGCTCCTTTCCCCTAGATTTAAACAATGTTCTTTCAAGAGTCTGGATATCAAATAAGGTAAACTCTCTTATATTTCCAGTCTTTATATCCTATTTGCTCCGGATACCTCTCCAGCAAGTATAGGATTCACTTTATTGTTCCCAGGGTCTTTGGTCCCCTCTGGTTTCCAATCTTCTATGTGGGTACAGGTCCCAGACTCACAAAGGTGGTTTGGCATCCCCTCTTGCCAAACTGAGCAGTTCGCAATAAATGTCTTTTCCACAGGGTCACAGACCCTCTGGTGTTTAGGCCTTGGTTTCTGATATGGTGCGGGTCCCATACTTGCACAATGACGTTACTCCCCCTTGGTTTACTCTCCTGCCAAGTGAGCAACAGGTTTTGGTTTTCTTTTGGGTCCCAGACCCTCTCTTTTTGGAGCGATTCCCAGGCTCGCAAGGTGGCATTACTCCCCCTCGTTTCACTCTCCTGCCAAGTGGTTAACTGCCTATGATTTTGTTTTTGGGTCCCAGACCCTCTTCTAAACTTCCCTGAACTTCTAACAAATTCTTGTGAACCGCGTACCTGTTCTCCTCTTCCTGAACAGTACTAGTATTTCTCCAGTCACTGTGTTGGTCGCTGAGACTGCTTTTTGGGGAGAGGCAGGTTCTGCAGTGCTTCGGGCGACAGGTTCTCCTCCTGCTGCAGCGTGTCCTGCGAAGCAAGTGGTTTACCGAAGCTCAGGTAGCCTTGAGGTAAGTACGGGCACCAACGCTCTTGGTCCTTCAAGCTTGGACCTTCGTCTGCCTTTCCTTTACCTCACTCCGTGGCTTCCCATTCAGCTTCCCTCTGCTCGCTTGGTGCAGGCAATCCGCTGTGCCTTGTCAGAGACCCGTTCACGAAAGACTCGTCTCGCTCAGGCTTCTCTCTCTCAGCTGCTTGACAGCCGAGTTTCTTTTTAAACTCCTGCGCCGGCCAGCTGCTTCCGTTCCAGCAATTCACATCTTAAAATAAACTAGACTGCTCACTTTGTTTCTTTGAGGGGATCTTCTTCGTCCCAGTACCATTTGTTTTCACTTTGAAGCGAGATGCTCAAAGCCTATGTAAATGTCAGGTTTGTCATGGGTATTAAGAGGATGAACCTTACAGCAGAGTATATTAGTTCTCCCTACAAGATGGGGGGGGGATTTGGTTTTGGAAAGGGAGCTGTAGTTATCGAGGTGGATGAGTACCGCCTTCCCGGAGAATAATCCTCTCTAATGTTATAGGGAGATTCCCTCCCCATGTGATCCTCCCTCGATGCGCCACCCCCAGGGAATTATTGTACTATGGACGCACGGCTCTGGCCTCATGGGAAGGGTCTCCTCCCTAGGGAAGAATGGATGAATTCCTCTGATTTGTCACAGGTCATACAGTCTTCTTAGCGTCTTAACACCCAGGGTCTCAGCACAGACCCTGTCGAACACCAGTGCTGTCTCTGTTTACAGTGACTATCTGAATGTTTCCTTTTTTTGACAGTGCTATAGTGTCTCCAAGCACTCAAAGCAGCCTAAAAGTGACATGTTCGCTCTGCATAAAACAACCAAACAAACACAAATATAAATAAAACAGAGCTGAATATCAAAGAAAAGAGTAAGATGACCGAGAATAGAAAAAGTAAAGAATTGATATAGAAAGTATAGGTATTTCTATATGCCCATGGGAGAAAGTTCTTTAACCAAACTGCTGGAGGATATCCTTCTCCATGTCCTCTGTAACGCGGGCCATGTGGACATCCACACTGTAGCACGATTGGCTTACAATTTGAGGCACACAATGCTGTTGTTTATGAAACCTACATACAATACTTGATACAGCAAGATCAGGGCACTGTTACCATTTCACCCCCAGGGGATCATGGGCCGGGGGCCTGCATCTCCGCCAATGTTTTGGATTATGACACCAATGATCCCTCACCATTGTGTGTGCTGGCTAGGGCTGAGGAGAGGTGTGGTACAAAACATCTGGAGAGCCAAGCGTAGCAGATCCCTGGTCTGGACCTTCTAAAGAGGTCCAACTCAGATGGAACATTTTCTTGCCTAGCCAGTTTCTTGTAAATAAGGCTGGATTAATGTAGGGGGCTGGGGATAGGGGGGCTCTGAGACCTTCGAGCAATTGGCATTCACAGTGCACACCAGAGAGGAACAACCCTGAACAACCCTAAATTGAGCTATCTGTTTATCTGCTCTAATGAAAACCAGGGTTCAGAGGTATATCATTTCTGGGGATGTTCCTAACGGAAGTTTGAATTGGATCTGGATATGAAACTGAGTGAAGGCCACGTATGCCACTAGTCTGTACACATACATAATTAAGACTGTCCAATTCTAGAAGTCGCGACCCACTCTTTTGGATTGCTTGGGCCCCCAGCGGGGGAAACAATACAGGGACCAGCACACCCTATGTTGATTACTTAGCTTGCATTTTCAAAACCTAGACAAGGAATGAAAATAGTCTATCTGAATAGAGAATATTTAATAATCTCTGCATTGAGTTAGATCGGTCCTGGAAATAAATCCTAAAAACACTTGTGATGCTGTGCGTTTTATTTTTGTAACTAATGCTGTTGTAGTCCTGTATCGGTTTTATTGAGCAACACATTTGTATCACCGAAATGTTGGACAGATAGTAGGTCAGTGCCTTCCTACAACCCCCCAGCCCCAACCCCAAGTGTGAACTTGCTGCTTTGTGTAAGGCGGAATCTTTTGTGTGCCACTATGAAATAGTGAGACACTAGTGTATGCAAGGCAAACGACTGAAAGTTCTTGGTACCATCAAAGTGCTTTGTGAAGATACTCCTCACTGTGAAGTGGCCTCAAAGTGGACCTGTATAATGTTGCTAAATTCTTAAGTGCATGTTCGGGGCTGGTTCCACAGCAAGGGGTTTCTATATGGCTACCAAGTGGCCAACCAGCCACAAAGGCCCTTAGGACCCAGGATGGCCATACAAGCATCAAATCTGGCCCCATTGCTGGGGACCATGGTGCCAAAATAGCACTTTTCCTGTGGGTGGCGGAAGTCCTTGGACAGGCCTTGCCTATGATGTGAGAATCTTTTTAAGACTGTCAAGTGAGAATATTTGCTTGTAATTGACATGCACACACTCCATAGGTTTCTAATGTGCATGTAGCTTACCCTATATTTTATTATACCAAGACACCACTTTTGCAGCCATTTTGGAAAGGAGGATAATGTCTCGTAGTCACCAGAATATGCTCAGACTTTATAGTCTACCGGAGAGTCCAATTCCTGTCTGTGGTTAATGTTCCCCTTAATTTGAAAAGTGAGCAGTGACTGATGATGTGAGCAGTGATGCAGGCTTGGGTTACCCTACATTTTATTGTGCCATGGATTGCTTCGTTTTTCAAGGGTATTGTATTGTATCGTATCAATACAAATGCATGCAGGACCAATAGTCTAGCGAATTGTCTAATGCTGGTGTATGTTTAATGATCCCTCTAGCTTGAAAGGTGTGGAGCGACCCAACGCTGGGAGGTACTGGTGCGAGGCTGAAAAGGACGGCGAAAGGGTGGTGTCCAAGGAAATGTGGCTGACCGTTGAAGGTAAGAGTGAGACGGGTAATCGTTGGTTTCAAGAGCGTCTCTGATGGGGTGGTACAACCTGCCTTAGTGATCTTGTGGGCACGACAAGAGCTGTTTGTGTACACAAATCACTATCGCAACATGGGCAAATGTGTGACAGTCGGCTGCTTGTGATTCAAGAAGCAGCGCTGCACAAGACGGCAAACAACCAAAGCCGTTGTGAGAAATTCCAATGGGGAATGAACTGGGAAAATGTTTCAAGTTGTACAGTGATTTAGAAGAAATTATTTCTACAGGAAATGAATTAGAAAAGATATCATTAGTTAGCATTCTTACCAGCCACAGAAGTATGTTCCAAAAATGCCCTCTAAGAAGATAAGGCACTGCAATGTTAATTAGAGCCGGCCATCCTCCTCTATACTGTTTTCTGTTATTTGTGTTCAGAATTTCTGTAACTAGTATCCAGCTGTGCAGATAACCTGAATTGAGGCACTCGTCAAAATAAAAATCAAAATAGCCTACAAATATGAACCGAGCAGCACTTAATAAATGTTCTGAACATCTGGGAGTACTCAGACAAAATCCAGGTGGCAACAGATTTAAATAAAAAGGAGATCCAAGGATGGAACAAACCTTGGGAGTAAGGGAAGATGTAAAAATTCACCTCCAAATATGTTTTGATCTAAAGATCAACATTGTGGTAAATTAAAAATGGTTCCAAGATTGCAAAGCTGAAATAGTTTGGGAATTGGTGAGAAACCTCAATCCTGGATTGCGTCCAGGAGGAAAGAATGCACTAAAAGCATATAAAAAATGAAACAGAATAAAAGCTATAAGAAAAATCACTTCTACAAATATTTCCACATTGGGGTGGGGGAGATGTGGGGGGGTACTAGCCTTGTCTTAACGAATGACAATCAAAGATATATTCCTAATAGTGCATTGAAAGCTCGTTCATAGACTATACTGCACGACAGCGATATTAATGGGAATCGACAGGGTGCAATGGGACACATTAAAAGATCGAGTGCAAGACGGATAATCCTATCAGGTGGGATTGGAATAAACTCTTCCTGTTCTCAAAGCTGGTTCACAGAGGTTTTACATGTCCTGGATAACATTTGATCCTTCATCCAATCAAACCATGACTTTGTTGTACTACGTGAGGGTTATGATCGTGTGTACGTTGTTACTTCAATGTGAATTACTTTGTGGTAAGTCACTTTGATGCGATTAGTTTTGTCCGTTTATTCTTTTATAATGGGGTCCCCATACCCAGCTCCCTACGCTTCCATCCCCCCATACATAACTATTGACATTACTTTGCCATTAAGTAATTGCATTGAAATAAATTACCACGAAGTCATTCACTTTGATGTAACAAAGGTAGACGTTGGCCCTCATTACGACCCTGGCGGAGATCGTGGTGCAATATGCACCATGGAGCACGGCGGAAAGCTGCCAATACCGCCATGGGGGTTGGCGGATTTACCGCCCCATTCCGACCTTGGCGGGGCGGTAAATCCCCAATCCCCATTTTACCCTTCCCAATTCCCATTTTTGCCCCATAGGGTATAATGGGAGTGGGGAAGGCGTTAATTACGCCACCGTAAAATACGGTGGCGTAATTAACAACAAGGTCCCGTAGCGCCATGGATTTCTCCGCTCGGAAAAACCAGGCGGAAAACGGCTCCATGGCGCTACGGGAACTCGTAGTAGGGCGGAAGGGTCCGCCGCGAATACCGCTGGCGTAAACCCACTCCGCCAGGGTCGTAATGAGGCCCGTTCTGATGTTCTGCATTAATATTATTTCTGCCTGAGCTGAATAGGACCGTCAGTACAAATGCATGTTCTAATTTGCATGAATTACACGGTGTAAAGAAGTGTGGATTGATTATGAAAGGATATCTATTTTAAGGTTCAAATATGTTTACTCCACACAATACCCCCGTAGGCAATGGAAATTACTTTTTTCACTCCATAAAAATCAGTTTATGCCGGGTTTCAAAAGGAAGGTAGTGAAACGCTCCCATTTCAAAATGTTCTAGGGACCTGCACCCTCCACCAAAAAAACGATAGGTCAAGCTTTGCGGGAGCTGGCAGGTGGGGCATTTCTAAATGCTGGGGCTCGGACCAGAGACCCTGTAGATGGGGTTAATGGAGTGAAGCAAGCCAGGGGGAGCTGGAAGGAGGACGGGGAAGCTGGAAGTGGCAACAGATGGGAATAGAAGTCATGAAGGGATATACGGATGGGAAGGATGAGGGAGAGAAATGACCGAATGTGAATAAGAAGGCATGCAAAAATTGGGAAAATAGTGAAATATCGAACGGCACTACTGTTTAATTCCTCTAATGTACGTAGACTTTGAAATGAAAAAAAAGTGATTTAAAGAACAAAAAGAAAAGTCCTACAACTCAGGCCCCACTGTAATAGATGGTATCTAGCCTGGCACGCCACTTCCACAGTGGTCCCATTCGCTGTCATACAGCCCTTTTGTTCCTTAATTGTTACTTTGACCTGTGCACAATGGTACTTTATACATAGGTCAAATCATACGCTGCAGTATCCGATGGCAAAGGCGACAGGGTTAATCCGGTTTCCCAAGCGCAGGCCCCCAACAGACATGCCGGCGGCCTTGTTACGGGGACGACAGCCGACGGTGGAAGCGCCGAGACTTGACACATGTGTCGAGCAAACGGCAACGCACAACGTCTAGGGGGAGGTCAGTTGAATCGCTGTCCTCTGCGCACTCCGGATCGAGTTCGCCACATGACAGAACCTGGCTGTCGAAAGACAGAACAGACATTGTCGATAATAACATTCCCAAACGTCGCACGGCAGTGGACGAGACTTCAGATCCATCCATAGCCGAGATTCGACGTTCTGCATCGATATCGGTAAACAAAAAACATACAGACAGGACTAGCCCATTTAGTAAAAACGCACGTCCCAGAAGGCCAAGTTAAGTCAAGGGAGTCTAAGAAGAGTTCTTCAAATACCCCGCATAGGGATAAGCCACAGAAGGATAGGTCCCCTCACAAGAGTAAGGAACCTCAGGAACAGGATTCCATGTCTTCAGCCATAAAGAAAAAGGCTACACCTTACCACCCACTCCAGAAGATTTAGGTCTCCCATCTCAACCAGCGGACCTTCCTAGCTCTGACCAGTGGTCAACTGAAGATATCGATAGGGTCATGAAAAGAAAGTCCTTCATGGCAAACTTTTATGAGAAAGACCCTGAATACTTCACAAGCTTTCACTCCACCCCCAACCCCCACAACAGCGCCCTCTGGGTCTCAGAACCCTGTTCAACCCCCTGCTAAAAGGTCTCACCCTTATGAGCTAGTGCAATATCCCACTGTCATTGACCTATATGACCCGGACACAGATCATGAAGTCCTCTATGTCCAAGAGGCCGCAGACCCTTATTATGGAGATAATGAGCCAGATACAGACCTGTATAACATGGACTCCCCAGTTAATCAAGACTCCCCAGTTGTGGACTCACCCATAGATAATCAGCCTCTTCTGAACAAAGTGCTCATCAAGGCAGCTGAGCATTTCCAAATATCTACTCGAGGAGCAACAGGACAAGGATTTTGTCGACAAAATCTTGGGAGATAAAAAGGCTGTAACTCAATTTATTCCCCTACTAAAGTCTGCTCAGCGAAAGATACAACGCTTGCTGGAAACACCAAATCAGACGTGGGCGGTGAACCCCTGCATAAAAAAACCTTTCAGACTTGCACTATCAGACCCGCTATACATCAGGGGGCAGCTGAAGCCTGACTCGCTCGTTGTGACTACAACAAGAAAAAGAGCTGGTACTCCGCTAATCACCACTGAGGCTCCTACAGACAAGGAGAGTAAGAGGCTGTACACAATGCACAGGAAGGTGGCCTCTTCCGCTGTATTCCAGACCAAGATAGCTAATAACTCTACTCTTTTAGCTAGTTAGAACTGCCATAAATGGGATGAGGTCTCAGCTTTACTCTCATCATCCCCAGAACCCCTCAAGACTCAATTAGCACTAGTGGCTGCAGAAGGCAGGGCAGTTTCAAGCTGCTTGCTAAAGAGCAATCTTGATGCTGCAGACAATGCCGGCAGAATCGTAGCTGAGGGAAACATTATTAAGCGTCACGCTTGGTTACACCAATCCGGTTTGAGGCCAGAGATTCGGGCCACTGTCATTAACATGCCCGTCAAGCTCAATGTACTCTTTGGTAAGGCCGTTGAGGACACCTTGGAAACTGCCAAGGAAGAATATGATACATTAAAACCATTGGGCCAGCTGACCAATAAACCTTCTGGCCAGAGGGGAAACCGGAATTTTTGTCGCTCACGTGGACAAAACTCCCAGAGGGGTTCCAGCTATAATCAACATCGGGGGAATGGCCTGGGGAACAATCCAGGCCAGGCCTTTCAGAATTACCAGAGAGGATCACGTGGTCAGGGAAGGGGTTCCAACTCCAGAGGTGGTACCCCACCTTAGAAACAGTGACAACTTGCTTCAGGTGCCCTCCCATGCCTCTCCAATAAGAAGGTGCATTTCCAACTTCACCCACGCATGAGAGGGTATCACCTCAGACAGATCGGTGCTGTCCACCATAGCAGGCGGGTACTGTGTAGAGCGCCACAAACGACCCCAGAACCATCCCCATGCCAGAAAACGCACTCCAAAGAAGACCAACGCAAACTCCTCGAGGAAATCGACACGCTGCTCCTAAAGGATGCTATTGAAATCGTCCTGGCCAACCAGGTAAACAAGGGTATTTATTCAACCTACTTCCTTGTGCCAAAGAAAGATCTAACAATGCGCCCAGTATTAGACGTACGCCCTGCAAACAAGTATGTCAAGCCACAAAAGTTCTGCATGACTGCACTACAAGACATAATCCCTCTGCTAAAGCAGGGGACTGAATGGCAACACTGAATATGAAAGATGGCTATTTTCATATTTCAATGTTCCCAGAGCACAGAAGATTCTTGCATTTGAAGATAGCGAACCAGCACTACCAATTCAAAGTGCTTCCCTTCGGAATAGCCTCTGCTCCAAGGGTATTCACAAAGGTACTGGCAGTGGTGGCAGCACACCTGCGCAGGGAGGCAATTCCAGTGTACCCTTACCTGGATGACTGGCTGATTACGGGGCCACTCCCCTCATTTGCAGGCAGAACAATCAAAGAACTATCAACCTACTCTTTCAATTGGGCTTCTCGATAAATGAGAAAAAATCAAGCCTAGTGCCCAGCACGACCAAACAGTTCCTAGGAGCTGTCATAAACCCAGAGGGGTTGGTCTTTCCATCAGAGGAAAGAGTCCAAAACAGGTTACTGCAAATACCTCATTATCAGGCGGCCGCCAGATAAGGATACGCAGAGCAGTGCAATTGCTAGGCATGATGGCATCTTGCATTTAACTGGTAGCACACGCGCGCCTGCGCATGCAACCCATGCAGGAGTGGTTGCGAAACAATGGTCTCAGGCAAGTGGTCAGTGGGACGATCTAGTGATCGTTTGGCCAACACTAGTACAAAACCTTCCATGGTGGACAAGAGAAAACCCTTCCAGGATCCAGAAGTGCAGGCAGTTGTCACAACAGACACCTCACTCGCTGGGAGGGGGGCTCATTACCTTCATCACACAGCTTAAGGTCTGTGGACTCGTGCTACGGTGCAGAACCACATAAATCTGCTGGAACTACTGGCAGTGTTCAAGGCGGTTTAGACATTCCAGATACACCTAGCAAACCAGTCAGTGCAAGTCCTCACTGACAGCACCACAGCGTTATTTTACATCAACAAACAGGGGGGGACACGGTCTCCAAATCTGTCCAAGCTAGCGCAACGAATTTGGAAATGGGCACTCAAACGGAAGATATTCCTATCGTCGCAACATGTTCCAGGGGGTACTCAACTCACTGGCAGACTCATTGAGCAGAGATCCCCTACCATAGGAACACGAGTGGAAACTAGACTCAGGGGTCGTACAACACCTCTTCTCTCTATGGAGTTACCCCAAAATAGACTTGTTTGCTACAAGCGAAAACAAACAATGCCAAGACTTCGCGTCCAGGTTCCCCCAGCCAGGCTCCAGGAGGAACTCCCTATGGATGAACTGGTCAGGGAAATATGCCTATGCTTTTCCACCAACACCTCTCATGAAGAAGGTGGTCAACAAGATCCACAAGGATCAAGTGACGCTTATCCTAGTTGCTCCTATGTGGGCGAGACAACACTGGTATCCACATCTGCGCAAACTGGCGATGTGCGATCCCATCAAACTCCCGTGCCTGTCCAAGCTACTCACTCAGCACTGGGGATTTATCAATGCACCCTCAGCCTCAATCTATTGAAGTCATAGAGTTCGGACATCTCTACCTACCACAGAGGTGTATGGATATCCTTAAGGAGGCACGAAAACCAAACACTAGACACTGTTATTTTGACAAGTGGAAGAGATTTGTAATTTGGTGCCAGTCTAAACAAATTAACCCCATTGAATGTACCCCAAGCCACATTCTAAATGATATCCTCCACTTGCTAGATTTAGGGTTAGTATTCAACTCGATTAAGGCCCTAACCGGCTTACACTACCTCCCACAATAAAGTATTGTGGTGGAATGTGCCGGTCATCAAGGCATTCATGGAGGGAGTACAGAGACTCCACCGTCCAATCTCAAACCCGCCACCAGGGGGGGGGATCTCAACATAGTACTCGCTAAACTCTTGGGACCCCCTTTCTAGCCTATGCACAAGTCCAGTCTAAAACACCCAACTTACAAAACTGCCTTCTTTGTGGCCATCACTTCCATAAAAAGGGTCAGTGAAATACAAGCATTCTCAGTGCAGGATCCTTTCTTTGTCATACACAGGATAAGCTGGTTTTACGGACATATCCTAGGTTCTCCCCTAAATTCATCTAAGAATTTCACGTAAACCAGTCTTTTGAGCTTTCGGCTTTCTTCCAGAATCCCCAAAGCTCAGCTGAGGTAAAACTC
The DNA here is from genome assembly GCF_040938575.1 of Ambystoma mexicanum. NCBI lineage: Eukaryota > Metazoa > Chordata > Amphibia > Caudata > Ambystomatidae > Ambystoma > Ambystoma mexicanum. Next base: position 159,994,861 of record NC_090940.1, read on the forward strand.
CACACACTAGATGTGAGGAGTGCAGTCCTTTAATATGTAAAGAAAACCAGACCGCTAAGGAAACCAGACCAACTGTTTGTCCCCATAGCCCCAGGCAGAGAAGGGGATTGCATTTCCAAGAATGCCATCGCCAGATGGATATTCGGATGCATACAACTGTGCTATTCCCTTTCAGACAAGAACACTGCCTTTCACGCTAAGAGCTCACGCCACAAGAAGCACAGGAGCTGGCATTTATTGCATATGTCCCCATAGACAGCATTTGCAAAGCAGCTACATGGAGCCGAGTTCACACCTTCACTCAGCACTACTGCATTGACACACATTCCAAGACAGATACACAGGTGGGACAAGCGGTTCTAAGAGATCTGTTCACCCATGAACCTTCTCAGGTCCCACCACCTTCTCCTAACACTGCTCACTAATTTATGCACAGCATGTGATCTAAGCAGATTCCTCAGAAGGGATACATTACTCATTACTCACCGTAATCGTATTTCTGATGCTTGTATCTGCTTAGATTGACATGCGCCCTCCCTTCCTCCCGTCAGAGAGGAGGAGCATGGATGCTTATGAGCTTGTCTATACATATCTGCTTGGATACATCTGTACTCACGCTGCACTTCATGCTACCTCATGTCAGAAAAATAACAATTTAAGGGACCTCGACGCGCGAAGGACCAAGGACCATGAGTACAGCGAACGTCACATTAGGGATAGTATTACTAGCATACCCTGTCGTCCCTTTTCGAATTTCGAAAACAACTGTAATACTCTGCAGCTTCCACTAGATTCTAAGCAGATACAAGCATCAGAAATACGTTTATAGTGAGAGATGTATCCCATATCTTTTTGCTAAAAAAAAAAATTATAAATGCTGCCTTTGCCAGATGGCTAATCATACGTTTCTTTTTTATCTAACTTGTTTTAAATGTTCGTTTTGACATGAGGTAGGCTTTCTATAAGCGTAACTAGTTTACATTTTTCTCCCTCCTCCCCCAATAATCCAAGATTTTCTTTATTTCAGTCCCTACCCTTTGGGATAGAGAGAGGCTTCTTTTGTGAACGTGCAAAGTTGTTTTCCCCCTTCTCTTTTGCCGGGGCTAGCTGTAGGGTGACTTGGGCAACCTGTGACTTGAATCCATGCCAGACCTGTCTTTTGAAGTACTCTTTTAGGCGTGTGGTTGCTGTAGTTACCGGTGTTCTGAGCTTCTTTTTCCTGATAGATCTGTTCCCCAGTGTCTTCAAAAAGCACTGGTATAATCTGTCTTCACAAAGGTGAAACAGAATGTTGATGCGCTTGCAGGGCCATCCTTAGGGAAGGGCAACCTGGGCGACTGCCCGGGGCGCCCTGCCAATAGCCCCCCAGCACGCCAGCTCAGGGGAGTCTTTCACGGCCTCCCGGAGCTGGCGCGGTAGGTGAAGACCTGGCAGGCACCCGATTGAGAGCGGGGTGCATTTTATCACACTAGGATGTAGCTGTCAAACCAGCAGGGGGCAGCCTTTGAAAGGCAGCCCCATGCTGGTTTGACAGCCGCAGTTCAATTGAAGGGAAATGGGCTCCAGGTGTATTGTGCTCCTCCAATTTATGTGTAACAAATAAATAAATGAATAAATAAAAAATAAAATAAAAAAATAAAAGGCAAGAGGCATCCCTTCCTCCCACCCTCCTGCGATCATACCTCCCCCCCTCGCACCCCGCAATACCTCAGAGTCCTCACCCCATCTCATTACTGAACTGAAGACCCATCCCCCTCATTCCCCCATCCCCTGGCCTATCCCCCCATCGACACCAGCCAACAACCCCCCCACCATATCCCTACCCCTCTCTAAAAACTGCATGTCTTGCCCTAGCAAGAACAGTGGCCTCATCTCCATCACCCTCCTGCCCCCTCCCACCCTCTCTCACACACCGACTGCGCAGAAACCCATGAAAAGTAGAAAAACAAGCCTGGTTCCCTTCAATGACTATGTACTCCTCGACCCAACCCCACAATGTCTCACCCCCCCACCATCACCACACTCCCCCCTACCCTCACCCTGCTTCCAACCCCTCTCCCTCTACTTCTCCCCCAGCACACCTGGCATCCCCAGCCCCTTGCGATTCACACAAGAATCCCTCCCTGCCCTTTGACCACCTGCCCACCAGCACCCGCCTTCCCAATTCTGTCTTCCCCCTCTCACATCCTCCTCCGCCCGCCTACTCTTCCCAACCTCCATCGACCTGACGGCAACCGTCATCAACCAGAACCTACTGTCACCCTACCTCCCTTCTTCCCTTCCTATCCCTGACCCACCGACCTTGAATGCGCCAGCAACCCCTACACTCCTCTGCCACTCCCGTTACACCCCTACCCACACCCCTACAACCTCCAGGACAACTCCACACTCCGAAGTCAGATGCATCCTTTTTAATGCCGCTCTATAGAAAAAAAACAGACACAATATCTTTGACCTCCTCTCCTCTGACAATCCTGACCTAGTCTTTATCACGGAAAGCTGGTTCTCCGATGACTTTGCCCCTGTTGCTCATGAGGCCCCCCACCCCCTATTACTGCCTCATCCCCCTCAACAGACCCTCTAGAGGAGGCGATGTGGCAGTCCTTTTCAAATCAATCTCACTTCTCTGTCTCACTCGTCGACTCCCAGATATGCACTCCATCATGCAAATCCCTTCTTGTTAAACTTTCACTGCCTCTGACGTTCTCCCACAGCTTCCTAATCATCTACAGACCTCCCGGTATTTTGATAGACATTTCACAACCAACCTCTGTGAATCTATAGCCACCATCCAAGTAAACCACCCCTCTTTAGGAGATACTAGGAGATTTCAATATCTGGTTAGACATCCCCACCAACCCCATGACCCATTCACTGGTCAACAGCCTTGATGCGCTTAACCTCTCCCGTCACATGAACGGCCCAACTCATTCTAAAGGACACACCCTAGATGCTATCTTCAGCTCCCACAACCTGATACATCCACCCCCCCCCCTACCACTCATCTGGTTGGATCACTTTCTTGTCCCTTTCTCCACCCTCTGCCCTGCCTTCGCCCCCACCGCTGAACTAGCCACCCCCCTTCGCTGCAAATACTGGAATAAACTAAAGAACTTCCCTGACCTAGCCGAAGCCCTGCTTCAAAGACCCCCCACAGCTATCCCCCCTGATGAATCTCTAACTATTGACTCCTTCGACTCATGGCTCAATGACTCACTAATTCCACTCACCCCCTCATGCCACTCCTCCTCGCGCCTTGGACCTTTTCCCAAATGTTTTACTCCTCAGCTGAGGAATGCCAAACAACTAAATAAATCCTTGGAACGCAAATGCCAGAAAAGAATAACCAATCTCAGTAGATCCACCTTCGCCTTGCACCATCGCAACTATAAAGCAGAAATCTGAAAACCGCAGCAAGGAACTCCACAGACTCGTATCTGAATTCGTCAAACCCACCTCTACCTCTGCCCAATCTACCCCTTCACAATCACTCTGCGACTCCCTCTCACTCCACTTCTACACCACCGCTCTCAACAGAACACCTTGCCTTAACAACAAACTGGCCCTCCTCGCCCACCCCAAAATCAGAACACCCTTATCAATCATCCCCCCGCCCGCCGCCGCAACACTCACCGTTCCCACCTTTTTGACTCCTTCAAACCAATCGCCAGAGATTAATTTCTCGACCTACTCTCTGCTCGAAAACCCGCTGGCTCCCGCCTTGACCCCTGCCCCGCCTCAGTCCTCAAAGAAACATTCTCATCCACCTGCGCAGGAGAGTATGCAAGAACCATCCTAAATGACTCCCTCAGCTCTGGAATCTTCCCCAATGCCTTCAAAATTGTACATGTCAAGCCTCTTCTAAAAAAAATATCCCTCGACCCCCCGCCCCTCACCTCAAAAATTACCACCCCATCTCAAACACCAGATTCCTTGCTAAACTCATTGACGGAACTGCATACTCCCAACTAAACGCCTTTGTCGAATCCAACAACCTCCTTGACCCGGCCCAATCAGGCTTCAGACCGCCACACAGAACCGAAACCACTCGGGCCTCAATCTGGGACGATCTTAAGATCACCGCTGACTCTGCAGGGTGCACTGCACTAATTCTCCTAGAACTCTCTTCCGCTTTCAACGCAATTAACCACTCAATCCTTCTTGACCACCTCCACTCCATTGGAATCCATGGAACCGCTCTCAAATGGATCACCTCCTTCCTCAACAGGAAACAAATAACCCTCCTCTCTGCTTTTGCCTCGCCCGCTCACCCAGTTAATACTAGAGTACCGCAAGGCGCATGTCTATCAGCCCATCTATTCAACCTCTATATGTCCACCCTCCCTAGAGTCATCCACCCACACAATATCCTGCGCTACAACTATGCCGATGATGCACAGATCATCCTGGAACTCCTCAACTCGGACTCCAACTCTCAGCCCGACCTCGCAGCCTGCCTCCTTAACATCGACCGTTGGATGACTATAAACCACCTCCTCCTAAACCCAACAAACACCGAAATCATGGTGTGCACCAACACTGAGCTTCTCCTCTGTCCACTCCCATGGCCCCGATCCATTGGCCAAATATGTAAGTGTTCTAATCTATCACCTAACAAAGGTCAGGCTGCAGACAAGAAGTGACCTACTAGTAGAGTGCATATTTCACAGAGGGAATACAACCCTGTCGTAGACCCAGGATTAGTCACTTCTTGTCTGCAGCCGACCTATGTTCAGTCATAAATTAGAACACTTACATAGACTCAATGATTATGTTGAATTGTTGTACTTGTGATAATACGTTTTTTGAATTGTCCAATGTATTACAAGCAGTGTTCATAAGCACTGCCCTTGCACACACTTGTGGTGTTCACATATTGCACTGTCCAAATTGGGGGGAAAAAAACAATTGTGGTTGTTAGCCAATTGCTTGTGAACTGCGGCTGTTAAGGACTACCTGCTCCACCTTTTCCTAGATGGAAACGTTTTCAGGAAGCCAAAGAAGGTGGAGGTTGGATGCATTTATCCAAGATGTCAAGGCCCAGTCACGTTGCTTTCTAAAATGTGTTCTGAACATAGGACTTTTTGAGAGCTCGAAGAAAACTGCTACACTAAGGAAGGAATTGCCCAATGAGGTCAATATTTATGACCCCCAGAGAAAAATGAAAGTAGAGGCAAGCTGACATGGACCCAAAACAGTCTAATTTCCTGTGATTTATCAGAATGCAGTCCGAAGCACACCACCGCTAGACCTGTTACCTGGAATGTGTTGTGGTAATGGCATCCGGTAATATTACCCCCACACAAATGGTCACCATACATATAGTCGCCGGGAAAAGGCTGTGGCAACATTGTGTGTGGTCCCCATCTGTAAGGGGAGCAGAGCTATCCCCCGTTCGCGTTGGGGGCAAGAAAACAAATTAAAATTAAAAACTGTGGTTGTGGGGGTGTCCCCAACAGGTTCAGTGATAATGCTGCCGCAAACCACAGCCATTTTGCTGCAACTATTTTGCCACACAGCCTTTTTTCTGCGACATTATAACATGGAACTGTCTTAATCTAGCGCCATGATCTCCACTCCATGTAATTGATGTGTTGCTTGGGTGGGTTAGCCATGTTGCTCTCGACTAAGCTGCATTATAAACAGTGGGGGGACCTCCGCGTGCACTGTTATTGGAGCTGAGGCTGACCTAGTTGGTTGGTGCCACAAGCCAAGAGTCATGAAGACTGCCTTTGCCCACCCCGTAAAAACAATACATTTGGGCTACAGAGTTTCCTGGTACTTAGATTAAGTTCTGAGTAGCACATTTGTGATGCAGCCCTACACGATCAAAAGGAACCGTGGCAGTCACTGGGGCAATAGAGGGCCCGGCCTAAGCATGTAGCACACGAGGGTGTTAGAAGCAGAAGATGAATTACTTGCCGGTGAAGGAGGGAGCAGTGGGGCAACCATCATCAGCGCCTTACTAACCAGCCGATTCGGATGAATTACTTGCCGGTGAAGGAGGGAGCAGTGGGGCAACCATCATCAGCGCCTTACTAACCAGCCAATTCGGACAGGCCCAAACAGTACCGTTTGCTCAGACACTCATGCTCAGGACACCGCAATCACCGTACCAGTGCACATGCGGGCAGACAATCGAGGTGAGTTACTAGACCGTTTTTAGATCTTGCTGTTGCTAGATACTAAGCAGTGTCTAGCAGTGGCAAGATTGAGCAAGCAGCGGAAGTGCTTAGGGCTTGGTGTGTCCCGCCCAGATCCACTAACCACATATCTTGACCCATGCTCCTAAAGCTGAGCACCACCACAGCTGCCTTCTTGGGGGATTTCCTGCCAATTCATGTGCAATGCCAACAGATGGATGGTCTCAGGATGTTAGCTCAGGGGCAACGTGCTTGGCTTAGAAGCAAGACGACACGGAGCAACGCAGGTTCGATCCCCGGGCTCGCGCTTAGAAACCTCTGGGTTTTAAGCGCGTTATAAATAACCTATCATATTATATCATAATGGACAGTAAATTTGACAAATTTTGCTCTGCTTAATTCCCCTCCCCATAGCCTGGCTCATGGGGTCTGGGAGTACCCATCTTAATTCAATGCACCCTTGCATGCCAACGTTATGCCTTCATGGGCAAAGGGTCCTTCTGGCAGCCAGTCGCGGCAGAGCCCAATTTCTTTTCTTCTTTTTTTATTAGGATCAATGTACCTCTACCTCGAGCCCCCCCCCCTGCGCCACTGCTGCGGCATGCCATGCAGCCATCTAGAATTGCCATGCAGTAGAGACAACCACTATGACGTGGATCCTTGTGGGTATTTTGGAGCTTGCCCAGGAGACGTAGAACCTGTTGGCCATCTAATCCTCAACTCCGGAGTATCTTCAAGGGTGGTTTTGTTTGTTAACATGCAGTCATTGTGGTTGGCATGATCTAGCCAGAAGCTGACTACTGATCCCCTCTGGGCGCGCGGAGTATATGAACATCGGATAAGCCACACTTGACGCGCGCCGCATATTTGATTGCAGGTGATGCAGCAAAAGGGATCAAGGGTATTCCTTGGCAATACAATCTTGCCGTATCTTTAAGCGTGTGTGTTCAATGAGTGGGTGCCAAGGACGAGAGGTTAGTTTCTGAACTACAAGATATGACGCACCTGTGCACTGCCACCTCAGCAGGGAGTTGTCCCAGTGATCAAAAATAAAACAATAAAATGAAGAACTTTGAACCTGAATAGTGTAGCATGGCCCTACGTGATAGGTGGTGCCCGGTGATGGCACTTAAATTGCTGTGTGGTGTGCATCCTCGTCCCTGAAAACAAGGAAAGGGGTGCTTTTCTGAAGTGTAAAACACAGAGATCTGCCTCCGTGAAATACAAACAAAAGGGTTGCTTTTTTGTATATGCCAGCTGGCACCTATCAAGGGCTTTGACATATTGTGATGCTGAATTCATAGCTGGGCTTCACAGGCCCCAGGTCTGTTTCTTCTGAAGCCTTATATTGTATTACTGAGCTGGGGCAGACACAAGTGTGACATGGAGAATGCTAACCAGCAAGTCACAGCTCGCTGGTAAGGGGCCACTAGACTTCCAAAGCCCCTCGTTCTGTGCATACTGCACAGTCAATGTCTGCACCACACACACCCACCTGATTTTTCTAGCTAGTCTGTGATGTGTCTTAATTTGTTGACATGAAAACAGTGTGGTAAGACTGCATGCACATTTTAATCAAAAGATGATTGTGTGATTGTGCCAAAAATGTCTGTGATGTGAAGACAGGGCAATACACGGATGTCTGGTTGTCTTGTGCAGGTAAGAAATTTGCAATCAGGGTTTTGTAATTTTTTTTTTTTTTTTTTTTTTTTACTGAATCCTCGATTTCGGGAATAAGGGGTGTTTAAAATGAATGTTGATAAGAAGGAAAGGGGGAGTTTATAAAAAATGGAGACGAGCATGGGTACAACTTTAGACTGAGAGTGCCACCACCGGCGGGTAATGCCAGAAAGACACACTTCCGGCTTCTAAAGTTGCTTGCTGTGGAGGCAATTGCGGTACAGGGTGCATAGCACTGCTGATGCCTGGATGAATATTCCTTGCAGATAACTTTGGGCAAGAGGGTTTTTTCCAGAGTCCTGTTTTAGTGCTGCGGGGAATTTACGTTGGATCCCCTGCTCCCCCCACCCCCTCGTCTATCTGCTTGTGCGGGGGGGCACACCCGCAGCTCCAGCCCACCAGCCTCTTACCCACCCATAGCACCACCATTCCCTTGTGCAGGGGACATTCCCGGAGCCCCTGATTTACACCACCGCCCCAGATCTAGGTCGTCGCTTTAACAATAAACCTGCACCCGTGCCCACAATACACCCCCAGTCCAACTCCTTACCACATGTGTTTTTGGGCCCCATTTTATTCCGCGTCACCAGTTATGTGAGGAAAAGTCATATGCAAATTCGCCACGGACCACTGTACGAACACAGCAGCCTGTCTGGAACCCGCCCTCGCGCACGTGGCCACTCCCACGCTGTGCCATTTTATTTTGGGAAAGACGTTTATTAGCCTGAACCATACTGGAAACCCTAAGAAGCACTTGAATGACCGCTTGGAAGGGGATATTAGATCCTGCATACTTTATTACTTTCAGATTTTTCTGAAATGTGTTTGTTCTTAGTATTTCTTTTACTCTTTCATATGCTATATAGTACAGGCACTGAAATCATTATCTAATGAGCTGGAGGTAAAAGCTGCTCTGCTCCTGGGTATTGGGGGGGGGGGGTACCTCTGGGGAACGAGGGGCTGATCCATAGCCTGCTGCGACGCCCACATGACATGCAGACCATAACACTTTGACCCTTCTGTATCGCCCGTGATGACTTAAATGTCTTTTCAGTGTGTGCTAATGCTCCTTTATACACATCCCCACACAAATGGTTAATGTCAGCTGGGTATGTTGGCATGGCACCAGTGGACCTAGCATGGACCTGTAACCTCTGGCTTTCCAGATGTTTGGGACTTTCGCGCCCATCAGCCCTAGCCATCATGGCCAATGGTGAGGGACCAGGGGAGTTGGAGTCCAAAACAACAGGAGAGCCACAAGTTGCAGACCCCGGCTTAGAGCGTCCATGGTTGCTTCCGATAGCTGTTGGTGTCAAGCTAACCGTGCCTTCTAGGCTTCAAGCAGGGGCTTAATTACTCTAAGCCTTTTCAAACCCTGTTATAACTATGTGCCTTGCAGTAAAAGGGTGCCACATCATAAATGTTGTGGGCAGCTCTCTCAGTGGCAGATCAGGGGGGGCTGTTGGTCACACAGGTCCCAACATGGAGAAGGCACAAAGCTGGATTTAGCAACCCAGGGCCGTCCCATTCTTTATCCGTTCCCAAGCTTTGCCAGCAAGCTATGCCTGCCTTGCTGGAGGCCTACCTGTGCAGCCAGCCCCCGCCCTCTGCCCCCACCCTAGTGGCTCACCTTGGCTTGGTCCCTGGCGCTCGTTTCATCGCTGGCTCGCTGCCGTTTGCTTCTTGCGATCATTTCTGAAGACGGTAATATCAGCCCCTCCCCTCCCCGCCCCCCCCTCCCCGCGGTTGCCTCCGTGCATTTAGCCCCTCACATAAGAAGTGCAAGAAACACACTTTAAGGGTCTCCCTCGCCTATTTCCATAATTCGTTTCTGCTCTGCTGTTGGTTTTGAAATATGCACAAGTGTCGGAATTCCTTGACGTGTTGAGCCCTGTGCATTTTTTGAACCCGCGCTGCCTCGATCACTAGCCATGCTTTTCACTAGAAACGGCGTCCACATGTAACCTCACTTGCATTATGGGAGATTTAGCTGTGCACGCTTCGCTTGCTGCAACTGTGTGCAATCCAGTTACGGCTGGCTATACTTGCGCCCCTCTGACCCTAGCCCTGCTCCGTTTACACGCGGCTGCCCTTGTATCTCGCGCCTCGTCTACTGGGTCTCTTGCCCTCTTCTGATTACCCTCCCTAGTCATTTCACATGGTCTGTTTCACCTCTGGGGGACGCCCAGTTCAGCACTATACGCACAAGTCTAGGCACGTTAAGGCCACTCAGGTGCTGAAGTGCACTGTACAAAAGACTCTTAATAGAACCTTCATTGATAACCAGCTCCTAGTAGCGATCCCTTTTTAACCTGTGTTTTGAAGTTGTGAGCATCCCCTGGATGGCAGGAGCCAAACCGCTGCAATCCCCACGTGTGGATCAGTCTTCCTATCCAAGCTGTGTCCAATAGGGCAGCGCCGCCATTTGCTGCCTAGGATTAGGTTGGTCTTTCAAAGCCTGATAATGCATCTTTTCCATTAGCCGGATCCTCTGCCTCATTCTCCGAGCTGCTTTGCCCCAAGCTGCTTTGCCAGACGTCTTCAACTGGGGCAAGTGCTACCTTCTAAACGAGCACCCCAGTTCTCTGTAAAGCCCGCATTTACTACACTCTCAAACTTGACTTTTATGGGTAAGGTCATGAAAAATAGCATTGATTATTGACTACCCAACCGCTGACAGGGAAACCTCTTTCTGGATCACTCAATCCAGCTTCCGAAGCTCCGGTACTAATGAGGCCACTACGATAGGAATCCTAGATGACCCACCCAACTGACCAAACCATGCCGGTGCTCCTCAACCTCTTGCTAACAATCGCCCGGGCTTTTGCAAACGCACAAAAATAATTTGGTAGATGGCGAGTAAGCGATAAACCACAGCTGATGCAGAATTTGTACGCCACTAGTTCTAAGACTAGCTGTTTAAAATTCAGAAGTATTAACCTGCTATAATAAGAACAAGAGTGTTCCCCGTTACCACCCTTTGACACTCGCCTAAGAGTGTGGCTGATTGACAACTCTGCAGGTGCTGTTGACTTCGACACCGCACTATTGAGAGAAGCAGGTTTTTATGTGTGCAAGACGACCAGGTTGCTCCTGTGAGTTATTAGTTCCGACTTCTTCCCCCTTTGCAGACTATTCCAGCTCCTGGCCCCAAGGGCCAGAATCCTGACAGGTTTTCAGGATATCCCTAATTTAATACACATGAGAAAAATGTGCATACATTTAGAATCATTGTACGCAAATTTATCTCATGAATATTAATGGCGTGTATCCTGAAAATCTGACATTGATGTGGCCTTCGAGGCCCGGAGTTGGACAAACCTAATACCAGGCCTAGGCCACAGGGACACAAACCCCTCCCTCAGACATTGATGCCCATCGCCTGGAGGCGTTAGACAGTCCGCTTTAATTATTCTCCTACTGGTTATGGGTGTTGTAAATGACCGTAAAGAAGGGCATCACACAACTGTATGTTATTAAAAGAAGGCAGTATGGGGAATCCCATTGTGAACATACCAGAGGCGCTACAAAAAAGAGTGGCCGAGGTGATGCAGGGTCAGTTTTTGAAAGACGGCAGGATAGGGGGAAAATCACTGTATGTCCGTATCATATCCCAACAAGTGTGGAAAAAACGTTCCTTAGAAAGCGCTGATGTGCCGCTTACAAAAACGAGGACAGTAAAAGAGATCACAGAGAAATCATTTTTGAAGAACAGTAACAACATCAAGGTTGTTAGACTCCTGCATGTCCTAGGTCACCGTACAAGCCCTAAGGGGGAATAAAGGGCGAAATATATAAAAGTAAAGTTTACACTTTGGACTGAGAATACATATACAAATACACAGGTAACTAGTCCGAACTGTCTATTATGGGTACATATTAATTTTACTATCCCATAGACCGCACGAGACTTCCCAAGGTGACTCTACACTTAAAAACAACTTCAAAAGTTTTTTGGAAGAGAAAGGCTTGAACCAGTGTTGTTGTACTGCTGCACTATAGGTTTTTTAGTACAATAGATTCTCCACGTAGGAATGGGCCAACTTTCCAAAGAAGACACATGAAAACTAACATGTAGGCGACATAGCCCTGTCCAATGGAGTGTTAGATAGTAAGACAGGGCATAGGGCTACAAAACAAAACATGTAAAAAAGACATGTGTGGGGTTGTTCATGATAAGGTAGAAGGTATTTCCTTTTTGTTTCGTGCAGAAGGGATGTGACCTAGCAGTTCGGGCTGGACTGCCCCTTTTGGGGTGGGGCTAAGCCTGATTTGCATATGATCTTTCCCCTTCTGTAATGGCTTGGCAGGCGAATAACAGTGGTCTGGAAGGTTGCCCAGAGCAACGCCAGTGGTTAAGATTCATTCTAAACCTTCCAGCCATCACCTCTTTGTTTTTGCTTTGTCACCCCGAGTGGGACGGGTATGCCCAGACGTGGGTCCCGTGCCTGTTGGGCCAAGAGACCCAAGCTACTCCTCACTGATGCGCCTCAACAAGGGTGAAACATGTTTGGGGATGCTTGTGGTCTCGTGCAAAAGGGATGTGACCTAGCAGTTCGGGCTGGACTACCCCTTTGGGGGTGGGACCAAGCCTGATTTGCATATGGTCTTTCCCCTTCTGTAATGGCTTGGCAAGTGAAGAACAATGGTCTGGAGGGTTGCCCAGAGCAACGCCAGTGGTTAAGATTCATTTTAAACCTTCCAGCCATCACCTCTTTGTTTTTGCTATAACCTAAATACGACAGATTTAAACACTTGATATTGGTAACTATGACGCTAAAATTCCCTGTGTCCACTAGGCGCATGCTTTTTCAAACCTAATGAATAGCCCTTGTTTGCGAGCTCTTCATCATGTGTTAAGAGACCACAAATGCATCCATTTCGACAGTCTATTTAACACTATTTAAATTATACTCAGTGCAGTTGCTCTTCTTGGCTTTTAGATACTTGCTCACTCTATCCCATATAAACCTTATACACTTATAATTGTCCAATACTTGGCATCTGTAAATGTTCTTGTTCCTCCTAATCTTGAGAAAAAAGTCCTTCGCACATTATCTTATCATTGGACTCCCTTCATACTTTCCCTTCATCCCTCAAAATAGCAACCTTGGTCCCAGGCCAATGTACTCCTTTATTTTGCAAGGTGAAAAAAGCCTCTATCGTCTTTTCACTTCATGATCCTGTGCTTGTATTTTGAGGTAGCTGGGTTGATTGACATAAGCCGTCGTCCATCTTCTTTCTAATGGTCATCCTAAACGTTGAATATATACCTCCTATAAGCAAGCTTCTATATGTTCGTTCTGCCTTGTGTTATGGCATATTTAGTTATTTACCAGTGAGTCACCTCTTTCTACTTTGCATTCATGATTACTGCATCATTGGGTACATGTTTCTTTTAATGCTCCAGTAACATAATCATTCTTAAGTATTTTCATATAGTTTTTACATAAGTTCTTAGATCTTCTTTATGGCATTCTTTTGCTGTCGTCAGACTTTGTTTTAACGTACATCCATTATGTTCTTGGCTGCGTTTTGACAGCTCGGCAAAGGGCCTCCTTCTTGATAACATTCCTCCATTATATCAGCTTGTGGGTACACTCTAAATTGTTGCCTGAGTGCATATCGTCTCTCATATACTGGACGTGGTACAGCAATATTTCAAAGATTCCCGATTGTGGCCCTTTGTCTGTCAGTCCAATGGGATGGTGCTAAGGGGGCCGAGACCAGGGAGAAGGTGTCCACCTGCTCCCCGGCAAAAGCATCTAAACAAACTGTGTTGGAATGAGGTAAACTGTGATGTGACTCGCACACTACATTTCCTGGAGTTCCCTAATCTAGTATGGAGTCTCAGAAACCTAGCACCCATTACGCTTCTTGGCATTCTCAGTCCTAGGGATATAGCGCATTAAACGCTCCTTAGCACACTACCAGCAATCATTTCTCACCTAGAAGTTTCTATGTGCGTGTATTCTCACTCTCTAGTCATGGGTCTTCCTCCGTGGGCCAACATCAATATCTTCAACACACTCCTACTAGCAGTCATTTATTCCCCATTGCTTAAAGTCTTTCTCAACCTGTGATATTGTCAATCTGCAGCCTAGTGTTACCCTCCTGGGCAATGGTTTCACTTTAAATCATTAAGATTGGTTATCCCCCCTCTGAAATCGCTATTTCCAATGGAGTTTCCCAGCCTCACTAAAATTTTACAGCCATGGCTAACCAGGATTTCTATGTTAGTTATTACAGTTCATTGCTGTGATGTGACGCGGTTGCTTAAATCACCTGTCCACCATTTTGAAGTCAGGCAGAAGTGTCATTGCAGCCTAGTGGATCGGCATGGCAGAGTCTGGTCGCGACTCTAACTGCGGGTCGGGTTTGGCACTTCATGAGCTCAATAAGTATGCTTGTCTCCTGACCACAAGTCCGTGCAAAGGGAGGCGCTGTGCTCGCAAGCGAGTGACCTCGCCTCAAACTGGTTTGTCCCTGACTTTGAGTTGGCAGCAAGCAGCAGGGCCCCCCCCCTCCCAACAGGTGCATGCTAAGAGATATTGTCATCATTACAAAGCTCTGAGGTGGAAGTTGATACAGGGAGTGAGGAAAAGGGCTCCCAACACCTGGAGGACAATTGTCCATGCTGAGGTCTGTGCACATTGTGTTCAGGAACCTGACACACGAGAGACTGGGACAGAATTTGAGGATATTAGGAATTCCACCATACCCCGCCCCTCCCTCTAGGTGGCGCTACAAGGATGTGGGCATCCCCAGTCCTCTGAGCCCCTCCATCAAGAGGGGTTTGTGATGTGACATTATCACAATCTACACTTAGCCCCACGCGCTAACTACTGCACGGACCTGCCATCTCCACCAATGGGACGACTGTGCTCATCTGACTCCTAGCACATTTACTCCATCCCACATGTCAGATGTTTCATAGACTGATGCTTAGCTCTCATCCATTTTTTAAAAGCTCCACCGCTCGAAAGCAGAATACGTTCCAATGGCCTCCCTGCCGTCCTTCATGTAGCCGGCAGAAGCTGTACTCGCCTGTAGCCCACTTGTGTCGGTTCCTCAATTCCTGTCCTATTCATGAATCCCACAGCCAAGCTCCCACTAAAAATAGTCTATTCCACCTGGCAATCCCTGTACAGTTTAGGTCTTCCCACCTGAAACCGGGCTTTAGACTGACCATGCAAATTCTTAATCCTTTCTCATCTTAAATCTGATGAGGCTACAAATTCTGGTGTCCCTTGAATTCCTCCCAACCTTGAAGCCAGGCAGCCAAAATAGTTGAGAAAGTGTAATATGTGGAGTGCACTGTTTCAGCCTGTTAACCATACTTCTATGCACCCTACAATGACTCTCTGTTGACACCAAAGCATTGTTTCATAGGTTGTCAATCACCAGCAGTGCTGTGTGGGCATTTACAGATGTTAATGTCACTGCCGTGGGCCCAACTACATTAGCTTCAGGCGCCACGTGTTAGAAAATCCTGGCTACGCACCGGTGTAAAGGCAGGGCAACAGTACTGAAAACATCCTATTTAAAGCCCAAAGCTATTACCCTCCTAGAATGTGTAACTGGGGATCGGGTCACTTTATCATAGCAATTTCACAGACTGCTTTTGTGCGTTAAAGACAAACTAGGGAGCGACAGGCGATCACGGGGGTGTCTCCCTGTCCCCATTTAACAAAAGGAGCGGTCCCTGTGAAAGTACACCCCCAATGGTCCCGCCATCAATGTTGTGTTCCAGTGCATGCCGCCAAGGCAGCCCCGGGAACGCACAAAACAAAAAAGTGGGAGTAAGGGCGGGGACGGGCAGAGTCCAGCAAAGGACTATGTGGGCAAGGTTGCCAGGAGGAGGAGAAGGCAGGGGAGTGGAAAGGTGGTGCACAGCGTCATGTTACATGGTAAAGTGTTCGTGCAGAAACATGACCCGATGCATGGAAGTGAACCTTCTCTGTGGCCACCGGTAGATACTCATTTTAGAGGGTGGGGGTCTTCAGCGATGCCAGAGTCCCCTCCAACTTTTCACTGAATTCTGATGCCAGTGACCTCTGGACCCACTATCATGTAATCCAGCTTGAGGATCCAGGGTACTTCCTGGGTAGATCCAGCGCAGCACTCTTACTCCAGCTTATCAATCTATTGTATCAGTTTTGTGTAGCATGTAAACACCGCCCAACATCTCCTGTGATGTTCACGCGATGCTTCCTGTGCTGCAAACCCTACATCTGTCCACAGGAGTTGTCTATGTGGCGCACTGGTGCAGATTGTTTTCTCTGGGATTCTTAATGTTGTCCCCCTGATTTGCAGGCGTTCCCTACTTCACCGAGGAGCCTGAGGACCTGGCGGTATTGCCGGGGACCCCCTTCAATGTGACCTGCGCAGCGATTGGCCCTCCAGATCCAGTGCAGATCATCTGGTGGCTCGGCAACTCCAAAGTGGAAACTGATCCCGAGGACTCGCCGTCGGTCCTGACTGTGCCAGGTAAGGGCATCTTCAGTACACACTCCAGTGAAAGCCTCCACCTGGGGTACTGAGGGTGGTGGAGAACAAAATACCTTAAAGCTCCTGTATAGCGCCTAGACGCCAGCTTTTTCTTATTTTATTAAAACTACGATGTCCCTCATGTTCTATTTCCTACTCCAAAAGCTTTTTGCATTGCCACCTACTCCAATGGCACCCATCCATTCATGAAGTCAAGCATGCCATTTTGGGTGTGAAGTCTTCGGTCCCTCAAACACTTTTCTACCTCAGCACATCCTATAACTTAATGGGCGATGTGTGTACACTGGCCTTAATTCAAAGTTGGCCTAAAACGAGAGGACACCCACCAGCTGTTTTAATCATCTGTGCCTTAGAAGGTGACATACAAAATGCGTGCTCGCTGCCCCCGGGGACGAATAGGGCTCCGAATCTTAGCACCATGATATGTGCAGGAAGTGGCTGTGGTTTTTGTCTGAACAGCTGGGATTCAGGTGTATGCTGGCCAGTGAATGAGCTCAGCTAGACCCATCAACCACAAAACCCACACCCTGTGCAATCAAAGCAATAACAATTCAGGTTAGGGGAACAAGTAGTGAACTTTGGCACATATAAAAACAGGTTCTATGTGATTACTTTTCATTTTATTTCATTGAAGTAAAAATCGTTGAACTTGTATTTTTCTACTGGAAGATTTGGTCGGAAATATATGCAGGGGAGACCCCCTGCACATCCCCCCTCCTCCTTAACCCCCTACATTCATTATTCACCTAAACCCACCCCACACATACATTTGCGGCAAAATCCGTGGTAAAAAATTGGATATTTACCTTGGTGAAATCTACTGCGGCAAAAACTCACTATCCCATAAAAACCGATCTAAATAAAATGCTGAAAGGGAATGAGGCTAAAAACACAAGAAGCCTGGTTTCCAAATATGCCTTCTGCAGATTGCTGGTTGCCTGCTTACTAGCTGCCAGTAAGTCTGCAGGCTGCGTTGGACTTTGGGTTAACTACAGATGACACAATGGACTCCGTGACTGAAGAACTGCTTTCAAGTGGGACACGGATGGGTGGCCTTGAGTGGTTCCTTCAACAGCGCAGACAAACATACTTTGACCAAAGCAGTACACTCAGAACCAAAACAGCCCAAACAACATACACTCCGTCTGGAGGACTCCAGTTAACCTGCAGATTGCAAATTGGTTGTGGGGCTGAAGCAGTAGAAAACAAAGTTACCGCCACTAATCATGTGACCACCGTAGGTTCCCATTTGTCTCAGGTGGAATAATACAGACTCTGTACCAGGTAACATTGACCTATGGTTATTAAGCTACACATTCTGAGGCATGGTAGAAGCTGACCTGCCTTCCTAATGCTCTAGTCTGTGTGCTGGGCCAGAACTAGGATTTACGCAACTCAAGCAAGGTGCCATTTTGCCTCATCCTTACTCTTGTGACATGGGCCCATATGTTTTGGGTCAGGTGGTGCCCAATTGTGCTGCTGCTATTGCACTTGGGGGCCACCTGCAATTTCCACATGCACTTAAACACTCCCACAGTCACCCCCCACACACCCTCACACTCGCTCTGGTGCGCTCTCTCACATGGGCACACTCTCACGAGCACTCTCTCACACGCAACAACTCAGACAATCTGATTCACAAAGTCACCCCCCCCACACACACACACACACACTCGGGTGCGCTCTGTCACGCGCTCACTCTCACGCGCAACAACTCTAACAATCTGATTCACAGTCACCCCGCACACACACACAAACACAGACACACACACACAGCGACACAGACGCACACGAGCAACCCTTCTTTCTCACAAACACACAGACACACTCACTCAAGTGCGCTGTGTCATGTGCACTCTCACGCGCACACTCTCTCACGCGCACACTCTCACATGAAACAACTCGGACAATCTGATTCACAAAGTCACCACACACACACACACACACACGCACACGCACACACACACTTTCATGCACACACACACTTTCATGCACACACACACTTTCATGCACACACACACTTTCATGCACACACACTTTCATGCACACACACACTTTCATGCACACACACACTTTCATGCACACACACACTTTCATGCACACACACTTTCATGCACACACACACTTTCATGCACACACACACTTTCATGCACACACACTTTCATGCACACACACTTTCATGCACACACACTTTCATGCACACACACTTTCATGCACACACACACTTTCATGCACACACACACTTTCATGCACACACACACTTTCATGCACACACACTTTCATGCACACACACTTTGATTGCCGTTGGAAGAGCTTGCCTACTTCCGGATTTGTGCTTCAATAACTTGTGCCACCTTTGCAGTCAGAACGTGCATGGGGATTGAATTGAATTGATCTTCTATTTGTATATTAGCCACATTGCTGGCATCACCTGTGTAGTACACTGCACTCGCACTGTAGCCGAGCACTCTGGGATTTGTGTTAATACTATAGTGTTGGGCAATGTCTAAGGGGCTGTTGGCGGTGTGATGAACCCTACTCTAGAGCTTAACGTTTCCAATGGGTGCGTTTGCTGCCAGGAGCGGTGCTGATGCCACTGGTGGTATCCGCTTTACAGGGTTTATATTTCTTGACTACATTGCATCGAGTCCATCTTGGACTGGTATTAGTCATGGTGCTTGACGGGCATTCTGCTGTATCCATGAACATTGCGGTTGTGTAGTTAGTGTAGGACTTTGTCGATTCATTGTGTACATTTCTGGAGGTGGCCTCAAGTGGCAAAGCACTTTTCGAATCAGCTTGAGAATGGCAGCGTCTTGGCAGTGAGGGCGGAATGATTTGTTTGGAGAGCTGTCGGATGGGTGCCATTGAGTGATTTCCTCCTGGGCGGGTGCTTTCTGGGTTAGCGTCTATTGCACATTGATGCGCAGTGCAGTGGCAGGAGTCGCTCTCATCCCAGGGTTAGTGTGTGACGGGAGGATTTGCTTCACTGTAAGGAGTTCAACAACTGCTAACGCTCAGCCTCCCATTGCCTGCTGACGCACGTATAATCCTACATCAATTTTGGTTGATGAAGTGGTCCTTTCATGCGCCCGCATGGTAACAGCCTTCTCAATCACTTTGCCAAGGAAGGGTACATGTGTGATGGGTCAATAGTTGGCAGGGCCAGCCTGGTCAAGGGCCAGTTTGTTCCGCAGGGGGAGGCTCTGTCCCATATCCAGTCCATCTGGGAAGGTGCCTTGTGTGGGGGGTGCATTAATGATGTTAAGAATTGTTGTGAGTGCTTCACCTTTGTTGACATTCTCAATAGAGGAGGGGAGGATGTTGTAAGTAGGGTATTACATACTTCACAAGTTCCCTCAGAGATCAGCATGTTATTACCCATTTTGATTGTTCCCTCAGAGGTCAGTAGGGTATTACCCGTTTTGATTGTTCCCTCGGAGATCAGTAGGGTATTACCCATTGTGAGTGTTCCCTCTGAGATTTGATTGTTCCCTCAGAGATCAGTAGGGTATTACCCATTGTGAGTGTTCCCGCAGAGATTTGATTGTTCCCTCAGAGATCAGTAGGGTATTACCCATTGTGAGTGTTCCCGCAGAGATTTGATTGTTCCCTCAGAGATCAGTAGGGTATTACCCATTGTGAGTGTTCCCTCTGAGATTTGATTGTTCCCTCAGAGATCAGTAGGGTATTACCCATTGTGAGTGTTCCCTCTGAGATTTGATTGTTCCCTCAGAGATCAGTAGGGTATTACCCATTGTGAGTGTTCCCTCTGAGATTTGATTGTTCCCTCAGAGATCAGTAGGGTATTACCCATTGTGAGTGTTCCCTCTGAGATTTGATTGTTCCCTCAGAGATCAGTAGGGTATTACCCATTGTGAGTGTTCCCTCTGAGATTTGATTGTTCCCTCAGAGATGAGTAGGGTATTACCAATTGTGAGTGTTCCCGCAGAGATCAGCAGGGTATTACCCATGTTGATTGTCCGGTCACAGATCAGCAGGGTATTACCTAATTTGGGCATTCTCTCAGGGATAAGTAGCACATTGCCTCCTTTGAATATACCCTAATTTTCTTATCCCATATCTTTGTTGTTTAAACCAGTTTAAAATGCTTTGCTAATTTGTGATTGGCCTGCCTGTCTTGGCTGGCGGCTTCTAAGCTGCTGTAGTTTGTAAACCTTGCTGTGCTATGTATTCTTTAAATCGACCGAAGTCTTGTTCTGCAGAAACGAAGTTGTCCTCAAAATGAAATCCCATGTTTTCCTCTGGGCTCATCTAACTTTTGTAAGGGGGGGGGGGGGCAATTCTGTACTTTCATTACATTGGCAGCCATTTTTGTACACTGGCAAATCTATGCAAAGTCTTATGTTTTAAAGAACTGTTCATTAGATTTCCTGCCAGCCCAACTCTCCTCCTTGCACCTGGTGGAAGTAACTTCATGATAACCCAGTGTGTGATATGCAGAAGGGCACGAGAACCCGGTGTGTGATATGCATAAGGGCACGAGAACCCGGTGTGTGATATGCATAAGAGCATGATTAATGACATGGCAATGTTTGTGTTTTTCCGGACAGCGTAACCAGCCTTCTTCTTTTATATTGATTTGTGGTTGCAGGGTAAATGCTGTAGTTTTCATAGGGTGCCCCTGCGAGCCTGTGATAAATAAGCAGGGTGGTTCGGACGTAGGTTAGGATGGGATAGATCTAGCCTCTGCGCCCGTCCAAACCTCAGCCTCTCCGGGTCTAGGCTGCCGTGGATGGAATGATGAGCCTTGAAAATGGAAGGTTCGAGTTTCAACATGCTTGCATTTCTGTAGTTTGACTGTCCAGCAGGATTTGGGCACCTGTTCTTAGGACCTGGTTGGCTGGTGAATTAGGATGGCACTATTAAGGGATTGGGCATAGGTTGAAGCAAGCTTTGTGTCAAACAGAGTGTCTTAATTTAATGTGCTCCTTCTTCGATAACCAGTGCAAGGCCCTTCATAGGTGATAAGCTGTGGTTGGGGTACATGGACGATGAGGTAGTTGTCATGTTATTGTGCCTGCTGTAGTTTATTTATTTATTTTTTTATAGCATGTTTAATACCGTACCTGTTTCTAAGCGTGGATCCGGGATTCAAACCTCTGTTGTTCTTTAGTTTGTTAGCTGGCAGTCTGGCATGGCATTCCAATACAGTGGCTATGGGATGGGTACCAAGTTTGTGGCCCCCATATGTTATGGCCTTCACCTCCCATGATCCTTCAACACTGACTATCATGGCTAGGGCTCATGGACTTTCGAAGACCAAAAGAGCCAGAGGGCCACAAAATAAGTACCCAATCAAGAGATGAGGCCTTCAAGGACAAGCGCCACCCTGTGAGGCAGCCGTAGGAGAGGGCGGAGGGCTTGCAAGAACCTTAGGTGCTAGAAGACTGGCTTCGAGGCACCATTGACTAGAGGTGCAAACATGCCTCCTTCGACGATTGCCCCCAGGTTTTGGGTCTGATACTTGAGGGCAGGCGGCAGTCCCTTAACAGCCACCTATGTGAATGGTAGGGTTCCGGGAACCACAGGGCTGGGTACAGGGATCTCTGATTGGTATCTGTTTACCCATAAACTGGTGTCGTTTATCCAGCCCTGCATGTGGCGGAAGCAGTCTACAATCAATTGACTACCTGCATCGCCATGTACCGATGGTGCCTGGTGTTGTAACTGCGTTTTGGTTTGTGCGTATGTGGGAGGGGGGGCGAAAATGACGACTAGGATCAGCACCAAAACCAATCTCTGGTCTGGATGTATGAGTTTGCCAATCTGTTTGCCAGCACAGCCGTGAGAATCTTGCTATCCTGGTAAAACCACTCTCTGGGGAACCATATGTGTGATGCTCAGGATGGATTTAAAAAAATGCAGGTTTCATCTTTGCAACACTAACGAAACTGACGGAAAAGCGTTAAGGTAATCCTGATCCTAACCCCTGTCAATTGCTATTGGCAGTCTTTCAGCCGCCTGCACCGTTACCCAAGGAGGGGCATATGCAATTCAGGGTTCTTCCTCAGCAAAGGTCACATGGGGTGGTGTTCACATAGGGTGTTATGCAGAGATGGAAACCCAGGTAGAACCTGCCCAATCGCTTGTGGGTTCAAAGGACCGGACTAACTGCCACTCCACTTATTTATTTATTGTGCATTTAGTCAGACAAAAGTCTTTTTACACATTATTCATCATTTGACGTCCATCGTAAAAAAAAAATACGAACTGTGTAATAAAAATCTAATTGCATCTAATCTGCATTGCAATAGAATCTGTATAAAATGCAATTCATTTAGGAGTTTTAAAAGTGCAAAAGACAGTGGCCCTCATTACGACCCTTGCGGAAAGGGGTTTACGCCGGCGTAATGCATGGTGTACCTTTCCGCCTTACTACGAGTTCCCGTAGCGCCATGGTGCTTTTTTCGCCTGCTTTTTCCGGGCGGAAAAATCCATGGCGCTACGGGACTTGTTGTTAATTACGCCACCGTAATTTACGGTGGCGTAATTAACGCCTTCCCCACTCCCATTATACCCTATGGGGCAAAAATGGGAATGGGGAAGGGTAAATGGGGATTGGGGACTTACCGCCCCGCCAAGGTCGGAATGGGGCGGTAAGTCCGCCAACCCCCATGGCGGAGTTGGCAGCTTTGCGCCATGGACCATGGTGCAAATTGCACCATGGTTCTCCGCCAGGGTCGTAATGAGGGCCAGTGTCTTTTCCCAGCTGATAGTCTGTGCCAACATTCTTGGGAAGCAAGCCAATCAGTATTTTGTACAAATCTAGCAAAGTATTTTTCTCTTACAGCTTTTGTGGCCGTACAAGTTATCAGAAGGTGTCACTCCACTCATATGATCCCTCTGGGAAGAGAGGGGAAACCAGGAATGTGAGTGAATGGGAACGGTCAGTCTGGGAAGGGTCAATAGTTACTATGGGTATTTAATGGCTGAAGCAGCCACTCGCCTAGACTTATGATCCAGGCTGCACCACACTAGTATCTCCCTCACTGGAAAAGGAAATGCCAGGGCTACAGAAAAAAAAAGAAACTTCCCATATAGGAAGAGAAAGGAAACCACTACCTGGGAACAAGCATGAGAAAACAGCCTAAAGCCAGCAAGAATGACCTCTTGGCCTCACAAGGGGTTAACCATAGAATCGGGACAATTGCAGGATGGGTGACTGCCCCAGAGTAATCACCCAGAATCCCATTCTAATGCAGTGTGCCGTTAATTAGAAAGCCCTCTGTAGACCAAGTAGACCTACTAGAGTGCGAAGGTAGACTACTGGCCAGCAGGAATATCTGCTGAATTGGGAATAACCAGGAGCCGTGGAGTTAAAACGCAACCACCAAAGCGAGGTTGGCATGGATCTAGTGCTGCAAGGAGGAGGAAGGGGCTGTGGGAGTGCCAGGGGATGCGGCTGCTCCTGGTGTTGAAATGGAGAATAATACAGGTGGAGCAGGGACATAGAGCTTGGAGAGAGCAGAATACAAACAAGAGGAACTACTCTCTGACCAGAAAAAAGGGAAAACACAAAAAATGGACCAAAACGAGACTCCAGCGGAAAGGGGGGAGCACTGTGGAGTCAAATCCTAAACTGGAGTTCAGGGACCAAGGCAGGACACCTAAACAAATGCTTCTCCAATACACCGGTCAATCAGCGCTAGACTAACTTTGTCAGAAACTGAGGAACCTTTGGCTCAGTTAATAAACTCAACCCAGAAGTATTTTCTGTTCATTTATCCATCCTGTTTCTCTGTCACCTACCGTTGCCATCTTGGAGTGTAGTCTCCTGCCTACAGTGATGAATATGGACAGACAGGAGCCACCGTGGTGAGGCTAGGGAGGTGAGCCCGCTATGCAATACCCTCCTTAGGGGTCGGGCATGTGGGAGCTTCACTGCGAATGACTTCCTTCTTGGGGACAAGGACTTCCATTCCAAGAAGGAAGTCCCAAACCAAAACACCCTTTCTGCATATATGGATGTTGGAAAGAGTTTGGCATTTCCTGTTAAAAGCCTAATTAACAAAGAATCTTATTTGACTCTATTGGCTTCAGGTAATGCTGAACGTCGCCTGAAGGCCACGACCATGGAAGACTGACACAATTCCATTTATTCTAATGATGTGTATAATGAGAGAAGGGACTGGGAATAGAGGAAGAGATTCCCAGGAAGAGAGGAGAACTGCTTGGCATAGGCGAGCCTCTAGAGCAACAACGTCCTAAAGGGGCAGAGCCATGTCAAGCCGCAGAGTCAGCAGTGACGTGAACAAGCGGAGACCCGCTAGCTGGAGGCTGTATGGCGGGTGCCTTGACCAAGCAGGAGGATCCGGTCAAAGGAGGAGACAAGACAAAGAAAAATGTATTTTTCTGGTGGCGCGGCCACCAAAGAGCAGTGGTGGGCCGGGTGCTCAGAAACCGATGCTGAGACCAGAGACTGCAGAGGAGCCCAAGTCTCTGAGGTTCACGAGACAAGTGCTTGATAGGCTGAGGGAGGTACTGGCGGGAACATGGTGGCTCTCGATTTGTGGATGCTTGGGAGGCACATAACGGTTGCTTCCATGGAGTATCGAAAGAGACGCAGGTACGAACAAAGAAGTGAGACAGTTGTGAATACTGTATGTAAGGTTGGGATAGCTGCCAAAATCAAGTTGAACATAAGAGAAGCTAACGGCTCACGACCCTGTGTAAACAGTGTGAAAGAGATACGAACAATGTATGTAATAGCTGGGAGAGTCACCAAAAGCGAGGGAACGTAAGAGAAGCTAACCGGCTCACTGCCCCATGGAAACTGTGTGAAAAAGATATGAACATTGCATGTAACGTCTGGAATAGCCGCCATAAGCACACAAACCTAAGAGGACTTAATGGGCTCACAGCCCAGCTGAAACATTGTGAAAGGAACACAAATATTGTATATTGAGCCTGGAATAGCTGGCAAGGCTACTGGGGAATAGAGTGAAAGGAAGGTGAATGTTTGGCAGCAAGGCTAGCCAAGAGCATAAGGCCAAGAAATCCTGTAATACCTGAACAAACCGACAAGCTAAGTTGAATACTATCTTTGTGACATAAGACCAGTGCTTTAAGTGGGGTAAGAAATTGAGGGGGGGCCCTCGTTTGGGGGCGTGGCTTCCATTGTGGGTGTGGCCTAAAACATGCACAAATCATTGTAAGGTGCGCAAACAAATATATAAATGTATGTGAGCATTTATGTATTTGTATGTGCACTACTATGGTTTGTGTACCTTTCAAGCCTTATAAACATACCAATGTTACGTATTTCTAGGTTTATAAAAAGGTGGCTTGAAAAGTGCACAAAACATAGTAATTTACGCACACTTGTGTCCTTACCTTGCTATGTGTTGTAATATGCACGGGCTCGTGCATTGGCACACTAGTGGAATGTTGATGCATGTTCTGCAGTCAACATTCCACAGTGGCGGTTGACTTGAGGGAGCCGTGGCAGCAGGCTGCGGGGTCTCGTAATAAAGATACTTAATCACACCTACCTGTGTCGGAGTGATCATGTCATTGGTGACGAGGATTTCGGCGAGACCCTGTTCCACGTGTGTGCGGACCAGCTGTTCGGGCTCCTTGCCCATCTCTGGTGTTGTTGGCGAGAACGTGAGTCGACCAACGGTGGATCCGTCAGAGCTGTCTGCCCAACATTGAGGACAGCACCGGCCACAGGAGGGCGGTTGTTCTGCGAAAGTGGGGAAGGAGAGGAACTGTCCGGGTGCCCAGTCGGGGTACTTCAGCGGGCCAGTTCGCTGACGGCTCGCCGCGAGTAGCCGGAAGTGCCTGGAAGTTCGCGTTGCCGGCTGCCTTGCATCCGTGTTTTCATCGGAGGCAGCGACGGTGGCAGGTGGGCTCCACTTGTTGCGGGGAGTCTTTGGTTGCTCGGGTCCAGTCGGGGCCTCGGAGGGAGAGCAGCCGTTGGCTTATACGGAGGCCTGCACACGGTACGCGCTTGCATGAGCAGAGCGCTGGCCCAGCCCCGGCAGCGTCTCTACACTACGCTGCTCACCACGGACTGCGGTGTCCTCAGGGAAGGAGGAGGGGCTGGGGTGGCGCTGCGCGGCTTGCTCTGCAATCAGCTGACTGCTGCCAACTGGCAGATGGAAGAAGGCAGGAGTGTAATACGCTCCAGCGACGCCTGCAAGTTTGAGGGGCCGCAGTTTATACTGGAGCTGAATCCGAAGGGGTGTTGGTGGTAAGGTTGGGGCACATAAATCCTGTGGAGCCCTGACGAGTGAAGGTTGGCACCCTGACAAGTGAAGGTTGGCATTTCTGCTGGGCTGGGCTGGGATCATTGCAAGTCGATTGTTACACCAGTGGTTGTGACTCACCCAGTGCCAGGACCTGGCTGTACTGCATATACGTGTGGGTGCACGTGCACAAGGCAACAGGGGGAGACATCGGTCTGCTGTTAAATCGGTTGGTGTTGTGACTCACCCAGTGCCAATTCTTTTTGGTGGTACTGCAGATACGTGTGGGTGCACATGCACAAGGTGACAGTGAGGTCATACTCTTCCTCAAGGGAGCGAAGAGCATTGAGTCTTGCACAGTGTTGGCGAGTTATTCTTGGGGGCATAAGGAACCAGGCAGCACATTCAGCCATGTTGCATACAGCGGCTAGGCCGCCACCTGCTTTTCTGCCTAACCCTGGAGAGCCTGTTGCTCCTTGGGAGCAGTGGGTAGATGCCTTTAAAGTATATTTGAGGGCTGCACGCGGGGCAAAGTTCATTGATGATGAAAAGGAGGCTGCATTACTGAATTGTATTGGTCCTGAGGGGTTGAGAGTTTTCTGTCACCTGCCTGGAGAGAATGTAATGGTTCAAGGGGGAGGTGAGGGTGAAATGGTTGTAAGTGCCTATGAGACGGCTTTGAAGAAATTGCAAGTACGTTTTGGTAAAAGAGTTAATGTGGTTTTAGAGCGGTATAAGTTTTTCTCTAGGGCACAAGGTTCCACGGAAAGCATAGATTCATATGTTACAGCCCTACGTGCACTCATGGATACATGCGGGTTCCCGGGTAATGGAGAGGAACATATAAGGGATCAGATTATGATGAAGACGTCAAATCAGAAAAATAAGAGAGAGATTGTGGATTGAGAGTGATCCTTCACTTGATAAGGATTTGGAGATTGCCAGAGCAATTGAAGCCTCGAAGGAGAGTGTACAAATTGTGAATGAAAGGGATGGGAATAGGGAGATGGTGCATGCTGTGGTGTCAAGGAGCAAGAAAGGTTTGGATAAAGTGGTGGTACAAGGTAACAGAGCATCAAAGGGCAAGGAGGTGTGCAAAAATTGTGGGTGGTCGAGTCACACTGCGGATTCGAAATCCTGTCCTGCTAGCAATGTTGAATGCAGGAAATGTAAACGTACGGGCCATTTTGCACGCATGTGTAAGGGGCAGGTGGTCGCAAATATAGCTACAGAGGACTCTACCATGGGGCTAGAAGGGGCATCAAGTGGTGGTTCTAATCAGAGTGTCATATTATATGTTGCGGGATATGGGCGGAAGGGTCCATGGGTGTCGGTATTGGTGGACCAGCATCCTGTGGATATGCTTGTGGATTCGGGGTCACCTTATACTCTGGTGTCTCCGGAGGTGTATCAAGAGGTTTTGGGTAAACAGATCTCTACTTTGTTGACTCCGGACATCAGACCATATGC
The DNA here is from genome assembly GCF_040938575.1 of Ambystoma mexicanum. Classification (NCBI taxonomy): domain Eukaryota; kingdom Metazoa; phylum Chordata; class Amphibia; order Caudata; family Ambystomatidae; genus Ambystoma; species Ambystoma mexicanum. The sequence goes on from NC_090940.1 coordinate 160,022,879, forward strand.
TTATGGACAGAGTTCCATCGACCTGCTGGGTTATAATTGGTCGAATTTCTCCTTCAAAGGGAGGCAAACGTTGGGTAAATTGCATGTGGCTTCAAAGGGGACAAGTGTGTTGGGTTGGGATGAGCAGGCTGCGCTAAAAATACAAATTCATCCAGGTGAAAAAGAACCGGTTCTTAGTGTCATGGAGGGAGCGGAAGAGGATGACATAATGGTTTCTCCCACAGTGCTCATGAGTGAGTTTCCTGAGGTATTTTCAGACACTCTGGGTAAGCTTAGGGGTTTTACACATCGCATTGTGTTGAAGAAGGGTGCAGTTCCTAGAGTTCATAAAGTGAGGGGAGTGCCAGTTGCAGCAAGGGAGGCATTCAAAGCGGAATTGACTAAGTTGCAGTCAGCAGGAATAATTGAGCCTATTGAGTCCTCAGAGTGGTTGTTTCCTGTGGTTTTAGTTAAGAAGAGTGATGGCAGCATCAGAATGTGTGTAGATCTTCGGGAGCTAAATTCCAGCATATGGGTGGATCAGTATCCCTTACCAAATATTAATGAGTTGTTGTTGACGTTGGGAGAAGCTAAATACTTTTCAACTTTTGATCTGTCAACGGCATATCATCAAATTGACCTGCACGTTGAATCTAGACCCCTTACTTCATTTGTGACTCCTTTTGGGGCATACAGATTTTGTCGCATGCCTTTTGGCCTGGCTTCGGCTTCGGCTGTGTTCCAGAGGCTGATGCAGCAGTTGTTTGGAGGGGTGTTGGGGGTCAGCTACTTTCAAGATGACATTTTGGTTTGGGGCAGCAGCAAGGAGCAACATGATGTAAGGGTAAGGAAGGTCATGGAGATTCTTAAGGAGAGAGGTCTGACTGTAAAATTAACAAAGTGTCAGGTGGGTGTGGAGGAGGTCACATACTTGGGACTCACATTGAGTTCACGAGGTGTGAGCCCAAAAAGGGAGTTGGTACAAGTGTTGAGGGATACGCCTGCTCCGGTTAATAAGGATCCGCTAAGGGCTTTTCTGGGTCTTGCGGAGTACTATGTTACATTTGTTTCAAATTATGCTGAAAAAACCGTGGCTATGAGAGCTCTCATGAGGAAGTGTGTGAGATTTGCATGGTCTGCGGAGTGTGCAGCAGAATTTGAGTTGGTTAAAAAGGAGGTGGAGAATGCTCCATGCCTAAAGTCATTTGACCCTAAAAATAAAACTGCTTTGACTGTGGATGCTAGTGAGGTGGGTTTGGGGGCAGTGCTAGAGCAATGGACAAATGGTGAATGGGTCCCAGTGGCTTTTGCTTCGAGGACCTTGAGAGATGTGGAAACAAGGTACTCTGTAATTGAGAGAGAGACTTTGGCAGTCCTATGGGCTTCAAAACACTTCAGGACATTTTTGTGGGGCATACCCTATGTTGTCAGAACAGACCATAAACCGTTGGTGCAGGTATTTTCTACCAAGGGAGTCATGGCAGTATCCCCGAGGATTGCAAGGTGGTCAGTACAGTTACAGGATTACAATTTTTCCTTGCGGTATTTTCCGGGAAGTTTAATGTGGTTGCGGACTGTTTGTCCCGGTTGCCAGTGGTAGAGGAGGACAGTGAAGCAGGAGTAGTAAAAGAGGATGATTTGCAGGAGTGTCAGGTTGCTTTGGTGACTTCTGCTGTGGAGAAGTCGTTATGGGATTTCGGAGTGTGAGGCTGATCTTGAGTTAAAGTGGATTAAGGAAGGTCTGGTTAAGGGGTGGCACACCGTTAAGGACAGGCCGGAAGGGAAAGCGTATGTTCAGGTTCTGCATGAATTAGCCGAGGGTCCCTGGGGTGTGTCTAGGGGTAGTAGGTTGATACCCCCTGTAAGTCTGAGGGGAAGAATGGTGGAATTGGCACATGTTGGTCATTTGGGCCGATCTTTGACCAAAAGGAGACTGAGAGAGGAGTATTGGTGGCCGTCAATGGACAAGGATGTGGAGCAAGTGGTGAAAGATTGTCAGGCATGTTCTGTCAGCGATAAGAGCAAGGTACTGCATCCACAACCTGTGCATCCTGTAGAGGTTCCAGAGCAGGTATGGTCGAAATTGGCTTTGGACATCATGGGTCCGTTTGACTGTTTAGAGCTTGAGTCCAGATATATGTTGGTATTGGTGGACTATACGTCCAGGTGGATTGAGGTGGCGGCGTGTGCCTGTGTTACAACCAATTCCGTTATTGATTTTTTGAGGAAAGTATTTGATCGTGAGGGATTACCTGCAAGTTTAGTTACTGATAATGGGGTGCAGTTCACTTCTAGAGCCAGGAGAGAATTTTTGGAACAGCATGCCATTTCTCATTATAGGACAGCTCTGTATAATCCTTCTGTGAATGGATTAGTTGAGAGGGCCAATGGTACGATTAAGTCAGCCATTCAATTGGCTTTGGCCAATGGTTTGGATTGGCAGGAAGTCGTGACACAATACCTGGCTGCATATCGGAGAACCCCTGCCATGCTTACGGGAAGATCTCCATTTGAACTAATGAGGGGCAGGAAGGCAGGTACAATGTTGAGAGCTCTGGCTATGGGTGGGGGTGGACCATGTGATATGGATTTGCGAGCTATTCATCGCAGCATTTTGGAGCGCCAGCAGACCACGGTGTCCTCACAAAAGTCTAGGAAGGAGTTGAATGTTAAGCCTGGGGATGAAGTACATATAAAGAATCCTAGGATAGTTCATAAAGGATACAGCACTTTTATGCCCTCAAGGAGAGTTGTTAAAGTCGGAAAAGGGCATGTGCACTTGGAGGATGGCTCTGTCTGGAGTAAGAGACGGGTAGTGGTGGATGGCTGCAAACGAGTGGACAGGGCAGGTGTGGAATCGGATGGGGAATCACAGGAAACAGTGCTGGATTATGATCCTGTGGGTTCACAAGCCATCAGGTTTGAACAGGAAGAGGTTGTCCCAATTCCAGGTCCTGTTGGTCCGGAGGTGAATGTGGAATGTCAAAATGCTATGGATCAGCAACCTGATGCAGGACAACAAAGGGGTCGTGCGGGTAGGAGCTGTGGTCCTCCCATAAGATTTAGAGATTACATTTGTTAAGGCTGAAAGTACATTTAATTGCACCCATGTTATTGGTATTTATCTAGCTGTGAAAGTTGCATTTAAGACATGTCATGTAATATTTTTGTTCATTTTCCATTGTTCAATTTGGTGTTAATTTCTTTTTCTATTATCCAAGGGAAGAGGATATGTTGTAATATGCACGGGCTCGTGCATTGGCACACTAGTGGAATGTTGATGCATGTTCTGCAGTCAACATTCCACAGTGGCGGTTGACTTGAGGGAGCCGTGGCAGCAGGCTGCGGGGTCTCGTAATAAAGATACTTAATCACACTTACCTGTGTCGGAGTGATCGTGTCACTATGGTTTGTGCACTTTTCAAGCCACCTTTTATAAGCATAGACATTTATAACATATTTCTATGTTTATAAAAGACGGCTTGAAACGTAAACAATTCAAGGCATCTTTTATAAAGCGTTGAGGACGGACAAAACCCGAGGTGGCTTTGTCCATCGACAAAGCTTTATAAAAGATGCCTTGAATTGTGCATGTTTCAAGCAGTCTTTTATAAACATAGAAATATTTCTACGTTTATAAAAGATGGCTTGAAACGTATACAATTCAAGGCATCTTTTATAAAGCTTTGCCAACGGAGATAGACGCCTCGGGCTCTGTGATCTATCTGCTCTCAGCAGAGATCACCGAGCCCGAGGCCCCTTTCACCCTCTGCGAACCCGTGGGCTCCGTGTTCTAATCTGCATATTAGATCATGGAGCCCGCAGGTTCGCTGAGGGTCAGTGACCTGGCGAGGGCAAACAAAGGAACTGTAACTTCCGCTCAGATGAGGGGTCATCAGGGAAGTTACAGTGACTGACAGAGGTGCCAGCCAGCCTCAGCGACGCTGTGCCTGGCTGGCACTTCTGTCAGCTCAAAATGAAATTAAACTGGCGGGCGCATCTCCCGTCGCGGCTGCAGCCGCGGCGGGATAATGCATCCCGCCAATGTTGTGTGGGATGGTGGGCCCCGGCAGGGCCCCGGCTCAGTTCCACTTTTTGGAGACTGCCGGGGCCCAGCCCCGGCACCCGGCAGGCCTTGGCCCACTTTAAGCACTGCATAAGACACATACTCAAGAACCACATGGCATTGGGGGAGTCCCAGTGCCACAAAGGTGGGAGGGAGCGAAGTGTCTTGTTGAGTAATCCTGGAGGGGTTTGGACATTTGAAATAAAACGGGAGAAAAAGAGAAAATGTTTTGTCTTTGAAAAGGGGAAGAGTGAAACCACATTGAAGATAATGCTAATTCATGGAGAGGTCCAGGTGAAGACGCAAAATACTATATCCTGGTGCTCTAAAGGAACTTTAAGACTGAAAAGCATTTCATTGCAAGTCTGCTGTGGCAGAAGCCCATGCCGAGGCTAGTGTGCAAGCCTCCTCTTTTTTTCCTTTTATTTGGTAGGGCCAACTCGTTAAGGATTTGAACTGATGACGTTTACTTTGGACTTGACGTGCACCCTTAGCTTTAGTTTTGCTGGGCAGGGAATTTTCCTCATAGCTTTAAGGCAAGTTAGGCATTTTTCTACTTATTTAAATAAACTTTATGAACTATGACCCAATATAGTCCAAGTCCTCCTTCTGCTTCACCACACTACGCGTACCTTTTCATAGGGACCACGGCCCTGTGTTCCACATACTCCATCTATCCAAACCTTCCATGTGGGTTTACACTGTTTACTATTCCAAACAGGGCAGACCAGCCCGCTCGGGTAGGTCACATTGTCTCTGCCCAAGAACACAAGTAGTTACAGCCCATTCTGGTTCTTACTTTCCCAATTCCAGAGAGAAACCTGAGAAACAGTGCATGATTTAATAGCATTTCTCTAAACCTCAGTGACGGCATTGCTCATACAAGCCTTGCTTCAACAGCAGCCTTTGCATCCAAATGTGCACTCCCCGCCACAGTTGTAATATGTGTGCTCCACGGATTTCCCTCACCTTATCACTTGTATGCTGACCCCCCCCCCCCTCCTTAGAAATTCTTAATCATGGTTTGCGTTTATCAATCTCTTCAGGAATTTCGTTAATGAAAAATGTAACAATCCCCGCCCACCGCGCCCCCCCCACCCCCCCAAGAGAGTTTCCCTAGCGCCAGTCATGCTATACAAGACCCGGTTGCATCACATCACATCACATGAATATACGCACAAAGCCTGAAGCCACACAGGGTTAGCTCTGCCTCCTTGTCATGGCTTAATGTGGGCAATAAAGTAGAGGGGTCTGGCTGAACGTATAAGAATGCAATGAATTAGTAGCTGAAACACTTAAAGAATATATTTAGATGTTTTTAATTTTACCTGTTTCTTTACACAAAAAGAAGTCCACATAGTGTGGGATTGGCTGTGGGGATGCTATAGGCAGTGGCAGCTTGTGAAATGTTCAAGGGCTGGGGCGCAAAGCCTGGAGTGAGCTGAACGACACTAGATGGGTTTTGGGGACTTCTCCCTCAAGAAACCTTTGGAGAAAAAAAAGGCACACAAATATGCATTTTACAGTACCGTTTTCAAAGGAAAAGGACTCCAAATGTATTGATTTTACTGCCAGTTCTTATCAGGGACATCATTTCACCAAAATGCCAGGGATAGCGGAAGTGACATAACACGACCCTTGACCTCCGATGACATCACAGGAAGTGATGTAATTTGACCTCACCCGAAGTGACCTCACAGGAAGCCATGAACACGACCTTTCACAAATATGCATACAATATCACCCAACCTATATTGGTACTCATTTATCGACCTCAGAAGGATAAAAGGCTGAGTTGAGGTGTTTACGAACAGACTAGATCAGTGACTCACCCCCTGAAGTGCGCCTGAAATAAAACTTTAATTAGTTTAGCAATTATTGTATAGAATTACCGAAAGACAAATTATTTGCTATTCTTATTTTTTCAAATGTATGGTCATTGCTCAAAGTGTTATACTTTTGCAACCCCCCCTCCTTTTTTTTTTTTTTTTTTTTTTTTTTTTTATTTTTAAAGAGGCCTGAACAAGAAGGCCAGCCACTCCAGAAACAAAGAGCCACATGGTGCTGGTCACAGCCAAGAAGCTTTCATTTAATAAACATAAAAAATACATCTTTTTAAAAGCATTTTTTTAGGGGTAACAAAGGGCACCACAGGGGTAGCAAGGTAGACCTCAGGGATCATGGCTGCAACCCCCAAATGATGTCACTGGAAACATCTGAACTTCTTCTTACACAGCAAATGATGGGGCAAGCATACAGTATACGGGACGCTGCCCTGTACAACACCGACTGCACTCAGCTGCACAGAGCCTTGCATTGAAAACAGTTTTCAGTACCTTTTTATCTTATTTATTTGTGTCCATGCATACAGTTATCACGGTTCCATGTGATCATTTTCGCCGCAAAAATATCGCAATGCAAAAATATCGCCATATTTTTGCGGCAAAAATAACACATGGACCCTGCGGGGGACACCCCCGCAACCACCGCATCATTTTTTTTTGGTGCGGGGGACACCCCGCAACCCCCGCACCTAATATTTTCGCCACCAAAAATATCGCCTATGGCCGTTCCCGACGACCATATGTTCGGAGATATTTTTGCTGGCGAAAATATTACCTGATACCGTTATCACATAAGACACTCGTCTCACTAATGTCTTCAAAGGTACACACACATTTTGTATTGTTGCTCATTTCATGTCTTGGGTACAAATAACTTCTAGTGACATTACAAATATTAGAACTAAATTGCTAATCAAATTTGTTTGGCAATCACTACAATTTTAAATGGCAAACTCTGCTAATTAATTTTTGAAACTTAATAAATGCCTTTTTAAGTGTGTCACGGGCAGCATGAGTTGGAAGTACAAAGAGGTTGACATAAAAATGTGGTCCTCGCGAAAGTACCATTTATTTAAACTCCAATGTCCAATCGAACATCCTGGTCTTTGCTGCAGGTTTTCCGGGTTGGTGGGTGTCCTGGCACCATCTCCCTGTTCGTGTCTCCTGGTACCGGGGACATTCCCCTTCTGGCTACACCTGTTGCAGCCTCTGTGAGGAACCAGGAATGAGACTGCGACACAGAGGACTCGTGGTGATAGGCATGCACTTTTGTTAAATAATAAAGGGGTTGGAAAAAGCCTCACTATCCCTGATTTAGGATGTATTTCCCTACCTCAACCAAAACCAAGGGTATGTCTGATGTCAAGATGTCCAAAGCAAAATGGCCTGTGTCCAAAATCCTATCCTAGGCCTCTCATTCTAAAAACTAACTCTAAGGTGTAAAGAGTATTGTCTCTGGCTTAAAAAGTGTTCAGTTGTTCAAGTTCAACAAAGGGTATAACTCCAACAAAAGTTCCAGATAGATAATGTTCACAGTTCCGGGGGAACGACTCCCTTCCCCATGTTTCTTTCCACCAAAACATAAGTTCAAAAGAATAACCAAGTTCTTTACAACCCAAGAGGATTATCTCCCTCCCCTTCACGTCACAACCCAATCCAGGAAAATTACTCCTTTCCCAGGCTTTTTATCGCATTCAATACAGTTCAGATCCTAAGGGCATGGGGCTTCCTTGGGATTCTCTTATTTATTTATTCATTCATTCATTCATTGTGCATTTGTTAGGCACTTGTACAACAAGTTATACAACAAGTAAATTGTGTTTCAAAGCGCCCACAGGGCAGCAGGGAGGAAACCTGGGATCGAAAACGACGAATTCACTGCAAGATAAAGACCAACCTACTAGGCCTCGTGAGCATTCAGAGTGTGCAAGTGCAGAGAGAGGAGAGGAGAGGGGAAGAGGGATAGGGGGGTAAGTGCTGGAGTGCCCGTGATTGTGAGTGAGCAGCAGGTGTAAGTGCCCAGTGTAGGAAGTGCTATGGAACTTTCATCTGTAAAAAATAAAAGGGTAATTGCAGGCCTTCAGTGGCGAAGGCCAGCAAGTGCTGTGTGGAGGCAGAGGCTGAAGGCGATCAGGTGTGGGAGGCCAGGGCCCCGAAGGACACATAAGGGATCTGGTCACCAATCACAGCCACTGTGAGATTAGCAGAGGAGGGAAGAAGGGAAGGAAGAGGTGAAAAGGAACGTCTTGAGGAGCTTCTGGAATTTCGGGCGGTCCAGCTCAAGATGAAGAGGAAAGGGGAGGCTGTTCCATAAGAGGAAGCCAGCTGAATAAAGAGATCGGCCTCCGGCCCTCTGTTTAGCTAAATGCTTGACACACAGAGTTGGTCTCTGAGGAAAGTAGAGGTCTAGAGGGAGAGTATTTAGTAAGAGCAAGTTGCAGATAACGTGGTCCCAGGCCCCAAACAGCCTTCTGGATGATGCCAAGGGATTTGAACTTGATCTTTGAAACAAACCAGGAGCCAGTGAAGAGTTTGTAGGGCAGGAGAGATGCGGTCCCTGGGCTTGAGGCCAAGGATAAGTCTTGCTGCCCTATTCTGGATTATCTGGAGGGGTCGCAGAGAGGAAGAGGGTAGATTGAAAAGAAGGCTATTGCAGTAGTCTAGCCTCGAGAGAGAACCAGAGCTCTGGTAACATTGAGCTTCTGGGGGAAGTGAGAAAAGGGAGAATGCCTTTGAGAAGTAAGAGTTGAAAGTTGGACTTCTTGTCAATGTCCTGAATGTGAGAGAGGAAGGAAAGAGAGGAGTCGTAGAGGACTCCAAGGTTTCTGGTTTCAGATGAAGGAGAAGTCAGAGAGCCCATAGAGGATGGCCAGAGTGAGGGGAGGAAAGGGGGGCCGGGGGTCCCAATAGGAAGGATCTCAGTCTTGCTGGCATTAAGGCAGAGATTGTTGGAAGTGCACCAGGGCTGGATGGGAGATAGGCAGTCCGGAATGATGGAAGATGCAGAGGGTCAACAGGATGTCTGCAAAGAGTTGTGTCCCATCTGTGGAACACTGGAATTTGGGGGAGAAGAAGGAAATGAGGAGTGCCAGCTGAGAGAGGTAAGTGTTGAAGAACCAGAAGGAGATGTTGGAGCCCTGGGGCACCCCACAGGTGGAGATAGAGGCAGGTGAGGTGAAGGTGCCCAGAATAACCTGGGACGAATGGTCAGTTAGGAAGGAGGTCAGCCAGTCCACTACCTGCTCTGAGATACCCAGGGTATCCTAGAGCCGTTTTATGAGGATGGAGTGGTTGACCATGTCAAAGGCAGAGAAGAGATCAGGAAGAATGAGGACAGCTGGAGAGTTAAGAGTCCAGAGATATCAGCAGTTTTTCACAGGTGCTCAGAAGAGCAGTTTCTGTGTCTCTGGATGCTCATAATCCAGATAGGTGGTCGTGGAGACCACCAGCAAGTTCAGTGTGTTAGGTAGGTTGGGAGAAGGCCAGATTCTCCAGGAGTTTCCCAAGGAAGGAGGTGATAGAAATAGGGTGGTAATTGGCTGGATAGGTAGGATCTGCTGAAGGTTTTTTCAGGAGGGGCGCACAAGGGAGTACTTGAGGGAGAAGGGGAAGACCCAGTAGCAAAAGAATGGTCTTTCCAAGAGAACACAACTCTGGTGCAGGCCCCAGACTTGCAAAGCACCTGGTATACTCCCCTGCCAGGTTTGTTTGTACAGTTCCTTATGAGTATGAATCCCAGACAGACTCAGTTTGCCTGGTATACTCTCCTGCCAGGCCTTTAGATTTCAGTCTGTCTTTCTCAATCAATACAAAGGGGTATTGGTCTTCTCCAAGCTACCTCATGGCAAAGTACTGTGACTATGAATATGACACTGATTCCAATGAGGATTACTCTCTTTCCCCACTCTCTGCATCCAATTCACTTTTTCAGGGTCTCTTTGCCTCAGTTTTGGCATCTTTCTTCCCACTGGGTTCACTGACAACATATGCGTTCTTTCACTCCATTTGTACATGTTCAGGTACTCGCCTCTGTATTTGCTGGACCCGAGCGGTTTTCCTCAATCAATGGCACAGAGCTTTCTCACTCCTTGCATCCAAACGAAGCCCGTCTTGGCCTCCAGTTCCTGCCACAACTTCTGTCTTCTTTGTCTGGTGATTTCTTTGTAAACCGGCACTGCTTCACTGCGTGGCCTGTATGTAGGTCGCTTCTGCACCTCTTCTCTCGCCAGGAGTGCTCTGCGACCATGGCTCTCGGTCCCCTATGCTTCCTGGTCTGCCCAATTAGCCAGGAGTGCTTGGGTCATCTCCCTTTTTCGCTGCCCCCACTCGCTTGCCTTTGGGGTTCGCTCACGTATTGGGACACTGCCTGCTCTACACTGCAACCTGCGTTCTTTGTCAATTTTCCAAGTCAACTCTTGCAAAAGGAAGCTCTCTCATTTTCCTGCCGCTGCTGATTTAAACTCCCGCCTCCAGGCTGGGAAATGTCTTGGACCAATCATATTCTTCACAACACTATACTGCAAATGATGGGTCACGCTGTCTCTCATGGTAGCCCTCTTCCTCGTCTCAGTGCATGCTGTTTTACTAAGTGTGAAATGTTCCCGACTTCTGTCCGTAGCCTTTGCAAGGTATTGTAGGGGCTTATCACAATATGCCATCAAGGCATGGGGGAATGGAGGGGATATCCATAAAACGAAAGGTGGGGATACCATATTTCATCTGATGATGCCTGTCCATTCCCCTGAGGGTTGCTTCCCCTGATGTGATCCTCCATTGTATAGCCACCCCCAGTCAGGATCAGGTAGCGGCTGCTGTCCTCATGCCACATGAGAGGGTTCCTCTGTGAAAGGAGTGATGACATCAGATTCATCACTCCTCCTTGTCCCGCATTGAGGTTGCACCATCTCACACCTCCACCCACCTCTGAGATCTGCCTTGGACTACGTGGGTCGCTGGAACCTCTCTATCTCTCTGACTATCCCCTTCCTCCCATTCAAGTCTTGCAACTCTAGCTCTCACTCTAGCTTGTCTCTGTCATCCTCCCGTATGATAATGGTGCTCTCTCATCTTCTGCAGTCCTCGTGTCTAGATGATGACTCTTCCACTCTACATACCTCAGTACGTCTCTCTCCGGATGGTGCCCTCCTCCCTCCAAACCTCGCAGTATAACTCTATCCAGATTGCAACTCTCCTTCTCCACTGTAGCTTCTTCCCTCCAACAATCTCCTTCCGGCTCCTCTCTCAGTAGACATCTCACCCATCAATTGCCACCATACACCTTTCTCTATCTCCTTCTTGAACACCTAGAATTCTGAGCAAGCTGACTTTTGCAGTTTAATATCAATTTCCTTTGATGATTCACAGGGTCATGGATTGCACCTGTGTAGTGTAGGTAGGCCAGTTCCTTCATTGGGCCATGCACCTGGGGCATGTGGGATGAACAGGGGTTGGCCAGAGCTTATATCAAAGCCTGGCACTAACTTGGATTTTAAAACTGCCCATTGTGTGTGACGTCTCCTTCCCTCTCCTTTGGAACCCTACTGACATTTCCTGCTTTGAACTGCGTCCTTCTGTTTTTCCAGCATGCACAATCAAAACCAGGGAAACCTTTCATAAGCAAGGGAAGCTGTTGTAAATATAAAGCGTTTGTGGTTTGGCTATGGCAGGTCTGTAATCCCTACAGTGCTAACAGGAGAATCATGCTTGTTTGTTTTGTCCCCTGCATAGATAATGTACACAAATCTAATTTTGTTTGTCAAAAGCTACTTTCAATCCCTTCTACACTTGTGGTTTGGCTGAGTCTGGCTTATTCTTGTGAATGATCCCTTTTGCCATTGTGTGAAGGAAAGAAATGTTAATCAAAATGATGCCACTCTGTTTCCTGTCACATGGCAGAGGGAACACACAACTACTGACATAGGAATAAAGTTAAAGGGCGTTATTATGCAAAAGTAAAACATAAGACTATTGCATGGAAATGGTTTCAGGAAGGCTTTAACATAAAGGTTCTTGGGGAAACAGTCCTTGAAAGCAGGATTATATATGTAGGACAGCAAATAAGAAATGCATACAGAATGTTCTAGACTGGAAGATCTCCTGCTTAGTGATTTCTGAAGCTCGGTTCTTAGCCTTTCTTTAAGGTCCCTTCGCCTATCTCAAGATTTTAGGGCTTACCCCATTTGCAAATTATCCCAAAAATCCCTCCTTCTTTCGGTTCTCTTTCTTTCCGTTACTTACTACCCTCCTCTGGGGCTAGGGTGCTTCCCCCTCTGTTACACATCCTCTCTCCTGGGGATCACAGTCGCTCTCTCTTTCTCTCCTCACTGTAGCACACCCCTCTTCTGGGTTCACAGGGCTCTCCTTCCACTCACTGGAACGAAGGCCATCACGAGGGGAGGGGGCAGGAGGGGCAAACTGCCCCGGGCCTCACGCTTGGGGGGTGGGAGGGCCTTGCACAGACCACCGCCACACCCCCTGAGTAGAAGGAAGCACATTCCGCCTTTGTCCTTTATTCACACAGGGCACTGTGCTGTCTGCTCTCTGACCATGCAATAATTTAGCTGTTTGTTGCAGAGCGGTTTGGCTCCAGAACAAACAGCACAATAATGGGAGATGGCCAGTGGCGGACTGGACTGGGGGGGCAAAGCTGCTTTTGCCACCCAGGCCGTCAGGGCTGTTGCTCCCTGGGCTGGCACGGCTGGTTTATGTAAAAACATGCAATCTTCTCTCAGACTGACGGTGCAATTGAAGGGACTGAAAAGCAGGGCCTATTGGCAGGCTTGCCGAGCTTCTGTGAAGCACATAACTACAAGTTTTCCACTTTTCCCTGGAAACGCCACGCACGTGGCCCTCCACACTTGAGTGAAGAACAGCCCAGGCAACGGGGCGGCTCCCTTCCAGCCAGCACCCACACTCTTCACAATAAGGGCAATACAGTTATTCTTAGAAGGTTTGCGATGTCTTACAGATGCCCTCCACCTCACATGATTAAACCCAAGACCAACGTGGTTGCATTTCCATTTAGCTACTATCAGGTGAGGTGCCCGTTTTTATTTCAGTAAACGTAAATACCTGCACTAGAGTTTGCATTTTCTTATTAAGCATTCCAATACTCCATGTTCTGTTACAATTGAAGAGCATCACTTTTTCCACAACCAAAATCGGTGTTCTAATTTGTAGAATGCCGCAAGCAATCACAATCATGCTTTTGTGTCACACAAAGAACCACAAACAAATTGGTTTTCTTACTGTTTCTTACCTGTAAAGTATGTCTGCCTCTTTTCTGCGTCAACTGATGCAAAGGAATCCTGAGGTCATTGTATGCCTGAAAGCTAACGTTAAATGTCAACACTGGTAGGATTATCTCACACACAAAAACCTTGGTATTTAATCAAACCGCTTTAGCTATTGAAAACAATTCAACCTTTTAATTTAATACATATATGCATGTAAGTACGCACAAACACACACACATGCCCATATTAAAAAGAGAGAATATTACGTATGTGCCCCTAAGACTCGGATCAAACTGACATTTTACTGTGGCCCTCTGAAGTGAAACCCTAATTACAGCAAAAGCTAAGTTAAAGGGATGGTCTAGTAAAGAATTTTATTTAAAAAATAGATAGGCAACATAAAAAAGAAATACTAGCATTCTCCGTTTTAAAACTTCCTATGTAAAATTTTGAGCTATTCAAGCTCAAAATTTGCAAAAGCAAGCACATGGGCGCAGCCATTTTGTGAAATGGAGGCCCTCCTGTGCTGGCTTTTGCTTTTGCAGCACTAATGAAGGAAAAGCCAGCCAGCTGTAGTAAACAAAGGCTACCGCTGGGTGGCTTTCCCTTCATTAGTGCTGTAGGCGGAGGACGGGGACCGGAGACCAGAGCAGGAAAGCTGCAGCTGAATCTCGGTAAGTGCTATTTATTTTTTTTTAAAAAAAATAAGCACTAGCTGTGGTTTTATTTCTAAGTTCTCCGGGCTGGAGGAGCCCAGAAAACTTAGAAATAAAACCGCAGCTTTAAAAACGTTGTATTTATGTTTGTGGTCGCTTTTGAAGCGACCGCAAACATAAATACAACGTTATTGTGTTGGAAAACGCTGCGGTTTTTCTTTCCAAGTTTGTCAGGCTCCTCTGGTTCGGAGGAGCCTGAGAAACTCGGAAAGAAAAACTGCAGCGTATTCCAACACAATCACGTTGTTTCTACCTGAATCTGCTTTCCCATTTGGGGCTCTCGGGCTCCCCACGGGGAGCCCGAGAGCCCCAAATGGGAAAGCAGATTTAGGCAGAAACAACGCGGCATTGCGGAAAACAACCACGTTGTTTCTGCCTGAATCTGCTTTCCCATTTGGGGCTCTCGGGCTCCCCACGGGGAGCCCGAGAGCCCCAAATGGGAAAGCAGATTTAGGCAGACAACGCAGCATTTAGCATTTCCCATTTGGGTCTCTCGGGCTCCCCACGGGGAGCCCGAGAGCCCCAAATGGGAAATCAGCTGCAGGTAGAAACACTACGCGGCATGTAAACATAACCACGTGTGTTTCTGCCTGCTGTGGCTTTCACTTTGGGTCTCCGGTGCTCCCCTAGGAGCACCGGAGACCCAAAGTGATAGCCACAGCAGGCAGAAACACACGCGGTTGTGTTGGAAAACGCTGTGGTTTTTCTTTCCAAGTTTCTCAGGCTCCTCCGAGCCAGAGGAGCCTGAGAAACTTGGAAAGAAAAACCGCAGCCTTTTCCAATACAATAACGTTGTATTTATGTTTGCGGTCGCTTTAAAAGTGACCGCAAACATAAATACAACGTTTTTAAAGCTGCAGTTTTATTTCTAAGTTTTCCGGGCTCCTCCAGCCCGGAAAACGTAGAAAAAAACCACAGCTAGTGCTTATTTTTTAAAAAAAAAAATAGCACTTACCGAGATTCAGCTGCAGCTTTCCTGCTCTGGTCTCCGGTCCCCGTCCTCCGCCTACAGCACTAATGAAGGGAAAGCCATCCAGCGGTAGCCTTTGTTTACTACAGCTGGCTGGCTTTTCCTTCATTAGTGCCGCAAAAGCCAGCACAGGAGGGCCTCCATTTCACAAAATGGATGCGCCCATGTGCTTGCTTTTGCTAATTTTGAGCTTGAATAGCTCAAACTTTTACATAGGAAGTTTTAAAACGGAGAATGCTAGTATTTTTTTTATGTTGACTATCTATTTTTTAAATACAAATTTTTACTAGACCATCCCTTTAACATTTTTTAAGTGCAATAAATGTTTGTCCGCAGTGTTCAGATAAAATGTATAAAGGAGAAGCTTTTTTCCTAAGGGATTTGCTCTGTAAAAAGCCAAGTCAATATTTCACATGTACGGAGGTTGCCGACATAGTGAAGAATTTGAGCCATCCTACAATTCTTAAATAGAATTGAAAAATGCACTGTCTCTTAGGTGTCACTCTTGCTCCCTTCTTGTATTGTAGAGACATTTTGGGTGTCTAGGCATGCACACTTCTCAATAACGTGCTTATTGAATTCCAGAATTTCATTGATAAGTTCCTTTTCAATGGACAGCATAGTGTGACGAATCAGAGGATGCCGTCCCTTCTTCTTTAGGGGGAGACCTTTCCCAGCAGGCCAGGGCGGTGCGTCCACAGTACAATAATCCCCCTGGGGGCTCGGGCGGGCGGGGGTGTGCACAGCCAGAGGAATCACCTGGGAAGGGAAGCCCCTTATGTGATTGGGGACGATCACCTTCAGGAGACGTAGTATAGGTCTACTAAAAGCCCTTTTACCCATTTTCAGGAGTTAGATTCCCCTCCCATCTGCCCCAATTGATGTCATTGTAGATCTAAACCAACTAGCTTATTCATGCAGAGAAAAGGGCAACCCAGCATTTACTTATTATTTTTAAAACCATGTACTGAGACAAAAAAAGAGCACTGTGAGCATCAAGAGCACTCGGGCAAATCCGTGTGAGCAGTCTTGTTCTACAGTGAACCTTGTTGGTCCAGGAGAGGACCTCCTTCCCTGACGTGGGAGTTTAAATCTACCACAGCTGAGAGGCCGTAGAGAAGCCCTCTGGGTAGCTGTGACTGGAGCCTGGAAGCTGTCAGCTGGCGAGCCAAGCCGCGGAGATGCCAAACTGTGGGACGCCGTAGATGGAGAAGAACAGAAGCAGGAAGGCAGTCTGGGGAAGAAAGACTACCCATTCTGCTGTCCGGGGACACCTTCAGGTATCGCAAGGTCTCAGGAGCCTGCATACCATGGAGTCTTCAGCCCGAGAGATACCGCGTTGCAGCCAGAGCTGCCGCCAACAGAAATTACACTACAAAACCCAGAGCAGGAAGGAGTGCTTAGCGGGGACGCGGCCGAAAGAGGAAAGCAGCCTAACAACACCAGAGCTTCGCATAGAAGCAACACAAGTTGGAAGGTGCAGACCTGATGGTCAGCTATGTGGGTGGCTCAAGGGGTACTGAAGGTCCAGGATAAACTAAAAATTGTAGACTAAGTGCAAGATATAAGGGCCTGGGACCCTGGGAATTATAGAAGCAAAAGATGGTACACTTGGCAGAGAAGCGAACCAAATGATCAAGGGACATTAATGCGAGTCTGGCACCCGCACCCATATGAAAGGCAAAAGCCTAAACTGATCCAGAATAAGAGGGTCTGGGACCCCTTGAGACAAAGAGAAACACACTGTAAAGGGGCTGTTGATTGTCAGGAGAGTAAACCCAGCAGTTCAACAGTGAGAACAAGAAAGACTGCATGTGGAGGAGCCATTACTTGGCAGGAGAGTAAACCAAGCACTACAGCATATTGCGAGTATATGACCCATACCCAGCCCTACAGATAAGGGAAGGATGGCATCAGCCACTTTTACTCCCTAAAAATAGGCAAATGCTCCCAAAAAATTAAAATGGGGAATAGACATACTCCCAACAAAAAATGGGAAGCAGACACATATGACCTTGTGCCCCTGCTTTCTCTCACAAAGTTCCATGGATATGTTTGGACCAGCAGTTCACGTAGTACCACAGGAAGAAACTGCTATTTATTACTGCATGAGCTGAGGAAGTAAACATTTTATCTTTTTATCTGTATGCATAACTAGGTGCAAAGAAATAATTATTACAAAACATTTCCGTTTCCTAGTTAAAATATGTTTTTGCACGCTTAAGAAATACTCCCATTTGGAAATTGGAATTCCTTTTTTATTCCCTAAAAATCATTTTACTCCCAACTTTAAAAAATAGGGAGTAAAATACTCCCACTTCAAAATCATAACTGGAGTAGTGCCGCACCCATATGAGAGTTTGGCTATAAATGGTTTGAGAACCCTGGAAATGAAAATGAACTGTAAATCTGTTTTTGTGTTATCTGAGAAGAGACTGTATTCCTGTTGAAGTCTAGGGGAAAGGAGCGACCCCCTATTGGAACATTACTTCTTGAACATTATATTTCTGAAACCTTTTGGAAGCCTAGCTGGCCGCCAATATTTATGTTGGCTTGAAGAACGCTGTAGGTTAGAGTGAGAGCACTATTGCACCATTTTGCTATTTTATAGAGTGAGGGACGAAATGGGTTTTGGTGGCGTGACTGGGACAGACGTTTACTTTTGGATATCCTGACTATTTATTCTAGTTCTTTTGAGAGGGGGAAACTCCTCTTGGATTTAGGGAGAGAAGCCTTTTTCCCAACCTTTCTTGATCAATAAAAGTCTATACCCAAAAACATGCCACGCTTGTGTCAGAGCCTTACTTCTGGTACCTCACAATAGCCAGTGCATTAAACATGTCTTCGGTCATGGTATTTCTTAGGAATGTTTTAATCTGTTTCAGGGTTGAAAAGCATGGCTCGTATTCTGCTGCCGCTGTTGGTGTGGTCATGAGAAACCTCAACAAATGGATAGTCTCTGAAAATAGTTCTTGAAGATTGTTACCAATAAATAAACTGAATAAAGCAAAGGCGCTGTTGGTTCATTGGAATTCCGGTCTTCCATAGATTATGGATAACTCAGTGTGCAGTTTATCTTTATTGAGCATGGACAATGCTCAGACAGCGTTATTAGTACTGAAACGGGTCACTGCGATAATGAGTTACTCACTAGATGTCCAGTAAACACAAAGCGTTCTGTGGCATTGACAATTATAATATCACACTCTTCCTTTGCCACATTGTTCAAGTCCCCTCGCTTTGTTCTGTGATTTGTAAACACAGAATCATGTGGCCGTTTAGTGTCTATATTGTCAGTGGCTTCTCTTACCCTTTTTGATGCTGCTGATAGTCTTTAGTGGCTTTTTCTACATACAATGTGTCAATGTCTCTTTTCTGTAGTTGATTATAGATAATCTCAACATGAGGCATAATATCGTGGAATAGAAACAGAAAGAAAATAAACTCTCGTCTTCCAGGAATCAGACACTCTTGGGGCTCGTCCATTGAGAAGGAGACAGTGTTCTTCCAGGCTTCAATTGTATTAAGGCATTCCATAATATCTTCCCTGTATTGGTAAACCATCACAATTGTCCATACATGAAAGTTCCATTGAGTTTGAGCCCCCCCTCGGAAGTCTTCTACCAAAATTCTCGGAGAATTACAGTCCTTTTTGACCAATGGGGGTCTGATCGAGTAATATTAGGTCGTCGGCATATAGTAGTCTGCTGATTTTTAATTGAACTAAGTTCAGTGAAATGTTCTAATAGACTCTTCTGTGTATTTATAGTCCCCTATATAAGCCAAGAAAGGGCCCGGCACCAAGGGGCTCCCCTGCTTCACTCCTCTTTGCATCACAATAGGTGCTGATAAAGTTCTTTGTTGGTTCAGACATACTTTTATGTTAGTGTTCGTGTGCAAGGCTTTTATAAGTTCGAGGATGTCACTTGGACACTCCCAGGTTTCCAGCTTTTCCCAGAGCCGAACTCTGTCGACCCTGTTGAAAGCCTGGGAAAGGTCAATGAATGCAGCGACTAGTCTTGGACCACCTTCCATCACCTTACTTTTCAGAATACCAAGCAGATAAATGTTTATGGCTGTTCCTAAGGTCTTTTTGAATCCCGATTGGAAGTGGTTGTTGCAGGGTGCCTGAGTGGGCCAGTTCTGAATTTTTTTCAGCAACCGAGAACCATAAACATTCCCAAAAAACCTTGGTGTCATCTTGACTCAACACTCTCCTTCTCCCCTCACATCTCTGATGTATCTAAGAAGTCACACTACCAGCTGCACATCCTCAGAGGTATTCTTCCTTTCCTCTCCTTCCCCCAGAAGCTCACTGTTTCCAGAGCTCTAGTTCTCTCTTGGCTGGACTACTGCAATAGCCTCTTTCTAAATCTGCCTGCTTCTACTCTCCACCCTCTGAAACATATCCAGAACAGGACTGCAAGACTTGTCCTTGGCCTCAAGCCCAGGGATCGTATCTCTCCAGGACTGAAATCTCTGCACTGGCTCCCAGGCTGCGGGAATTAAGTTCAAAACCCTCTGCATCGTCCACAGGGCCTTCTGGGGCCTTTGGCCTCAATACCTTCCACTCTCTCTCCCTAAATATCTTCCTTCTCGAGCTCTCCGCTTAACCACCACCTACTCCCTGAGGGTCAGTTGCTTCTTCAAGCAACGAGTTGGTGATAGATCTTGGTACGTCTGGTGCCTCTCTCTGGAACACCTTCCCTGCCTCCCTTAAACTTGAGAAGAACCATCTCCGGTTCCACAAGCACCTCAAAACATTTATCTTTGCTTGTGCTTTTTCTCCTCCTCTCCTCTGCTGACCTCCTGACTGTAACTGGAACTGCACTGGCAACCTGGACACCCTCTGATCTCAGGCCCAGGTCCGATCCATGTTAGTAGCCAGCATTACACACCTGCACTGCCCACCTGGCAACCCCCGCACTTGGAGAATGTTTCTGTATCCCTACAGTCCGCTTACACCTGATGTCTGCACTTAACCATGCACTTGCCACAAGCTGGCCGTTACTTACTTATTATCTTTTCCCATGTACTACACTGACCCTGCCCCCTCCCACGCACTTGCGCGATCCGAATGACACCTGGCCTAGTAGGATCGTTGTCTGTCCTCCTTTGTTCCCCTCCCTTGCCTCATTGTGCCTTGAAACACTTGTGTATGGGCACGTTATAAATGCCATATCATATCAATCGGGTCCAGCAATGCATTGGGGCAATGATTTGAAGGGTTGGTGTTGTCGCCTTTCTTGTAGATCAGGACCACGATGGCAGATGACCATGAGGGTGGAATAGATTGCGACTGTGCACATCTGATGAAGACAGATCTTATGAATTTTGACCATTCTTCAGGGTGAGTCTTCAGGTCGAGGTTGGTGATGCCATCGGGGCCTGGTCATTTTCGATGCTGCTTGCTCCATAAGGTTCAACTGGTGTGCGTACACATCCCTGACTTTTTTTCAACCCCACTAGCAGAGCCACGCATATCACTGGCACCATTGTAACTTTCTGCAATTCGTTTTTGTCTGTTTTGAGGGTCTGGAAGTAGAAGGTTTACTTGATGAAGTAAAGCTGTAGAAATGGAGTCAGCTGAGGAATCTGTTTAATGAAGAAAGCCATAAAATCATTCAACTACCTTATGCTCATCAAGATACCGAAAGAATAGCAATGACTGAGTCTCATTAGACACATCAGTTGTGTCATCAGCTTGAATAGCCGCATATTTAGTGCGTTGTATCTGCTGCATTATGCATTCTCTCATTACTTCCAGCATGCAGTGCACAAGCTCATTTTGGATAGTTTTGGAGGTGCCTTTAAATATATTTGCCGGTATTTAAATGAACGTCCATTGTACGGTCTAGGCTTTAAATAAAATCCACTAAGCCGCTAAATACTCATGGATTTAATGAGCCTTCAGTTTCATTGTGGCCTTGTAATGCCAATTCAATGGCACCACAAAACCACACAGTCCATTAATGTTGATAAAATGTATATGTTTATGTCCATGTCCTCATTATGCTTCTCTAATGCTTACGTGACAGCCTTTGTCTAACTGAGCCTTTGTCTAACTGAGCTGCTATATTTACACGTCCAAGCATGCCCAACTTTAAGGAGCTCTCCAAGTGGGATTTGCAAAGTTTTTTTTTTTTTCATTTTCTCAGACCAATGTTTTAAGTCAGTAACTCCTTTTTTACAATTCAGGACGCCTCACCACCAGCAAGCAGGGAAACAGAATAATTTTTGATTTTGAATTATTTATCACGCGCACCAGACGGAAATAAACCGTATTCGGGCGCAGATGTTCACCAAGAAGAGAATCCAGAAGAATAGGGAGCCAAAGTTATAGTTATGTTCATTTTTTTCCTTTATTTAAATAGAAAGGTTTTTAGTCTCTTTCTAAAGAGATCAAGAGATTCACACATCCGGATCTCTAGAGGAAGCTCATTCCATACCTTGGGCCCAAAATTTCCAAAGCTTCTATCTCCTCTTGAAATACATTTGGTCCATGGAATGCAGGTCAGGAATTTGTCTTCAGAACGCAGATTCCTTCTTGGATGGTATACCATAATATTTTCAGACAGCTAACCAGGCGCCAGCCCTTTCAAGCATTTATAGACTAAACAGGCTTTTTTCAATTTAATTCTATCCTCCACCATCAGCCAGTGCAGGGATCTTCGCGTTGATGATACATGGTCTCATTTGCCAGATTTCCTGTCACTCGAACTGCCGCATCTGGGCTCTTTGGAGTCTGGCAATTTGTTTTTGTGGGATTTCTGCTAATAAACTGTTGCAGTAGTCCAGGTAGGGGTTAGTCATTGCCCCTACCACAACTGCCCTGTCCTCCAAAGGGACATAGGGTGACACATTCCGTAGTGATCGTAGTGCATAATGGACTGATTTCACTTTTGTCCCCACCTGAGTCCCACTAACTAAATTTTCCTGCCACCAGCAGCCCAGGTTTTTAATTTTTTGGGGATACTGCTATTGTTCCCCGAGGATCAATGGCGGGGGATTCTGTCTCTCAGACAGCATATTATTCTTGGGGCCAAACAGTATAACTTCTGTCTTGGCTGCATTTAATTGTAGCTGGTTATCCGTCATCCATTCCTGGAGTTCTTCCATGCACATGTTGATCCTCTCAAAAGCTTCTTTTGCTTTTATAATGCATTTTTATAAGTGCTACATGTAAGCCAGGTCTTTTTCTCAGACCGGGTCGCTGAAAACGTGCTTGTATACTTGCAGCTTGTTCAATATTTATTTCAGGCTGGTCGGGGCCCCAGTCATTTCACTTCCTGTTTCTCCTGAGCTGTTAAGCCCAAGAATGGCTTTAATAATAGCTGGTGAACTGCATTCATTCTGTCAGACAGTAAACAAAGCCTGTGATTTCACACTCACTCTTGTGGTGGTGCTGGCTGGCTGCTTCTGCATCTGTTAAGTAAAATCAAAAGTAAGCCTTTGACAGGACAGATGCTCCAGTGACAATTGAAATCCGCAACAGTGGCCCTCATGCATAACAAAGCCACTATCTCTTGTTTTCAGAAAGAGCTTAATGCCTGGAGTTTGTTTGTTTATTGCCTCATAGACTGGGTACTTAAACAAAACCCACACAGTACTTAAGTAGGTTGCACATTTCATAGGTTCTGTACATAAAAAAAAGGAAACATATTTTGCATATAAATGTAACTCCCCGTGGGTGGGTATTTTGACTATCCCACCACCAACAAGGTCTCTTCAGCAGGTGCTATGAGATTGTCAACTGCGTCTTACCTTGATTGAATTCCCTCGATCACAGCTGAGACCCTGATGAGACAGCGTCAGTGCAGAACTCTCGGCAGGTGTTCAGAGGAAAATGTCATATCGCATTTGCCATCCTATTCTGGCACTATACATATAGATGACCAGAAGGACATGACGGTCTCTTTCTAGCCTACTTGCAATAACGTGCTTCTACCAGTGCGATCACAATCTGTGGTCAAGTAGTTCTACCAAACATGTAGATATGTGGTAAAGTCCATAAGCTGCACGCTGTGACTTAAAAACAAATCTTAGCTTCGTCACAGAAAGTTTGTCAACTTGTGCAAATTATTTTAGCTCACTGTGCTTCAACTACCAAAATTGGATTCAGTTCACACTATTCGCTGTTCAGGAACAGCCTCTCTTGGGGCATTGAGCCGCGTGTCCTAATAATAATAGTGACACTTTAGTTCCCCATTCATACATTACACGTCACACCAGTATTTGTTCCTTGGCTCACGCGTGGCAGTTTCTTGCCATGTAACTTTGCAAGTAGCCCTTGAGTATCCAAGGGTGATGTCGTCATGTGATGTCAATATCCCACGTCTCGCATTGCCAGTGCCCCCAGTTGCCACCACTGCCACTTCCTGTGCTCAGCAGTCACCCTCACGGGCAGTTGCACCCTTAGTCGTTCTCAGTGAGGACTGGTATATTTCTGTGGGAATATGGGGGTTTGAGGACAAGGGAAAGAGAGCAAGGCAGGAAAGTGAGCGTTCAGCTCTGTGCGTGGCAACACTTGCTCTCCTCGCTCCACGGACATTCTCCCTGCCCTGCACCTCACTTGCCTTGCTCTATAATAAACCTCCCTGCACTAGAAACAGCCTCTGATTTAGTGAATTTCCACAAGACGGACATGTTATCCCTCACACCAAGCGAGGAACAGCATTTCATGCATCTAGTGCTTCACACTGGGTGAAAAACGGCCACTCTTCCGTCATAGTGACTGGAGGGTTTTGCTTTACATGCCAATACTATGCATAGGGAGACTGCATGCATGACTGTCATTTAAACCCTGACTGAACAGTTTTGAGGAAAGCAATAATGCATACCCTCACAAAGACTGAAGACCCTCACTCCACTGAGTGAATTATCACCTTCTTGGTCAATGAAGGGATGCCCCGATGTAAAATAGCTCAGTGCGTTAGTCGGTGTGATGCGAAGGTCACGGGTTCGAATCACGGCAAGGCAATCTCCGCAGGCCGATAAAGGAGTACCAACTTCGGTTGGGTGGTAATTGTATGTAAATATGCTGTTTCTCCTCACTGCGTTACACTTTTGCTGCAAGGCCCATGGTCTCTAAGTGTACATACACATTCCTTGGGCTCTGTAACAAGTCTTTGACATGCTGTTGAAAAAGGGTGGATGCCTCAGAACACCCCCATGGGCCCTCCATCACTTAGCAGCTGGTGCTAGACCCCTTGGTCACTAAACCCTTTATCCTTGGGGCCGGACTGTACACTTCGTCAAAGGCGTTGAGAGGTAAAATGGGCCTCTGGTGCCCAGCTGGAATTCTGTGCCATCTTAGCACATAAGACTACTCTGCCTGCTGGCGCATGCCCCGCAATGCAGACTTTTTATTGTCAATGAAGTTTCCAGCCTCCCTGCTTTGCATCGTTTAGCACAACCACTTACATATCCTATTTCTTGGCCCACACTTCACATCCAGATCCGCCCATTTTCCCCAGAGTGTCGGCATCCAGATCCGCCCATTTTCCCCAGTGTGTCGGCATCCCGATCCGCCCATTTTCCCCACTGTGTCGGCATCCAGATCCGCCCATTTTCCCCAGTGTGTCGGCATCCAGATCCGCCCATTTTCCCCACTGTGTCGGCATCCAGATCCGCCCATTTTCCCCACTGTGTCGGCATCCAGATCCGCCCATTTTCCCCAGTGTGTCGGCATCCAGATTCGCCCATTTTCCCCAGTGTGTCGGCATCCAGATCCACCCATTTTCCCCAGTGTGTCGGCATCCAGATCCACCCGTTTTCTCCAGTGTGTCAGCATCCAGATCCACCCGTTTTCCCCAGTGTGTCGGCATCCAGATACACCAGTTTTCCCCAGTGTGTCGGCATCCAGATACACCCGTTTTCCCCAGTGTGTCAGCATCCAGATCCGCCCATTTTCCCCAGTGTGTCAGCATCCAGATCCACCCATTTTCCCCAGTGTGTCGGCATCCAGATCCACCCGTTTTCCCCAGTGTGTCAGCATCCAGATCCACCCATTTTCCCCAGTGTGTCGGCATCCAGATACACCCGTTTTCCCCAGTGTGTCGGCATCCAGATACACCCATTTTCCCCAGTGTGTCGGCATCCAGATACACCCGTTTTCCCCAGTGTGTCAGTGTGCAGATTTTGTATTGGGTATCCTTGAAGTACGAAGTTATTTGGCGTTTACCCTTAGACATTGTGCGTGGGACGTGAGTTCCCCATTTTGGGAGCTCATTAATATTCATATCCTCTGATTCTACCACCTCCCACTTTTCAATACTCCAGACACATGAGTTCAATCACACATACTCCTGCTCAGAATAGTAGTGATTTATGAATTTGTATTCTTATGGTATCACACTGAAATTATGATTTATAGTTATCACTTTTAATAGTTACAAAACATAAAACAAAGGGTAACTAATATCCCAACACGTTTCGAGAGTAACTCTTCTTCAGGGGGATTTTCTTACAAATCCTTTACAAATAATTCAGAAAAACAAGAACATCCCCTGAAGAAGAGTTACTCTCGAAACACGTTGGGATATTGCCCTTGGTTTAATGTTTTGTAACTATTATTAAAAGTGATTACTATACATCATAATTTGAGTGTGATACCGTGAAACACTTGTGTATAGGTGCGTTATAAATGCCATATCCTAAGAATACCAATTCATAAATCAGTACTATTTTGAGCAGGAGTGTGTGTGGTTTAACACATACCGGAGTTATTTGGCGTTTAGCCTTAGACAGGGCGCAGGGGACGGGAGTTCACCATTTTGGGAACTCATTAATATTCATATATATGTACCTGCCCATGTGCCAGGGCAGTCTTGTCTCCCCTGCACCTTTACTTATCTTAATCGATTCAAGTTTAATTGATGGACTGTTGACTTTATGACAGTGTATACATAACACGGGGTGTGCTGGGAGCTAGAATGTAGTTGAGTATCAGAGGATATGCTGCACAAACCCAGATCTGCCACAGCTGAAACAGCCCTGCAACGGGAAGAGCGCTGCCAACACACGTAACTACTCAAAAGCGAGCAGATGAAACATGTTTGTATTGTGTGATGGGGAAGTGTCCGTGTGATCACTGATCATAGCTAATAAGGATGTTCCCACCTACCATTTTCATCTGGCCGAGGGATGCCATGTGGAATCTAATGGGGGCAGTGTTAGTAGATCCAGCCTGGATGCTGCCTGACCCATTCTACAGAGCAGACATTGGTTCTCTTATCTGGACTCGCAGAGAGTGAGGTCAAACTTAGATGGTCTAAGATGTAGGAGAGGATGGGTGAACGTGCCAGCCAGGCCCCGGAACGTGCATGCAAACTAGAGCCGAGAGAGCCGGGGGCCTCTTGGCCAGCGCCAAGTCAGGGGCTCTGGCCTGGCTCTTAGGGTCATGCACGAGCCGAGCTAAGGGAATGGATGCTCGAAACAGGAGAGGTCTGTGTCAGGGGCTGGGGGGGAGGAAGGGCGTAGAAAAGAAGCTGGGGGTGCAGAAAAGGGACATGAGAGGGCTGAGAAAAGCGGTGGCAGTGAAGAAGGGTCTGAGAAGATTGGTGCGTGGGGCAAAGAAAAGGGGTGTGTGGGGTTGGGGTCGTGAAAAAGGGTGCAAGGGGGCTGAGGACCAAGTTTCCCGTGCTGAGTCTACTGAAAGCATCTGCTTATTGAAACACGGCTTGCTTGTGCGTGTGAGAATTCTGCTTCAGGGCAGGATATTCCCAACGAGATCTGTCCTGAAGCTGAGTTATCACATGCACAAGCAACCCACATTTCAATAAGCAGACGCTTTCAGTAGACTCAGCACGGGAAACAGTTTGCAGAAACAGCCAAAGCCTCACATATTTGTTGCTGCCGTCCATAAATGTCCTGCAACACACAGACGTTTTTTTTCTTAGGGTAAGTAGTGTGACCAATCAAAACTTCAGAGCCCAACTTCCATTATTCGCTCAAAAGGGTTTCTTACTGAATCGCTATAAGACATGTTTAAAATTCTGGACATTATGTTCCCATAATACTCTGCTTTTATGCAAAGAGCATTATTGCTCTGTTTAGAAATTAGTCTTTTCCCTCTTCTTAGACACTTGACTCTAGATTGTGCCATTGCTGCTGGTTGTAGTTGGTGTCGTTCTCTACAGTTCCTCCCTCTCTTCCTCTCTCCCTCTCTCTGCACTATCCCTCAATGGTGCTCTCTATCGCCCCTACCTTCTCTAATTGCTATTCTTTTACCTTTCCTATCCCTCTGATGAGTTCAAGAAGGATCTCCTGGTCTCAAATCCAGGTCTCCCCACCGCTGACACCTATGTCAATGCTTCTTCTTGGCAGACTTTCACCAACATCCTCTTTGCCGGACCTTTGGATTCCCCTTATGGTCTCTGTGCTCCCCCCTTTCTCTTCCTCCCCCATTAATGGTGGCACCTGTTGGGAGGTACTCTTGGCATGCTTCCTGTCCTCTAGGGTCATCATTAATGTCTACCTAAATGGCGCGGTCATGGTCCAAGGCTCTCAGCCCACCCTCTTCCTTCTCGGCAGGTGTCTTTCGTCTCTCCAACATCCTCCCCACTCGTGCCATTCATCCTTCTGCCACCCCTCTGGCCCCTCTGCCACCTCAGATGGTTGTATCACACTCCTGTACCCCTTCTCCGAAGACCTTCAAAAGTGGCAACTTGCTCCACTTAATTACGCTCCACTCTCGATTTGCCGTCAAACACTCCTCTGACATCTGCCACCTCCTTGAAGACCTCGACTTGGATGTCCTCGCTCTCACCAAGACGTGGTTCACTGCCAGCTCAGTCGCAAGTTTTGACACTCCACTTCCAGGGCGGTACAAGATCCTCTCTAATCCCAGGCCTAACCGGCCCAGGGGTGGATTTGCCCTGATTTTTCTTGAATGGGTCCTTACTACTACCATAGCCACTCGGGCCTTCTCCTCTTTCGAATGCCTTGTCTGCAGGCTTGGTGTCTCTCCTGGCCTCTCTCTGACTCTGGCCACCATCTACAAGCCCCTGGCCAGGTCTCCCACGTCCTCTCAGAATGGGCTGACCTCATCTCTTCTCTCCTTGGATCCTCCTCCAAGCTTTTCCTCCGCTAAGACTTCAGTTTTCACCTTGACTGCCTTGATGCAGCCTCTGGGCTTTTCCGCAACCTCTGTGACTATTTCCTTCTTCCCTCAGCCAGACACACCTTGGATGCTCTCATCTCTTCAGACATCCCCATCTCCAACCCTCTGATTATTCCTCTTTCCTGTTCTGATCATGCTCTCCTGTGCTCTCATCCGAACCTCCTGGGTCCCTGGAGTAAGCCCCCGCCCACACTGCCAGCCTCCTTCTCTGTCATTAGACACATGAAGCGAGTGTCCGTTGCCGCTTTTGCCGTCACCTTCACTCCCCCTCCCCTTCCTACTCATGCCATGGATTCCCATCCTGACACAGCCCTTACTAACCTTCAACTCTCCATCTCCAAAACTGGACATCATTGCCCCTGTCATGAGGATCTGCATGAAACCTATGTGAAGGCATCATGAACCAAGACACAGACAACAGATTCAGAATTCAAAACAAACCCTTTTATTAACTTAAATGTCAGGATGGAAAAAGGCTTAACTTGCCCAGATCTAAGGTAGGATTTCCCTACCTAAATGAGACTAAAGAAGGTCGGAGTCAAAGAGTTTAATTAAGAATGTATGTCCAAAACGTATACTTTCCCTCTCAACTAATCTATAGAAAGTGTAGGCATGTAAGCAACCAAAAGAAACGGTGTCCAACATAACGTTCGGAGCAGCTTCTAGCTCCTTGCAGCTCCCTTCCCCAAGTATGAAATAGTTCCAACAATAAGTCTTAGTTACTTTTCTTAAGTTCAAGGTGATACAGTTTTAACCACCAATACTGTGGGTTCCCTTCCCCAAGTTCCAGGAAACACAGTTCCAAACACAAAAGCGCCTTGAGGCTCTGTCCTCAAGTCAGTAAATACTTCAGATTTCAGGGTTCCCTTCCCCAAGACTCGGTTTCAGTATCACTAAATGATCCTTGACTTGATATTTGTTTAGGGTCCTTTGTCACCCTTGCACCCTCTTTTATTTGGTGGTTTTCATGTATTGTAGTTTTCACACAATTTAGTATTCAATATACCTTTTGTTTTGTTCAAGGTTAACGCTCCATTGATTTTTAGAATGCAGCATATGATGGTTTTACTGCAATTTAAAGTTTCATTTAGTTTCATTGTTGAAGTTCCAATGATTTCAAAGTTTCAGAAATTTCAGGATTCAGCACACGGTTGGTTTTCACTTTAGAGTTCAACATATAGCGGTTTTAAAGTTTCATTCATTTCTGAATTAAGATGTAACAGTTCTGCTTATAGGTAGAGTAATCATTCTGTTTGGTATTCAATAAAGGTGGGTTGCATTCAGAACACACTTTTAGTTCAACCCGTAGATTAATAATGCTTCAGTATACTTCCATTGTAGAGTCCAGCTCAGAGACTTTCAAAAACGTTCCTTCAACACGCGACCACTCTGATACAAGGTATTCCATCAGAATGAAAGTTCAAACGCTCACGCACCGGGTTTCTTACTTGTTAGAAACTCACCGGTCAGGTTCACAGCTTTATCCAGCAGCATGGATCATACGCCCTGCGTGTGATGTCAGGGCCCAACCCCTGCCCCTCAGGCACTCCTGTGGCAAACTCCTGCCACCGGGAAATGAGCACCTTGACCTCAAGGAAAAGGGTCAGCCTCTCCACATGGCTCCCTTCACAAAGTTCGGTTTATTCCACAGATCCCCAGCACAATAGATCGCCTCTCTCTGCAGACCTCAGCTTCTCTGCATGTTTTCCAAACAAAGTTCACTGCTGCTTACACCAGCCTTCCTGGAGCTGCTCCTGTCTCTCTCTTTACTGGTGGGCTGGTCTCCTTTTATACACCTGCAGGTGTTGATGTCCAATCAGCCCCACTTGACCACAATTAAAGGGACATGTCTGACCTTCTCTGTTCCTAACAGGCATCTTCATCGTCCCAGTACCAGAGTGGTAGTCTTCATTGCCCTTAGTTGCCTCTTCTTTGTCCCTGTACTGTCGGGTGTAACATGTGGGGAAACAAGGGGAGCTGACTTACAATAACCTACAAAGGTTGGAGAGGGTTTGGGTTGGTCGTTGGTAGGGAAAGGGGGTACCATGTCTCGTCCAAGGGCTCCCTACTCCCAGTCCTCAAGGACCCTCCACCCAGGTGATTCTCCCTTGCGCCTCTGCCCCCAGGGTTGGGGATCCAAGAGCCATGGCTTTTCCCTGGCTACCTGTGCAGAGGATCCATGGGGTTTAGAAGTGAAAATGCCCTCAGGTTTCTCACACCTGCCTTCAAGTGCAACTCTTGGTTTGACTCAGACCTGGCCGCTCTGAACGTAAGTGCAGAGTGGCTGAGCGAAGGTGGCAGGCTCAGAGCACATCCGTTGACAAACTGGCCTGCCACCTGCACCAAAGGCAATACAGAATCTCCATCTGCTCGAAGAAGAGGGCCCATATTCAAGTCTGCATCTCTGCGGCCACTTACATGGTAAACCTTTCAAAATATGCAAGGACCTCGCCAACCCTACTCCAGTCTCCACTTCCTCTCTGCCTTACCTGGCACTCTGCACTTTTCTGGCCTCTCACTGCATTTCTAAAATGCAAGACATGTTGTCCTCTCTCTCCTCACCCTTCTCCCTCACCCACTCCCAGGTCTCCCTTGGGCCCCCTCTCCCATCCCCTCCTACTCTTTTCTTTTACTCCCATAACACCTGATGAGGTTTCTGGACCAGTCCGCTCTATGAAAGTCTCATCCAAACAGGTGCTCCCCTGCTCCTCCAGAACTATCGAGGACAAAATTGCCTCCCTTGCTCTAGCCTTGGCCAATTTCTGCAATCGCTCCTTGGCCACTGGATCCTTCCCCTCTCTCCTCAAGCACTCCCTTGTGCATACTCTCCTCAAAAAGCCTTCTGCCGACCCCTCCCAGCTAACTACCACCCTATCTCCATCATCCCTTCCTGGGCAAACTCTTGGAGAAGCTGGCCATCTCCCAGCTTATCCACCACAGAATCTGTTGGTTGTCTCCACGACCACCAGTCTGGCTTCAGAGATTCCAGAGGAACAGAAACTGCTCTCCTGAACACCTGCTCTCTAATCTCGATTCCAGCTCTCCTCCTGTTCTCATCCTTCTTGACATTTCCTCTGCCTTTGCTACGGTCAATCATGCCACCCTGATAAATCGGCTCTGTGATATTCTTGGCGTCATGGACCTGGCTCTGGACTGGTTGACCTGCTTCCTCTCGGACCGACCGTTCCAGGTTCAACTGGACCCTTTTTTCTACACCATCTCACTCTCCACCTGTGGTGTCCGTCAGGGCACTATCCTCCTGCCTTGGCTTTTCAACATCTACTTGGCCCCTCTAGCCCCTTTGATCTCCACCTTCTCTCCTAACTTCCAGTGTTATGTGGATGACACACAGCTCTCCTTTAAGCTTCCCTCCCCCTCTTCCTCTCTTATCCCTGACGGCCTGTCTGCTATTCAGGCATGGTGCACTGCTACCTATCTCTGCCTTAATGCCAGTAAGACAGATTCTTCTCACTGGGACCCCTGCTCCCTTTTTCCCCTCCCACACTCTGGCTGCCCTCCGTGTGCCCCCTCCCCTCACCCTCCTGTGAGGCAGAAAACCTTGGTGTCCTCTTCGACTCCTCTCTCCCCACATCTCAGACCTTGCCAAGAAGGCCCACTTTCAGCTGAACCTCCACAGAAGCATTCTCCCTTTCCTCACCTTCCTGCAGAAACTCAATGTCACAGAGCTCTGCTCCTCTCCAGGCTGGACTATTGCAACAGCCTCTTCCTCAATCTTCCCAGCTCCCGCTTTAACTAATCCAGAATAGGACAGCAAGACTTGTTCTTGGTCTCAAGCCCAAGGGCTGCATCTTTCCAGCCCTAAAATCTCTCAATTGGCTCCCGGTTGTCGCTAGGATCAAGTTCAAGACCCTCTGTATCGTCCACAGCTTTCTGTGGTCAGGGCCTGCACTACATCCAACACGCTCTCCCTAAATACCTCCCTGCTAGAGCCCTTTGGTCGCCTAGCTCTAGCTCTAGCTCTCTGCAGATCAGATGCTTTTCCAAGCAGAGGGTCAGGGGTAGATCTCTCCCCTCCTCAGGAGCCTCCCTCTGGAATGGCCTCCATGCCCCTCTCAGACTTGACCCGGATCTCCTTAAATGCCGGAAGCTTCTCAAGACCTTCTTTTTGTCTTCTTTCTTCCCTTTCCCCTGTTAATGTCCCCTCTACCTCTCGACTGGCTGCCTGGTTCCTTCAGAGTCCTACAGGGAACCAGGCCCCCTCTAATCCAGTCTACCCCAGCACTTTGTCTCCCATGAACCCCCCGCCCCCCTCCCTGCACTTGCCGTTCCAGGCCCATACCGCCGCGCCTGCACCCTTGTAGCCCTTCCAGCCCTTTACCTCGCACTTAGCTCGTGGACCTTCCTTCCCCTGCACTCTCTGCTTTATCCTGGTCCTGTCCACCTGGCCTCCCCTGGTACTCGCTTCTCAGGGGCCCTGCCGCCCTGACCTGCACTCCCCCCTCGACCCCCTCAACCATTACTCCCCTGCCTTTCTCTTTACTGCAATTGCACAATCTGAATGTCACAAGGCCAAGTAAGACAGTTTGTTTTTGTCCTCCGTTTTCCCCCCACCCTCTTGTCTTGTTGCGCCTCGAAACACATTGTCTATAGGCACATTATCAATGCCCAATAAATAAATAATCGCCAGGATTGGGGTTCTATGTAGAGATACTGTATTGCATGACCTGGCCTGGGACCATGCCCCACCCCTCCAAAGGATGAGCGGGTTCCCCCAGTGATTTCTTTCCATTTCCAGCACTGCTTCTAATCTACATCCACGTGTAATGCCCTTATCCCTGCCTCTTAGAAGTTGCTGGTGTGAAGTAGCAGCGTCCATCACACTGGCGTGTCTCCTCCGGAAGTGATTGGCCGCTTTGCAGCAGTTGGAGGACGTTCTCCGTGGAGCGCCAGAGCAGAGCGCCGCCTGCCTGGTGTCATAACGAAAGCATACCGTTGTGTAAGTAGGAAGAAAGGGACAGCATCTTTTACATAATGCAGACAAGTCACGGTGCACTCTTTGTCGGCATATGCCTAATATATATACAGTGCTGGTCATTGGGCCGGCCAGAGTCAGCCGCCCAAGACCATGAAACGCGCTGGAATAGTTAAAAAATGTTTTTTTTTAAAACAAAAAAAATAAATAGCGCACGCGACGGCAGCATTGCCTTTTACCGCCGGCTTTGTAAAAGGCAATGGCTGTCGCTGGCGTTTTTGTTTTTTTTAACGTATTCCAGCATTGCTGTTGTCCACTACGAGCCCCGCCCCCTCTAGACCACGCCCCCTTTTGTTGTGGGATCCCCCACCACATTTTTTCCATTTCCAGCACTGTATATAATATATATATATATCGCAAGCAAGTTTATAGGTAAACTCATTTTGGCTTCTGTAGCGTAACCTATTACATTTATTGACGCCATGGCCAATTATTTGTCTTGAGAACGTTTTTCAAGTTCTAGAAGTTAGTGTTCGTCCACCATTTTCGTTTCGGTAGATCCTCATTGCAACTTTAGCAAGTAAACGAGTCTTGAATTGTTCTCCATGTCCAAGATGCCCATAACAGCAGGGTCCTCACTCCTTACCTGCCTTTGGCCCCTGAACAGCCAGGTTTCAGGGCTGACCTCATCTACACACACTGTCTGAGTTCAGAGGGCCGTTGTGCGTGCTTCCTACGTAATGACGTTTCCTCGGGAGGGTTGGGCGTGGTACTAGGACCAGCAGACAGAGTGATTGACAGTTTGGCCCAGTCCCATTGCCAAGGCATTTTACAGCCTGGGGTGGGGCCAGCAGCCCAGACCCCACCCCAGCCTTTGAGCTGCATTAGGCAGTGGGCCTGTTCGAAGTCTGTTTACAAATGGGGGCGCATGAGGCTATCGCCCCAATGGGACCCACTCCCAGCAGTTAAAAAGTCTCTGTAATCCCATCCGCACATCAAAACTGTGCATGTGTGGTGGGAGCTGTCCATGCACAATTCAGGCAGACAACACTAATCAGATATTGAGAGTCCTGGCTGCACCGTATTAACAGTGGGAGTGGCTCAGATTAGGGAGGGCACCGCCCTCTTCGCCCCAATAGACGAGCTGCTACTGGTTATATCTGAAATTAATGATGAAAATGCAACTTAAATACATTTCCAAACCATATGTGGAGCATATGCGGGATATTAGGAAATGGATTACAATCAGTAGCCGGACCAAGATCTTATGAATGGAGCAGCTTGTGTCTCTAATGGCCGCCATGAGTGAGCAGAGCGGAAGTGGGCTTAAATGTAATCAGCATGGACCGTCTAATGTTTGTTAGTAGGGGACACATTATGTGTGTTTCGGGAATCAAAATAGAGTTGATGAGCATGAGCAAAAATCAGCCCCCGGGCATCTGGAATTACCCAGTAAGCAGGAGCTACCTCTGTACAACTAGGAGACCCCACCTCGGGTGTCACGACATGGAAACTATAACATTTTGACCATCAAATATGACCGATTATACTTTGTCTTCTTGAGACTTCCTAAAGCATCTTTACACAAATGCTTAAACACACAGTTATTGCCACATAGATATGTTTGTATGGCAGCAGTTGACCTATAGAGTCCAAAATAAGTTGGTATCAATCTAACCAGCATCTCCTAGGTTACAACTAGGGGCCTACTTGCTCCCATCCATTTCACACCCTGTTTTATGTTCCCAATGAAGTGTGATGGAAGTGAAAGGTGGTCTACGACTAATGTAGACTAAGCATCAGTCTAGAAAAATCCATTGCACGCCTCTTCATATTTTGATTGAAAGGGCGCCGGGTATATTTCAACAAGAAGAATGAGACACCGAAGCACAGACGTGGAAAGCAGACTGCTTTAACCAGTGTGTAGTGTGCCAAGACGAATGGATTAAGAAGATGACGAAACTTGACCTACAGCCCTGAGTGAGTACAGGGTGGAGGAGAGAGGTGTTCCTGT
The DNA here is from genome assembly GCF_040938575.1 of Ambystoma mexicanum. NCBI lineage: Eukaryota > Metazoa > Chordata > Amphibia > Caudata > Ambystomatidae > Ambystoma > Ambystoma mexicanum. The sequence continues at coordinate 160,057,759 of NC_090940.1, forward strand.
AGTATAGCTCTAGCTGTCTGAAACAGATCCAACCTTTCAACAAAAGCCATATGACTGCAGCCACAACCCAATGCGGTCATGTCAATGCAAGCCATCTCAAAATGGGTCTGTTGGTCCAAGTTTAATTTTCGAGTTTGTTTTTCTTTAGTTCTTTAATGGAAACCTGGGAAAGACATCCACTCCATCCCTCCTTTTTTGCATGTACTGACTCCCCCCCTTTACCTGTTTTCTTCCTTGTTTTTCTTTTTATACCATCTAGTTTTCCTCTTCATGTTATATTCTACCTGACTTTAAATACCTACATTTTATTTTTAATGTTACAGTGCTTCTTTAATTTTTTTTTTTCAAATTCAATTTTAGTGGGTTTTAAATGTAACTCAATAATTGCATTTTTTGTAGAGCTGTCCTTGCATTGATATGGATTTTCATTGAAATTAGTTATCCTGGAATGGCTTCAATTGAAAGAGATTTGGTGAAACGTCTGGATACCATCCCATACATAAATAAAAAACTGGATTGAAAGATCACATAATTAATAGTTCACACCACAATTGTCTGCCATGGATAAATATATCAAAGGAAAACCAATCGCAGCAATCGGATGAATTATTACAAAAAATAGAGCAGTGTGTCTGTGATCAAATAAATTAGCTGTTGGCAAAGTTAACACTTATTTTCACTGATGTTCAATACCAAATCTGGGTTTGAGTATATGATCAAATATCTTCCATGATTAACTGATGTGCAAATTGGTGATAATCATGAAGGACGAGCAGAGTTCATACAGGAACTCCATGTTACTGTATGTGATTTCTGTTTTGGGAAATGACTCCTGGAAAACATTGCTTTGGGCTGAAAGGTTGATGGGGGGTCAGTTTTATAAAGACTCCAATCCAGAGTGACTGTATGAGTTGAATATTCCTATGAAAGAAATGTACCTTCATTTCCACATTCAATGTTGTGTTCTCACTTGTTCATAATAACAATACATTATTTAAAGTATCCAAACAAAAGAATGGGAAAAAATAAAGATTTAAAGGCTTGTACGTATGTATATTGGAATGTGTAGGTGGCCAAAAGTAACCTTGAGTCCTTCGCTTATGGCGTGCAGTCAAGATCCATTGTGCCTCAGCTTAGCATAGGTGTCCTCTCCTCCCATGCCCCTCCCCCCACTGGTCGACATAAGTGTGACTTGTATTCCTAGAAAGCGGATGAGTTCCTATTATTCCGACTTGTTCAGACCACGGTCAACCAAAGGTTTACAAGTGTTTACTCTAGAAATTGCACAGGTCTCTGAATTCTTTTTTCAAATTGGCATGTGGTGTTTCATGTGTATACAGGTGTGCCAATTAATGATGAGATAATATTTTTCCCAGCTGAGAATTGAAATATATGGGTGTTGGTCATGGTATGAGCAAAGGAACTGAAAAAAACACATTTAAAAACAAAAAAAAACAATCAGTTCCTTAGATATCTATGTGCTTGCCGACTGCTTTAGAGGAACAAAACTAGTGCATAGTAGGTCTCGCAGGGTCGGTGCCCTAGTGCCAGGGCTGGACTGGGAACCAAAAGAGGCCCTGGAAATAATGTTCAACGTGGCCCCATACTACACATTTTCAGCAACGCTTTTCCTATGTGGAAATAAAATAGGTTACCACACAAAAGAGGCCCCGGGTGCAGAGGCCCACCGGGAAATCTCCAGAGTTCCCTATAGGGCAGTCCACCCCTGCCCAGGGTGCAGAGGACTATCGGGAAATCTCCAGAGTTCCCTATAAGCCAGCCCAGCCCTGCCCAGGATGCAGAGGCCTAGAGGGAAAGCTCCAGAGTTCCCTATAGGGCAGTCCACCCGGCCCAGGATGCAGAGGACTATCAGGAAATCAATAAAACAAGGAGCAACGTTCTTGAAAAGGTCTTGCTTGCTGGCCATCTGGACTTCAGGTTAATTTGAGTTTCAGGTATTTATGTATTAGAGTTAGGTTTCTTACAAGGTCTACTGCCAATATTTCCAGTTCTGGTTTAGGATATCAGGTTCAATGTGGGCAGCAGCTATATCCCAGGTAGTACTTCCTTAAGCATTTTTCTTTACGTTGTCAAGACTCTGTTCCTTTACTTAATATTATTTTGCTTTGTCCCCTCTACAGCTTATGTCCTTCAAGTTACCAGAGGGTGTGTCCAATAGCACTGCCACTGTAAGGGAACTTCCCCACAGCATTGCTCCTATCAGTATATGGGTTATTTCCTTTAGGATAGAGGGGAGTATCGTCTTCTTTACTTCCAAGGGTTCCAACGTTCACTCATTGCTGCTGGTTGTAGTTGGTGTCGTTCTCTACAGTTCCTCCCTCTCTTCCTCTCTCCCTCTCTCTGCACTATCCCTCAATGGTGCTCTCTATCGCCCTTACCTTCTCTAATTACTATTCTTTTACCTTTCCTATCCCTCTGACGAGTTCAAGAAGGATCTCCTGGTCTCAAATCCAGGTCTCCCCACCGCTGACACCTATGTCAATGCCTCTTCTTGGCAGACTTTCACCAACATCCTCTTTGTCGTGACTTTGCCGGACCTTTGGATTCCCCTTATGGTCTCTGTGCTTCCCCCCCCTTTCTCTTCCTCCCCCATTAATGGTGGCACCTGTTGGGAGGTACTCTTGGCATGCTTCCTTCCTCTAGGGTCATCATTAATGCCTACCTAAATGGCGCGGTCATGGTCCAGGGCTCTCAGCCCACCCTCTTCCTTCTCGGCAGGTGTCTTTCGTCTCTCCAACATCCTCCCCACTCCTGCCATTCATCCTTCTGCCACCCCTCTGGCCCCTCTGCCACCTCAGATGGTTGTATCACACTCCTGTACCCCTTCTCCGAAGACCTTCAAAAGTGGCAACTTGCTCCACTTAATTACGCTCCACTCTCGATTTGCCGTCAAACACTCCTCTGACATCTGCCACCTCCTTGAAGACCTCGACTTAGATGTCCTCGCTCTCACCAAGACGTGGTTCACTGCCAGCTCGGTCGCAAGTTTTGACACTCCACTTCCAGGGCGGTACAAGATCCTCTCTAATCCCAGGCCTAACCGGCCCAGGGGTGGAGTTGCCCTGATTTTTCTTGAATGGGTCCTTACTACTACCATACCCACTCGGGCCTTCTCCTCTTTCGAATACCTTGTCTGCAGGCTTGGTGTCTCTCCTGGCCTCTCTCTGACTCTGGCCACCATCTACAAGCCCCTGGCCAGGTCTCCCACATCCTCTCAGAATGGGCTGACCTCATCTCTTCTCTCCTTGGATCCTCCTCCAAGCTTTTCCTCCTCTAAGACTTCAGTTTTCACCTTGACCGCCTTGATGCAGCCTCTGGGCTTTTCCGCAACCTCTGTGACTATTTCCTTCTTCCCTCCGGTCCGACGCACTCAGCCAGACACACCTTGGATGCTCTCATCTCTTCAGACATCCCCATCTCCAACCCTCTGATTATTCCTCTTTCCTGTTCTGATCATGCTCTCCTGTGCTCTCATCCGAACCTCCTGGGTCCCCGGAGTAAGCCCCCGCCCACACTGCCAGCCTCCTTCTCCGTCATTAGACACATGAAGCGAGTGTCCGTTGCCGCTTTTGCCGTCACCTTCACTCCCCCTCCCCTTCCTACTCATGCCATGGATTCTCATCCTGACACAGCCCTTACTAACCTTCAACTCTCCATCTCCAAAACTGGACATCATTGCCCCTGTCATGAGGATCTGCATGAAACCTATGTGAAGGCATCATGAACCAAGACACAGACAACAGATTCAGAATTCAAAACAAACCCTTTTATTAACTTAAATGTCAGGATGGAAAAAGGCTTAACTTGCCCAGATCTAAGGTAGGATTTCCCTACCTAAATGAGACTAAAGAAGGTCAGAGTCAAAGAGTTCAATTAAGAATGTATGTCCAAAACGTATACTTTCCCTCTCAACTAATCTATAGAAAGTGTAGGCATGTAAGCAACCAAAAGAAACGGTGTCCAACATAACGTTCGGAGCAGCTTCTAGCTCCTTGCAGCTCCCTTCCCCAAGTATGAAATAGTTCCAACAATAAGTCTTAGTTACTTTTCTTAAGTTCAAGGTGATACAGTTTTGACCACCAATACTGTGGGTTCCCTTCCCAAGTTCCAGGAAACACAGTTCCAAACACAAAAGCGCCTTGAGGCTCTGTCCTCAAGTCAGTAAATACTTCAGATTTCAGGGTTCCCTTCCCCAAGACTCGGTTTCAGTATCACTAAATGATCCTTGACTTGATATTTGTTTAGGGTCCTTTGTCACCCTTGCACCCTCTTTTATTTGGTGGTTTTCATGTGTTGTAGTTTTCACACAATTTAGTATTCAATATACCTTTTGTTTTGTTCAAGGTTAACGCTCCATTGATTTTTAGAATGCAGCATATGATGGTTTTACTGCAATTTAAAGTTTCATTTAGTTTCATTGTTGAAGTTCCAATGATTTCAAAGTTTCAGAAATTTCAGGATTCAGCACACGGTTGGTTTTCACTTTAGAGTTCAACATATAGCGGTTTTAAAGTTTCATTCATTTCTGAATTAAGATGTAACAGTTCTGCTTATAGGTAGAGTAATCATTCTGTTTGGTATTCAATAAAGGTGGGTTGCATCCAGAACACACTTTTAGTTCAACCCGTAGATTAATAATGCTTCAGTATACTTCCATTGTAGAGTCCAGCCTCAGAGACTTTCAAAAACGTTCCTTCAACACGCGACCACTCTGATACAAGGTATTCCGTCAGAATGAAAGTTCAAACGCTCACGCACCAGGTTTCTTACTTGTTAGAAACTCACCGGTCAGGTTCACAGCTTTATCCAGCAGCATGGATCATACGCCCTGCGTGTGATGTCAGGGCCCAACACCTGCCCCTCAGGCACTCCTGTGGCGAACTCCTGCCACCGGGAAATGAGCACCTTGACCTCAAGGAAAAGGGTCAGCCTCTCCACATTGCTCCCTTCACAAAGTTCGGTTTATTCCACAGATCCCCAGCACAATAGATCGCCTCTCTCTGCAGACCTCAGCTTCTCTGCATGTTTTCCAAACAAAGTTCACTGCTGCTTACACCAGCCTTCCTGGAGCTGCTCCTGTCTCTCTCTTTGCTGGTGGGCTGGTCTCCTTTTATACACCTGCAGGTGTTGATGTCCAATCAGCCCCACTTGACCACAATTAAAGGGACATGTCTGACCTTCTCTGTTCCTAACAGGCATCTTCATCGTCCCAGTACCAGAGTGGTAGTCTTCATTGCCCTTAGTTGCCTCTTCTTTGTCCCTGTACTGTCGGGTGTAACATGTGGGGAAACAAGGGGAGCTGACTTACAATAACCTACAAAGGTTGGAGAGGGTTTGGGTTGGTTGTTGGTAGGGAAAGGGGGTACCATGTCTCGTCCAAGGGCTCCCTACTCCCAGTCCTCAAGGACCCTCCACCCAGGTGATTCTCCCTTGTGCCTCTGCCCCCAGGGTTGGGGATCCAAGAGCCATGGCTTTTCCCTGGCTACCTGTGCAGAGGATCCATGGGGTTTAGAAGTGAGAATGCCCTCAGGTTTCTCACACCTGCCTTCAAGTGCAACTCCTGGTTTGACTCAGACCTGGCCGCTCTGAAACATAAGTGCAGAGTGGCTGAGCGAAGGTGGCAGGCTCAGAGCACATCCGTTGACAAACTGGCCTGCCACCTGCACCAAAGGCAATACAGAATCTCCATCTGCTCGAAGAAGAGGGCCCATATTCAAGTCTGCATCTCTGCGGCCACTAACATGGCAAACCTTTCAAAATATGCAAGGACCTCGCCAACCCTACTCCAGTCTCCACTTCCTCTCTGCCTTACCTGGCACTCTGCACTTTTCTGGCCTCTCACTGCATTTCTAAAATGCAAGACATGTTGTCCTCTCCTCACCCTTCTCCCTCACCCACTCCCAGGTCTCCCTTGGGCCCCCTCTCCCATCCCCTCCTACTCTTTTCTTTTACTCCCATAACACCTGATGAGGTTTCTGGACCAGTCCGCTCTATGAAAGTCTCATCCAAACAGGTGCTCCCCTGCTCCTCCAGAACTATCGAGGACAAAATTGCCTCCCTTGCTCTAGCCTTGGCCAATTTCTGCAATCACTCCTTGGCCACTGGATCCTTCCCCTCTCTCCTCAAGCACTCCCTTGTGCATACTCTCCTCAAAAAGCCTTCTGCCGACCCCTCCCAGCTAACTACCACCCTATCTCCATCACCCCTTCCTGGGCAAACTCTTGGAGAAGCTGGCCATCTCCCAGCTTATCCACCACAGAATCTGTTGGTTGTCTCCACGACCACCAGTCTGGCTTCAGAGATTCCAGAGGAACAGAAACTGCTCTCCTGAACACCTGCTCTCTAATCTCGATTCCAGCTCTCCTTCTGTTCTCATCCTTCTTGACATTTCCTCTGCCTTTGCTACGGTCAATCATGCCACCCTGATAAATCGGCTCTGTGATATTCTTGGCGTCATGGACCTGGCTCTGGACTGGTTGACCTGCTTCCTCTCGGACCGACCGTTCCAGGTTCAACTGGACCCTTTTTTCTACACCATCTCACTCTCCACCTGTGGTGTCCGTCAGGGCACTATCCTCCTGCCTTGGCTTTTCAACATCTACTTGGCCCCTCTAGCCCCTTTGATCTCCACCTTCTCTCCTAACTTCCAGTGTTATGCGGATGACACACAGCTCTCCTTTAAGCTTCCCTCCCCCTCTTCCTCTCTTATCCCTGACTGCCTGTCTGCTATTCAGGCATGGTGCACTGCTACCTATCTCTGCCTTAATGCCAGTAAGACAGATTCTTCTCACTGGGACCCCTGCTCCCTTTTTCCCCTCCCACACTCTGGCTGCCCTCCGTGTGCCCCCTCCCCTCATCCTCCTGTGAGGCAGAAAACCTTGGTGTCCTCTTCGACTCCTCTCTCCCCACATCTCAGACCTTGCCAAGAAGGCCCACTTTCAGCTGAACCTCCACAGAGGCATTCTCCCTTTCCTCACCTTCCTGCAGAAACTCAATGTCACAGAGCTCTGCTCCTCTCCAGGCTGGACTATTGCAACAGCCTCTTCCTCAATCTTCCCAGCTCCCGCTTTAACTAATCCAGAATAGGACAGCAAGACTTGTTCTTGGCCTCAAGCCCAGGGGCTGCATCTTTCCAGCCCTAAAATCTCTCAATTGGCTCCCGGTTGTCGCTAGGATCAAGTTCAAGACCCTCTGTATCGTCCACAGCTTTCTGGGGTCAGGGCCTGCACTACATCCAACACGCTCTCCCTAAATACCTCCCTGCTAGAGCCCTTCGGTCGCCTAGCTCTAGCTCTCTGCAGATCAGATGCTTTTCCAAGCAGAGGGTCAGGGGTAGATCTCTCCCCTCCTCAGGAGCCTCCCTCTGGAATGGCCTCCATGCCCCTCTCAGACTTGACCCGGATCTCCTTAAATGCCGGAAGCTTCTCAAGACCTTCTTTTTGTCTTCTTTCTTCCCTTTCCCCTGTCAATGTCCCCTCTACCTCTCGACTGGCTGCCTGGTTCCTTCAGAGTCCTACAGGGAACCAGGCCCCCTCTAATCCAGTCTACCCCAGCACTTTGTCTCCCATGAACCCCCCACCCCCCTCCCTGCACTTGCCGTTCCAGGCCCATACCGCCGCACCTGCACCCTTGTAGCCCTTCCAGCCCTTTACCTCGCACTTAGCTCGTGGACCTTCCTTCCCCTGCACTCTCTGGTTTATCCTGGTCCTGTCCACCTGGCCTCCCCTGGTACTCGCTTCTCAGGGGCCCTGCCGCCCTGACCTGCACTCCCCCCTCGACCCCCTCAACCATTACTCCCCTGCCTTTCTCTTTACTGCAATTGCACAATCTGAATGTCACAAGGCCAAGTAAGACAGTTTGTTTTTGTCCTCCATTTTCCCCCCACCCTCTTGTCTTGTTGCGCCTCGAAACACATTGTCTATAGGCACATTATCAATGCCCAATAAATAAATAATCGCCAGGATTGGGGTTCTATGTAGAGATACTGTATTGTATGACCTGGCCTGGGGCCATGCCCCACCCCTCCAAAGGATGAGCGGGTTCCCCCAGTGATTTCTTTCCATTTCCAGCACTGCTTCTAATCTACATCCACGTGTAATGCCCTTATCCCTGCCTCTTAGAAGTTGCTGGTGTGAAGTAGCAGCGTCCATCACACTGGCGTGACTCCTCCGGAAGTGATTGGCCGCTTTGCAGCAGTTGGAGGACGCTCTCCGTGGAGCGCCAGAGTAGAGCGCCGCCTGCCTGGTGTCATAACGAAGGCATACCGTTGTGTAAGTAGGAAGAAAGGGACAGCATCTTTTACATAATGCAGACAAGTCACGGTGCACTCTTTGTCGGCATATGCCTAATATATATATACGGTGCTGGTCATTGGGCCGGCCAGAGTCAGCCGCCCAAGACCATGAAACGCGCTGGAATAGTTAAAAAATGTTTTTTTTAAAAACAAAAAAAATAAATAGCGCACGCGACGGCAGCATTGCCTTTTACCGCCGGCTTTGTAAGAGGCAATGGCTGTCGCTGGCGTTTTTGTTTTTTTTAACGTGTTCCAGCATTGCTGTTGTCCACTACGAGCCCCGCCCCCTCTAGACCACGCCCCCTTTTGTTGTGGGATCCCCACCACATTTTTTCCATTTCCAGCACTGTATATAATATATATATATATATATATATATATATATCGCAAGCAAGTTTATAGGTAAACTCATTTTGGCTTCTGTAGCGTAACCTATTACATTTATTGACGCCATGGCCAATTATTTGTCTTGAGAACGTTTTTCAAGTTCTAGAAGTTAGTGTTCGTCCACCATTTTCGTTTCGGTAGATCCTCATTGCAACTTTAGCAAGTAAACGAGTCTTGAATTGTTCTCCATGTCCAAGATGCCCATAACACCAGGGTCCTCACTCCTTACCTGCCTTTGGCCCCTGAACAGCCAGGTTTCAGGGCTGACCTCATCTACACACACTGTCTGAGTTCAGAGGGCCGTTGTGCGTGCTTCCTACGTAATGACGTTTCCTCGGGAGGGCAGACCCCACCCCAGCCTTTGAGCGGCATTAGGCAGTGGGCCTGTTCGAAGTCTGTTTACAAATGGGGGCGCATGAGGCTATCGCCCCAATGGGACCCACTCCCAGCAGTTAAAAAGTCTCTGTAATCCCACCCGCACATCTAAACTGTGCATGTGTGGTGGGAGCTGTCCATGCACAATTCAGGCAGGCAACACTAATCAGATATGGAGAGTCCTGGCTGCACCGTATTAACAGTGGGAGTGGCTCAGATTAGGGAGGGCACCGCCCTCTTCGCCCCAATAGACGAGCCGCTACTGTTTATATCTGAAATTAATGATGAAAATGCAACTTAAATACATTTCCAAACCATATGTGGAGCATATGCGGGATATTAGGAAATGGATTACAATCAGTAGCCGGACCAAGATCTTATGAATGGAGCAGCTTGTGTCTCTAATGGCCGCCATGAGTGAGCAGAGCGGAAGTGGGCTTAAATGTAATCAGCATGGACCGTCTAATGTTTGTTAGTAGGGGACACATTATGTGTGTTTCGGGAATCAAAATAGAGTTGATGAGCATGAGCAAAAATCAGCCCCCGGGCATCTGGAATTACCCAGTAAGCAGGAGCTACCTCTGTACAACTAGGAGACCCTACCTCGGGTGTCACAACATGGAAACTATAACATTATGACCATCAAATATGACCGATTATGTTTTATGTCTTCTAGAGACTTCCTAAAGCATCTTTACACAAATGCTTAAACACACAGTTATTGCCACATAGATATGTTTGTATGGCAGCAGTTGACCTGTAGAGTCCAAAATAAGTTGGTATCAATCTAACCAGCATCTCCTAGGTTACAACTAGGGGCCTACTTGCTCCCATCCATTTCACACCCTGTTTTATGTTCCTAATGAAGTGTGATGGAAGTGAAAGGTGGTCTACGACTAATGTAGACTAAGCATCAGTCTAGAAAAATCCATTGCACGCCTCTTCATATTTTGATTGAAAGGACGCCGGGTATATTTCAACAAGAAGAATGAGACACCGAAGCACAGACGCGGAAAGCAGACTGCTTTAACCAGTGTGTAGTGTGCCAAGACGAATGGATTAAGAAGATGACGAAACTTGACCTACAGCCCTGAGTGAGTACAGGGTGGAGGAGAGAGGTGTTCCTGTAGTATAGCTCTAGCTGTCTGAAACAGATCCAACCTTTCAACAAAAGCCATATGACTGCAGCCACAACCCAATGCGGTCATGTCAATGCAAGCCATCTCAAAATGGGTCTGTTGGTCCAAGTTTAATTTTCGAGTTTGTTTTTCTTTAGTTCTTTAATGGAAACCTGGGAAAGACATCCACTCCATCCCTCCTTTTGTGCAAGGAATTGACCCCCCCCTTTACCTGTTTTCTTCCTTGTTTTTCTTTTTATTCCATCTAGTTTTCCTCTTCATGTTATATTCTACCTGACTTTAAATACCTACATTTTATTTTTAATGTTACAGTGCTTCTTTAATTTTTTTTTTTCAAATTCAATTTTAGTGGGTTTTAAATGTAACTCAATAATTGCATTTTTTGTAGAGCTGTCCTTGCATTGATATGGATTTTCATTGAAATTGGTTATCCTGGAATGGCTTCAATTGAAAGAAATTTGATGAAACGTCTGGATACCATCCAATACATAAATAAATATAAAACTGGATTGAAAGATCACATAATTAATAGTTCACACCACAATTGTCTGCCATGGATAAACATATCAAAGGAAAACCAATCGCAGCAATCGGATGAATTATTACAAAAAATAGAGCAGTGTGTCTGTGATCAAATAAATTAGCTGTTGGCAAAGTTAACACTTATTTTCACTGATGTTCAATACCAAATCTGGGTTTGAGTATATGATCAAATATCTTCCATGATTAACTGATGTGCAAATTGGTGATAATCATGAAGGACGAGCAGAGTTCATACAGGAACTCCATGTTACTGTATGTGATTTCTGTTTTGGGAAATGACTCCTGGAAAACATTGCTTTGGGCTGAAAGGTTGATGGGGGGTCAGTTTTATAAAGACTCCAATCCAGAGTGACTGTATGAGTTGAATATTCCTATGAAAGAAATGTACCTTCATTTCCACATTCAATGTTGTGTTCTCACTTGTTCATAAAAACAATACATTATTTAAAGTATCCAAACAAAAGAATAGGAAAAAATAAAGATTTAAAGGCTTGTACGTATGTATATTGGAATGTGTAGGTGGCCAAAAGTAACCTTGAGTCCTTCGCTTATGGCGTGCAGTCAAGATCCATTGTGCCTCAGCTTAGCATAGGTGTCCTCTCCTCCCATCCCCCCCCCCCCACTGGTCGACATAAGTGTTACTTGTATTCCTAGAAAGCGGATGAGTTCCTATTATTCCGACTTGTTCAGACCACGGTCAACCAAAGGTTTACAAGTGTTTACTCAAGAAATTGCACAGGTCTCTGAATTCTTTTTTCAAATTGGCATGTGGTGTTTCATGTGTATACAGGTGTGCCAATTAATGATGAGATAATACTTTTTCCAGCTGAGAATTGAAATATATGGGTGTTGGTCATGGTATGAGCAAAGGAACTGAAAAAAATACATTTAAAAACAAAAAAAAACAATCAGTTCCTTAGATATCTATGTGCTTGCCGACTGCTTTAGAGGAACAAAACTAGTGCATAGTAGGTCTCGCAGGGTCGGTGCCCTAGTCCAGGGCTGGACTGGGAACCAAAAGAGGCCCTGGAAATAATGTTCAACGTGGCCCCATACTACACATTTTCAGCAACGCTTTTCCTATGTGGAAATAAAATAGGTTATCACACAAAAGAGGCCCCGGGTGCAGAGGCCCACCGGTAAATCTCCAGAGTTCCCTATAGGGCAGTCCACCCCTGCCCAGGGTGCAGAGGACTATCGGGAAATCTCCAGAGTTCCCTATAAGCCAGCCCAGCCCTGCCCAGGATGCAGAGGCCTACCGGGAAATCTCCAGAGTTCCCTATAAGCCAGCCCAGCCCTGCCCAGGATGCAGAGGCCTAGAGGGAAAGCTCCAGAGTTCCCTATAGGGCAGTCCACCCGGCCCAGGATGCAGAGGACTATCAGGAAATCTCCAGAGTTCCTTATAAACCAGCCCAGCCTTGCCCAGGATGCAGAGGCCTACCGGGGAATCTCCAGAGTTCCCTATAAACCAGCCCAGCCCTGCCCAGGATGCAGAGGCCTACCGGGAAATCTCCAGAGTTCCCTATAAGCCAGCCCAGCCCTGCCCAGGATGCAGAGGCCTACCGGGAAATCTCCAGAGTTCCCTATAGGGCAGTCCACCCATGCCTATTGCATCTACTCGATGGTTTGTTTACGTTAATTGACTCTAATCACTAGTCATGCCAAGAATCTTCCAGTGTTTAGAGATGATGGGTATGACATTACTTGAAAGTTACACAAAGCTTTTAGGCATACTATTTTTTTTTTAATCAATGGTTTTAGTGTTGATGTTTGTGTCCGCAATGATTGGGGTCTTTTTGCACTGCAGTAATCTTCCACCGCAGCATTTATTCAACTCTTGGTTTTCAAGGATCTTTTCTTTCACATTGAAATGCCTCGTCCTCGCATGGATCCTTTTATGAATATTTGAAAACGTATAAGATCTTGTATACGCTGCGGCGGCTCTCCATGACCAGTACAGAATCATACAACACTTAGTCAGGGGGAGTATTTCGTCATATAACCATGTCCCCATTTTTTCTTAAACCTAGGTAATCCTGGTTCGGGGGCTACTTTGTTTCTTGAAGCTGTTTTTTAATGCACTTAGTGTTTCATCTCCATCATCGATAGTCCACTTTTAATTTCCAGCACATGTTTGATTTGAAAAGTTAAACTTTTAAAATTTCATTTGTGAATGTAACCCGTCTGCACAGGAAGCTCACGTGATCTTCACTGATTATTTTTGTGTCATGCAACAAAGAGGGAAAATTCATTAACCTTAATTCTTTTCTAGCAAATAGTTGTGCTACCCTCAGAAACATGTGCGTCAGCTGCCTGTTGACTGATTTTGTTTTACATACCTTAACACACATGTAGAATAGCGGCGTTACTGACCTCGAAGTGTCCTAGCTCAAAACCTTTAAATTCACCATTTGATCTTTTATTTAAAACAATCTCTCTCCTGTGGGCTGTAGGTGCATGTTGCAGGGGCCCTCTGACCCCAGTATTACCACAGCTAGAGTTAAATGGGCAAAAGATATGAGGGGCGTTTCCTGATCAGTGGGCGCAAGTCTGCACATGTTCTTAGGGGGGCGATCGCTTAACTCATGGCCCGGATGAATCCAGTTGGAACTATTAACAGAGCTTACATTGCATCACTTACAGCGGGGATTTGATAAAACTGGGGTGCAGTAAATCTGGCTTAAATATGCTGCCCTTTTGCAATATTTTGGAATGCCCAGTAGCCAAGGAGTTTTGCTTCTCCGTGCTATTAAAATCACTGGATATCGCTGATCCCTCTTTGCCATTTCAGTTTATCGTCTTAGTTACGACGCCTTTTAATAGTTTTCTTATGGACGTTTCAAAATAGTGTCACAGGTGGCTCAAAGAATGCCCCAATTCTCAGAGACAGTTCGAGGGTGTTCAAAAGGTCCTTAGGCCGTCCGTTTCTCTCTCTTCTTGTTATGGCCCTCCTTCCTAACCCAGGCGTCCGTAACCCCAGGTTCGTGCTACCGAATATTGACCCACTACTGTCTAAAAATGCCTTGTACTACTATGGATTCCTGAATGTCGTGTTGTGAAATCAAAAAGAAGATATCGAGGCTGAGTACCCCAAAAGGAAATACACCAAACGCGGGTTACAAAGAAAGATACAGAGATCTTTATTCTATAACTGAACAGTTTCAAAGGACAAAGCAACAGATAGCTATCAGGCCCTCAGTACAACACAGCGAATTCCAGCCCTGTTCGGTGTGCTTAGTGAGTGGGACTGTACATTAGAATAGTCGCACCTTTTATACAGTCCAAAACATGATGTCCAGCCCACCTACAAGTTAATACATCACGGATCTAGGGTTCGTGCCGAGTTCATATCTTAATTTATGCATCTATATGTTTAGGGGTTATTCCTAGTACATTCACAACAAGTTACAATAGCAACAGTGCTTCTTCGGATTTCACGTTGAGCCTTCACATACATCTTTATACAATGCAGTTAAACAAGTGTTCACATTTCAGTATTTGACTACATTATGCTTAACATGTGCTCGTGGATTAGCTTTGTTGGCACAGGTAATCCTCTATACACAGGTCGACGAAGGACAAGGTTCAGTACATGACCCTAACATTTGGCCTGCAGGCAGTTTATACATTAACTTGTATGCAGAGGTCAAGACGACCATGTTACATTCAAAACGACACTGTCCACCATCTTAGAACACAGGGTGACTTTAGAGAAAGAATCTAAAATGACGGATGAACCTAAAATCGCGGCTATTACTGATCTAAGGTCAGGACCTTGCAACGCGAATTTCCTCGCAGAGCGACTGGACTTAGGCCAATATATACAGTAAAGGTGGCACGATATAATTTCCCATTCGACAGCGTGACTAGCCTTCCTAACAGTCACTACTCTATAGTAACTGTTAGTGTCTAAAGGTTTGGGAATTGTGCCCTGCAGACGCCCTATATGACTTGCGTGCTCCTTTCATGCTCACTCTCTCCCTTGTGTTTTTCCTCTCTAGACTCCCTCTCCACTCTCACTCTCTCCTCTGACCCTCTGATATCTTTCACAATTTCTAGGTCTCGCCTCAACCCTTTGATGTTAATCCCTCCTACTAACTACCACTGCCGCCTCCACACTAGAGCACCCTCCTCCACATTATAGCTCCCTTTTCCGCCTCCACACTGCTACAACCCCCGCCTCCACACTGCTACAACACCCAACTCCACACTGCTACACTCCTCCCCTCCAACTACACATACTCCTTTCACTCAAACCATCCACTTCACAATCACCCCTTACACTAATCTTTCTAACCACACGTGCCACAACATCATACAGATGCACACTGTAGTACCACTTGTACTAGACATCCAGTACCTCAGTCTCCAAAGAAATGCCTCCATAATCCATTGCTCCTTCATTCCACCTGCTGCTCTCTTGGTCTGCCACCTATTCCTCCTCTGACCTCACCCAAACAAACCACAACTTCCTGTTTCCTAGGTCGGCTTTTATCCACACCACTACCCTCTAGTCTGCTGTCCCTGTCCAATCTGGCCCCATCTTCCCCACAACGGATCTGTTATGATCAGCAAAGTTTACAGATAGTGGGCTAAGCCCCGCCCACTTTCTCTGCACAGGCCCAAGGTGAAACAGGGATGCCGGATCAGGAAGCTGAATGTCCAAATTTGTTTTAGGCGCCCTGGTTCGTGCCTCCCCTACAGTAATTAGCAAAAAGAAGGGATGGAGTCAAAGGCTACCCTTGTCATTGAAATCATAGAAACGGGGAATATGCGTAACGTACAGATTGTCAAAAGACAATGTTTGCGTATTGCTTCAATCTCAGCAATACATGAAATAAAATTCACCGATGATTTACTAACACACCTATCTGCACAATCTACTATTGACTGTACGTTATGCATATTCCCTGTTTCTATGATGGCATATGTACCTTTGCTTCAAGTTTTATATCTGTAAATAAAATGCCTTTCTCTTGTTTGTAAATATCCCTACTCCCTTATGTTCCTTGGAAGAGCTAGCTAATACATGTTACACTAGCTCCACTGCTTAGAAAGGACGACCACCTTGAGCATCAATGACAAGGGTAGCCTTTGACTCCATCCCTTCTTTTTGCTAAGTCTGCTTTAACCCTCTGGAGTCAGGCCCCCTTAAAAAAAGGGTCCCTGCCCTTATCTTACACATCCCCTACAGTAATTCCAGTGTGCGTGTGTGTAAAGGGGCATGTACTCCTTGATTTAGTCCTTGGTGGTCTACGGTGTTGTCTACCAGCTGTGGGAAGTTGGCGTGTGTCAATGAAGGGCTGCTCTGTGGGGTGTTGCCTAGGTTTTGATTAGAGTCTCTGAAAAAAATAGAAAGACACTGGTGGGCATCCAGTATAGGAGGCATGGTGTGACGAGCTCCTACTGCAAAGACACATGCTGGCACAAGGGAAAGGGTCTGGCTATGACTTTCCCCCGTAGCCCCCCCACTCTGTTCTCGGAGGGATTCCCCTCTGGACAAGACCAGGGTACTGGCCTTTTCACAGTATAGTTATTCTGCATTGCTTCTCACTAAGATGTGTTTTCTGTAGATTGACAAGGGAGCACTGTTGCTGTTGGGGTGGCTCAGTAACTTGACCTGGAGTAGCAAACGTGAGGTGGCTTGTTGTAGCCTGCTGCTTACACTACAAAAACCCTGGAAGGTGGGGGCACCGTTGCGTATGTATTTATGATACATTGATTCTGTGTGCATCTCTACTCCAGGGTGTGGCCTATTTTATTGGTTATTGTATGCCTCGGTCCTGAATTTAAGCCTTTAATACGCTTTGTTTACCTACTGACAACAAGGAAGTACTGGATGTTTGCAGATTTAACTATACAACCATTATCATTCTATGTGATAGACCAGGGCACAACATGTGCACTCTCCACTAGCCATTGGCTAGTAAGATATTGTGTGCTGTGTGTATGTATAAGATTGAGGTGACTAGCAGCTTGCAACTTGAATGTGTGCCCTGTGATAGAAAAAGATGTAATGTACTAGAGAGACATATTTGATAGCTGTATGGACCATGAGTTCCATCTTTTTATGTCCTTTCCATTCATGTTGCCACCATGGGCTTGTCACACAGGGTCAAGCACTCCTTGCCTTGGGGACCACAAACATGACTTTTACATGTAACTTTACATGGAAGTAATAGAGCCTCCTTGGGTCTGAAGGAGTTGTAGACCGGTCTTTGTTCTGCGGTCGACTGTGTATCCGACAGGATCCCTGCCGTCCCTCTGCTGATGGATATGCCTTTGCTTTGGCAATGTTGTTGTAGATCTGCTGAAGTCAAGAGAGAAGTCAATGAGGCAGAGAACCATTTATTGGTGATGGTCAAGATGTGAAGAGACTACAGCAAAACAAAAGAGGTGAAGGCTGGAAGGTTTAGAATCAATTGAAACCCCTGGCATTGCTCTGGGCAACCCTCCAGACCATCGTTATTCACCTGCCAAGCCGTTACAAAAGGGGAAAGACCATATGAATAGCCGGTTTGGTCCCACTCCAAAAGGGCTGGTCCAGCCGGAACTGCTTGGTCACATCCCTTCTGTAAGGGTGCAGAAGTACTAGTGTAACACAGTGGTGGCATGGTGATTGGCAAAGACTGTTTTTCAGGCAAAAATAAAGTGGAAACCTATCCCTCCCTAACTCTCACAGGGGTTTCCCTGACTTTACTAAGGAACTAAGGAATCTGTCAACACTGTCGTGTCAAAATTCCTACTTCTATCCCTCGCACTTGTAACTCGTAAGAAAAGTGTAGTGGTTCTTCTTGGTCCAGTAGAATGAGTCCTTTCTTCTGGACAATGAGCCACAGTTCCAATCGTAGGGGGAATTTCACCTGAGAGAACCACTCCATTCTCCAGGTCTCAGTTTCCTTCCTGTAAGATTTTGTTTCCAATTCAAAAGAAGAAATTCCAACTCAAACATCCTTCCTTATTGACCAAAGTTTCGTTTCACTATTGTGTTCCTGGAAAATGCCTCCCATCTCCACGTGTTTGGTTCTTGTGTCTCCACAGTGCCAGGGGAGTGGCTCCCTTCCCCTGGTCTTCTCCCGTTTGGCTTCACGGTTCACAATCTTCACTATTTGGGGTCCTGGAGAATGCCTCACTAGGTATTCTATTCTCAATGTTCTCACAGTGCCAGGGGAATGACTCCCTTCCCCGGGCTTTCCTTGTGATTGGTTTCACGATGCACAATCTTTGGGAAAACCACCAGGAGGTATTGTTTCCTTCTCCTGAGGTTTCTTGGCTTCACGGTTCACAACAGCTGGGGGCGGAATGACTCCCTTCCCCAAGCCCTTCTTAGACTTTAACAGACAGTTCACACTGCCAGTGGGAAATCCTCCTTTCCCCTGGCCTCTTTGCCCTTTCGGCTTTCACAATTCACAGTTCGATATTACCAGGCAGAATGCCTCTCTTCCCCTGGTTTTATGTTGCACTTCAAAAGTTCACACTTCACATGAGTTCCCAGTCTTTTGGGTCCCAGACCTGTGTATTCTTCCTGTCTTTGTGCAGTAACCCTGGTTCACTTTCCCGCCAGGTACTGTGACAATGAAGATGACTTGGGTTGATCTTCAGAAAAGGGTGCGTGCCCAGACCTATGGGATTCTCCCCTCTTGGTGCTGCAGACCTGATTTACTATCCTGCCAGAGGTACTCTGACTATGAAGATGACTTGGGTTACTCTTCATAAAAGGTTGCAGGGTCCCAGACTTGTGTTAAAATGCTTGTCAGCCCTTCTGGAGGCCCACCAGCCCTCCCAGCAACCCAGGTACCTGAAAAGGGCCTGCTGGTGTTCTTAGGCTGTTGCATGCTCTCCTCGGTGTCCTTTTGGGCCTCTCGTGGCCCTGCTTCTTTCTGGTGTGCTGCAACATCTACAACATGTTTTCTTCCTTGTGGGCTACGCGTCTCCTATCGACCTTGCATTCCCGCTACTCCTTGTGTCTGGACACCTGCTTCTCCGTGGCTCCGGTCGGTCTTTCCACAGCAGATTGGATAGGGGCAGCTCTGCCTGTAGGGCAGCGTTCCCAGCAACAGCTTCACCTGATCTCCGGTCCGCTTCCCGTCTCGCGGTTTCTCCAGGCAGGGCTTCTCTCTCCTTCCTGGTTTCCCGCTTCAGTTTTGAATGGGCTCTGCCCAATCGGGTAGCGAGAGTAACTAGACTGTAATTCACGTTCACGTAAGTGCTCTCTATGCTTCTGCACTTCTTCTTTGTCCCAGTACTGATCTTGAGGTCTTCCAGGGAGTCAGTTGCTCTCTCCCTCGTCTCAGGACCTAAGAGATCCATGTCCCTTGAGGAGTCCACGCTCTTCCTCGTCCCAGTACTTCATATATTGGTGGCATGACAAAAACATATATAGGAACACTAGTGAAAGTGTTAGTGTAAGGGGGTGGGAAGGTGTGTTGGGATTAGGTGGACTATGAGATACCATGTTCGCCCCAGCTCATCCCTAATCAATAGGGGGCTTCCTTCCCCATGAGTTCCACCCACTGGGTACCCCAGGGGGACAATGGGGGAGCAGCCTCACCGCCCTGGTGTCATGAGAAGGGGCTCCCCCTAGGGGAGAAGGGACGACATCTGAGGATTCGTCACACTCGTCAATCCTAATTCTGTGTTGCTGACATTCCTACCTGCGCACCTTGTGTTCAGGAGGGCTGCAAACAAGATGTATTACTTTGCACAGGACACTTAGCAGGCACACGTCAGACAGTTCTGTGTAGGTAGCATGGGTCTTCCTTGTGCTACTGCTGACAATTGTATCCCATAGTGTGCAGTTGCCATCTTTCACAGTATGCTTTCACATTATCTATAGGTTGTCTTCAGTGTCGTACATCAGGATGGGTCACGTGTACCCTCTATTCCCAGGTATTTCATTGCATTTTTCATCCACTTAATTTGCCCACTCGGCGTCTGACCTTTGCTTCATCCAGAGGACATGGGAATAGCTTCGGTCTTGTCCGTATTCACCTTGCATCCAGATGTTGTACACATCAAGGACGGATGCTAGAGGATCTCTGGGTTTGTTAATTAGGGTTAGCCCATCTCCAGCATATGCTAGCAGTTTACAGTAATTGCCCCTAAAAGGTACCCACTCAATCAAATTTATCTCCCCAAATCTCTCTAGAACAGGGATCTTGCTTTCAGCCTCATTTGTTTGAACACTCTTTTGCCCCATCCGGGACTCTGACTTGGAGGCCCTGGAGTACTGCTGAGAGGTGGTATTGTTGCTGCTTTCACCAGGGTGTACTTGCGTGTCATCAACATATGAGGGGATTTTCAGGTAGAGTACACTGAGCAGGTCCATTAGGTGTTAAGGAGAAATGTTAAATGCGGTGAACGAAGGTCTCCCGGAGAGCTGTGCAGTTAACAGGACTGTTGGGAGGAAGGTATCTGGTCTGGCAGTCTCGCACTCTGACTGCGAATGGCTTGAAAGGCCCGTTTAAGAAAGTGAGCAGAGATGTTGGTGGACACAGTTTGAGGATGGTGTAAGAGGACGGCGTGGCATGCGGTTTTGAACACCACCAAGGAGTGCGCAAGAGTTGGCACACTAAGGGATCCCAAATCTGGGGCATCAAGAAAGAACACCCCACACTAAAATCAGAGCGGTCTGTGTTCCACAGCGCAAATGGAAGTCAGAATGGCATTTATTCTGGACGTGGTGGGACTTGATGTGGGTCTGGGGTTATTGATCTATTGACTCTTTTGAGGACCGAGGGGGAGGTGTCCTAGCAGGCCTTCAGTTAGGAAGAAAGTGTTGGACTCTGCAGCTCCAGGATTTTTTTTTAATGATTGTGTGAAGAGGTTTTGTGGGCAGCTCGTGGATGGTAGCAGCCACTCCAGCTAGGATATCTGCATTGCCTTCAGGGCTGGGGTGACTTGAGCAGCACTGTGTTAAAAGGTGTAGAATCGGGGGCAGGAGGT
Organism: Ambystoma mexicanum; assembly: GCF_040938575.1. Classification (NCBI taxonomy): domain Eukaryota; kingdom Metazoa; phylum Chordata; class Amphibia; order Caudata; family Ambystomatidae; genus Ambystoma; species Ambystoma mexicanum. The sequence continues at coordinate 160,078,462 of NC_090940.1, forward strand.
ATCCCCCAACAGGAGGCGGTCTTCTCACCTAAAACATGTCACTGGTCCTAAAGGGGCAGTGCACACACTGGCATGAGAGTGGTCCTCTCTTCAGTCAGGGCTCTCATATTCTGCTATCCCACTCACATTGGCAAGGAGATTTTATGAAGGGTGAGTACTTGCCCTGCAGGTCTAGCAGGATTTTTAAGAAGTTGCAATGCTGCTGGGAAAGTACTGATGTCACTGCTGAGCGTGGTGTGCTTAATACAAGACCGCCTTTTCCTATCCATGGATAGTGCTCCATTTCAGCAGCAATTCAATTCACTTGCTGCCTAAGCATCAGTTTCTCTTTAGAGAACGATCAATTCCAATTAAAGGAGTCGTCGAAGCGGACCAGAGGATATCATTTATGACAATTTAAACATGCAGTGGTACAAAAGAATTTACATAAATAATGTGTAGCTCATCCATTCTTAACTGGAGTTAAAATGATCAATTCATTAATAATTTGTAACTGCAAGTAGCCGAATGCAAAGCGGCTTGCCAGCCATTAGCACGTTTTGCGTAGGTTCTCTTTTCAAACGCGGGGATGTTTCCCTCCAGTGGCCGCGCTAGACTCAGTTTTGTGGGAGCCCTCGCTGGGTACAGTGGGGCATGGGTGTAATTTTAGGGGGGGGCAGGGGTGTTTGTCCCCTCCCCCAACTTTCATGGCACACCATTGTGTCCCCATTCATTTGGCTGGGGCACCTTTTCTTCAGATGTCATGTCGCCCCCAACGTTTTCAGCAAAGTTACTCCACTGTGCATGGGCACAGCCTGGGTATGATGTTGGTACTACACAAGTCTCCAAGAAAAATGGACCACGTTCCAGACAGAGGTCACATTTCATGCCAATGGGGCGTGCCAAGGAAGTGCAATCTTCGCCCCTCTGTAACCAGTGGCATGCTCTTCACCTTGGTCTTATTATTTTTTGCCCGGTTATATCGCTGCCAACACACCCTCCCATAGCTACGAACATGCCCTCACATGGCTCTGAATAGACCCTGCGCTCCCAGCAGCCCATCATCTATGCCGCAAATCATTGCATCGCTCCTTGCAGACTGGCACAGACCCATGCACCAATCCCACCAGACTCACCCTGATCCCAATACACATTCACACAGAGCCCAGGTGTGGTGCTGCCAGGTTACTCCATGCCATGAGCGGCATCTGACTCCACTCCTGGACTTTGCTTTTACTTTAGTCCGTTGTATTAAGTTGAAGTGACCCAACACCAGTGGTCGAAGTGAGCGGGAGTGGTCGGTAGCGGTGCTCCTATACTTTTTAAAATTACCTTGTACAACTCCTATGCTTTTATTTTAAAGAAACCGTTCCGGAATGGTTTTGTTTTAAAATAAAAGTGTAGGAAGAAGTTGAAACCTTCCCTTTCAGTGCACTGCACTGAACGTTCCCTCAAACAGCAGGTGCAAGTGTTTGTGGGTGTGTATTTTGTGTGGGAGGGGTTGTGGCAATGGGGTTTGTGGGAGCAGGGGCAGGCCAGCAGGGAACATAGTTCCACTACTTCTTTTCGTACACTTCGGCCACTGCCCAACACTACAACTCCCAGCAGGCAATTGATGGAGAAGTAAAATCCCAGCACTGGGACATGGTGTCCTTCCTGACATGGGGAAATCTGGCAACCGTACCCAATGGTATTCCGCACTTTTGCTGAACATTGCACCAAATATGAAGTGTGCTTATTGTGACATGCACTATTTTACTATTTTACCCTTTTTTTTGTTTATTGAATTTATTTATATTTTATATATTTTGATTTATTAATTTTCAACTACTTTTTTACCTCAAACCTATAGATGCAAGTATGTGTATGGTATGTAGAGGGGCCTGGGGGCATAACAGGAGGTGCAGGGGTTTCTTCGCCGTCCTTTGCCTTTTGAGGTAAAAAAGTGGGAAAATCTGGGGGTGAAATAAAGTTGCATTCGAAAAAAATAAATCGAAAAACACTCCTAGATCCAGTGATTAATTTGTAAGAAAATAAGTGCCAGGGCCCAAATATTTTCAGGCACGCTTGTGACGCAGCAGGCGGGCAGTTCCCCACCATTGCTGCCACCACCCACACCTGCTCCCCACAGTGTCGACACATGTGGGGTTAAACTACAGCTGGCACCTGCTCATTGGGGCTGTTGGATGCTCTGGCTATCATTACTTCATAATCAATCTGAGTTTGAGACAATAAGTGCTGGGGCTCAGAAATAAGTGCCGGGGCTGAGCCCTGGCAAACACTCCCACAAATGAAGCACTGCCTAGATCCTACCCAATAGGCTGTCACGCAGAGATCTGCATACCCTCACGCAGTGCATTGTCATATGTGTCCTTAGACTCCCCTCTACATCCCATTTGGCCTGCCAGGCCGGCCAAATGGACCCTTGCATAGCTGTCAGATGAGTACAAAGGCAGTGAATATGGCAAGGGAAATGTGCACAAGATCACACAGTGAATAGCTTTGAGTCAAACTACATGCCCACAGGAACCAAGACACATGTACACTAAAACCCAGGAGTGCCAATAGAGCGTGGCAATAATACAAATATATGAAAAGGGTTGTGGGTTAAGCACTTAGAAGCTTCTTATGGTTACAAGGAAAATCGGCAAGCTGCTTACCCACAATTGCTGTTACAGGTACTGACAGCGCTAGGCCCACGTACAGGGCAAGCAACAACAGTATCTGTGAGCTAACACTCTTGATGGTATTGAATAAGGTAACTTAAAAACAGTACTCACGAGGACGAGAAATACCACTTGAATGTCAGCAAAGCCCACGAACCCTGTTGATCAAACAGGGACCCAGAAAGGCTATAACAGCAACGGGAGGATATCTAAATGCATAAGACTCAAGACTAGGGGCAACTAGGAATAGTGATTACAGAATAGTGAGGAAAACGTAGGCATTCACACAGGAGCTAGCAACAACAGCACACCACACCTAATAATCAATGGGAAATAAATGCAGAAGTGCAAGGGAAGACCTGTAATGGATTCCAAGAGAAAGTAAAGGAGCAGAAGCAGGGAGAACGAAATTACAAAGGCCAACTTCCCCCACCCATCCAAGGAAAAAGACCGGAAGCTAAATCTATAAAGAGGAAAGACCAAAGGATCAAGGTTTACAGCAGCAAAGGGAAAAGTCAAAGAAATATAGAACACAAGCAGATTGGGCTGCACCAAAAAGGAAAGCACTGACAAATGCTGCCTGCAAACAGAGGAAGACAGAAAGGGAATCTAGGAAGCAGAAATCACAATTAAGAACATTCAATTCGAAACCCAGGGATGAGGAACAAGAAATATAAACTAGGAACTGGACACTAAGCTAAGAACAAGGACTAGGGGCCAGTCACAAACAGGAACAATGAACAGCGCTGGACTGAAGCAAACTGAGGCTTTTAAAGCTGCTTAATGAGCACACACCCTCAGGTGTGCTACTTGCTGCACCTGCAGCCGTAGGTGTTGCCTATCCTCCACCCAACCTTGTCCTGCAAGGGTGGGGATGAAACAGTGGGCCAGGCATTCTGGGAAGCATAGTCATTTGATTAAAGCAGCATGCTGGCTGCCAAAAACTTGGAGTGGATCCGGAAGGGAAGTAGCTTGGAAAACAAGGATTTAGGGCTCCCACTTCATCACAGCAAGGAGGCATAAGGTTCGGAAGGAAAGTCCACTAGGGAATATACCCTAAATCATGCCCCCAAGTGGTGGGAACGGGTGCTAAGGGAGCGAATCGTGACAATAGCCTCCAACAAAGCCTCACACAGCCGCACGTTACCGTCGGAGCTCTAAATAGACCTGATGTAGTAGTACTGCCCTGGCCATCTTTATAGCCCACAGTGGACCCCCATTAAGCCAGAGCAGGGCCACAAATAAACACACCCCTGGGGTGAACCGTACATAGCTCAGAACTTGCCCCCCATTATTACCAAGTTTACTCTTGCATCGATTCCAGGAAACATCGCCTACTTTCCTAAAAGGCCCTACTATAACCAAAATGAATTCCCATACAGGCTATGATATGATATGATGGGTTATTTATAACGCACTTAATACCCAGAGGTTAATAAGCGTGCACCCGGGGATCGAATCTGTTCCTCCATGTCATCTTGTTTCCAAGGCGAGCACGTTGCCCGTGAGCCGTCCTCCCGAGACAGGATAGCTCTCTTTTAGCTCCCCGCGTGTCCAGTGGTGGCTGGTGAATGTTTAAATGGGTGTGAATGTGGTGCAAGCGTGCCTAAAAACCCACACTGATTTATTTTGTGGGTAGGGGGTTTATTACACATACATTTCTTTTTTTGAATGGTTCATTTTACAGCTCAGCTTTTTGGATCGGGAACACACTCAACTTGATTTGCCCTGCGTCATTCTCCTTAACTTCAGTTTTGCCCCCACAGCATTGCCAACGCCCCAGACCTGCAGAACCCCTTTATAATGGTTAGCTCACTCTTCCAAGAGGGGGGGTAACTGGTGATTCCCTGATCCGATTCTGGCCCCGAGAATGTCCCTTGAAACAGTGTGCTTAAATTAGGGCGACAAGATTTTCATAATAAAAAACTGGGGTTGGCCACGAACATAAAGTGGGACTGGCCAATAACACCCCCTCCCTCCGACGCTGTTGGGATCCCACAGTAAATCATTTCCATTTCCAGCCCTGCTCCTGGTTACACACTGTTAGTATTTGGATGTGACTGGAAGCATGTTAAAGACAAAGGAGCTATTGCTCTGATAGTTATTACTGGCCCTGCTTTGTGTCCATTTCACAAAGTCTCTGTGGCGCAATCTTGTAATGCATGTGGCTGTTAACTGAAAGGTTGGCGTAGGACATCTATATATTCTAAGCCTACAGCTCCCTCTAGCAGTGACAACAGGCAAGGCTGCGCGAATTGGCATTGTCTCTATGTATCCTAAGGCAACAGCTCCCTCTAGTGGTGACAACAGGCAAAGCAGCTGCATTGGACAAACCTACAGGACAAACATACATCTAGCCTTTTATTATATTGTTAGATTAGATGTACTCACCACATTGGATTGCTGCGGTGTGATGAACTGAACACTGCATCAATAGGAAAAGCACTGTGAAAAGTAACCCCCACAAACTCCAGGTGAAAAATGCTACGAGTGGGCACATATAAATGTCTTGGTGGCGTTCTTGCATGCAGCAGCTAAGGGGCATTCAGTGTTTCCGCCCTCGGGGCAGGATGCGGAGGCACACGCTGGGTGCCCATACCCACCCAACAGGATCCGCATGGCAGGATTTGGAGTTTCCGCCATGTTGGAACAACACCCACTGAACCTCACTGGTTTTGGTTGGTGACACTCCCTTTTGCCCTGAAGGAGATACGCACCCCGTCCCTAGTTTCAAGAAGTCCGGTTTAAAGGTAATGTTGGGCACCCAGCCCTAAACTTGTTTGGGCATCCTCTGTGACCCGCTGTCAGCGCGAGGATGTGGAGATGTCTGGGCAGACATGGGGGCTTTACCTGTCTATGTAGAAATAGTGGGGTACGGCTACACTTCACGTGTAGGAAAGTGGTGGTTTGTGCGCTCTGGCAAATATTTCAAATACTTTACCATCTGATGATTCGCCGTACATGCCATCGCGCCCTCTTCCATTCAATAGAAGCGTGCCCAGTCCTGTTTTTGGTTTTTTTCTTTGCATTCTCAGACTTCTATGTCTGCCTTTCAAACTGTAAATACTTATCTATGAGTCGCAGGATGCAAAGAAAGAAACGGGCCTGAACCTCCCAAATGGAAGGGGGTATCTTGTCATATATGATTGCCCAAGTCAATGGCACCCATCATATTGACCCCAGAAGGATGCCGTAGTGGGTTGACTTGCCAGGACTTGAACCTGTGACCATGTGGAAGCCAAAGCCTGACCCATAGGTCAATAGGGCGATTCCCGAAGGGCCTGCTTGCTCGACCAGTGCAGACCCGTTTTTCTGAGCCAATGGGAGCTCGCTTTAATTGCTGCAATTGGTAGTTCGCACTGATGTTACTGGTCAAATGTGCTTTAGAAGGCACCAGTTCCTACACTGTCTCCCCAATAAATCCTACTAAAGAAATCTGTTGTAAATAGTCGCAAATTATCATTTGTGTCTGTGGACCCCTCCGGTACTTTTTGGTCCCACTCTGGCCCTTTATCGAGTTCAAGCACAGAACCCTTTATTGCCGGGTCTGTGATCTTTGGTTCTGCAGATGTTTTGGACTACAACTCCCATCTGTTTTAGCACAATCAATGGCAAGGGATCATGTGTGTCATAGATCTATTTTTTTTATTATTTATTTACATTTAATATACAAACCATTACATTTCAAATTACGAAAATACAATTAAATAATGTACAAGGCTACAGAAAGGTTGCAAACAATTTAAAATATCCCACCCAAACAAACAAACAAAAAAGAATCGAAATAATACTTAGATCAATAGAAATCAATACATTTTCACCAGATCCTGTCAAAGAAGGACAGTTTGTTTTTCAATTTGTAAATCATCTTTTCCATCTTAGAAAGCTTCTGCATCTCATCCACCCATTCATCAAATGATGGTGCAATCTTCGTTTTCCATCCACGAAGAACTAAGCGCTTGCCCTCAATAGCACCCCTCAAAAGCCATTTCATATGTGCAGAACTCAGTGTCATAGATCTAAACGTCTGGTGAGCCACGGGTGCTGTAGTGAAAGCATTATTCCACCGATCCACAAGCCCGGGGTCGGGAGTCTAATATTTGCAATTGGAAACCAGAATAGTAAAGCGTAGGGCAGGCGTCTGCAAGCTTTGGCTCTCCAGATGTTTTGGACTACAACTCCCATTAACCCTAGCCAGCACAGTCAATCGTGAGGGGGTCATTATAGTTACAGTGCAAAAAGTGACTTGCTACAGGTTGCAGACCGACTTGAGCAGGGGAACAAAACCGTGATCATAGTAGCCTTCTAGGTTAGCTGGCGTTTAAAGGCCCAATTAAACAAACAAAAAACACAAAGCAATTAACCTATTAAATGGTCTTAGTGGCAATTTAGAAAAAAGACTACTTTACTGAATTGTCTGTACACTAAGCTTAAACATGAATGCTAGAAAAAGAGGATCTCCTCTGTACCGGGAGACCCTGTGGCTCTAGGGTATCTGCTCTGCAACACGGAAAAGGGCAAGAAACCGGAAAAACCTGCGTGGTTGTGCCGGTATGGCAGGCAGCCGCACTGAGCCAGTCTCTGCGGCACGGGAGCAGAACGCACACGATGCCACACACGTGTGGCCCGTCAAGAGCAGGCAGCGACTTTGCTTGTAGCGCGTGAGCAAGCAGCTTCTCCCAGTAAAAGAGCTAGGGGCTAATGATCGCTTGCCAAAATGGCTAATCGTCTAGTCTTCTAGGTTTCTACCATCTTTCTGATGTAGGGTATGCTGTTCGTTTTTATTTTAATAAGCATTTGTATTGCGCCGATCACCACCATAGTTCTCGTTACTACGGCAAGGCTTGTCCAATTAGTTGCGTATTGTGCCTCCGCCCGATGTACACCAGACCTGGCATTGCAGGGGAAAATGTGAGAATAAAAGCGATGAGGTTAGAATAGAGACAAACCATTGGAATGTTACGAGGAGGTTTTGTGGGGAGAGCTAGGATTTTGATAGTGAGGGTGCCCATGTAATAATTGGTAGCGGATCAAACCATTGTTCATCGGGAAAAGAGGAATTCTGTTGCAACCAATTTTCCGTTAATATATGTTCTCGTCTATTGAATGCCTAGTACTAGAATTAGTCAACGCATGGTTGTGTGGTGGCATTGAGATGAGCTTAAGCGGGCCCTTGGAGTGCGAAGGCTTCTTTGCCAGATAACATTGTAAGTTTCGTTCCCTGTGCCCAAACAAGATCATCTGGAGTTGCCAAATCAGCTGACAAAAGTGCCAGAACCAATAGCGGTCCCGGCACAAGCCAATACTGAGAACATAAAGGGGAAACTGGGAGGGGTGGATAATCCGAATCCTCCATGAGCCATGTCTCCCAAGCCACTTGATGAGGGATGGGACTGTGTGATCCTTGCTGGGTGCTGTGAATAGAATTTAGTGCAGTAGTTACGATGAGGCTGTCGAATCTTAGCCATGTTCACCCACCTGCGGCAAGTGCGAAGACCATGAGCTCCCTAGCCAACGGGGGAAGACACCTCGGATATATCCTCATGAGGAATCCAATGGCGCGTCCGCAGCTACTCTAGAAGATGTAGACCTACGCAGCCAGTTCAGACGTATTCCAGTAGAGTCCATGGAGGACATTCCTACCTTGCCCAATCTACCAGAACCGCACACGTTTCCCCTTGACCATCCATCTGGAAGATACGTAATGTCAGGTGTATCGCCATTAACCCGGTATGTTGGTGCGGAAACTCTATTGCTCCTGGGACCACATGCACCTAGCTGGATAGCAGCGGAGTACTGTCCCACGGGGTACGAGCATTCAAGATTATCAACATTGTTTAGGAGGGGGAGGGATCTCCGAGAGTAGAGCGCGGGGGTAGAGACTTTGTTGTAGTCCCAGATGCCAGTTGGAGGAGTTCTTTAGAGGGAGGCAATGGGGTGTACTTGAGGACATTTCTTTTTTTTATCAGCACATATGTATTAGTGTCTCCCTGTTCGGCACTGCTCTCTGCAAGGCAGGCTGGTGCCAAGCTCCCCCTGGAATTAAAATTCGAACTGTAGGCGATGACAGTTTGTGCAGATAATGCATGAATCTGATTCATATTTCAGTGTAGGGATGTATAAGTAAACATGTTCTCACTCTGAAATAATGTGCTATGGAGAATTAATTTGTTTGAGTGCTAGTGTTTGTCTGCCCTGGGTCTGTGGGTGGTCTCCTAGTCATTTGAATTGGCACAGTTTGTGAAGCAGTGATGGTGTTGTGGTGTGGTTTGCGGCCTCGGGAGACCTGCCTTTGCCTGTATATTATGCACTGTGATGGTTCTTCCAGTGGAGTTCAGTGGCTCCCCAACCGTTTAGCCGTTTGGTGGGTTATCGTTACCATGGGCGATCATTGGAGGACCCGCCTCCTCTTCCAGAGGATGATGGAGATGGCAAAGTGCGCTTTGGACTATGGCAGAGCCGGCTTGTGTTTTAAGAACTATTGGTGAAGACCCAGCATGCGATGCAAGGCGGTGCTAACCCATTCCTTCGGCTTACACCTTGAAATAGACTAGCCACATTTTGAAACCTCACAAAATAACAGAGGGCTGCCCAAAGATTGAGGCGCGTGCGCAAGCGATGAAGATCCAACCTGACAAGACATTGTATCCACTTTTCAGAATCTCTGAAATGTTTGGTGGTCCAGTGGGAAGTGGCCGATGGTAGAAAGGTGGACCCATTGTGTTGCCTGGTATAGATCCCTTGGAAAACAAGTCAATACTGCAAGGCATTCTATGGTCTAGTGTCTTGCACAGCAGAGACCACCTTGGATGCTTCCGTCGATGCCAGTTAGTCTGGTTCTAGGCCGGAGATCTGACCACCATCATCCGGATATGCAGTTGCCCAACTGCAGGTTTACCAGGTTAGCATTTTTCCCTTTCCTAACCTGACCTTCGTGGGGGTCCCACCCACTATCCCGTATTCCTTCCCTTAACTCACATTCTCCTTGATTACCCACTAGTTCTTTAAAAAAGAAAAAAGTGCAACTGTTACTGACTTTTCATTTTTTGTGACGTGTTCCCTTAACATGCAGATTGGTAACATGTGCTTAGGCTAATCCCCGCATCTTGGGAACAAACTGTGGTTTGAGTGCCCGATAAGATGGCGTCATTTCATGAAAATAAGGTCTCCCCAGTCGCGGACCAGGAGGTCGCCCAGAGTGTTTGCATGCATCCAGCCACAGTGTCTGCACAGCCATCACTCAAATGCCACTTAAAACTATGTCACATGCTGGACACAGGAGTACCACACTCTGGCAAGCCTCTGTGAGACACTGGACCACAACCGTGCATGCTGCATAGAGGATCAACTGACCACATGCACAAGAGCACCACATGCATTCCTCGTGAGCATGCCCTTTACTAAGGAAGTGCAGCGTGCCATTTATTGTAGGGTTGTGCTCGTGAACGGGTAGAACAATCCACTCCTACCACACGGGAGGATAGCTCAGGGGCAACGCGCATCTCTTGGAAGCAAGACGGGTTCAATTCCTGGGTCTGCGCTTAGAAACCTCTGGGTATTAAGCGCGTTTTTATAACCAATTAGAATTAGCTTTGTCTGAGCACTGACATGGGTGGGCCACAAATATGGTGGTGTGGCAGATTCGTACCCCTGTTAGTGCCTGTTCTGCATTCTCGTACACATAAATGTGCTATTTTCTTCTAGTGTTTGTTGCGGCACCCTCCTCTCGGGAGGGCGGGGAGTGGGGGGGCTGCATCATTGTTGCACCACCACTACCAATGCTGTTCGATTTTGGATTATGTGCAGAGTCCAATAAATATATATATATATATATATATATATATATATATGTGTGTGTGTGCGCGCGCGCACGTACACGTGCTCTGTCTTGCCTTAGGTAGTGCTTCATTTGTAAATAAGTGCCAAGGCCCAAATATTTTCTAGCACTCCTGTGACACTGCTGCCACCACCCATGGCTGCTGCCCACAGTGCCGACATATCTGGGGCTACACTATAGCTTGCACCTGCTCATTGTGGTTGATGGATGCACTGACTTTCACCACTTCATAATTAAAGTGAGTCGGAGACAATAAGTGCCAGGGCTGAGCCTTGGCAAACAGTCCCACAAATTAAGCACTGCGTAGTAAGCTTGCGCAATGGAGTAAACGGGCATGGGCCTGATCCGGGCACATGCTTCACTGGCTGTTCCACATCGCCAGGTGCAACCACATCGTAGGCATCTTTTCATGCCGTTTAACCAGTGATTGGTTACCAAGAACCACGCCTGGCCTGGGTGACGAGTTTGCACGCCGCATACAGCGCTGACGTTCTGAGTTTCACGGCGTTGGTTGCTGATTGAAGATACTAAGCCCAGAAAGGGCAGAACAGCGGATCAAATACGGCTGCCCCATCCATTTGTGGTGCATTGCTTATTTTTGTTTTAAATTACCAGGACCAATACCCTTTCACGTGGTCATGCTCGCTTACTCCAAAGATGGCGTCCCTTCTTGTTCTGGCCTATCAATGTAATGTTACAGCAAAATGACTGCTGACACAATTTACCTTAACATGAGGTACCACCGGCTGCAAGGTGTGCCGAAGGGCTCATTGGCAGCAAGCGGACATAACCAGCATGGTTCCTGCTTGCCCAGGTGTTTAGTCCAGGGTTGTCCAATTCCTGGCCTGGGGGGGGGGGCGGAATCCCGACTGATTTTCAGGATAACCCCTCATTAATATTTTAGTGGTATGCGTCATGTAGTAGCCAGTTGATGCTCTTAGCTGTTGACACCATTTCTGTGTGAGGTTCCAATTTATCCCCAAGGTAACAGCTGGTCCTCTGCCACATCTGGGAGCCTCAGGTGCATGTGGCATCTTCCTGCTGGCCAGTCTTCTTGGTCGCCATTTGGGCGATGGCTGGATCCTGGTTGGCTGTTGCCGTCTGTGGTGTCGTGCCACCAGGTTGAAGTAGAAGAGGCACAAGACTGGCAATGGCTGAGCCGTATTCCCATCTGGTATGAAAGTGTGCGGCTTGGTTTTTCCACAAATCTTTGTACTTGATTATTAATGGTTGTCTGCCCTTTGTACTTGTGGGCCTTTACACATTTGTGTTATTGTTTGCCGGTCCTGCTGTATGTGGGGCGTGTGTAATCAATCAATCAATTTTGCCGTTTCTTGGAATTTGGCTGTATTTTGGAAATAGATATTTTTCAGTACATAAGCCTCGTTTAATAAGGGTCAGCAGTGTTGCGCGGTGCCAAGAGAAACCGGGGCAAACACTGAGATTTTGAGGCCCAGTAGCCAGTGCGTTTGCTAAATCATGCCCATTTAAAGCTAATGTTAGGCGCTGTTACAAGAATCATACAGGAACTTTGACTCGAAAAGAGCAATGTTGGTGTAAATATAAAGAAAAGGTAGACGATTAAACATGTTTGAACAAAATGGCGGCCATTTTAGTTGCAGGGAACAACCTTGCAATTTTGATCACTATAAGGGTGATTCCGGCATCTAAAAGGGACATTTTATGATGAGATGTCAAACATTTGGGGAGTGTACAAGGCTCAACCTGGCCCATGACAGAAATAGTGTGGATGATGCTTTTGGCCCAGGGGCAGGCGATCCTCTAGGGACGGCGGCACCACATCTTTCGCTGGATGTCATATCTTTTTTTTTCTTTTGATTGTTAACAGAGAATCCTCTCTTCAGATCTGTTGTGGTCTCTCCTGAGACCCGCCATCTTTGAAGGCTACATTAGAGGAAGCAGATGCGCCGGGTTGACTTTTCCCATGCGGCTGCCTGTGATGTGCGTAACGCGCGTGCCCAGCAGCGTCCATGCGTAGTCTTAAAGCAGCGGCACCTCGCGACTATATTTTTGGAAAACAGAATGGATGGCATGGGGCAACCCAAACCGTTAATAGTCCTTTTGCTTCCAAGGTGTGCTTGCACCTATGTGGGCAAAGAGTCTTCCAAATTGCATGATGTGTGACCTCAGAGCAGACGTTCTGAAAGTTCTAGCGGTGCTTCCATTAGATTCAAGATTTTGTTTTTGAAAATAAAATTGACTGTCGCAACCAGAGTTTGCTGGCTGTTTTTAATCAATGCCAGTTCAGGGTCCCAAATTTCAGGGCGCCATAGTTCCAGATTCCAGTAAGCAATTGGAGTGATGGTTCGTATCCACAAGGTCCCGCAGTGCCAAAGTCCCACTGTTTAGGACTCCATAGTGCCAGAGCTCACCAAAGCCAAACTCCATACCCCCTTCAGAGCCCATGGACGTGGCATACTGTACGAATTCAATGACGCGGGATGGGTGCTGTCCCAGCCGCCACTCAACGCCTAAACTAAAGGGGTGGGCATTGAGTTTGGATTTAAGAGGCAGGATGTCAGACAAGTGGGCATTTATTTCAAAGCCGACAGCCCATTACCTAGAATTAGTACCCGGCGAGGGACAATCCGATTGTTACAATCAATCTGATTGACCCTCGCTGAGTCGTTACCATGCCAACAAAGACTCATCTGTTCCGTTCTGCGCACCATTGCGTCCTTCCCTTTCAACGACTGGATGTCATCGAATGGGAGAAGGGACTACATGTAGTCCCTTCTCATTGATCCTTGGCAGCCTTTTTTTTAGTTGGTTTTATTAGCTTTTTTAGCAATTTATTTAGCTTTTTTTTGTTGCTTTTTTGCTTTTTTTTACACATAGTTTGTCAACTCTAGTAGAATTACTATTATTATCCCGGTACTTCGCTTGGACTTGTAACTCTCGCCCCGTGGGCATTACCCAAAGAAGTAATGCCCCCCCACACCCCAGAGGCTGCTTTTGGCAATTGGGCCAATATCTAATCCACGGCTTTCTTCTGGGCAGGGTATAGTATGTGCACATTGGAGCATACTAACAGACAGTAACCTGCAGTTGGGTAGGTGCTGGCAGATGTTTGCCCTAGAAATAAGGGCAAATGAGGGGGCGGGGGCTTAAAATCCACGGGCAGCCATTGCACTGCACTTTGTGACAGAGGCCACCTTTCAGTGAACTGAATGGCACGGTTAACTTCACAACGCCCTGTGGTCAGGCAGGGTCTGAGGTTGCGGGGCCACCTTAAGCGCTTAGATGGGGCTGTTTGTGTCACCCACACCTGGATTATCAAAATATTGTCTTTTCTAGAAAGCTGATCTTTTGTTTTGGTCTATGCTTTGGGAATTTTTTTCCAAAGAGTTTCAGCGATTCCATGTTTGTTTTCATAGGTTTGAGGATGGAGGGGGGAGGGGTCTTTTTTTCAATTGGTATTGCCGATGTGAACGGAGGATAGCCCAGGGCAACGCGCTGGTCTTGGAAGCAAGACCACACAGAGCAACAGAGGTTTGAATCCCAGATTCGCACTTAGAAACCGAACTCAGGTATGGTATTAGGTGCGTTATAAAAATACAATGAAATAAATAGTATTTATTTATTCATATTTTAAAGCACACAACAGCCCGTGGCTGTTAATAAATAAAAAATAATAATAATTAATAATACAAATAATAAAAAATAATAAATAAAAAATATCAACTGTCCAAACGTAATTTAGAAAACAGTGAGGCATTGCTTTGGGCGGGCTAAATTGGGAACACGTCGTTTAAAATACTCTGCTTCATTGTTCTTGACCTTTAGAAGCCTCCCTTTTTCCCCCAAACAAGCAGGGCAGTGAAGCACGCCTGACTTGATGGGTTACACCTGCTTGAGTGTTCCCTGGAAGGACTTCCGGTGCTATACCACTTGCTCTGCCCGTTCCATTCCCAGCTCTGTTGGTTCAGTCAACTCTAGTCCCTTTTGTGAAAAGAAGAAAACTAATGGAGAACTTAAAGCGTTGTCTTTGGGACATTTGTTATAATCCCTTGGCTGCTATATGTGGGACAGTGCTGCATGCCGGAAAACTGAGACAGCGTTGCATTCTGGGATAGTGAGTCCAACTTCAGCTGAACTGAGAGAATCATATGCTGAGGGAAAGAAAATACGTTGCATGCTGAAATCACTCTGCTCCTCAGCCATTTGCAAAGTGCATGCTGTGTGCACGAGTCGCAATATTATTTGTATACGAGGTAGGACTTTATCACAAAGGCGAGCGCCAATCCTGAGCACTCCGAATTTTAAAGAATAGCTTTAACTTTATCTCAAGACTGTCTTACTGTTTTATAACCATATAAGCGGGGGAACCACTGTTCTCCCTTTTGGCTTGTCTGACCCTTTTTCATCCTTTCCACAAAACAGTGTGACTCAGTGATGCATGAAAGAGTGGCAGGAGGGATAGCTTACCCGTCCAACCCTCACTCGCCACTGACTCTTGGGGTGTAGAACATTTTTTGAGCAGTCTGAGACTTGACTGTTACTTCTGTGAGAGCCGCCAGAAGCCCCCCTTCCCATGATGAAAAGTGACTTAACCTCTCCTCCAACAGTCTCCCTCGGCTGCAAAACTTTTTTTCAATTTTTCAATTTGTTTTCAGCTGCACGCCTCCAATGGGCAGCATTGTATTACTGGCTGCAGCACACACGACAATTGTGACATTGGCCCGTTTTCAGAATGATTCGGCTCCCTTAAATTTGAATGTTGATTGATGTTCAAATGTAAGCCTTCGTTTGCATAAGAACAAGATGAGTCCGTTTTGTCAAACAGTGACTCTGAGCAGGTAGCTTTTTACCTCCAAAGTGGGAGTCGCCACTTTGCCAATCTAACGACTTATTTTCAGTAGTTAAGTCGTTCTCAACATCTACTCTTTTTACCACTACGATTGCAGACATCTGTAATGTTATTGCCTGAAGTGCCCTGAGTGGGCCAGGCATCATGGCGACCCATCTGCTTGCCCTCTCTGGTCCCACTTTCCTGAATTCCCGGCAAAAGAGGTATCCAGGGCAGCAACCTCACTCAGGTCAGCAGCCCCGTCGGACCCTGTGCCACTAAAAGTCCTGAAAGAAATCCTGCCCGTGATCTCTTCTCGGGTTACGGCAGCAGTTAATTTCTCTCTCCAATTGGGCGTCATCCCCACCAACCTTAAGCAAGCGGTTGTTATTCCGCTGCTTAAGAAACCATCATTGGACGCTGCAATTTTGGCCAACTACCGGCCCATCTCACTCCTCCCTTTTCTGATGAAACTGCTAGAGTCCTTGGTGTCACCTCTTGCTTTCTTCTTTCTTGGAGGCATCTTCTTTTTTTGATCCCTTTGTCGGGCTCCCACCCTGGTCGGGGCACAGAGAGTGTCCTGGTTTCGGTGCTTGAGGATCTCCCCATGCTGGTTGACCAGGGTGGAGTGGGTGCGCTAATATTAGATCAATCAGTGGCTTTCAACACTGTCGACCACTCAATCCTTGTGTCATGCATGGCATCAGCAGGGCTCTTGGGCCCCGTCCTAGCTTGGTTTTTAATCCTTTCCATCTAATAGGGGCCAAGCCCTTTCTCTTCCACCTTTTCTGTCCTCTGTTCACTTTCTTGTGGTGTCCCCCAGGGCTCTGTCATGTCCCCAATGATTTTTAACATCTATATGCAGCCATTGTTTTCCCTCATCCGCTCCCACGGCTTCCGGTGCTACTCCTACGCCAATGACACCCAGATCCTGGTCCATTTAGATCTTGACCAGGCTCGATGTCTTCCCAGCTGTGTGAGTGCCTGTTGGCCGTGAGGGGCTGGATGGGCAGAAACTGGCTGAAATTAAATGGGGACAAGACGGAGATCCTGGTGGTGGGTTCTCCTCCTGATCCTGCTCTTTGGTCTTCATCTGTCTGCCCCTCTGACTTTGTTGTCTTACCCACTCCTGTCACGGTGGTCAAGAACTTGGGGGTCCACCTCAGTTCGTCACTTATCCATGATGGCTCAGGTGAACGCAGTGTGTACATCGGGACACTTCCTTCTCTTCTGCAGGTACTCTGTGGGGAACTTCCCCATCTCCCTATCAATCTTTGCCCTCTGGTTGTCGCTGTGATGGTCATTAGTCCCATCGACTACTGCAACGCCCTGTTCCTGGCCCAACCCATGCGTGTGATCCTTCAGCTGCAAAGTCTTCAGAACCTGGCTTCCAGGGTGGTCACTTCCACTCCCTATAGGGCTCACATTAGCCTGGTACTTCTTGCCTTCCACTGGCTCCCAGTGGCAAAAAGGATTGATTTTAAATCCCTGTGCATGTTGCACAAATCTGCAGGATAAATTCAAGTTATATGTGCCAGGGTGCTCTCTCTTCGATCAGGTGATGCTCTTCTCATGGCCATTCCTGGGTTTCGTCGTCAGAGAATTGGGGGGCGTGCCTTCTCTGTCTCGGCTGCTAAACTTTAGAATGGTCTGCCTACTCCCCTCTGACGGGTTGAGAAACATCTGAGCTTTTGTAAGCTACTTAAAACCTGGTCTCGCAGCACCAGGTGGTCTCCAGACTGTAGTGGTGTTGTTGAAGTGGGGCATGAAGGCCCAGGGAGATGATGGTTTACAGGAGTTCTCGCTGTCTTCACTGAGAACACTTTGGGAGATAGTCGCACAAATGGTGTTTTTTCATCAATTACCCTTCCCTCATCGCAATGCTGGATACAATTCTTAATTATGACACTGCGGCATCAGGTGGTCATCAGTGTGATCCATTCCCTTAACCCCCACAAACAGGATGCAGGAGGCTGTCTCAATCCTGCCATTTTTTTGCATGACAGTGGGCTGCCTGGACATTTTCATGAAATTCCTGCTTGAAAAAATAGCACAGGTCCCTGGAGTTGTATACGTCTCACGAGCGGAGGAGTACAACCTCTCCATGTCCCCCACGGGACTGGCTAACTATTGGTGTAGGTTTTAATGTTTGCCCAACTTCTGCTCAAATAAACAATTACAATAACTGGACTTCTGATGAATATAACACCCAGAGGTTTCTCAGCGCGGACCCGGGGATCGAACCTGTGTTGCTCCGTGTCGTGTTGCTTCCAAGGCGAGCACGTGCAGAACCCCTCTCACATTTCCTCTCTCTATCCGGCTGACCATCACAGACCCTGGACACTGCTGCGAGGAGTAGGTTTCATTAGAGTCACACTTTTAGAATATAGATTTATTCCTCCGCCCCCCCAGCCCCATTTTATTCTGCACACTGGTCAAGGCTTTGCCAGAGCACTGCTGCTCACAGTCCATTGGCTTGTGATAACTTAATAGGTTCTTGTAAACCTATGCTCTTCCAAGGCACCCTGTTGCAGGATTGCGCAGATGTACTTCTTTCCTTCAAAGGTGACTTGTGCATTCCAAAATCTCTTCAAATAAATCATTAAAAAAAATAAAAAATTCCTGATTCCATTGGGGTGTTCGGTAGCGCCTCGTAAAAACGAATTGCAAAATGACGAGGCTGAAAATTCTGATCATTTTTGTTTTTATCGAATTTTTTGATATGTTTGCAATTGTTTCACACTAAATAGATGCGGGTTTGGCCAAGGTAAAAAGAAATGAGGCTGGGGAGGGGGTCCCCCCCCATATTAAAAACCCCATATTAAAAATCGAAAAAAATACACATAGAAATCGATTAAAACGAATTCGGCATTTTCAGCCTTGTTGTTTTAAATTCGTTATTTTAATGTAGATCAGGGCGTTCAACTGCATCAAAGAAAAGGCAGAGCGCAGGCAGCTGCTGCAGTCCACAGGGGGCGATGCAGGCTCGGCCGGATGGCCGAGTGGGCTCCATAAAAAGGCTGAACACTTTCTCGGATTAAAGCTGATTTTATTAAACACCCAAAGGTCCATTCCTAGAACAAACTCAAAATGGAGAAGGTCCAGAGAGTCCCTTTGGAACAGTTGCTACTGTGTCAGGGTTGTCTTAAAAGTTCACAAGGTATGGGGTGCTACCTGTGACAGTCACGTGAGCGCGATGGCCAGGTTCGCCATCGCACATGCGTGATAATAAAGGGGCAGCCTGTAGCGTGGCAGAGCACGCCGGGAACCTGTAACGAGCAGACCTGTATCCGCGTCTTTTCTCAGGAGTGGGAGGGCTGGGCCTGCTCACGAGGGAGTCATGGGGGTGGGGGGGCGGGGCACATTCACTACCTAACACTACCCGTCATGGCCAATCTCAAGGTTACTTTCTCGGGGTCCCTTTCAATTTCAGTTTGAGTGCTGATGGGAAACGACCATCTTCACTGATCCTTGTCGTTCCTGTAGCCAACGCTGTGTCTCGGTCATGCGCGCCATGTAGTAGTCCACCGTATCCTCCACGTTGAGACAGACCCAACTAGGGCTTCCGTCACCAGTTTCCACAGGGTGCCTTCAGAAGACTTCCCCCTTCCTCTTCACTGTCTCTCTCATCCTGCTCTGGTTCTGGGCCTCGTAGATGTACCTCCTCACACTGTGGACTTGGCCCGTTTAGATCCGGGTCCCACTTTTACCTCCTAACCTGGGCTAGGAACGCCCTCTCTTTTCTTACTCTAGCCTCTTAGGGTTCCCCTCCAACCGCATGCTTTCTTGAACTAGCCGCCTCCTTATCTCTTAACCCCACCACCTCATACTGTATCTTCCCCCCTCGTCTCCAACCTTTTCACTCCCCGCTCTCTCTCTCTCTCTCTCTCTCTCTCTCCAAACTACTTTCCTACTCTTCAACTCACTCCAAATGCCTACCGTCAGCTCCTACCCCAAACACCCATGCAGCCAGACTCCGACCTTGGTCTTAAAGGGTGCTGCAACCCCTCTGCTTGGGCTGGGCTTTCTGTGAAGGTCTGCACCTGAGAATGTAAATGGGCCGTTATTGATTTGTTCACCTGTACCTAATGTGCATTTTTCAGGGTCAACCAAGTCTTTAAAAGACTAGTTCGCCATCTTGGATTCTTTCTTGCTTACTGGTGAAGTCCGGAACAGTTCATGGGTACCCCGGAGCATTTCTCTGAGGTTTGACGAGTGTGAGCATGAAAATGCGTTTGTCTTGGAAGGAGGGCAATACCGAGCAACACAGGTTCGATTCCCGGTCCCGAGCTTAGACTGGTCTCCGTATTAAGAGATTCATTAATTACGCAGACTTGCCATGCAGCAAAACTGATTGCCTCTATTATCTGCGCAGACTGACCCAGAGAGTTGTGCAGAAGAATTTAAAGTGCCCCTGATGTCTGAGCAGGATTCTCTTCATGGGGCAGAGAAAAGCAATGTTTTTTTTTCGAGAGTCAAATCTCTGTTGCCTTAAAGAGAGAGTGTTTCAAATTGTATCAACTCCATGGGTTGAGGAAAGCCTTGTGTTAGAGGACAGGGGGTACCTGATAAAATAATCATTGTTAATTTCCAACTCCCTTCTGCCGCCCAAGTAGTGTTGCTTCACTGTGACAACCGCCTGCCCTATGACTGTGAGAGGATGGCCGGGGAATCCTCGACACACCACATACAAGTCCATCATCCACCACCATGAGGAGGCACCTGGCCCCCTAAATCATCCCGCTAGATGTCCCTAGAGTCAGGCAGGGGACGTTATCACAGCGCTGAGGATCCCTTTTTGCTATTGGTGTTATGTGCTCGGCTATTATTGAAGTCTATGCAAAAAGGATGAGAATACTCGTCCTTGGCACTTAAGGGGTTAAGAACTGTTGCATTCCAAGTCAGCGAGGTCAAGAAGTACCATTACGTCTGACCCAGAGTAGGATTATTTTGCTAAAGCTCTTTTGAGGAGTCTGTTGTTCACCAACCTTGGCCTTTAAACCTATTTTGTTAGGAGGCCATGCTGGGTGATTCAGTATTACATTGGCAATGTTACGGTAGGTTTGCTAAACTCCTGGTATGTAGATCCGTTTAGGAGGGCCTGGAACAAGGTTCTTCAACTGCAGACTACAAATCCCATGATCCCTCACCACTGACTAGCCCAGATGGGAGATGAAGTCCAGAGTCAACCGTACAACACTCTTATGATATGAGAGGTTATTTATAACATGCTTAATACCCAGAGGTTCTGAGCGCAGACTCTGGGATCGAACCTGTGGTACTCTGTGCCGTCTTGCTTCCAAGGCGAGCATGTTGCCCCTAAGCTATCCTCCCGAGACACTCTTGGCCCAGCATATCCACCAGTGGCCAGAAGATATTAAACCGGGCAAATCTTTAAGGGACATCACATGACAAGCTACAGTCCAAGGGACGGAAATGATCAAGAATTGACTTGCACTCAATGGCATAAATAGTCACAAGGCAGACACACTCCAAAAACAGATGGAATCAAAGGCAAGCCAGAGGCATGCAAAAAATCTGATCCATCGCAAATCCGAAGGTGGGGGCACTTACATGGATCATGGCAATCGTCCAGCATTCTGGATTTTCACCTCCAAGCTCAAGCCTCTGGATCCTTTGGATTCTGACCTCCAAGCTGAACCTTCTGGATCCACTAGATGCTGACCTCTATGCTCGAGCCTCTGGATCCTCCGGATTATGATCTCTAAGCCCAAGCTTACAGATCCTCTGGATTCAGACCTCTATCCTCCAGCTTCTTGATCCTCTGGATTCTGACCTACAAGCTCAATTTCCTGGATCCTCTGGATTCTGACTTGCATGCGCGCGCTTCTGGATCCTCTGAATTCTGACCTCCAAGCTCAAGCTTCTAGATCCTCTGCATTCTGACATGCATGCGCAAGCCTCTGGATCCTGTGGATTCAGACCTCCTAACTCAAGGTTATGGGATCCCTGCTGCCACGATCATTGTGTATTATGTGCTCCTGATACAGTGGTCTCGATCCCGGAGGTTGTAAAGTGAAATGTATTAAGCTCATTGTGGCATCATGTTTGCATTCCCTGTGGGTGTTTTTTTAATACACTTCACTGGGTTAGCACTCTATTTTCGCATTAGAATGTGATGCTAGTTCTCTGGGCGGGTGTCAGTTTCTTTCCTGTTAAAGTAGATTCTGGGTCCCAGAGCGATTTCTAGCCTTGTGGCAGTGCAGGTGCCGGAGTCCCTTACCTCAGTGATGCTGCATATTGCTATAACAAGGCAATCAATTCTAGGTGCCAGCCTGCCATGTCACCAGCAGGCAGGCTTTCTTTTTGTCCTTCAAGACTGCAAATCCGGCCCCATGAGGGAGTGGGAAGGGGGGAAAATTGGCTGTTCACCTTGGGCGTGAAATTAGTCTTTATGCAAGTGGAACCTCTGGGTTCAGAGTATGCAAATGTTTTCCACTTTAGTGCAACCCTTTAGAAACCTCTGCTTGGTCATTGATCTGCCCGCCATTCACCAGTTGACCATAATTGAACCCACGCTTTGTTGCCACTTGATGCCCCCCCCTAAATGTGGATGCTGTTCTGCACGCCATGTATTGGGATTGATTTCTCTTTTCGCTTACCTCTTAGGAATCCATCAGAGACTGCTGTTCTCCTGTGAGGCCCACAATGAGAGAGGACTGTCTTCCTCCCGCACCGCCATTGCTGAAATCAAAGGTGAGATTTAGAAAGGCTGGGGAAGCTCGCGGGGTCTGTAAGGGCCCAGACGGGCTGAACAGTGGTGCAATAGGAGGCTTCTCAGACGAATTGAAAGCTCTAGCTCATGCTTTGCATCCATATTTTTTGTTTTCATACATTGAATTTTGCAGATTTATCTCTTGGATTACCCTGCGTTTATTATTATTTGTACCCGGCGAGGGACAATCAGGTTGTTACAAACGATCTGATTGGCCCTCGCAGGGTCCTTACCCCGAAAAGGCTCTTCTCGCCGCTGCGCAGGGGTGTTGCTAAGTCTGGAAAGGATCAGGGGCTATGCCAATGTCGGGACTGTCGGGACTCGGGGCTAGCTAGCCTTTTGGTTGTAACTCCTGAGCTTCTGTCCGGGACTACAACCAAAAGACCCAGGACTATAGAAACCTCAGTCCCCCCTAGCAATGCCTCTGCCGATGCGTCCTTCTGCGAGTGGCCGCCATGGAAAGG
The DNA here is from genome assembly GCF_040938575.1 of Ambystoma mexicanum. Lineage (NCBI taxonomy): Eukaryota > Metazoa > Chordata > Amphibia > Caudata > Ambystomatidae > Ambystoma > Ambystoma mexicanum. The sequence continues at coordinate 160,100,954 of NC_090940.1, forward strand.
GAGAAAGGGACTATGTGTAGACACATCTCCCGTTGCACGGTGACCATATTCTTTACTTAGTTTTACTGTTTTAAATGGCCACCATGAAAAGGGAGAATAGACTTTACTTCCTGTTTCACGGTGGCCATTTTTTTTGGTTGCGAAATGCTGGTGCGTCTCGCAAACGAATAAACACACTATTAGCACCCTGATATAAAAGACCAGGCTACTAATAGCAATAAGCCACTCACCGGGGCAGGGTTGGGGGCCTTACTGCATCTGGTAATTCCCCAGGGTCTTCGTTAATGACCCTTGCTTCACTCTGGCCTGTAACTATGGGCCTCGTGGCATTACCTGACACAGTAATGCCCCCTCGCTGCCTCAGGGTTTATTGCTTAATTCCTGCATGCCGTAATCTGTGGGTCTCCACAATTTTGGGCATTTGCCGCCCTAGCCGCAGTACGATGCAGACTGTCCTTGCATGAAGTGTTTCAGAAAGTCTACATGTCCTGTTTTGATGAAATGCGTTTTCCTTGCCTGTTTGGCAGACAGAACTGGATGTGGTACAGTTCCCCATCACACGGCTACTGTAGCATAAGAGGTCATGCCCAGAAGAAAGCAGCAAAGGGGTTGAGGACGAGAGCATCTCTGAGGCCCACAATGTTTCCCTCATTGAGGGTCTTCCCACTCATAGCTTTCCATGAAGCTACTGCCACCCTTAAATCAGGGGACAGCAGGTTTTTCATAGGTTTTGGGGTTACAATGCTTGCCTACCCCTTTTTGAATGGCACAAAACATTAGGAGAAATCCTGCACAGATAGTTGACAATGTAATCGAGTGGTATTTTATCATATGCCACATTACCATGAATATACCACAGGAGGTACTGACCGTATAGCCTATGATTAGGCTGGTGTTAAAAAAAAGGGACTTTTGTAGCACCATATATTTTTAGGTTGAGATATTATGTGATGCTTAAGCGCCACCTATAACGCAAAACGACTGCATCGGAGTACAGGTAAGAGGGAGAAGGCGTGTGAGGGGGGACACACAGCTTGTGGGTTATCCCCACCTGGCTCACACGGGCTGTGTATCCAGAGGTATGCCCAGGCAAGCTTGCCATGGCAAAGTACTGGGGCAGAAGTCGAGGGACCACTTCTTTCAGGGGGCAGACGCTTTGCCCTCTGTGTGTTGTCAATGAATTAAAGCCAAGAGTTCTGCTTCCACTTAAACAGTGCTGTGGCTGGAATTCAAACCTAGCTCGTGGGTCTGGGGGGCCAGACGCTTAAGCCACAAGACGTAGGAATTGCTGAGGATGAAGCTGTCAAATGTCTTATTATATTTTTCTGCTGTACGGCACATGTTTTGTTACCGATTCTTAGACCCAAACTTTAGGATATGTTCACTTCTTGTGACGTCACTGCCCATTGCGTGTGTCACAGTCTGACCCGTCCCACCACATTTTTTGTAGGACGTTAGCCCTGCTGGGGACTCGAGCTGTGCCTCGCTGATCAGGTCCAGCAAAGCCCTCCGTAGTCTGGGATTGGATGTGTTCCGGCGCCGAGAAGAGATGGCGCAGGGGGACCACAACCTTTGGCTCTTCAGATGTATTTGACTACAACTCTCATCAACCCGAGCCATGATGGTCATAATCCAAATCTGGCGAGCCACAGGTATCTGGCCTAGCTCTGGCGAGCCGCAGGTTGCAGACCTGGGGCCTAGCTCTGGCGAGCCACAGGTTACAGGCATCGGGCCTAGCTCTGGCGAGCCACAGGTTGCAGACCTGGGGCCTAGCTCTGGCGAGCCACAGGTTGCAGACCTGGGGCCTAGCTCTTGCGAGCCACAGGTTGCAGGCATCGGGCCTAGCTCTGGCGAGCCACAGGTTGCAGACCTCGGGGCCTAGCTCTGGCGAGCCACAGGTTGCAGACCTGGGGCCTAGCTCTGGCGAGCCACAGGTTGCAGACCTCGGGCCTAACTCTGGCGAGCCACAGGTTGCAGGCATCGGGGCCTAGCTCTTGCGAGCCACAGGTTGCAGGCATCGGGGCCTAGCTCTTGCGAGCCACAGGTTGCAGGCATCGGGGCCTAGCTCTTGCGAGCCACAGGTTGCAGGCATCGGGGCCTAGCTCTTGCGAGCCACAGGTTGCAGGCATCGGGGCCTAGCTCTTGCGAGCCACAGGTTGCAGGCATCGGGGCCTAGCTCTTGCGAGCCACAGGTTGCAGGCATCGGGCCTAGCTCTGGCGAGCCACAGGTTGCAGACCTCGGGCCTAACTCTGGCGAGCCACAGGTTGCAGGCATCGGGGCCTAGCTCTGGCGAGCCACAGGTTGCAGACCTCGGGCTTAGCTCTGGCGAGCCACAGGTTGCAGACCTCGGGCCTAGCGGTTCCGGCTGAATTGCTCCCTTCCAGAGCCGTGTTCAAGACTCATTTGAACATGATTGGTCTATGTCTGTAATGGCTCAGGCGAGGTAAAACCTATGAGAATGGAATGCTGCCCCAAGGAAGATGCTTTGTGTCGGCACAATCCATCCCTTTTTTTTAGTTTTGCCTGCATGAGTAATCCTAGCATTGCCTGCCCAGAGTGAGGAACAATAGCTGCCACTCCGCTGGCCTGAATGGCTGCTTAGTATGCAGTCTGCTGCCCTGCTGGGAAATGGCAGACGTAGAACAAATGAGAACTAGGTCAAGGCACGCCGCATACACAACACAGCCGATTTCTGGGTTCTGCAGCCGGCGGTCCTTTGGGGGTACCCTTCTCAGGATGTGTTCTCTGCTCACTGGGCATGCCAGCCTGATTTGGCCAATGAACCCAACTGCTCCTTTCATGTACTTGCGTCTCTACCTGTGACATGCATAAAAGCACTTGTCCCAAGCCATTGGCTAGTGATATTTGACTGTTGGCTGGTAAAAAATGGTGTGCTGTGTGTATATATAGAATTTATTTAATTTATTTTTATTTTTACATATGTATAGCGTGCAAACAGCCCATGGGCTTCGTGGCGCTGTTTTGAGGTGGCGAGTGACTTTTTTTGTGGACGGCTAGTCTAGTTGCTCGCAACTTAGGTTTTTGCATCCTGAGTATGACCTCTGGAAAAAGGACTAAAGGCACCTTTTTAAGTCTGCCAATGATTCTACTGAGTAGAGCACATTGAGGCAACCAAGAGTGGCAGGCAGGCGCTATACAAGACCACTTACATTACTAGAATTGTAGGGAGAACCACTTACCGAGTGCTGGACATGGGGGCTAAAAATACTCTGGGATCCCAGAGAGAGGGGGCGAGGGGGGTGGAGTCATAGCAGGCGAGTGACCGCTTATAAAAAGTGTAAAAACACTGTAATAATATAAGCGATGACTTGGAATGTGCAGAAATGACATAAACCAACCTGACAATAAAGGTGAGCAGAGATATGATTTTTGCTTCATGTTCCGCGCCTTGAATGGAAGCCTGCAGTTGCCAACATACAGATTAATATAAGCCTTAAAAAAATAGCTTTTGAATCCAGAAAGAAACTCTGTGCAAGAAAAAGCAACCGTTTTTTTAGTCGTGGTGTCACACGGCATGCGCCTTTATGCCTCCATCCCAATGTTTTGATCACCCACCGCTTGCACCCATTGAGACACAATAGCCACTCCCAGCCAATCACTGCTGTGTGGCTGCAGCCATTTAACTCGCACTTCACTGTCTGCTTAAGTTCAAAACAAAGAAAAAAGGACCAGCCTGTGCAGAGGTCTTGAACTCTGAGTATATCTCTGTCGGCTGAGAAAAGCTGTTCGCTTCTAGGAGGCGGGAAACGAGTGTTTAAGCGGCTCAGCAGGGGCACAGCAAGAGCACAGCAAGGGCATAGCAGGGCACAGGCGGTTTGCTTTCCCAGACGCAGGATCCGTGGAGACATGTTTTGTCAAATTCTGAAACGTAGAAAATCCAGCCCAATTACAGCACTGTACTTACTCTTGTTTAGTCTCCGGCTTTCCCCTGGCATTCCCAGGGGTGGACTGGCCTATAGGGAACTCTGGAGATTTCCCAGTGGGCCTCTGCACCCTGGGCCTCTTTTGTGTGTTTACCTATTTTATTTCCAAACTTTCTCAAAGGAAAAGGTTTGGTCTTCCTCAAAATGTGTAATATGGGACCACTTTGCAAATTATTTCCAAGGCGTCTTTTGTCTCCCAGTCCGGTCCTGGGCATTACCTCAACTTTTGCCCCCTCCTCCCCCTTGTGTATAATTGTTTTTGAAACGTGTTTAGCTATGAACTGCACATGCCTCACTCTCCCAAGCCCCGCCCTCCCCCGCCTGCGCCTTCCCCAAGTCCCTCGTTTAACACTGGAGAAGAGGACACGCTTTACATTTTACACTTTTCCATTGGCAAAGCTGCACAGTGACGCTACGTTTTGTTTTCACCACCACGGCCACTCAGAAGGCCCTTTTTAGTTTCCGCTATTGTGTGGTGCTTTAGCACCACCAGGAGTCAAAACTATTCAGTTGGAGTAGAGATAGGAGGGTGATGGTGTGCGGGTGTTTGGCTATTTACCCACCCATTGACTGCCTGTGGCCATGCTAATGACTATAGCCATTCCCACCCAATACCTGTCCCTCCCCGCCCTAAGCCCATCTATCAAGCAGTAACATCACACTTTGTGCTCTACAGAGCCTGCCAGTGTTCTTTCAAGGCGGTCTTCTAAGAGTTAACTGACTAACTGCAGCTGTAAATGAGCTATGTGTGTAATAAAAATGTATTTACCAAGTATGCCTTCAGCCACTTAATTTATAGGCAATATAATGTGCCCTTGCATCTGTTCCTTGCACTAAAACCCCATTAAATACAGGCATTGGCAAAGCCAATCGCTTTGGCTTGTGCAGAGGCATTAGATGGGCATTTGCCGGGCTCAAAAGTGAAAACTGTTGGCTTTCCCAATGCTTGTCCGTATGAGGAGAACCCATGTCTGCACATCTTCCAAAGGGCCCCACCCTGGATAGGGTCCTTTCCAACTTTCCCTGCGTTTGAGCTTTCGGGCTGTTCAGGCAGGGCTGTTGTCACTGCAAATATGGGCTATAGCCAAGCGCTGCCATGAGAGCAAAGCAGTCTGGTCCTGAACTAGAAGGAAAGGCGAGCCATTATCTTCCACACTTTCCCTGCCAGGAGTGGACAGGTCTACTTTCTCAGTGTCCTTTAAATGTCTTACTGAAACGAGGTGAGGTTGTATCAACTCCTGACAGAACCAGCATTAACAGAGGCTTTTATGTTGGCATGGTATGGGCATTATTCAGGTACTGCCAAAGTGGTACCAGCTAGCCATAAAATGGCAACCTCTAGCAAATGGTATTAGTACCTGGGCATATTATGGAAGTGCCTGGAAAATACTTATTTAATGCATATACAAGAGGCAAAAATATTGGCTGTACCAGTGCTATCTTTTTTGCAGGAATTCAGTGCAAGAAACAAATGCATGGACGCACATACATCAAGTTGCTGAAAGCTCACTTGGTTAAGACATTTTTATTACACAAGGAGCTGGTTTATAGCTGCTGTAAAGCCGTTATCGTTCGGAATGCTACTCAAAAAGACCAGTACTTGCTCAAAGAAATCCCTGGGGTGTGTTTTAGACAGAGAGGGACAGGAAGTGCGTAGAAATGGTCGTAGTGCCTACCATGGCCAATGGAGGTCAATGGATGAGTAAAATCCAATCCTTGACAGGCTGTGTCTCTCCTCACATCCCATCTCTCCTTGCCTACACTTCCTATGACAATAGTTTTGGCTTCTAGGCACCACATACATCCCCACCTGATCCGTGCCGGTCCTAGTATTGGCCGGCTAAGTGTGGCAAATTAAGTGTGGGTCCCCTTAATTTGGATCAGACATCACAGGAAGTGACATCACAGGAAGGAGGGCGCACAGGGGTCAGCATGCGAAAGTGGTGGGAAGGGGGACACAGCTGCCGGTAAACGAGCCATAAATAGGAAACGCACACCTGTGCCGTTTGTGTGCACAATAACACCCTGATTTGGTTCCAAGCAAGCTGTGTGAAAACGCTTTAATCTCACTGACATTCCATTCCATTCACAATGCATTCTCATTCTGCTTCAAACATGTCGGTATGAAAACAAGCATTGGCAATGCAAACAGTTTGGGCTTTTGTGAGGACATGGGAAAGCAATTTGCCAGGGACTTCCGTCGTGATATTAACTGGCCATTGATGCTAGCAGCTGCAAAATGGTGCGAGTACCTGGCGTATAACAGCAGTGCCTGGCAAAGGCCTAATACTTACACACAAGCCAAAACTGTTGGCTTTGCCAATGCTCGTTTTTGAACAGACTTCAGTGAAGGACACACAGAGAGGTTAGAAATAGTGGTCGAAGGCAGACTTGGTTAAGACATTTTTATTACACCAGTAGCATGTTTACAGTGCAAATTAAGTCAACTCTCAGAAGACAGCGTTGGATGGTAAGGCTTGGTAAACCTATCTCAGAGATCCCAGGAGGATGGGTGTTGGGCGAGGAGGGGCAGGAAGTAGGTGGGAATGGCCATAGGGATTAGCATGGCCATGGGCAGTCAAAGTCGAAACTGTTGGCTTTGTCAGTGCTTGTTTATGGAGGATGTGCGCATCATTTTCCAAACAATCCCAAAGGGCAGGTGTGGTTGCATGCACTTGCATAATAAGAGATCACTTTCTTAAAAACACAATATTTCCCTGTACCCCACATGCAAAATAAGGTTGAGTGCTCTGCTACCAGAAAGGAATTTATTGGCAACAAGGAAATATGTAAATGTGAAGTTTTGGGTGGAACAGTTGTAAATTAAAAATCACAAAATGAATGTCCTGCAAAAAGATAAGCTTAATGCATGATGTGTCTGTGAGGAGAGGGGGTGTGTGTGTGTGTGTGTCATACCTGCCTAACCTCCGGAATTTTTCCGGAGACTCCAGAATTTCAAACATTTCTCCGGGTCTCCGGAAAAGTTCCTTGAATCTCAGGAATTTTGAGATTCTTTCTGGGTCCGTCATATTCTCCACCTGATTGGCTGCCGCCGGTAGGCACTATAATAATAGTGCTTTCAATCCATATCATTGGATTGAAAGCACTATTATTTCGGCGGCGACGCCGCCTTCTTTTTGCTTACTATAGCATTGAATGAATTATTTTCAATGCTATAGTAAGCAAACTGAAGGCTACAACAACCGAGTTTACCTTTTTGACAGGTAGGCGGGCCGTGTGGGCGGAGCCGTGTGCAAATGGGCGGAGTCTTGTGTGGCTGTGGGCGGGGCATACATCTCAGGAATTTTTATTTTCAAATGTAGGCAGGTATGGTGTGTGTGTGTGTGTGTCTGTCTGTCTGTGCTGGTTCACTAGTGAAGGTTATCTATTATCCACAAACACGAAACTCCAAGGTTAGAGTCTCTGCAAATATTATCAACGTTTTCAGGCAGAAAACGACTGCCGTGATCCCTTGAAAGCCATCCAATTCCATCTTCCCTGTAGCTGCCGCATCAAAGTATTGGAAATGGCATTAGCGAGGAAGGTTAAAGGGTAAAAAAAAAACAGCCTTGTTCAGCCAGCGACGACTCGAAGAAAATGAAATCAAAATAGAACAAGTCGCGAAAAAGAGTGCCTGGAAGCAGCCGCGTGGGGACACATGGGCGCTTTAGAAAAAAATCGAATAAATAACCCTTGCTTTTTTGCATCTTAGAGAAATAGTTCTCGAGTGCTGCTCAGTATTCCTGTCCCTGCCGCCACCAGCCCTCCCCTCTCCCACGAGCCTTCTCTACAGTGCAATAATGCCTAGTAATTTTACTTGATCTTTGAGGAAATATTGGTGGTGGGGGAGAGAGGCTGGAGATGGAGCAGGTGAGTCGGGAGGACTCGCAGACCCCGGAACAGGTTCTGTTGCTTGGCAGGATGTATGTTGTGGTGGGTGCGGGCATAGACCAGCTGCAAATCCGACGACCGCCGGGCAGCAGCTTGCACTGTAGGCCTAATAGGCCCTGGGAGGCTTGTCCGACGACCAGACCAGAAATGCCGGCCAAATGGGCCCTGCCGCCGGCACACAACTGGAGTCCAGATGGCCTCCAAGCACGGAAGTCGCACTCCACGGTCACGGGGCTGCTGCTGGCCAGGCTGCTGCTTCAGAAGTTCTACTTCGAGCATTCTGAAGTGGCGCCGAGCCGAGGTGATGTCACGGGGAAATCATGGCGTCAGCAGGGCGGGCAAACTGTTGCTTTGCCACAGTCCTTCCAGCGCCACCCGTCCACTCTATCCCCCAGTGGTGTTGCCAGGAATCAAATTTAGGAGGGACACAGAGGGGGCCACAGACAAAAGTAGGGGTGGCTGCCTATAAAGGGGCAATAAAATGATGTCAGAAGCACTCCTGCAGAGAATCTTGTGTGCACATCAACTACCACACCCTTTCTGTGCACCTCCCCTCCTTTCAGAATGTAGGCACTAAACCATTAAGTCATTAATGACCCATCATTAGCGGTTTTGTGTGCTAAATTCTGATTGGAGGGGCTGCTCTTGGCTGCAGGGGGACTTAACAGCTCTTCATTGTTGCATGTCTGCATTGATTGCGGGCCTGTGTGTGTGCTGTGCTGGTGGACACAGCACTGCAGAGAGTGCAGAGAAAGTAGCCCAGCTGAGGTAGGGGGGCAAAAGGGTTTCCCTGGATTTCAGAGGAGGGGCCCAGGACCCCAAACACCCTCCCTAGCAACGCCACTGCTATCCCCCACAGCCCTCCCCACGATTGCACTTAACTTTGTAGACATAGGTAAGCAACATGGGACGTCCGTGTGCGTTCCCAGAGTGCACTGCAGCAAGCTTAGCTACTTTGAGTACACAGACACAGCGCACACTGAAGACACCCTGTGCGCAGGGCAGCATAAGCGCAGGGCCATGTGCAATGTTGCATGTCACCCCTGCAGGGGGACATGGTATATTCTAAGGTGCGTGTTGTGGTCACATGGGTCCCCCATGTGACCACGTTAATAAAATAGACGAGCTGCTTCCGGCTCGTCAGTCGAGACCAACGAGACTCCGTGGTGTGTGTGTGTCTTTGTTAGCGCCAGGCTGGCGCCTCACCACGTGTGCTGGGCCCAAGGACTGGGCCCAGCTCCAGGACGGTGCCCCTGCCGGGCAACGCCGTCTGGACGGTGCCCCTGCCGGGCAACACCGTCCCTGTGTGTTCCCCTGGCCCTGTGAGTCGGGCCAGGGTGGCGACCCCGGCCTGGGTGCCCCCCAGAGCCGGGGCCGCGGTAAGCCGGTTGCCACCCGGCCATGTGCGGAGCTCCGGTGTCCCGGGGCGGGTGGGATGAACCCCCACCCCTAATCTAGCGGCGTGATCGCCGCACCTGTGTGTGCACCGTCGGGTGCCACCCGACCTGAGTATGGGGCTGCCCGGTGATCCGGAGCAGCCCCCAACATGCAACTACAAATACTGCACACACCCAGCGCCGGCCCTGCGCCTAATATCCAAAACTAAAAAATGATTTCCTTTCCGGGAGGGAGGACTTAATCATTTAAAAGCAGGGACTGTGTTCTGCAGCCACGGTAACTGAGTGAGAGCATCACTGTTCAGGATGTGCGGTCTGTGTAGCACGTGAGAGACCAAGAGGGGACTAAGCTAACAGGACCAAAACCATAGAGTTACACACCTTGAGGCCAGCCTGGCAAGTGAGAGGTGTGGCTAAGTCCCATATCTCAGGGCTGGAGGATGGGACTGGGGAGGCCATGGGGGTCGAGGACTACCACGCACTCGGTGAAGTAGGACCCTGTATAATGTAAGCAATGGGTGCCCCTGGCTCTGGTGACCAAACACAGCTGCTTATCAGAACCCCAACACCCTCTTCAACAGGCTGCATGGAGATCCCCATTCCCTGTAAGGAGTCACTGTTGCCCAGGGTGAAAGGCATGATGGTCGCATAAGCACAAACTCTGCTAGAATGGCACCAGAAACTGTTGGCTACCATCCACAGCAAAGAAGGAGGTTTGGCAACACAGGAGTCTTGGGAGGATAGCTCGGGGGCAACGCGCTCGCCTTGGAAGCAAGACGACGCAGAGCAACACAGGTTCGATCTCTGGGTCCGCGCTTGGAAAAGTCTGGGTATGAAATGTGTTATAGATAACCAATTATAGGCTGCTTTTGAAAGACAGGATGGTTGTCCAGCTTGTTCTCCCCAAATGAATGCTGCTAGACGTCCCCACAAGCAAGACCGAGTGAACTGGACACAACGTTCTGAGCGGAGACCGTGCCTGCCCCGTCTGCTGCATCCCAGAGGCCAGCATCCCTGTAGTTCTTGGAAGGCAGCAAAGTCCCAGGAAGCAAATGTTTACCCACAGTTTGGAATCGGGAGTGCACGAGTCAATGAAGCTGTTCCGGCCACGAGTTACCGAATGGATGAATGCAAGATGGCCACCGCCTGAATTGAAGCCTCAGGCGGTGGAACCAAGTTGCAGCAGGCACAGCAATCCCCTACGGCTGAGAGTTTTGTAGTCGTTCAGCGAGTGGCCCAATCACAGAGATTGCATGAAACAAAACCCTAGTACACAATTAAAACATCAGTGGCATGGCACACTGGAGTATAAAAAGGGACGTTGGTTTTTCGAGGCCTGTGGGGGCACTAGTGGGAGGCCAGGGAAGGGAGAGAGTGCATAAGGGGGCATAAGCAAGACGGAGGCAGGGAGAGTAGGAGAATAGAAGAGGAGTTTAGAGAAATGGTGCCCATGTGCCTTTCAAATGACTTGCATTCTTTCCCTGCCTCCAGCATCTCCCCCACTCACTGTACTCCTTTCCACCCACCCCCTGAGGCCCTTCCTAAATCCTACCCCAGGCACTCTTTGCAGTCCCTGGGCTGTATTCCCCTCCGGTCCTCTGTGTCAGTTGGTAAGATTTCCACGCATTTCTCTGCACTTTGTAATGTGATTTTGAGTTACTTGTGGAGGAATGAATGAACTGTGGTAATGAGCTTTGGAATAAACTTCCACCCAACCTGCGGGATGCGACTAATTTTGCCAGCTTTAAGAAAGCTACAAAGACGTCCTCCTTCAACTCGAATGATTCAGTTGTAGCTCTCTGTAATCTTTTGCTTATTCCTGGAGCTATGAAATCTTTCGCCGTTGGATGCATCTCATATTGTTTGTCTTGTCTAGTTTTTTTGTGCGCACAGAGGCCGAGATGCGCGTTTATAAGAAATAAATAAACTAAACTAAACCAATGGCCATTCCTCTATGTGGCGCCACCGAGATAAACATATATATGCTGTACCAACTTGCCTAATTTATTTAAATGTTTAAAGTGTGTGTGTATGTATATATCCTACAATGCAAATCTGAACCCACTGAGAGGTCTGTGTACTTAAAGCAGGCGAGCCCAGAGTTTGAAACAAAGTTTCTAGATTGATTGCCCCACAAACAAAGGTCCCTAATGGGTCTTCCAGATGTTATGGTCTCAGAACAGATGGTCTGATGTCCCTTGCAACCAAGGAAAAACCCAACTACCCAAAAAAGATCTCAATGGAAACCTGTAGGCTCTGATGAAAAGAAGAATGATGCCCTGAAAGGGGTCATCACCACTCCTAAATGATTGACCTCAAATGGAAATATAAATAAAGGTGTAATGCAGCTGTCTCACAGGAAGGTGGGTTCAGTCCCCATGGTAACCATACCACCCTGGATATATATCTAAAGAGTTCAAATAAATTACTGCCAAGTGCAGACACTAGCTCTCACAGCCTAGTGCATAGAGTTTGATGCACATGTGCAGTAGGGCCACGGAAGTGTATGATGTCGCAATGTAGAGCCTTTATAAAACCGTCGCATAACACGCAGGTAAATAATGTGGGATTCTTGCTGCGCTCAAGTATTGGAGGAAGTGCCACTGCTATTTTGCTTATAATACGAGTTGGGATGGAAGGGATATCCATGGATGGTGTCTCCATGCAACATGGCTTCTAAGAAGCACCTTCCCCCTCCAGATATTCTAGAACTGGTGGTGGAATAGTAAATAACACCAGTCCTGCAATGAGTAGGATTTTTAGGAGTCTGAGTAAAAAGATTGACTCACTGGTGGTAGCGCCATTGTGACACATCAACTTCCGGGGCACCAGTGGTCCAGGGATGAATATCGGTTTCTAAACCATCAAACAGCCCCGCACCTCTAGTACACCAGAAGGGATCCGAACCATTGGAAACACAAGCAAATTATAAACCTCCTTGTCCAATTTTGGTAAATTGGACGGAACGGCAGGCTTATCTCTGCAAGGTTGTGGATGGGTGGTTAGTTGCAACACAGTGTGAATACAATTATTACCCAATGATAAAAGGGACTGTCCAGCCAAGGATGTATACAAATATCTACTTTATTATTATTCAACAGACCGTTGTAGCACACTACAAAATACAACCCACCCTATAAGGGAATGCAGAGGACAGGCAGTTTCAAAAAGGAAAAGGGATGCACTCTGGATACTGACAGAAGGGTAGTTGGTCAAGTAATTAATTGCAATAGTTCAAGAATACTTGGTTTCAACACAAAGGGAGAAATGGGTCATAAAATGTTACTAGCTGCCTTCGAAGAAGGACCAGGGTGACAGAACCACAATGCACCTTGAGCTTGTAGAAGTTCTTGGTGCTCGAAAGGGTCGAGTCGGTTTCAGTGTGCTTTGCAGAGTTCAAGACGGGAGGCAGCTGCGAGTAACAGGCGGCAGGCAATTTGGCAAGCAAGGCGGGATGGACAGCTTCAGCCTGGCCTAAGCAGTGGTTTGGGGTCAGGAATCATTGTCTCAGTGGTGGTTGGCATGTCTGCACTGGTCGAGGCGTTTTGGACAACGTTGGCGACTGTGTCGTCACAGCAGTCAGCAATGCAGCCGGTTGCAGCACGAGGGGCTGGACTGGCTCAAAAATTTCCTTTAAGGCGGAAACTGGTTGATGCTTGTTGATGCACTCCTCCTAGCTTCTTCACTGGGCATATTGTCCTTTGAGGCAGATGGCCCAAAGCCGAGGAGAGTGTTGCAGGCACCAGCCTTTTCCTGGGTTTGCTTCAGAGACTCTCTGGCACGTCCCACCTTGGAAGCTTGCTTGCAGAGCCTAGCGGGGCACGCTGTGTGCTGGCTGGGTACCGGTTCTGGAGCTGCTGGAGGATCCTCTGGATTCAGGATATCCCTCTGTTCCCTGGGAGATGTTTAGGAGAGGGATTTTGCATCCCTCTTTGGAAATCCTGGCTTTCCTTCACTGGAGGAAGCTGTACGACAGACTGTACCTTCAGCTAGAGTCCAAATTAGTTATTTTTACTCTTTGCAAAGTGTTCAGATGATCTGCCAAAAAGAGGGCCTTGACCCTCTTTTAAAGCCAAATGGGCCCCCGTGATTGTTGTAGGCTAAGCCTACCTTTAATGAACCAATCAGGGGTCCCCACCAACAACCTCCTGTATGCATGAGGTCATAACCAGAGTGCTTTGCAACCAAAAAAGTAAAGGGGTGAAAACATATAATACTAAGTCCCACCCATCTTCCTGTGTGTTGTGGATCAAAGGGTCTCTCCAGTTAATTGAGCTCTCTGTGGTTCCTGATTAAAGCGGCGATCTCCCTTGAGGCTGTGGTGAGACAAGACTTTTGGTCTCCGCCAAACCACATACTCGTACCTTTTGAATGGTGTCCCCCTTGTGGGTATGACAACTGTAAACAGCTGTCCCAGACATGACCGGTCACTGCCCTTGATACAAAGAGGCGGGAGCTGGGTTCAGGTTGACACAGTGCATATCAAACTTTGTTGGGGTTTTTACTGTCCTTTGTTAGTCTTGCGACCAGGCCCCCTGTGGGACCATTTGAATTAACTCTGATTAGTACGCAAAGCTGCCACCAGCAGCTAACAAAGGGCAGGGCGGATCCATGGAGCCTTTGTTAGTTAATTAGGCAGGCCATGGCAGGAGGAAAGTTTTGCCCTCCCCCTTCTGAGATGACTTGATGTACTCTAGGCTGGCTCGACGGGTCTATGTGTATGTCGTGCGCTGAGCATAGAAAAATGTGTGCGGATTAGCCCCACACATTTTCCGGAGGTTCACTTACAATCATTCAATTTCTTTTAAAAATAAAAAAAAATAAAACAGGTGAGCGCACACCCACTGTGTGTATGGTCGAATTCCTCGCATGCCCCCCAGCCTCAACATGTGAACCACTACCCTACTGAGGGTCTGGTTAGTCTTCAAGGCAAAAGTACCAGCTGAGGCCATCTGCATTTCCATGCTGGGAGCCCTTTTTGTGCTGGATGTCCATATCTAATCCCTGTAAGGATATGGCCCAACGCAAAAGCGTAGGGTTCTCCCCTTACATTGCCATTAACCATCGAAGAGGCCAGTGATCTATCTGGATCTTGAAGTGCGACCCAAAGACGTAGGGATTCAGCTTTTTTACGTCCCACACGGCATCGTAAGTTCTTTTTCAATGACTGCCCAGTTCCTTTTCATTTTTGTCAATGGCCTGCGTAGGTGACAGGTTGCTCTACCCCTTGAGGGGTAACACTGCACTAACACTGCTCAAATCCCAAAATCACATGCGTCTGTCTGGATAATGAACTCCTGACCATAGTCTGGCACTTTCAGAACTGGGGCCCTGCACAATCCATCCTTTAAATCCTGAAAGGAGATTTGACAGGCCCGAGTCCAAGTTACCTTCTTCGACATCATCTTGGAAGTTACATCATTCAGGGATGGCAATGGTTCCATACCCCTTGATGAACGACCGATAGTACCCGGTGAGACCTAGAAAGACTCTCACCTGTGTCTGTGTGGTGGGGATATCCCAATCTTTCACAACCTGTACCTTTGCTTGGAGAGGTTGTTTCTTACCGCCACCGACAGGGTGGCCTGGGTAACTTAAGGTGCCTCAATAGTCAGACCTGCATTCTGCAGTGCCTGAAGCACTTGTTGCAGGTGGGAGAAGTGATCCTCCCAGGTGTGGCTGAAGACAAACAGCAATGTCATCTACATAGGCAACACTGAGGTTTCCAGACCAGACAAAACCTGGTTAGCCATCCGCTGAAAAGTGGCAGGGGCATACTTCAATCCGAAAGGGCATTACAGTGAACTGATAATGTCCTTCTGAGGTTGAGAATACTGACCTCACTCTCGCTCCATCTGTTAAGCCGACTTGCTAATACCCTGCCATGAGGTCAAAGGTACTCATCTTCTTGACAGCGCCGAGCTTCTCAATTAGCTCATCTGCCGAGAAATGGGGTAAGCATATGTCTTCGTGACAGAATTGAGCCCCCCTGTAGTCCACACAAAAGCGAACCTCAGTCTTCCCACCACTGGTATTTTTAGGGACCAGTACCACTGGGTTAGGCCAGGGGCTGTAGGATGGCTCGATCACTCCTAGTGACAGCATCTTGGAGACTTCCTCCTTTATGGTGTCCCTGACCTTATCGGACATTTGGTGAAACTTACTCTTCACCGGCTTACTGCCTTCAGTGTCCACATCATGGGGGCACCAATCTGTGCGACCTGGAGTCAGCGAAAACAGTCCGGCAACTGTCCCAGCATGGGCGTAAAACATGGGGGGAACAGGGAGGACAAATCCCCCCCACAATTTTAAAATTGTGGGGGGGATGTAATATCATGTATCCCCCCCAGAATATGTGTATGGTGTGTGGTGTATAAGCTGCCCTCTCCCCCCTGTCCCCCAAAGCATGGGGGCAATACCCTGGGGGCAGATGGGTGATCATCTGCCCCCAGAGAAGGAGGGCTAACAAAAAAAAAAGATTTAAAAAAAAACGTAGTTTTGGGTGGTGTGGGTGCGGGTGGGACCACTAGCCCCCAGGGATTTTTGCAAGGGGGGTGGCCCTCTCCCCCCACCTAAGTGGATGGAGGGCACTTTATGTAGCCCTCCCTGGGGGCAGATTTCTGCCCCTAGAAAGGGGTACATGAGATGCCCTCCATCCATTTGGGGTGGGGGGGAGAGGCCACTGCAGATATTGGCATAGCCACCCCTCCCAAAGCTGGGGCAGTATGTTTTGACCCCCCCCGGGGGCAGATGGCCACACACATATGCCCATCTGCCCCTAAGGAAGGGCAAAACAAAAATATATATATATTAAAACTTGTTTTGGGTGGAGGTCTGGGGGGCACTAGACCACCAGGACTTTTTGTGTTTGAAAGGGGGGTGGCCCTCCCCCCACCCTAGGTGGATGGGGGCACCTTATGTAGCCCTCCCTGGGGCAGATTCCTGCCCCTAGGAAGGGGTACATGAGATGCCCCCATCCGTTTGGTGTGAGGGGAGAGGCCACTGCAAATATTGCCAGAGCCACCCCACCCCACCCCCCCAAGTTTGGGGAAGTAAATTTTGCCACCCCCCCGGGGCAGATGGTCACACACATGTGCCCATCTGCCCCTAGGGAAGGGCAAAACAAAAATATATGTATTATAACTTGTTTTGGGTGGGGGGCCCGCTAGACCATCAGGATCTTTGGTGTTTGAAAGGGGGATGGCCGTCTCCTCCCACCCTAAGTGGATGGGGCACCTTACGTAACCTTCCCTCGGGGCAGATATCTGCCCCTAGGAAGGGGTACATGAGATGCCCCCATCCATTTGGGGGGAGGGGAGAGGCCACTGCAAATATTGGTAGAGCCACCCCTGAAGCCTGGGGCAGTACATTTTGCCCCCCCACGGGGGCAGATGGCCACACACATATGCCCATCTTCCCCTAGGAAAGGGGCAAAACTAAAATAAAAAAAATATATAACTTGTTTTGGGTGGGTGTGGGGGGCCACTGAACCGCCATGGATGTTTTTAGTGGAAAGGGGGTGACCCTTCCCCCCACCCCAAATGGATGGGGGGCATCTCATGTAGCACTCCCTGGGGGCAGATTGCTAGCACAATCTGCCCTAGGAAAGAGGCAAAACAAAAATAAAAAAAAGAATAATAACTTGTTTTGGGTGGGTGTGGGGGTCACTAAACCACCATGGATGTTTTTAGTGGAAAGGGGGGTGCCCAAGGGTGTCTTCTTTTTGGAAATGCATGGGGTTCTCTGTTTTCTTTGGTGGCTTCGACACCCTAGGCCCAAATCTGTAGGTTGTCCACATAAGCAAAATCTTCTTTGCTGAAAGGCTTGGGGTTACCAGTGGGTTAGCCTTTTCCCTTTGCGCCAAGGTAGGTGCATCCACACATGAGAGGTACCGTTTTTGTCGGGACACCTGTAGGAACCTGGGAAGGTAGGACATTTGTTGTTGGCGGCGTGTTTCGGAGGGTGCGCAGAGGGAAATGTCTCTGAAATTTGATGGAAAAAACCCACAATTCTCAGACATTTCATTCTGGCCACCCACTGAAACACACCGCCAACAACACATGTCCTACCATCCTGCATTCCCACAGGTGTCCCGACGAAAACAGTACCTCACATGTGTGGGTGCACCTACCTGGGCGCAAAGGGAAAAGGCTAACCCACTGGTAACCCAAAGCCTTTTGGCAAAGCAGATTTTGCTCATGTGGACAATATACAGATGTTGGCCTAGGGTGTCGAAGCCATCAAGGAAAACGGAGAACCCCATGCATTTCCAAAAAGAGGACACCTGTGGGGATCCACAGATGTCTAACCTGCGTGAATCGCCCCAGAATGTATTACCCACAATCCCCGGCAAAGTCTGAAATTTGGTGAAAAAACTACATTTTTCAGACATTTCCCTCTTGCCTCCCACCGAAACACGCCGCCAACACCACATGTCCTTCCTGCATTCCCACAGGTGTCCCGACATAAACGCTACCTCACATGTGTGGGTGCACCTACCTGGGCGCAAAGGGAAAAGGCTAAACCACTGTTAACCCCCAAAGGGTTTGTGGAGACAACCTACAGATCTGGGCCTGGGGTATCTAAGCCATTAAGGAAAACAGGGTACCCCATGCATTTCCGAAAAGAAGACACCCGTGGGAATCCACAGAGGTCTAACTTGCACAAATCACCCCAGAATGTATTACCCACAATCCCAAACAAAGTGAAAATTGTGTTTTTTCCACCAAATTTCAGACTTTGTCAGGGATTGTGGGTTATAAATTTTGGGGCGATTCGTACAAGTCAGACCTCTGTGGATTCCCACTGGTGTCTTCTTTTCGGAAATGTATGGGGTTCCCTGATTTCCTTTGTGGCTTCGACACCCTTGGCCCAAATCTGTAGGTTGTCCACATGAGCAAAATTCCTGAAAATCTGCTGTGCAAAAAGACTTGGGGTTACCAGTGTTTTGGGCTTTTTCCTTTGCACCCAGGTAGGTGCACCCACACGTGAGGTACCGTTTTCGTCAGGAAACCTATGGGAACACGGGAAGGTACGCTCAGTGTTGTTGCCTGTGTGTTTCGGTGGGTGACCAGAGTGAAATGTGCAGAAATTGTTTTTTTTCTGTCATTTTCCCTATTTCCCCCCAAACTATGGAATCTTTCCCTACATAGTTGTTGCCTGACCTTCGCAAATCACCCCTTCCTAAACTTGGAATATTGTCTACTTTTCAGAAATGTATGTATCAAAATATGTTATTTTGGTTTCCACTCAATCTGTTCTTGAAAGCCTGGAAAATGGTGAATCCAGCACAGCAAACCATTTGTTCCTAGCTCTTACAAGGAAACACCACAGGCTTCTTTGTACATTTTATTGGCATTTTCTGAAGAAAAAAAACAAATGTTCTCCATTTTGGTTATTTTCTCTCACCGCCCTACAGCAAACTAGGATTCCTGGGTGAGGTTATGGCTGCCTACATGTGGGGAAAAAAGGGGCCAACTTTGGCCGAGATATCTCATGTAACAAAGAAGTTACAAGGGATTGAATGGCAACATACCGAAATCACCAACAAAGGCCTTGGCACTGGGGGGAATACCCATGGCAGTTAAGGGGTTAAGACAGTAAAGCCCCAGAGGAGATATCATCATTTGTAAGGTTAGCTCAGTTAGTTAATGCTCCAAATGCAGATTGTGCAAAGGAATATGTAACACCTGTGTTCAGCACCTGGCTTAATCTTCCGGTGGGATAATAGGCAGAGTGAATACATTCAGCTTCCGATGCAACACAGCATTTTCCAGGTCAATTGGTTCAGAAAAAGTGGTGGAAAACACTATTACTGTCACTTTTTCTAATTGGCCAGATTTTCGTGCATTTTCTGGGTGGAGTTCGGGAGCCGAGTGGACACACCAGGACCTCCTGTATTTCCCACTCCACCAGACAAATGCGGCCTTACTGCCAGCATGGATTCTTATGCTGGAAATAAGGGAAGGGATTCCTCTGGGATCTGCTTGGAAATTAAACCTGGTTAAAGTGGGCGGAGTCCAGAGGAAGCCATTGTAAATTCCGCCAGCAATCGCTAATTGTGCGAGGTATTTACAATCTTCCAAAGTGGAAAAGCAACGTGATTTCACTTGCCTTTTATGCTAAAATCTTCCATTTTGTGGCGGAAAAGTAAAAACGTGCGCCAATGGAAATGGTCCACTCCATGCAGTTTACTTTGCGCCTTGATGCTTGGGTTTTTTTTGCGTGATGCTACACATGTAATAAATAAATAAATACATTTAACATGACCCCAGATAAATGGCAATTCGTAATCAGAATGAGTGAGCATGGCATGTCGCTGGTAAGAGCATGTCCTGTGCTTCTTGAGTGCGTTGGCAAATGCCCTTAATTGCCATCTCGCGTTAAGCAGTCGACAGAGGTATTTCAAATGGCCAATTTCGCTCTTTGGGTGACATTGTCAAAGTGGCAGAATGTTGCCTAGCATGAGCCACTTTCTCTGTGGAGTTAATTGTGCCCACCCCAAGGAAGAAGTGTGAAAAACCCACAAGGGCACTGTGCCCTGCTCTTTCTGTGTGTGTCTTCCCCACAGGGCGACAGATGCCGACTCAGACATGGGTAAGTCTCGGGTGGCAAGCCTCTACCCTAGTTGATGTGGCAAGGGATTCCAGACTTCTGAGGCTGATAACATTAGTAGCATTGAGTTACATGCCACCTGACAGGTATGTGTGATAAAGTTGCAAAGCAGAGCTGTTAGTGGGCTAAAGCAAGAGGCAATGTCTGCCCACCCTCAAAGGGTACGTGCAACCAAAAGTAATATGCCCCTCCCCCATCATGGCTGTAGGGGCCAGGCTCCAAACCAGGGCAAGAATGCCCTCCAATCATGCATGCCCACAAGTAGGGTACCCCTCATGCTCCAGGAACCCTGTTGAGCAACCTCTGTGCTTTCCAGGTGATACTAACGTTAGTTAAAGCCAGAAATCTAAAAGGTAATCGCTCAATTGCAGCTGGAAATTAGCTCCTGGCGTGATCAAAATGTCTTAATCAAGTGTGATGTCATCCCCTTCATTTATAAGCAATATGTGTGTTCTTGCGTTTCTTCATCCACTGAATTACTGTTAGAAACAAAGGCAAGAGTTGAGTCTCTTGTGTAGGCATTAGGAAGGAGGTTGCCAGCCTCTGGCATAATATTCCCATGTTCTTCCAATATTGGCTAGCTATTGCTCTCATATGGCCAGGTAGAACCATCATGGCAGTGACTGGCAAATGCCTTTCCCCTGCAGCAGACAGAAAAGTGGAAATAAGAGGCCAATTCAAGACACGGAACTAATAGAAGTTAAGACAAAGTGCAGCTGCCATTGCTGTCTTAGGGAGAATATGTTGAGTGTTCAAGCAAGGAGGTATGTATTAAGCAAGCAAGCAGTGAGACAAGGGAGAGGCAAAGAAAGGCCAGAGGTGCTTTTTGAATAATGTAACAGGGCAGGGGACCCATGCTCTGCCGTCCTAGTAACATATGAGAGAATCAAATAGATCAGGCTTTGCAGCAAATGTTAAACGAGAAAGGAACAGAGTTCAGCTCTGCATTCAGAAGAACAAAGGCAAAGAAAGGCTAGGCTCTGAAGACGGCATGAGATGGAATAAGAGGGACCAGACTCATCGTGAGAGGTTGGCCCGGCCCTCGCAGGGGCGCTAGAGGGGCAGCCCACATAGCAGGCTGCCCCTCTGGCCACCCCCCTGGGTCCACATACACCCCACCTACTAGGCATTCCACGGGTCCAACATATCCGGCCGCGGACCTGGGGAGTGCTTATAAGGGGGTGGGCTTGCGATCGCTCATCCTCCTTGTTTGCTGTACCCTCTCAGTCCCCCCACCCCCGGAGGAAAGTCAAAGCAGCAACATCACACACCTGGTCCCTCTACTCCCATTACAGGGCTTACTCAGAGGTACAAACAAGATTTCCTCTTTCTTTGAAACCCCCATCCTTCCATTCCAAGAGACACACACATCCCCTTGCCCCACACAAAAATGTAGCAACTTGCAGTTGGTAGAAAAGGCTTCCACTCCTTTAATTGGCAGGAGTCCAATTACAGGTGATCTGCCTCTTAACGAGCTGGCGCCCTAGCTGTGGCCCACTGGAAGTAATTGTTATTTCCTCTCTCTTACCATGAGCTCATAGTCGGATGAAAAATCCAGAAATGCAACATACAAAGACATGTTCTTTGCTGCTGCGTCCTTTAATTTTCTTCTGTTTTCTTTTTTTCTTTTCTCTTGTTTTATACAGTGAGATTTGTAATTTAATACGTACTGCTATTTTAATTCTAATTTTGTGAAAAGTCGAGTTCTTTGACTAAAACACAATAAATAAATAAATAAATAAAGCAAAGTCCCCAAAATGTCCCCTGTCCCCCCCCCAGATTTTATGTGTCTTCTACGCTCTGTGTCCCAGTAAACTGTGGCAGTCTGTCAGTTGTTCTGTCGGGTCTGTTGCAAGGTTTGCACCTTCAACTGACCCATCTGTGGCTTCAGTGTGCAGGAGGTCTGGGAGGGGGATCAGTCTCCTCCTCAGTCTTTCCATCCGTCACTAATGCCATAATCAAGTCATCCAGGCTATAATGGGGTTTTAGCCAGTTGACTTGAAAGACCATGCACATCTCATGCCAATGAGGTAATTCGCTTCACTGACTTTTTCCAGCACACAGTAAGGCCCAGTCCACTTGTCCTGAAGGTCACTGGGTTTCACAGGCTCCATAATCCACACCCACTGCCCTGGAGAATAAACTGTCACTGTGGCCTTCTGGTCGTGCCAGTGCTTCATCGGCTCCTGTCTGGCCTTTAGGTTTCTCAAAGACTGTTCCATGTACTTTGCCATTATAGACCAGAGACCAGACTAGGGGTTGCCCTCCCATCCCTCTTTCACTAGACTGAAGGGACCTCATACAGGGTGTCCAAACAGAAGCTCAAAGGGGCTTAACTCTACTCTGTGGCACCTCCTGGTAGTCAAACAGAAGGCCTGGCAGGAGAATATTTGGGAACAAGAAAAGGTTCCCATTTAGGAAACTCCCGTCCTCTGCACACTATCGAATGGCTGAAAAACAAGCCAAGTGGTTTAGAATGTATCTTAGTTTCTTTCCTCAAACATCTTTTGAGATTACTTTTTCAACAAAATTACATTTAGAGTTCAGTTGCAAAATAGTACACTTTACCAATAGGTTGTCATTTCATATACAATTTTTTATTAAAACAAATCATTTGTCCCAACGCGTTTCCAGAAAGTTCTCTTCTTCAGGGGCAAATGGAATTTTTCTAATTAAATCTATGGAAAAAATAAAGCAAAAATAACAAGTATTTAAGTATCTTGAATATAATGTCAGCATTTGATTACATTTTTCTAGTTACTTATTAAAAAAAAAAAAGAACAATTGTGAGAGGATTTCACAGAACATAAAATAAATCAAGTGATTTGCATGACCCCTTAGACCATGTGTATCGAACTGGAAGGTAAACAATTAGACCACTATTTCTTTGGAACCTAGAATCTCATAACTCCTAATTATTTTTAAAAAATGATGCTAGATGGTTGTAATTGGTCAGAAAATGCTCTGACCTGCTTCCTGTCAGATGTGCAGTAATGCCAGGGTTGAGGACATTCTGAACAAGCTAGAACTTTTCATGATCCATCGGACATATGGATTCTTATTTTGTTGAAGATATAAGCTATCTTGATCTATCCTACAATGGGTACCTGATCTGTAAGAATGGATGAGTCATTAGGCGTACCCTAATTAGAGCGAGTATTAAAGGTTTTGAAAGTGGCCACAAGTGTGGCTAACGCTCTTTACCAATATAAATTCGGGAACAGGGTCCTCCATGGGTGAGCTAATTACTCCTAGTGCACGAGTAGAATATCCAATTTTCTCCTATGGTGCTCTTCCAAGCCACCTGTCATGCCTTTCAGGGTCTTGTTGAACCGCTCAACAAGCCCATTTGTTTGTGGATGGAAGGTGAAGGATGTGGTGAACCAGTAGAGGACTCCACACTCTTCCCACATAGTCTTCATATACGCTGATATGAAGCTTGGTCCCCTGTCAGAAACTACTTCCTTGGGGAGTCCAACACTGAGGAATATCCCAACCAGAGCCTTCGCAACCACAAGGGCTTTGATGCTCCTCAGAGGGACATACTCGGGGTACCTTGTGGAGTGGTCTACCACCACCAAGGTGAATCTGTTCCCTGAGCTGGTTTGAGAATCCAAACGACCCACAATATCCATTCCTATTCTCTCGAAAGGCCACCCAACCACGGGTCATGAAATTAAGGGGGCCTTTGTGGCACCACCTGACTTGCCAGAAACTTGACAAGTTGGGCAGGACTGGACAAATTCCTTGACCTCTTGACCTTTACACCAAACTGCAGCCAGTAAAAGTGTGCAGACAACCGGTCTGATGTCTTAGTCTCTCCCAAGTGACCCTCTAAAAGAATTTGGTGAGCCAAATCCAAAAGGAACTTTCTGTGGCACAGGGGAATAACCGACCCTCTGGTGTCCGCGCGCTCAGTCTTTTGGCTCACTGTACAGGAGTCCATCCTCCCAGTACACTTTGGACAGACCAGGGTGCTTGCCCTTAGCCTGCTCCTCCGCCTGCTTCCGCAAACCCGCCAGAGTGGGACACTCTTTCTGGGCTGTGAAGAGGTCAGTCTGATCTGGGCCCACAGCTAATGCAAACTCATCCAGCTTGGGCAGGCCCTTCAGATCTGCGCCCACCTGGTCCTCTAACTCAGGTTCCTGCGCTGAGCCAGGCAATTCTGTCACTGAGTCCCCTGCTACCAAAGTAGGGTCCTCTGTAGCTGCGGACCCCTCTCCCGCATGAGTAGGCGGCTCAACAGTCTGTGGAATTGAACTAGGGGCTACCGACCATGCCGGTCCTTCGAACATACAAAGTCCTTCCCTTCTTCCCGTCTGTTGTGGATCAAAGGGTCTCTCTGGTTAATTGAGCTCTCTGTGGTTCCTGAATAAAAGCAGCAGGTCTCCCTTGAAGCTGTGGTGAGACCAAACTTTTGATTTCCGCCAAACCACATACTCATACCTTTTGAATGGGGTCCTCCTGTGAGGATGCCTACTGTAAACAGCTGTCCCGGACTTGACAGGTCACTGCCCTTGATAACGAGAGGCGAGAGCTGGCTTCAGGTTGACACAACGCTGATGAAAGGTTGTTGGGGTTTTGCTGTCTTTTGTTAGTCCTGCGACCAGGACCCCCCTGAGCCTGTTTGAATTAACTCTGATTGGAATGCAAAGCTGCCACCAGCAGCTAACAAAGGGCAGGGTGGATCCATGCAGCCTTTGTTAGTTAATTAGGCTGGCCATGGCAAGAGGAAGGTTTTGCCCTTCCCCTTCTGAGATGCCTTATCCCAACTAAATATGACGGGGGTGACCGCATCTGTAGGCTGTGTCCACCCAGGGTACACAGATCTATGTGTATGTTGTGCGGTGAGCATAGGAAAATGTGTGTGGTTTAGCCCCACACGTTTTCAGGAGGTTCATCTACCATCATTCCATTTCATTTAAAATTTCAAAGAAGCCCAGGCGAGTGCACACCCACTGTGCAGATGGTCGAATTGCTCAGCCGTACACTCATAAAAGCATTGCAGTAGAATAAGAAGAAATATTACAACATGAATAAATTAATAATGCTAGCAGGTTTCCTCACTAAGTTGTAGTATGAACCTCTCCTGCTTAGCCATTACGATACCGGCCCAGCCATTTACCGCAGCCTACATCTGATAGCTTACATACACAGGTCTGGAAATGTTGTCTCTCGGGATGTTTGGACTATAAAGTCCATCAGTCCTACCGACCATAATTAATAGTGAGGGATTGTGGGAGTCGTAGTCCAAAACATCTGGAGAGCCACAGGTGACAGACATGTAGCTCACAACAGCATCCTTCGGACAGTGCAGCTTGCTTCTTGCCTTTCATTTACTAGTGTCCCCTTCTTCTGGTGTAAGAAAGCAACAAAAAAATGGCAGCCATTCATTTAGGCTGTGTCCATGTTATTGAAAGGTCAGCTGCAGATATGAAGAGCCCTGTGCCCTGCGGAAATGCCACCGCATCCTACACGATAGTTTTTAGCGTCGTCCATTTTGAAGGCGCTCAGAATAGAATGGGCTCTAGCCGTGTCAACGGAACCCTCTCTGATTGGCTTAATTGTGCGTAAAGAACGAGGCATGCGCGCGCATCCCTGCACCCACGTGCCGCATGCTGCTTGGCAAAGCTAGGCTGAGGGGCAGCGATTGATTGGGCAGGGCCTGGCGACAAAGCTTCCAACGGATCTTCCGTTGTTGCTGCTAAGGGACCAGCACATTTCTGAAGGTGCAGTAATCCTTTGGAGAAAATGTGCTCGTGCGCCACGTGACCAAGGCATTACTAAGCCCACATAATAATGCCGTTTCTGTCTCGCGCTAGATGGGGCGGTGCGCAGGAAGTGCTCCCTCTCGCCCTTGGTGGGCGTGTGTCCCCTTACTGAAACATGTCGTAGGGAGGGTGTGTGTGTGCTGCCTCGAAAGGAGCTTTAGCGTGGAATATTTGTGTATTATTGCTGCTAGTACATGAACCCTTTCGCTGCTGCAGACGTTTTTCCAGAGTGCCAACCACAATTAGTTAAATGTGCAAAGGACGTGCACAGTGGCGCATCCAGAAGGTGTGGGCGGAAGGTGGAGCTCCCAGTGCCACCCCCAGCCAGTCCTGTTTCTTTAGCCAACACACATTCTGGATTTTGGGACATGTCTTCGTTTTCTGCCATTATGACTATTGGCCTACAATTCCCAACATGCAAAGTGCTGTTGACGAACACACAAGGATTGGCTGGACGTGGCATGTCTATCGTGGGCCAGCTGGCATCTATGGCATGATTGATAAAGTCACTTATGGTATAACACGATAGATGCCAACCTCTGCTGGCCAATTTTGTGGATGGAATTCAGTGCGTGGCAGCTGTCTTGTCCCACTTGGTACAATTACTTTAGGAGTTGGTTGGCACCGGGTGTGGGGGGTTGCAGTATTTCGTCCAATTGTTTTCTGCCCAAAGTCCAGGGATAAACGGAACAACCAAGTAGCATCGACTGGAGAGGAATAATGAGACCCGTCTCCATGCATCGCCATTAATTATTATTTATTACTTGATTTAATCGGATTAGTGATTTTTACAAGAAAAACACAAACATAAATGAAAATAAAAATAAAATGTAGATGTTGCATCACCATTAATAGACCTTCCTTGATGGCTTCCAGCTGGACCCCTAGGGAACGCCTTCTGCCATCCAGGTTTTTACTGTTAGTTTTGCCCATCGCACTCTGCATGCTGGGAATTGCAGGCCTGTCTTTGTGATAAAAAACACAATACTACATGTTCCAGAATGCAAAGTGTTGTTGGCTAAATAGCCCGGACTCTATGAAGATGAGTCTCGTGACACGTGGACTTGTTGACACCTCTGAGGCATCCACAGGGGTCCGTTTTGAAGAGGTGACGGGGGTAAGAGCAGTAAAGGGCCATATAAAACTGGCACAAAATTGGCCTAAATTGTGCAGTGTTTGCTTTTAGGTTAAGTTCCTTCATTAAGTGCCGAGGACGAGTATGTTCGTCCTGTTTGCATAGACATGCATAATAGCCCAGCAGTTCGGGGTTAAGCCAAATCACTTGGTGCCTCACCCCATTGTCTGGCCGGGCGCAGTGCTGAGATGTTGGGTGCTGCGTATCTCCATGGCACTTTTAACACAGGGCTGTTGCGGGATGCTCTCAAGGTCTGCGGGTGAAGCCGCCTTCAGTTCCACCGCTTCGAGTGCTCTCCAGTGCACCTAGTTACCACTGAAGGTGGCTAGTGGGGGAGGGCAGTTATCTGGAGAGAATCTTGGTGTAAAGCTTTTTAGACGCCCCTTTTGTAAGTGATTGGCTGAAACCAGAGGCGTTGCTAGAGGGGGTGGGGAGTGGAGGGGGTATAGCCCCGGGTCTTTTGGTTGTAGCCCTGGATAGAAGCTCAGGGGCTACAACCAAAAGACTATAGCTAGCCCTGAGTCCCGACAGTCCCAGCATTAGCGTTGCCCCAGAACTTTTCCAGACCTAGCAACACCACTGCCTGAAACTGTATCTTCTCTAATTCTATAATCACGATTTTGAATATGTCCTTTGCAGTGTTGCCTCTCCCGCCGTACAACCTGACGGTTTCCAAGGTTACCAACGCCAGCGCCAGCGTCTCCTGGAAGCCCGGCAACAATGGCTTCTCTCCCCTGCGGTCCTGCACGGTTCAGGTAAGTCACACCATTGATCAATCTCTCGATTTCTGGTGGTGGGGTTGATTGGACGTGGGGTTGTTTTGTCTGTGTTCTTACCAATGCATAACTGATGGGTCAAACTATGTGTTTTAAGCATTCAAGGTTCATCCTACTGACGTTTGGCACCAGTTTGGGGTC
The DNA here is from genome assembly GCF_040938575.1 of Ambystoma mexicanum. Lineage (NCBI taxonomy): Eukaryota > Metazoa > Chordata > Amphibia > Caudata > Ambystomatidae > Ambystoma > Ambystoma mexicanum. Next base: position 160,128,624 of record NC_090940.1, read on the forward strand.
ACTCAATGGGATCTTCATGGGGTACTCTCTAGGGCAAAGGAAAACCTATGATTTTTGTTCAGCAAACTAAAACGGATGATGGAAAAAGGGGTTGTGATGCAGGAGAAGAATGGCGTGTAATGGCAAATAATCAGCGACGTTGGGTCCTTCATACGTAACGCGGCTCTCTCAAGCATGAGCAATCAATAGGTTTGCATCACGCCCCGTACATTGGATCCAAAATCTGTGTTTCCTAAAAAGAGCATTCAAAGGAAGGACATTATGGTTGCAAGGGTGAGACCTCGTGGAATGTCTTGTTCAAATATACTTTAGATGAATCCTTTTGCAGGTCAACAAAATGGAGACCAGAAACAGTATAGACAAGAATTAGAAGTGTCATGCTTTACACTTTCCACAAGAGGCAGTGGAGTAACTTTGCTGAAAATGTTGGGGGGGGCATAACAGCTGAAGAAAAGGTACCCAGGCCAAATGAATGGGGACAAAATGGTGTGCCATGAAAGTTAGGGGGGGACAAACAACCCTGCCCCCCCCCCTAAAATTACGCCCATGACCAGAGGCCTTCTTCAGATTCTGAAGGAATGGAAAATGCAGACATTGTGATTGGGGTGCGCTAGGCTTTGGAATAACCTTGTGTGTTTTAGTTACATTCTAACTTCTCCCCAGTTGGATAGCCTTAAGTCCAGAGAACCTTTAGTCCACAGCCTATGTCGATGTGTTTTTTTTGTTTTTTTCTTTACTTGCATGCGTCTTTGGCGGATCGTGTCTGCAGACACTTTTAATTAGGTTGGGGGTGCGGCATGTTGTAGGTTTCCTAATCCCAAATACCATGTCAAGGCTCATGTCCTGAACATTGTGCTTCCTGCATTTTGCAGGCAGGAGACCTGGCAATCTGCTGGCCTGTAATTGTGCATAACTTCCTGTTTTATGATGCAAGTCTATGAGCTGTGCACCTCACACATTGTGGCCTGTTTAAGTTGCCATATTGGACCGGTTTCTAGTTGTGAACTGCGCCCCTGGATAAACTGGAATGATATGGATACCCCACTGGTCCCCTGAACAGTGTAGCGCTCCTGGCAGCCCTCCTGGCCCCAGCCATCTCTGTAGATGCAACCTTCTTTCCGGCATGGGTGCCGGAAAGAGCAGGCCTCGCCAGCCTGCGGTCTCATCCCCGCTCCACCGTACTGCAGTAGAGGCACTACCCAGAAGGCTGATCAGCTGTAAGCTCCACCCTGAGCCCACAGGTGTCAAGCCGCCCATGGCCACGCGCTGCCGCTTTACGTCCATCTGCTACTCCTGAAAAAAGGCCGGAACTGCCACACTCTGGGCATACCTGCCTACATTTGAAAATCAAAAATCCTGACATGTATGCCCCGCCCACAGTCACACAAAACGCCGCCCATTTTCACATAGCCCCTCCCACGTGTCAAAAAGGTAAACTCTGTTGTAATGTGATGTGATGTCAGAAATTTGCAGTTCAAATTGAAATATGCATATTTCATTAAATTGTCTTTTCACTTCCACCCAAATTGCATAGGACAAAAGGCATCGCCTTCCATAAAATCAACACGTTAAAATGTGCACCTGTAAATTCCAAGAACCAATACAAAGGTTTTCCCTGAATTTTGCAGTACGGAAATTGGACATTTCACCTGAGTTCATCAGGTTTAGTGCCGTGGTGAGTTGTCCAGCCTGCAAACCTGAGGGCTGTGGTTCAATGGGGCTGAGTCCACCCTAACCTGGGCAAAAGGAACGAAAGCAAAAGACAAAACAAACGCGCGTTCGCATTGAAAGTCGGCAAAAAAGAATGAAAGGTGAAGCAAAACAAACGCGCGTTATTTTGCTTCACCTGCATTCTTTTTGCCAATGTGCTGGGAGCGTTACAGTCATTGCTCCAGAGACAAAGCCACATCGGGCACGGAGGCGCGGTGGCGAAGTCCTGCAAGGATTTATTTGTATTTTGTTTATTTGTATAGCGCGCCTGGCCCAAAGGCATCTGGGCACATTTCTTAAATTATAGGTTACATAAACCGGTAATTTGCAGACATAAAATAGGTAAAAGTAAGGTGAGGTATGAATAGGCTTGATAAATATTCCACAGATAGAAATGATATGAAAATGGTAAGCGTGGTCAGGTACAATGATATTTACAAGTACAGAGTGCAGTCATGATGCGGGTCATACATACATAAGGAGCAGAGCCGGCCTTAGTGGGGGGCGAGCCGGGTGACCGCCTGGGGCGCCACGCCCCCCAGGGCACCTTTTGTCCCTGCCACGCCAGCTCGAGGGAGCCTTTCAAGGGCTCCCCGAGCTGGCGTTGTGGGACAAGTCGCAGCAGGCGGCCTTTTACTGTAAAAGGTGCTCGCGGCGGTGGGTGCATTTAAATGCGCCCCTCCGCCATGGACACTTTTCACAAGAAAAGGCGCCATTAGTCCCCCACCACGCCAGCTCCGGGGAGTCTTTCAAGCGCTCCCCCGAGCTGGCGTGGTGGCAGAAGGTGTGGCAGGCGCCTCATTGTCAATGAATGAACCCGTGATGGCGGGCTCATTCAATGACAATGGGGTGCTAACGGCACCTATTTAACCTCCTCGCCGGTGCGAGGAGGTTAAAAAAAAAAAAAAAAGTTGCCCATCCTGGCCCGCCCCCTGTTAACCAGGGGGGCGCGGTGGGCGAGGTGGTGGGGGCACGCCAGTTCGCCCAGGGCGTTGCTGCCCTTAAGGCCGGCCCTGATAAGGAGCATCAAGGTGTAATGAAAAGGTGTCTCAAATGTCTTGAGCTGAGAGCCACAGTTTGGTTTTGCTCTTGAAGGAAGGAGGGCTCAGCTCTGATATCGTTAGGAAGGGAATTCCATAATTTAGTAGCTAGAACAGGGGAACTCACCCCGCCAGCTTTCTGAAGCTTGAATCTAGGAAGGGCGAGGCTATGGACTTGAGCAGCTCTCAGGGGTCGAATAGCAATATGAGGGGTACGTCGGTTAGCCAAGTAAGGAGAGGCCTGGTTGGCCAGGCACTTGTGAGTAAGGGCAAGCGTTTTCAGCGAATTCTTGGCGCAACAGGGAGCCAATGTAGACTCCGTCTATGCTCGGAGATGTGCTGATTTCTGGCAATATTTAAGGCGGCTCTGATGGCATTATTCTGAATAACTTGTACTTTATTTAGATTGCATTGGCTGGTCCCTAGATACAGGGCACTACGGTAGTCAATCTTTGACATGATAATTAGCAGTAGACAGGAAGGGTCTGCAGGCTGTGATGAGTTTGCAGGTATAAGCAGATGATGAACTGACAGCATTGGTTTGTCCGGACAATGATAATGTGGAGTCAAGGTAAATTCCTAAAGTTTTAGTATCCGTGGAGAACTTGATGGTGTTGCCATCAATGGTGAAAGACTTGAAGGACGGGTCAAGTTTATTAAGACGTTGATCGGATCCTAAAATGAGGAGTTCATTCTTATCATGGAGGCACAGTTTGTGTTGAGCCATCCTTGCTTGAATGACAGAGTAGACAACATTCAAGGATTTGGAGTCCCCTACATGGTCACCCGTGATAGGGATGAGTATCTGGGCGTTGTCAGCGTAATTAGCATACGTGACACCCAGATAGTCAAGAACATCAAAAAGTGGTTTGGTAAACACATTGTAAAGTGTTGGTGACACATATGATCCTTGAGGGACACCACAGTGAATGGGAGACGGCTCGGCAGATGCTGAAGCGGAGAAAACCCTCATAGATCTTTTATTTAGAAAGGATCCGATCCAGGAAATGGCAGAGACTGAGAAGTAGGCAGCTGATTTGAGGTGGTGACAGAATTTGGTGGTTGACCAAAATCAAAGGCTGCGGAAAGATTTAGAAGGAATAGCAGGGCTAGATTCGAATTATCTTTCAGCACCTCAATCTGAGTTTTTAGGTCAATGAGGGCGGTTTCAGTCCCATGCCTCGGTCAGAAATTGTATCGCCTAAGGCCAAGGAGTATATCTTCCGGATAGTTCTGAATCTGCAAATAAGCGTCTCGATCCAATAGTTTAAGCATAAATGGGACTGTGGTGATGAGCCTGTAATTTGTTGGTATGCTGGGGTCAAGTGAGGGTTTGTTGAGCAACGGGATGATCCAGACGTCTTTTAAGTTGTCAGGGACTATGCTTGATTTGAAGGATGAGTTTATAAAGGCAGTAATGAATGGGGCTAGATCGGGAGAGGCCTCCTTGATAATAGGGGCTGGGTGTCACATTGGCAATTGGAAGGTTTAAGCTTGTTGATGATACTTTCAACTTCAGCGATGGTGAGTGGAAAGAAGCTGAAGGGTTTGAGGAGGAATGGGCCGAAGGTTAGCACTACTAGGGGGAATTGGTTGCTGGGCAATCAGCAGGCCGTTTTGCTTAACTTTGATTTTATTTTGGAGGGTGGCAATTTTGTCCAAAAGTGCTTTTTGTATGTTCGAGCACCATGTGCTATCTTTAATGCAGGAATCAGGTGGGGTAGCAGGGGATTTGAGTTCTTTTAAAATTTTAAATAATTCTTTAGTATTCGAATCCGCCTGCGTGTTGCGCATGTTGTAGGTATCTTTTTTAGCTTGGAAGATAGCTTCTTTGTAGTTGAGGGTAGCTATGATAAGGCTGTCCTTGTGGGCATCAGAAGGATGGCTTTCCCACCGGGCTTCTGCATTGCGTTTTTCTATTCGTAGCGCGCTCAAGTGCGGAGTAAACCACGATGTGCACGTGGTTTAGATTTCCTAAGTTGAATAGGGGCAATGGAATTCAGTGCTGTGAGCATGGTATGGTTGTAGGTCTCAATTAGAGCCGTGGGGTCAGAGCAAGATACAGAGGCTTTGTTGAGAGAGGGGATGATAAGTGGAAGTCATTTATTACATGTAATGTCCTTTTTGTTTGTAGTATGTGGAGCAGGGGCGGTGTCCTGTTTGGGGCAATCAGTGAAAACTGCCCTCCACCCAAACAACGGGCTCATATGAGGCACATTCGCACCGTTTCAGCACAAACCTCCACCCGATTGGCTACCGGCAGCAGTCTTTGGCAGCCAATTGGGTGGAGGATCTGATGGGACCCGGAAAGAACACAAAAATTCCTGCGATTCCAGGGTCTTCCCAGAGACCCAGAGAAATGGTTACAATTATTGAGTCTCCGGGGGAAAAATCCGGAGGTTAGGCAGGTATGACTCTGGGGTGCTAAGTTCCAGGGCACCCACCCCCAGGACCATTTTAAGCACTTTTGGGGCCCAGGGCACAGACATCTTCAGGGCCCCCCCACCACCAAACCAAATGAACGAAGGGATCCAGAATGATCTGGGCATGGCTCCCTTTGTTGTGATCACAACCCATAGCTTGATATGCCGCCTCGCAGAAATCAAAGCAAGCCTGGGTACTTCCTCTCAGGCCTCTTAACTCTTGCTGTAATCCGAATGATAAACTAGTAGCATTTCAGGGGCAACGTTAGCAGTCCCCGAAAAGTGTACTTGTGTTCTAGCAAGGTTGAGGACACCTTTCCTCAATAGCAGCCATGAGGAAGGTGCACAGGCCATAGTATAAATGCAAGACACAGATCATATGAAATAGATGCACATGGTACAGAAGAGACAGACGACTAAGACGAGCTTCCTGTCAGATTGCACATGTGCTCAAACATGGACACAAGAGCCCAATTGGGAGCACAGTGTTAGCTGCACATTCCATAGCATAGATAGTGGAAGAAGATTAGACGCTACCAGAAGGTGTCTGTATCCAGATAGACAGAGATTAGATGAGGGACATGGTTTTCAAGTAGTGTTACCATTAGAGAGCAAAGGAAAAAAGTAGCTGTGCTGTGCATTATATAGAGCAATGCTCACTATTATAGAGGAAGCAACATTATAGCCAGTGCAACCTTGAGTGAGCTTTTTGAAGTTCATACCATGTGAATAAACTCATTCTGAAGGGTGACAGTTTTGAAAGGTTTAGGGACTGGCAATTTTGGCAAATTAGGTAATATAAGATTAAATTAAATGCCCAGGATCACACATTGGTTAATGAGGTGACACTGGGATTTGCACCAACTCTGCAATTTCTGCACTTTGCCGCTTTCTTTTCCAGTTCTTACCATGAACTAAAATAATAAAATTGTATAGAAAAGTACACAAATCACATAACCCTACATGACCAATTAAAAAAATAGAAGCTTATTATGCAAAATGGAATTGATTTTAGCTTCATTGACTCCATCATCAAGGGAAGTAAGTGAGTACCAGCATGATAATTGATCTGATCTGAAAAGATTTTATCTGGGTCTGTATTGTATTTTAAAGTTTTAAATTTTGTGAAATTGGTATTTATGAACATGCAGAAAAATCCCTGAGTTGTACACAGAAGCAAACCATTTTGTGGTGTCAAATGAGATGACCGTAAACTATGCGTGCCAGAGGCCTGCAATATCTGGTGAGCTTTCTTCTGTCTAGAACCCCCAACCGCTCACATGACCTACATGAAAAGAAAGATCAGGTTATGGGCTAAACAATGCCACCAGCTTGTGGGAAGGCCATACCTTTCACGGAAGGCAGCACAGTACTGTCAGTGATATGAAGATGTGTCCAGGATCACTCTATCGCCTTCAGGCACAGCCAGGATACAAGCATGAACGCTTTGGCTCCACAGTCTTCCATTTGCACACCTAATCCCCTGTCTGCGCTAACACTTTATGCTCATCATTGAATATGGCGGCCTAGGTTTTAGAGCTCGCCACCCGAACAAACCAAATTCTAGTCCTTCAACACACTGATGCTATGTTTGTTTTTAAAAAAAAAAAATCTGGTGTGCGCACGTTTGCTGATAATAGCAACGGTTGCGCTACAAAACAAAGTACATATGGATGCAGGTTTACCAACTTCAGACAAGAAATGCCGAGTCAGCGTTGCTGGAATTTGGTATTGTAATCTGCAGATGAACACAGACCTCTGCAATGAGTGTGGAACACACTGAGCTAACTTTTCAATCATTGCAGCACTCAAATTTATCAATAAGCATTTCAACTTTGGCTATTGCACATGATCAATAGAATCCCCAGAGAAAGGTGACAATGCTACAGGAGTTGTGCCGTAGTGAACGCACACACTTTGTTTATCACAGTGAACACAGAATGATTGACAGGATAAACGGATCAGACCAGGATGTTCTTCTGGACAACAGACAGGCAATCGTTTAAGTCCTTCAGGAGCAGCCATAAAACATCCGGAAATGTGCTGTGTAACTTGGATGAACAATGGGAACTGGCTTCTTTAGCTCAGGCAGCCTTGTGGTGCCCCCCTTCAAAGTGGGGGCCCTGCGCAAGGGCCCCTTTTGCCCTCCCATACAAACGTCTATACCCGCCCCACTCACGCCCCCACTCCATCACTCGCAGGACATTAAGACTCTTCAGAATCATCAATTTGCTCGTTGCCGCCACCCACATTGTTATCGATACCCAGGGCAGATGTGGGTCCCCCCAAATTCGGGATTAGAAATTCTCATCACATGATCACCAGTCTTTGCTCAATAATAGATGTGGGGTAAAACGTGAGCATTTAATTCCGATTGTTTTGACATAACTTTATGGTGATTCTATTCTCCACCCCTATTAGGAAAGGGCTTTGGTTCTAGTTACCTAGTTACCAGCTGTACCTGGCCTATCATACGCAGATCTAGCTCGCTTTCTCTCTATCGCTTCCTTTTTCTCTCTCTCGCTTCCTTTCTTTCTCTCTCTCTCTATCGCGCTTCCTTTCTCTCTCTCTCGCTTCCTTTCTCTCTCCCTTTATCTCCATGTTCCTCCCTCCCGTTCCCACCATTCTTCCCTCTCCCTGCCTCCCTTTTTCCTGCTCTCCTCCCCTCTTCCTCACACCCCTCCCTCTTAACCTCTCCCACCCTCCCCTCACCACTCTCCTTCATTCACTGTCTCCCTACATCCTCTCTCTCCCTCCTCTCCCTCCCCTCTCCCACCGCTCCCCTTCCCCTCTTCTCCATCCTCCCTCCTTCTCCCCCTCTCTCCCTCTTCCTCCTTCTCTCCACCCCTCTCCTTTCTTTGACCGTCCCTCCACGCTCCCTCTCTCCTCTCTCTCTGATTCTCTCCCTCCCCTCAACCTCCCTCCTTCCCTCTCCCTGCCTCCCTTCTTTCCCTCTCCCCCCTCCTTCTCTGGTTGTGCCTCTGCCTTCCCTCCTTTCTCAAAACCCTCCCTGCTCTCTCACCCTCTCCCTCTTTCTCTCCCACCCTCTCGCTCCCCCCTCTCAGCATCTTCCTCCCCCTCTCATCTCCCCTCCCCCTTTCTCTGACCCTCCCTCCACTCTCACCCTCCTTCCTCACCCACTCTATCCTCCTCTCTCCCCTCCTTCCTTCTTTCCTCTTTTCCCACCAACCCTCCATTTCTCTCTCCCTCCTTCTCTTATTCTCTTCCTCCCCTCTCCCCTCCTTTCTCTGACCCTCCCTCCACTCTCACCCACTCCCTCCTTCTCTCCTCCCTCCTATCCTCTCACAATCCTTCTCTCCCTCACGCTCTCTCCCGCCTTCGCTCTAACTCCCCCTATCTCCCCTCCCTCCTCCTCCCTTCCTCCTCACCTTCTCCATCCTCCTCTCCTTCCCCTCCCTCCTTCTCTCCTCATCTCCCTCTCTCCCTCCTTCACTCTTCTTCTCTCCCTCCCCTCTCCCCTCCTTTCTCTGACCCTCCCTCCTCACTCGCCTTCTCCTTTCTTCTCTTCCTCCCTGCTGTCCCTCGCTTCTCTCTCCCTCCCGCCTTCTTCTCTCTCCGTCTCTCTCCCTCCACTCTCCTCCCGTCTCCCTGCCTCCTATCTTCCCTTTGTGTGCCTCTCCCCATTCCTCTGTGTTGATCAGTCTCCTCGTTCCAAGAACATGTCCTTCATCTTCCGGTATCCACTGTTTCCTGTTTCCTGTTGGTCTCTCCATCTCCAGCGGCTTTGCAGGAACCTCCAGCATACAACATTTCTACTTTTCAAATGTTTCTCAAAGGGTGCGTTGCCTTCTGGTTCCAACGTGCGCGTCGTCTTTTCAAGTGGATCCTCGTTGCCTCTGGGATCTTTGCTCTTAAATCCAAGCATAAACTGTCTCTCCCAACCAAATGGATTCGCCGTACCTCCGGGAAATTCCAGTTGGCAGTAGTCGGTATTTATCCTTTAATTCCCATTCCCAATGCACTCTGGGAATGTTCTGCGCCAGTTCCAGCCACCAGCATCTCTACTTCCATTCCATCCCGGTTCCAGCCATTCATGGATCTCCTTGCTTCCAGTGCTTAGCGCTTTGAACATCGCCGGCTGAGGAGGCCTACCCTCTCTGTTCCTTGCCTTCTCCCCCCTTGTCTTCCCTTTGCATCAGCAAGATTCTGTTAGCCCCTTTCCAATTTGGGGTCCCTTCAACCTTCCGTCTTCCAGTTTGCTCCATTGCCTTTGCCTCTTCTCTAGCTTCTCCCCGTAGCCTACGTGTCTACCGTTCTGAACTTGCCTCTCGCTCCAGACCCCACCTTAAAGCATTGCCTTCTCCTGCCGCCTGGATATCTGGCACAACTCAACCTCGTTGCTGCTTCCAGAGTCATTGTTCTCTAACTCTGATCCGCTCACCTTGCCCTCCTGGATTCGCAAAAGCTTCCCTGCACACAATTACTCCCTAGCTCCACACCCCTCTATCCTACTTCTTTTTTCTGGCCCGCAGTGCAGCACAGCGTATCACATGGTCATGGCCATGGAAGAAAGACTACTGATTCCTCATTTTGCTTGTGGTCGTAGAGGCTCCTTCACCACACTCTATTACAATACCTAGCTAAAGCCATTGAGTTGAGAGAAGATTTGTAGCCTTTCAGAACCTCTTTGCCAATAGGATATCACACCTTTATATCAAGATCCACATGAAGCCTAAACATTAGAATTTCAGAATAGCGTCTAACGGGGGTCACACTCTGCCTAATTAAATCTTAACTGTACAGATTTCCCTGCTCAACTTTGTAAATCTTTTTTTCTATTCGAAGTAGGATGGAATTCAATACAGGATATTGATTCTGTGTACTCTTTACACATCACTAACCTCCTATTCGCCAATTTATAACAACTTTACAGCTATTTTGGGGTTCACCCCACTCGGCCCCAAAAATCTCTTAAACCAAAGAGGATTTTTCTAAATACACATTTTCAATCTTGAAATTGAAAAAATGGTACGATGTTGTTACATTGCCACGCTTTTTTCATATTTGCTTGCTTAAAAACTCATAGAAAAATATGGAGGGTAAAGGGATATAAGGGGTAGTGGAGTTTGGTGAATCGGGACTAGATTTTCTGCAAAAAATATTCAGCAAAAAACTCAGCGAAAAAAAAAAACGGGCGATCTAAGAACGTAGAACCAAAAAAAGAGTCAAAACACGCTCTGAAATGGAAAGATCAGACCCTAAAAGTCTGTGACACAAGTCCACGCGTAGAAGGAAGGGTCCCTCAAACCCCCACCGGCAGTGAGTTTCCCAAACTTGAACTGTGTCGTTCACAAATACTTGGATACAAAAGTTGTGATTGGGAATGCTTGCAGCTTACCATTGTGTGCTGCTGTGGATACGCTCCCAGAACTGCATCTCATCCCTTTTCCTGCACACGCCTCCATATTCCAAGGGTTGGCTTGAATTGCGACTCAAGTGCCAAGGAGTGTCTACACGTGGACCTCAGTCCTTAGTACACCTGTGGATGTGAGCTACCACTGTCATTAATGGCACGGTATGGGATTTGTACCACGCACCACTGCCATTTGAATGATCTACAGGCGCCCTGGCCGATCTGAAAGGGGTGGGTGGATTCGGTTAGTGGGATGATATGGAGAAGGCCAGTCAGCTTTGCCGTTGTGTTGTCGCATGCAGTTCAGAGGAACGCGTGGGTACTGTGTGCGGGTCTGTTTCTGGCTCGACGGCATAGAGGCATCTCTGTACCAATGGGAGCCTTGTGTTCTTGTGCTGCTAGGATTCAATGGCTGAGGCGGTGGTATGTACGTTGGCCGTAGATGTAAAGGGTTTTTATCTGGCCCATACTTTCTCGGAAAGTCCCCGCAGAGTGCAAAATACTGATTAAAAACACAGTTAATAGTGTATACCCCTAGCAGCTTCCAAGTCAAAGTTGCAAGCATTCCCATCAGAAGTGGTAAGCGGCACACAGGTGTGACGCTCTGTGGCCACCAGGACTGTAGCTACATCTGTCAAGGTGCACAGAGGCAGAGCTATGCCGGGGGGCTGCTCCTTGTTCATCCATGTATCGAGGACGGTTCTACGTTCATTTATCGACATGCATTTTTTCGATGGGTATTTTGCAGACATTTTTTCAATCGGAAAAAACCCATCCAAATGTTTTTGGGGGGATACCCCCACAATCCCCTATTAATCGAACACTATTCTCGACCCACCCCACCTCTTCTATACCCATCCCGACAGCCCCCTATTTGTTTTCAATTAGTTTTTTTGGAGCAAATAAAATCGTCACAAAACCCATGTTGATGAATGGACGTCATGCCATCGAGGATGTGTCCCGCATAGACTGTTGGCCACTGGATCAGGATCCGACTGCTTCGTATATATTGTTGCCCTTCTCGCAAGGCCCCTGTGTAGCACAGACAATGTGTTGGAACGCAGTTCCGCGAGCATATTCTATTTTCCCCACAAAATTGCAGACCTTTTGATCACAACATTTGTATTTGACGCACTAACTCCCATTACCAGGGCGCGATAATCTAGCGCGAGTCGTCCGGATTCTAGAAGTAGTAAATCGCTACAGCGCCTAATCGCTCTCTATATGGTGCAGAGTCATAGCACACTCGGAGCACCCATTTGATTGCAAACATTTTTTTCTTTCTTCTGAAATGCTACATTTATCTATTAATTTGCTGTTTATATTATATTAGGGCATACAGCATTGTAGGGCTTGGGTTTCCACAATAGACACATCCTTGCATGTCCGCACGATGGCTCCCAGTTGAGAGCCTGGTCGCGAGATCCGCGAGTGACCTGCATTTGCTAGTCCCAGCAAGGCGAAGGAGCCTCTCCTCCTACGCAGGCGGATTAGCATAAGTACGGGTGGATAATGGCAACACCTATTAATTAAGCACCACTTAATGATTCTGCAGGAGGGGCTCGCTGAATGAATTATAGAACTAGCAAAACAAAACCCATTAGTAAGACAAATGTTGCCGCATTAACTGGGGGTGGGTTCGCAGCAGCTATATCCATGGCTTTGGGTTCACGTGCAAGTGTTCCCTCCACGGCGGAAGCCGCCGATGGGAATAGTGTTTGAATGCTTTGGCAAAAGGAAAAAGGCAGAGGGTATTTGGTTCCATTGTTGTTGGGCTACTGTGGTCGCCAAGACTTTGTCAGGTTCTATTGTTGTGCTGCTGCTGTGAATAGTATGTGGTTGTGGAGGCAGGTTCCATTGCTGTGGCACTACCGTGAAAAACATGTGGCTGCAGAGGCAGTGGCAGGTTGCATTGTTGTGGCGCTACTGTGACGGATATGTGGCTGTCTAGACTGGCATGCTCTGTTGTTGTGGTGCTACTGTGAAAAACGCGTGACTGCCAAGACTGTGTGAGGAATTTGACCTTCCGCATAGCGGGTGTGCGCTTGCCTGGGCTTTTTTTTAAATGTTTAATTAAGTGGAATGATGGCGGACCAACCGGAGGCAAATGTGTGGGGCTAATTCACACACATTTTCCTATGCGCACACCACAAATGCATGGACCCGTGTACTCTGGGTGGAGACAGCCTACAAGCACAGTCTGCCCTGTCATATTTAGGTGGGCTATGACAGTTGGAGTACACTCTGCCCTCTCCAGGAAGTGGGAGGACCAGGTTTCCACATGCCATGGCCAGCATGATTAACTAGCAAAGGCTCCATGAATCCGCCCTGCTCTTCTGTTCAGCCCTGCAGCTGGTGGCAGTGATTATATAAATAGAGTGTACTCCAAACAGGCCCACATGGGGCCTGGTTGCAGAGGTTAACAAAGGGGACTGAGAACCCCAACAACCTTTCATATGTAACTCTGTCAATCTGAAGCCAGCTCCTGCCGGCTGTGTCACTGACGTTGAACTGTTATGTCTGGGAATGCGTGGTCACACTAAGCCTCACCAGTAGGGTGACTCCATTCATCAGGCATGAGGGTGGGGTTTGCAGGAGCCAGAGAGTCTAGTTTCCCCACAGCTTCAAGGGAGACTTGCCGCTTTAAACAGGAACCACAGAGTGATCCATTAATCCGAGAGACTCTTTGATCAACAACATACAGGAAGATGGGTAGGACTTAGTAGCACATGTTTTCACCCCTTTACTTTTCCTATTGCAAAGTACTCCGGTTATGACCTCATGCATACAGGAGATTGTTGGTGGGGACCCCAAGATTGGTTCATTAAGGTAAGCTTAGCCTAAACCCATCACTGTGGCCCATTTCAGTTTAAAAGAGGGCTGAGCCCCTCTTTTGGGAGAGCATCTGAAGACTTTGCAAGGAGTAGCAAGAACTCATCTTTTGGACCCTGGCTGAAGGTACAGTCTGCCTTACATCTTTCGCTAAGTGAAGGAAGACCCGGACCCCCAAAAAGGGGGAAGAAAGAGCCCTCCATAAACATCTCCCAGGGAACAGTGGGAGATAAAGACCTCAGCGGACCCTCCGGCTGCTCCAGAACCGGTACCCAGCCAGCCCACGGTGTGCCCTGCTAGGCTCTGCAGCAAGCTCCCTCGGTAGGAAACGCCAGAAGGTCTCTGAACCTACAACAAAGGACAAGGCTGCTGCTTGCAACACACTCCTCAGCCTTGGGCAATCTGCCTTAAAAGACCACACAAGACCATTAAAGGAGCTGGGAAAAGGGCCTTGATGAGCATCTACCGATGACTGCCTTAAAGAACATTTTACAGCCAGTCGAGTTCCTGAAGTTGCACCCACATGCAACGCTGACCAGTGGTTCAGAACTGCCGATCAGCACTGAGACAACGATTTGTGACCCAGAGCCGTGTGTAGGCCAGCCTGCAGCCAATTGTCCAGGTTTGCTTGCTGAACCGTTTTACCGCCTGATATAAACAGCTGATTCCCATCTTGAAGTCTGTCCCAGCAACCTGCAGGGTGCCCTGAAGCCGACTCAACCCTGTCGAGCACCAGGAACACCTTGGTCCTTCCCAGAAGGCCCCTAGACACATTTGCAGACCCATTGCTCCTTTTTAAAGCCAATTAACCTTAAACTGTTGGGGTAATCAACCATACTGACTACCCTACTGTCAGTATCCATAGTGCATCCCTTTGAAACTGTCTGTTTTGTATAAATAAAGTCAATATTTTTGATATAACCTTGATTGGACAGTCCCTTTTAGCATTGGGTAATTAGATTTTCGCTGTGTTGTACCTAACCAACAATCCACGACCTTTCGGCAATAAGCTTGCCGTTCCGCCCACGTTACCTAAATTGGACAAGGAGGTTTATAATTTTTGTGTTATTCCAATCTGTTCGGATCCCTTTTGGTTTATTAGAGGTCTGAGGCTGATTGATGGTTTAGAAACCGATATTCACCCCTGAACCGCTGGTACCCCGGAAGATGATCTGTCACACTGTGGCAGGTTCGGCTAGCGTGGCGCTAATGTGAAGAACGTGCGGCTGCAAAGACTGTGGCAGGTTCCATTGCTGTGGCGCTAGTGTGGATAATATGTGGCTGCGAAGGCAGTGGCAGGTTGCATTGCTGTGGCGGATGTGTGGCTGCCAAGACTGGCATATTCTGTTGTTGCAGTACTACTGTGAAACGTGTGGCTGCCAAGACTGTGGCGGGCTGCATTGTTGCGGCACCACTGTGAATGTGTGGCCGCCACGTTGTTGGGAGCTAAGTGGAGGATGCCCAGAGGTTCATTTGGCTCTAGATTCATGTGGCATCAAGATTAGCGCAGAGGACTCTGTCATGCTCTGGGTGAGGTCAGCTTAAATGTACTCGGACAAAATGGCTTGCCTAGAAGCTGGAGGTCCAATCCAGAACACGTGTTTTAATAGATTCCACGTCTGATCTTATGAACATTTCATGACAAAGGATCTGCAAAGTCCAGAAGAGAATCAGATCGCGCCTCCAAGGCAAAATATTTTGATCAAAATTGATTTTTCTGGGAAATTAAGAAGAAATAGATAAATGAGATATTTCAAAGTCCGCATAATTGGAATGTCTCCTACTGGCTGGGCCGAGATGGGAAGAGGGGTCATCCGAGACCGGTCTAAAGAATAAATCTGGACTTTTCTTGCACCATTTCAAAATGAGCAGCTTTGACCCTGATTTTATTTGATGCTTACCTGCCAGCTGGGGCGCGTCATAAGAGTCAGGAATACAACATGTCCGCCTTGGTGTTGCAGCGAGGGGTATGGCTAATTCTGTCGTCAGCAGCCTATTCAGCGGCTCTAGAAGGCTCTCAGCATTTATGCTGCTGATATAGGGTCCGGGGAAGGAGCAGAAGCTATCCCCTGTTCCTATGCCTCCCTGCAAAGTGCCAGTCCTGCTTTTTGCTCCCAATTGCATGCTGCAACTTGTAGTTTTGTTTTTCCCATTGCAAGGGTGGGCCTCCAAGTCTGAGCATGCATTGCAAAAAAAACACACGGGACTTCCTCAACAAGTCCGCGTGGAACTTGGCAACTTGGCAGCTACCCAGGCGAATCTTCAATTTGTCGGAACCTCTGAGAGGGACAACTCTTCCCCTCCCCCGCACCCTCCTGCCCCCCCAGAGTTTATGCTAGTGGCTAAGATTTAAGCCTGTGTCTGTTTTAGTAATTGGCCGTTCCAAGGTGGCAACTCGGTAACAGTCCAGACATACATTGAATAATCCTGGAGGTGCAGTGAGCGGAAAGAATGTCAACTGTGCACACAGGAAACAAGAGGACAAATATGAGTCTGGAGCGAGTAATTCCCCCGAGCGATATATATGTCTGTGGGGGAAATGGGCTTGCTGCAGATGTATGCAGTTCTGCCGCTGATGGAAAGCTGCACTGGGTGGAACTGAAGCGAGGCAGGGGGTCCTCTCCCACCCCACAGACCAGGAGACCCTTCCTCACAGCGGCTTTTGTTTGGCAGCCCACAAACCTCCATCTTAAAGACGGCTTCCATTCCGGCCTCCTCCCAAATAAAAGAAACCCATGCCTTGCTTTGGTGCGGCTCTGGTCTTTAGCCCAGTGCCAGGTTCCTCACTAGCTGATCCTACGGCGAACCCTTGCTCCACGCTGGGGGCCTGATTCATGGAACGTTTGCCTATGGGATTGCGCCATTATAAAACACTTCTGTGAATCAGGCCCGAAGTCTCGGCTGCGTGCCTCGGAAGCAGAGGATGCCACTCTGCCTCTTCTCATAGTTGTGCCGCTTCAATGTGTCCATTTCACAGAGCCTGTGCACCGTCGGACTGTCCCGCACATAACATAGGCAGCCCGTCCCGCACATAACATAGGCAGCCCGTCCCACACATAACATAGGCAGCCCGTCCCACACATAACAGCCCGTCCCACACATAACATAGGCAGCCCGTCCCACACATAACATGGGCAGCCCGTCCCACACATAACATAGGCAGCCCGTCCCACACATCATAGGCAGCCCGTCCCACACATAACATAGGCAGCCCGGCACTCAGGGGCATTGCTAGGGGGGGGGGGGGCTAAGGAGGCTATAGCCCCTGATCTTTTGGTTGTAGCCCCGGATAGAATCTCAGGAGCTACAGCCAAAAGGCTAGCTCGCCCCCAGTCTCGATAGTTCCGACACCAGCTTAGCCCCGGGTCTTTTCCAGACCTAGCAACTCCCCTGCCGGCACTGGTCGCCCCCTCCTCCCCCATTGACTTCATTGCCCTGTGCTTTTTCACGCCTGCTGCTTACAAATCCAGCCCAGACGTATTTGTGGAAAACCAAGGCCGCAAATGTATGATTTATTTACACAGAAGTGAACATGAGACATTCGGCATCACGGGTGCTTCTTTATTCCTGCTCCGCCCCATGATTTGTATCCCGTCGGCTTCATTTCAGCAAGGCACGTATCTTTCATCAACCAGGTCTCGCTCCTCCAACCTTCCTGAGCCTCGCGCTCCGGATGAATCGTGTGTGCTCTGTATTGGGCTGTGAGGAGGGCCGTTACTTTGTTCCTTCCGTCAGCTGAAAAACTAGGGGTGCGCCTCTTTACAGACCTGCCCCCCCCACTGCTGTGTCAGGCAATACATGGGCCTGATTGCTCATGGTCATTGACTCTACAAAGAGGCTTCTGCTCTGCTCGATTGACTGTGTGACTGCCATGGCAAGGAGGGGTTCTCGCCCCTTCGCCGCACCCATCCTCTTCTTTTTTTTCAATGGATTTTTTATACCTTGTTCGAAAAGTGCATCCTCTGGATTTAGCAGGCAGAGGTCTGTGCCCGCCTGGGAGAAGTGAACCGTGCCTTTTCCATAGTGCCCTGGTACTCCCTAGGTTTATCAGGCCGTGCCCATCTGCAGAACTTTGCCATTGCCATATTAAATTCCTTTCCGCTATTTCTGCAACGCTGCATTCAACTTCGCTCCCCTACAATGGTAACTGAGTATCCTAGCCAACCACGTGATCGCGCAAGCGCCCACTTCCCTGTGGGGAGCCACCCTGCCCTGGCCATCTGCGCCAGGTTGTATCCACCTCGATGCATTATGATCGCGTCTGGGGGGTCTTTTTTGTCCTGCTGAGCCTTTAGGCTCGCCTCGAGGTCTGTCCGTTGCATTCCCCGTCGCCCAAACCATTGCAGATCGGACCTGTTGGATCTGCTTTTCCTGTTCCTCTCTTTGAAGTTGGCCGCTTCTGCTGGCCTGGTTACAAAGGAAAGCCCAATCGCCCACACCACTTTCTTTGTCCTTCACTGTGGTGCCTGTCAGGAGGAAACTCTGAGTCCGTCATTACCCCCAAGTCAACTCGCTCACCTGCCGTATGGATCTCTTGTAGCTGTCCGACCTCCATCGCCCAAGCCCTTGGATCCCCAGCGCACTTGCCCCTCCCCCGGCATCCGTACTAGCTGCCCCAATCCTAACACCATTTTTACAACGGCACAGAATTGAAATACTGTCAATGGCCCGATGTTGTCGTGCACATGTTTTCATTTTTTGTTATTTCAGCCTTGGTTTATTTCAAACCTTTGCCACATAGAAAATACAGTACAACAATAAATATATCGGCTTAATCTAGTTTCAATAAATTCATAGAAAATAGAAAAGCATAAGACATAAAGATCATAAAAAAACAGAGAGATGCTCATCACAAAATCAGACAAAAAATGACAGGGAAGGGGCTCTTCTCTTCATACACCACTCATACCTTGGGCCCTCCCAAGATGGTTACAAATTTCGTCTAAAACGTTGTTAATGCAAGTGACAACTTGAGGTCGATTCCCAGACCTAGCGCAGAACACCATTCGTCTGCGCGGCTGCCTGGGAACGCACTCACGAACCCACCAAGGTAGGTTGTTCTGATATCTCTCTGTTTCGGATACAGCAGGACTAAGTGATGTAACGTTCTTCAGACTCGCTACATAGTCTACAAGCTGCCTCCTTCCTCTACCTGGCTTCGTTTAATCAGAACCTCTCTTGTATAAAACAGGTTAAATCTAAACCTCACGAAGGGGGTTCTGTGACGCGCACAGGGAAATCTCAAAACATATTTAGGCACGACATTTAGCACTTTAATCTCGTCCATGGCAAGGCACGGAAAGCTAGATTGTGATTTATAATTTACTGTCGTGATCCAGTCCTCAAGCCAAATGTTCTTTTTAACTGCTCCAGGATTGGATAACAGCAGCTCTTCTGCCACATTTATTTTGGCCAATATTCCTGCGCAGTGCTTGGCCCAGGTCTCCACCGCCCAATCCCAGCACACTGCCTTCTTTTTTTTTTCAAGACTAAATTGAGGAGGCAGGTTTTCTAACAGCAGTTTACGTTGGAGTAGCAGAGCTTTCCACGTAACCACTGCATATAAAGACACAAGCCCTAGCTCGTGTCTTATTCATGCTGTGGGGAAACATTGTGGCAGCCGGAGGATCTTCCTCCAAAAACGACCCTCAGGTTTGGGCGAAATATCCCATGCCAGGCTTAGGGAAACTTCACCTCCTCAGGTCAGAATAGGAGTTACCTTTTGCTTATAAAACTTAAGGGCTGGCATCAAGGAGAACTTTCCGTATTTCCTAAGGATATAACGCACGCCTATATAGCCAGATTCCTGGTCGTTGATCTCAGTTCAGTCGCTCGCTTAGCGTCGCGTACACTTGGGTTGATGTCAATTCCCAGGTACTTTGCACTGCCCACTCTGGTTATTGGTTCGTCCTCCGGGTGCCATATACATTTTTGTCTTTTTCTTTCCCTTTAAGTTTTGGAGGAACAAAATTGCAGATTTAGATACGTTGATCTTAAGGCCATTGGATTGTACATAATTTTGTAACGCGTTCAATTTGCGTTGCAGGCCGATCTGTGTCTGGTCCTAGATGATCAGATCATCAGCGTAGAGTAGCCATCCAATTTGTTTGCCATTTAATCTAGGGGGAAAGGAGTCACCCCCTCTTAGTGCCTCCTTACGTGACTCGTACACATATGGGTTGCAACTCTGTACTTTTCTTGACCCGCTGCCCTCAATCGGGTGGGTGGATGTACACTGTGCCAAAGTGCACCTTCATCTCTTAACTTACACTTCTTTGCTCTTGCCCAAAGTCGTCTTTTCTTTTTTTACCATTATATTAAAAACTCTTTTCTTTGTTTTTATTTTTTTGCAAGAAACAATTTCCGTAGAGGAAATGTGGGCTTGAACCTGCACTTTGAGCTTGGTCCGGTCGGGTTCTAAGAACCCCCTGAGCTATTAGCCGGGGTGGAATTCCAAATTGGATATTAGGAGCTAAAAGCAGTTCCTTTAGTAGCCAGTATTCACAAGTGAACAAACGGGTGCGGCCATGGCAGGATGAGGCGGTAGTACATAGCTTTTCGCAAATGTAACTTTCACATGGACTTTAGTCTTCTAGATTTGTCCTAATGTTTATTTATAACTTGCCCCAAACATAGTGTTAAATGCAGATCGCTGTTTGTTCAGCATTGGGTGGCCTGGGGAGACACAAGTAGCTTCTGGTGCCCATTACTGTCAAGTTAACCGGGCTCTTCCAGGCTACTAGCAGGAGCGGTATGGCTGCAAGCGGAATCATACAATTAATGGGACGAATTTACTGCGACAGCCGGAAAATGTCGATTTTCGACAAACCACATTTCACCCCTCACATATATGTGGGAGGATGGGTACAGTAAATCATTCATGTGGGAGGCACTTGGGGAGGCTGTGTGGTCCCCCCTCCGCCCCCCGCATATATTTGCTGTGAAAAGGGCGGTACAAAATAAAAAGAAATTGGCATGCGACAGTAAAATCGGTGCAGTAATCGCATGGATCCGCTCTCTTCAATTCCAGCCATCTTTTGTTTTGTTTACATGCCACGGTGCCCTGGATATCATTTCAGACCGTGCCGAGATGCCTATTGATTCTTTGCCTACTTTTTATCCTCGCTGAAAATAATCAGAATTGCCTTAGGCTGGTCCTGGCAACGTTTTCTAGTGCCCGTCTATCGTGCCCTGCCGCCCCTCTGTGCCACCCCTTTCTGAAAGCAACAGACCCTGCCCTGTTCGTGTTTAAATTATGTAATTTTGACCCCCTGTAGGTCACTGCAGTGGGAGGCTGGCACTGAATATGTCATCCCTAAATCATGGAACCGGACCGTATTGGCAGCCGATTAAGCCGTTTTGCAGCTAGACTCGATCCATTTCTAACATTTAATTAAAATGAAGCCTTCCTTAGAACTTCTAGAAAAGGCCTGATTCGTGACCCCCTGCCCCTTCTCGCCCTTACTCACCTATTTATTCTGCCCGCAATTATGGACTCTTGACATCTCGAACTGTAATGAAATACATTGACGTGAATACGCCACGTCACTGTGTGATTTCCCAAATGAGTGCTTCCCAGCAAGCTGAATATCGCGTGCACTCGCCATTACTCTCCGCTGGCTCTTGTTTATTCTCTGGAGACGCCCCCGGTTTTAAATTCCCGCTCTTTCAAAAGCTTCACTTCTGGTATTCCGGCGAGGAGATTAAATAGGGCGCGTCAGCACCCCATTGTCATTGAATGAGCCCGCCGCCGCGGGTGCCTTTAATGACAATGCAGCGCCTGCCACGCCTTCTGCCACCATGTCAGCTCGGGGGAGCCTTTGAAAGACTCCCCCGAGCTGGGGTGGTGGTGGGGGGGGCTAATGGCGCCTTTTCTTATGAAAAGTGCCGACGGCAGAGGGGCGCATTTTACAGCAAAAGGCCGCCTGCCACGCCTTCTCCCACAACGCCAGTTCGGGGAGCCCTTGAAAGACTGCCGCAAGCTGGCGTGGCGGGGGCTAATGGCGCCCTGGGCGGTCGCCCGGCTCACCCCCCCGCTAAGGCCCGCTCTGGCCACATCCCCCATGCCAATAATGCGAGACAGATGCGCCCAACGTGAAGGATCTGCCGGGCTGACGGAGAAGTGCCCAGTGAGGGTTGGCAGCTGCCGTGCCTGACTACACCACTCCACGCACACCGTAAACACTTCATCCCTGCTGCAGTTAACTAGCAACATTGCTGCTGTTATTGAAGCGCCCCTCCAACCTGGCCTTTGATGTCCCAGGTCGGGTGTAAAATTGTCCTCGCAAGCCAATTGTTGCAGCGAGATTGAAGTGCTGACACAGTCTCCATGTGAGTGAGTTGCACCGTCTATATTACCCCAACAAGTTAGGAGTGCCTCGCAGGGCAGCAGATGTAAATAGGGCAGAGACTGGCATCCGCCACCCAGGCTTGGCTCTCACCACACCGCTCAAGAGTAACGGTCCCTTCAGTACCTCCAACACACCCCACGTCGCTGCATTCCGGTATCAGCCATGCACCGTAACAATACTCGGTTCCCAAGGAGACCAGGACACTGACCTGCACTCACATGGCCACATTCTCCGTAACCTCACAGATGGCCACTATACCAATCACTTGGTCCCCTCTCCTCGCAGCACGCCTTACCTTCTGGAGTGGTCTCCCTGCAGGTCACCTGTCCAGTTACTTTTTCAGGGAGGAGAGCTCTTTCGTCCTGCGAATGGTGGTTGGGGCCTTGGCCCTCCGCCATGTTATGGCATGGCGCCTTAATGCCCCCCCCTTCTGGGTGGCTGTCTCCTTTCCTTTCTCATGGCCCCAGGCACAGTACATGGCACTACTAGAACTATGGAGTGGTTCTATCACCGTCTCACTTGTGTGATAGGAAGACAGACAAATGTGATGCAGGAAGTATGGTGTCCACATTTGTTTGTTTACAAACCATCGAGGGCTGGGACAAAGGCCGGCATGGCCAGCGCTGGGGTCTGCAGCCTGCTACTCTCCACATATTGTGAAGGACCCTTGCTATGGAATTGCTGAATGGACAATAGGGGGGTTCCCAACACATCGGCCCAAAAGTTCAGGGTAGAAGGGTTTGTGGGTCAAAGTGTGCGTGTTTGGCATCTTAATGCACCGTGCAACGTGCACAGGGGCAACATGCTGGTCTTGGAAACAAGACTACGCAGAGCAACAGAGGTTTGAATACCGAATCTGCACTTAGAAACAGAACTCGGGTATTAAGCACGTTAAAAAACAAAACAACAAAATAAATAAATAGGTTTTACCGTTTTGTGAGGAGTCCGGAATGAAATTTGGACACAAGGGGTTCCTAGTTTTGGACAAAGACTTTTATTAAAATAAAAGGGTGGGGGGTGGGGAAATGCCTCTGTTCCTGCTCTAGAGGAGCTTCCCTACCTAAAACCAAAACCAAGGATCTGTCAACGGTCCGAAGGTCAAACAAAATGTTCCGAGTCCAAAATTCTATTCTGACCCTAACATTCTAACAAAACAACTCTAAAGCGAAAAGGGGAAAATGTCTTTGGCCTTGAGTGATATATAAATGTTCAAAAAGGAAATGCGTCACTCCAACACAAAAAGTTCCAAAAGGATAGAGTTCTCCTCTGGAATTCTCTTTACTCTGGTTTCCACTCTTGATTATCAGTCTCTGGAACTGTGACATGACTGGCAGACAAAACAACTCGACTCTTGGAATTTATTGCATCTGGATACCTGGTGTACTCTCCTGCCAGGTTTCTTTTCTCTTTTTGATATATTTCCTTTGCGTGATGTGCTCTGTTCAGCATTTCTTGAGTCCATTTCTTTTTGCACTTGGTTTGTCTTCATGTCTGATTAGCTTTCCTGTCGGGGCTTTCTTTGAAAAGACATATGGTCACAATTTGCATCCACCTGGTATACTCTGCTGCCAGGCCTTTTATTAAACACACTTGTAACAGCTTGGTATATCCTCTTGCTAGGGCTCTCTTTAACTTGTAACTGACGGATATTCTCTCCTGACAAGGCTTTTGTTGCATATGCACCTTTTTGTACTTTCAAATGCACCTGCCAATTGCCTGGTATACGCTCCTGCCAGGGCTTTCTTATGTGGGCACTGCACACATTACCAGCATTGATAGTCTCTTGCATTTACTTTTTCTTGTACTGTATCTGCCTGGTATACAGTTCTGCCAGAACTCATTTCATGTGTGTATTGCATACACTCACACAGTTGTATGTCGCCTATTTCCCCTTTTATAGCAATGGTCACTTGCAGGTGGTCTGCCAAGGGCTGTTTTATTCATTAACGGTGTTTGGCATGTCTGCCAATACGCCCCGGTGTCCCTGCTTCCCTTTCGTGAACTCGCCAGTTCTTACTGGCGTATTTCGTCTCTTCTTCGGTAAGCCGGCAGCAAGCGGTCAGCGCCCTACTCGCCGCTTCTGTTTCTCGGCTTCCCTGTGCTTCGCATTTCCTGCTGGGCTCTCCGGCGTCTTCCCCGGCTCCATTAAGGTAGAGGCTGCCTCGTAACACCTGCAGACACCTGGAAGTCTTCTCTCAGCTTCTAGCATCCCTGCAGCGTGTTCTATCTCACGGCAAGCTTCACGTCGCCTTCTTCATGAACCAGTTGAATCCAAGGAATGCTTCCTAGCCCCTCGGTCTCTCAGTTGCTTCTGAGAGATGCAATCTTCTGCCGCCACCAGCTTTCCATTCAACTGCCTCCGCTGTTTAAATTTCCCCCGCTATAGGTAAGTGCTCACAACAACTAGAGCACGGCTTGTGCTCTTGGTCTTGGGTGATCTGTATTACTCCATCCCTCTTCCTCGTCCCAGTATTCTCTTACTTCAGGGAATGAATGTCCATTCTTGGCGACTTGCATATGATGTTCAGGCAAACGTTCTTGGTGGTTTTCAAGGGCAAGTTGCTTTTTGACGGTTTGCCTACAGATCTGGTGAAAAAGTTTTCACGAGTTGTAGCGGAAGAGTCCAATTTTGATAGTTCACAAGCAGGTCTTGGTATAGGCCTTTTGTATAGATGGGGTATCCTCAAGGATGGAAGGGGAATACCATGTTTTGTCCGATGGTGCTTCACTACTCTCCCGGAGGTTGTCTCCACCCATGTGATCTCCTCATATAGCCGCACCCAGGGTCCGGATCGGGTAGCGCTGCCATCCCCTGGCCACCTGCAGAGAGGTCTCTGCCAGGAAAGCAGTGATGACACCATCAGATTCATCACAGTGTTACTGACCTATTGTGCTCTTGAATACACTACTCGATACAAAATTATCCCAAACTGCACATCCCTGATAACTCGGTTTGTCTCAAAAATTCACAAGTCGCATTTTGTGAATGTGGGTTTTTTGGTGCTGTAGCGTATCTTTTGTCCCAGTCCACCCCCGGTTGGAGGCATCCATTTACAAACCCACTCTGTTTCTAGGTGTTGACAGCACAATGCAGCCAGACATTCCATGAAGTTTCTACCATTTGCCCCATTACCGGACTACTCTTTCCCAAATAACTTGTCTACTGCAATAGGGCACATTCTGAGTGTTCACCCCTTATCGATAGGAGGTGGGGATAAGATGAGGCAGCTGAATGTGTCTAATATTTCTATTCTAGAAGAAATGGACATTTCAGCCCCTACTCAGTTTCCAGTCTCCAGCAGAAGTCTTTCGTCCATGGCCATTTAAACTCCTGGCCTGTTAGCCAAGTCCTATGTGGCGCAATGCTAAGAACTAACAATATGATATGATAGGTTATTTATAATGTGCTTAATACCCAGAGGTTTCTAAGCGCGGAGCTGGGGATCGAACCCGTGGTGCTCCATGTTGACTTGCTTCCAAGGCGAGCACTTTGCCCCTGAGCTATCCTCCCGAGACCATGAAGTGAAGTGGTTGAATCCGCTTCTCTACCTCTGTGTGCAGGGGGGGGAGGGTGGGGGGGGCTGAGTTAGATGAGCAAGTTCTCTCAGAGCCTTGCAGGACTAAGGCGAGTAGTGCCTTAAGTTAGATGAAAAGGTGGGGGTAGGGGGTGCCTAAAGTGCCATGAAAAGGGCACAGCCTAGGATGCGAGCGGGTGACACTTGGTCGCAAGAATGTATTCAGTGCTTCAAGATCAGAGTGCTGACATGACACCCTTGTAGCCTGTTCAGAGTTTACAACTCTTGCCCTTGCAGTTCCAGTGCATGCACTGTTCGGATTACAGATCCCGCTCTGTGTAAGTGAGCCTGCAAGTAAGTGAGGAGTAGGATGGTCAAGATCTTGGCTTTTATTGTGATCAATAGTGCATGCACGCATGACTTGCCGAGTGAGTGGACTGCAACACAGACAGGTAAAACGATGTGCCCAAGATCACGCAATTCCACTGGTATGGGGTAGCCATGATTGGTCTCTTGGCTACAAATTCTACATCTAGAATATTTCCGAAGGCAGTAAAAGGGTGGGAGCAGCAGAGGTGCTTGCCAGGAGGGCCAGTCTGAGCGGCGGGGGGGTCTCTTGCTGAAAAATACACAGAGTGCCCATGGAGGGCACTGCAGAGAGCAGGGGAGAACGCACCTCCTTTCGCTGTACCCCAGGACAATCTCTGATCTGCTTTTGTGTATCTCTGTTTTGTTTTTGGGTTTATACAGCGCTTTGAAGCACGTCACTTGTGTACAAGCGCTAGATTAATAAACGATCACATGTTTTTAATAAATACAGCACAAAGCTAGCTAGGAAGCAACCGAACGCCGTGCAAGTAATTTGGGTGGGGAGAGGTCTTGACAGTGGGGGGCGGGAGGGGCTGCACGTTACACAGCCAACATTAAGAAATTAATGGATAGGACTGTCAAACCAATTCCGATGTAATTGTTTTCGGTGGAGAATTAGTCGGCAGGAGAGCACTCAAATTAGCCATGAATTGACTGTGGTCATGTGTGCTGAGGAGGGAGAGGGGGTGGGGCGTCTGTCAGGAATGATAAGGTGGTCTACAAGGCCAGCCCCCATGAACATTTCCTCCCAAAACTGGGACCAGCGAAATAAGTCAACCGGGGGGGGGGGGGGGTTAAGAAGAAAGGTAGGGAGGAAGTCGCCCAACTGCCCAGTCCCGAGCTCCAGAAGAACTCCAACGGACGACCACATACCAACGCACAGATCTCACAGTACTGCGCTACTGTTAAAAGATGCCAGCCCAAATGCCATCTACCCACACACTGTACCGTGCTCCGCTGCTCTCGAGCTAGGTCCACGCTTTAAACAAAAAAATAAATAAAATAATAATGGTGGCCAACAGGAAGGGAAGTCCTAGCAAAAACCAGGTTGACTAGCAGATCCGCATGCAAAAATGCAGGCTAATAGGGGGACGAACAAACCTGTAAACAGTCCCGTTCGATGACCGTGAGCCAAATCTGAGGCCAAAGAAGGAAACTAGGAAATCCACTAAATAGGTCAGGGTCCAGCTGTGCAGGTATCGCCAAAGTGGAACAGTCTAGAGGCCAAGTCCAATCGGCAGACCGGTCAAAACCAGGCAGTCATAAGTCTAAGGAAGAGTGTGGAAAGCGAACGGAAATCCGGAGCACTGGCATCTTCTGGGGTTTTACGCCATGTGGGCGCACACACTATTCCCGATTCTCTGTCCCTTCCTCCCCCAAAAACATGTTTGTTTGTCCCTGTTTGCTTACTTGTTTCTCCACAGACTGAAATGGTTACCCCAGGTGGATGCACCATGCGCCATTTTCTTGTACAGGGTACTGGTGCTGCAAGTCCACTACTGTGCGGATTACCACAGTGTAAAAATCTTTATGATGCAACATGCGGGCTAGCAGCAAGGGCTGCTGGGAGATGCCATATGATGGGCGGTGATCAGTGGCAGGCTGTGCACCCATAGCCTTATGTGCCACTCAAATACCCCAGATGGATTGAGTGGTGGCAGTCGGAGCCGAGGTAAGGAGCCGCGAGGCATGGTGACTGTCTTATCAGCAGTCTAGCGGGAGGCAACAGCAGGCAGAGCGCAGAATTCCCCCCACCCCCTTGGAAATCTGGGTACTTGAAAAGGGAGCAGTGAGGGGTACCAATCTTGCCTATGTACACCTGTAGTTCTTCCCAATCTGTGACCGGGAAGGACCCGGCCCAATTAAAGCTCAGAGCAATGTCTAATGCAGAGCAGCCTGAAACAGGCTACCAACAGTGCTCACGTTGCTAAATCTGGTCCTTCTTGAATAAACTCCTCATTGCTTATCGGTCCTGGAAATGCATGACAAATGCATACATAAGATTTTAACAACTGGTGCAAGTGTGGTCTCGCTAGACAAAGAGAAAAGCTTGCACCACAGTTCTGGAAGACCTGCTAAATGGTTGGGGCTGGCAGTTGCCTTCTGCGAGTGGCTCGTGTATTCGTTCAACGTTTGGCTGAGAAATGTTCCCTTAGATCTGTTGTCCCCTAAATGCGGGGGCTTGGTTAAAGCTCGCATGCAGTATTCCGCTTGCTTAGACGGTGCGTAAGCATTGTGACTAGGTCTGTACATGCTCGTAGTTGTGTGTCTATCGCATATATCTCTAGATGCCGTCCGGAAGGACAGAAGTCTGCTTCCAAGAAGCCCCCACCGTATCCTGCAATCTTTACTCGCTAAACGAAATAAAACGTGGGAACTAAATTGGGTGAAAGAAACGTGCACTTTATCCTCCAAAATTCAAGTAAAAACTAGCACGGAATATTTTAGATGAAAGTGCGATTAGAGTGTCGGAGTCGGCGGGTGCGTCTGTGTGCCGGAAAATAAAACGTTTTAGAGCCGTCTGTGCCAGGAACGCTGCTCTTTCTCTGCTGAGCTGTTGTCAGCACTTTGCATGGGCCCACAAGTCCTCTTTTGTTGTCTGGAGGACTGAGCTGTACCAATCGGTCTTCTATTGAGGGGGTTCACAGAGAAGAAAATGTCCCTGTCCCTTGGGGTGAAACCTTTATTTCTTCCTGGCACATTCCTGACATGACTGTTTATGACTCAGTCAGTGGTGCTCAGAGAAAAAAATACTGCATAGCTCTCTATTGCTTTTTATTTATTTTTGAGAGGGAAAACACGGTCTGCCCTGATTTTGCAGAGGCACCCGTGGAATGGATGCTGTGGGCACTTTTTTCAATTCTAATTTAAATCCGCTGTCACCTTTTTAGATCTTGGCCGAGAAGTGCTCCTAATTGAGAGTTTTTGAGTAGTTCCTATACCACATGTGGAATGTTATGCATTGCGACAAACTCTGTGCCATTTTCAGTGCCTGCGATCTTCATGGCGGCCTGGAGTAATAGGACACTTTCCCTAGTACACTTGTTGGATTCCTGTGTGCTCTGGGTCTCAGTATATTAGACAGACGTGCACCCGTACATGCCAACATTCTGAAGCACCTAGGACAGTGGTCTTCAAACTTTTTTAGCCGGGCCCCCCCCCTGAGCAAAATTTGGGCAGGCCGGGCCCCCCAAAAATGCCAAATCTGGACAGCATGTATTGCGCACCGTCACTGCACCCTACTTCCAGTATAGTCCTTGGGCTCCCCCACCTGCTCCCATCACAGTCGCTGGGCTCCCTCATCCCACTCCTACCCAGCCCCTGGGCTCTCCCCACTCTGCTCCCACCACTATCCCATGGTTCCCGCCCATCCTGCTCCCACCACAGTCCTTGGGCTCCCCCCATCCTGTTCCCAACACAGCCGGAGGGCCAGTGGCTGCTGGTGAATTTTTTAAGTGGTGGGGCAGAACTATATCTCCCAAAGATGCCATAGCGACCGAGTGCAGCGAAGGAGCCCGAACCAATCAAGGAGGACTTGGGGGGTGGGGAGGGGAGTTTAAGGGGGGCGGGGGTTCCCCATATGATTTTTTTTTTAAATAATGGGTTAAAATGTTGCATTGTAGAGCATAATTGTAAATAAAAATGGGTAAATAGCCAAACAGTTTGCAATTGGTGCTGGGGGGCTCAGGGGGCAGGCATGGCATCTTTTTACTTGTCAGTAAAAAGATGCCATCCCTGTCCCCTGGGCCCCACTGGGACTAACAGAATAAACATGATTATGTGTGTATACAAGGCGCTGGGGGGCCAAGGGGGAGAGCATGGTATTTTTGACTGGAAATCTATGATAGAAGTCCAGTAAAAAAAATACCATCCCTGTCCCCTGGGCACCACAGCGCCTCAGAAGGAGAGTTTGGCAGGTGGGTAGGGGGATTGTGCAACAAAGGCATTGTTGTACAACCCTCCTTCCCCCCTCTGTAGACCACTTGCCAAAATCTGCTCAACACACACACACACAGCACTCTATCATTCACACAAGCATCCATACACATGTTTAAATAAAAGAAAATGAACATAAACGTACCTTCTGCATGTGCCTGCATGTGGGTGCTGAAACGCCCTGCTCCAGGCTGCTCTGTCCGTATGTGCGAGGAGGCGCAGGAGCTCCCCCTCTCACATACAGACATGCAGTGCCCCAACCAGAATTTCCAATGAGCTATGCAATGCTGGTGAAGCAAAACGCCCCAGCACTTCATTGCTCAGTGAGCATGTGCGGCTGGGGCACTGAACAGAACTGTCAAAGGGAAATAGTGTTTGCCTTTGACAGTTCAGCCAGCCCAGGAGCACTCCCTCGCCTGGAAAAAGCAGCTGAGGGAGTGCTCATTGTTTCACTGGGCTGGCTCCTTAGCTCTTCCATAATGGGTGAGGGGGTCACTGGGTGGGCACCCCCTCGCCATTATGGATGCTCCACCAGGCTCGGACTGGCCAATAAGGCAATAGAGCAATGCCTGTAGCAAAATGCTAGAGTGGGCCAGTCAAAATGGGCCACCTTTTTGGCCAATGTGGGCCAGTTTGATTAGTTACTCCACTGTGCAGTTAGTAATTTTGACTATTGTTGCTGAATAAATACTCTTTAAATATCACAATTTACTTACATTTTAACACAAAGCACCCACCCCCCTTGGGTACTATTCAAACAGTCTGTGACTAAAGAAATGAATATCCATTTACAACTGTGGGCCACTTTTTCATTGGTGCCTGAGACAGTTTCATGCTTCAGCCCAACCACGTGAGCCACCCCTGCCCATTTCATCCAATCTAAAAAATAAATTAAAAAAATAAATTATTTTTCTTTTTTAACATTTAATACTGGCCTCCCACGCCCCCCCCCCTCGAGATGCGGCTGCAGACCCCTATGGGGGCGTACCCCACAGTTTGAATACTGTTGACCTAGGAGGAAGATGTCTTCAGAGAAATCAGGAGAAATGTTTTTTCCCCATAGGAATTCATTGGGGTTGAAATTAGTTTAGGTGGGAGAAAGTGAAAAATGGCAATATTTTTTTCATTTTTTAAAAAATCCAGCATCTCCTGCCTAAATCGGGAGGGTTGGGATGTATGGGACGTAACAGAGCAGAGACCTTGATCAATAAGACTGCTAGCCTGGGACTCGGTGCTTATTACTAAGACAGTCTAGTACACCACGCAGGGTACTAAGAGTGTTGGCCTCCTACTCTGTGTCAGTAACTAGGTACACAGGGCGAGGACTTGCCATCTGGCAAGGGTGTAGAAGCCCTGACTTTTTACATTTTTATTAATAAAATGATGCATGTAAACTCAGAAAGAGGTGATCTGCTAACCAGATCCCCCTTCGATAAGCCCCATTGCAAAATCATAGTAGCACATGGGCCATGCTGGAACAGTCTCCTGATCTGCGTCCCCTGTCATCCCATGGCGCAGAGCATGTTCAGAGGTCACAAGTGCACTTTTTGACAGCTGATATTACAGCTAAGTCACTCCAGCACAGAGGCTGCATTTAAAGTCTGCACCATGGTTCCAACATCGCAGTCATGAAGAATTACTATTCTGGTGACAGTTTAATCGTTGCCCATAAAAATCATACCTGAGTTTAGAGGGTAGTATTTCAGACCCGCCAGAGTGCCAGGGAACGGGAGGTGAAGGACATCCCAAATGAACACTGCACTCATTCTATGCACGTTGTGTGAATGGAGGGCCCGTGGAAACATGCTGTCAAGTCCAATCTAGTGCAGCAGCGCCTTTTCCCCATGGTTGTGAATGTTCCTGGTCTGCAAGCTAGTACTCCCACCAGCTCGGCATGAAGGGTCGAATAGATTCTTCTCCCAGCAGACACTGGGGCAAAGTGGTGCCTCTTCACGAACCTATTTCTATCTCTGTGGTTCTTGTGGTCTCGTGCAGAAGGGATGTGACCTAGCAGTTCAGGCTGGACTGCCACGTTTGTGTTTGGACCAAGCCCGATTTGCATATGGTTTTTCCACTTCTGTAAAGGCACGGCAGGCTGAAAAGCAAGGGTCTGGACGGTTGCCCAGAGCAATGCCAGAGGTTCTGATGATTTGAAAAACGTCTAGCTATCAGCCTTCTGTTTTGCTAATGTCACCCCAAGTGCGACAGGTATGCCCAGACATGGGTCCAGAGCCTGCTGTGTCGAGGGATTAAAGCTACACCTCGCTTGTGGTGCCCAACGAAGCTGAACCATGCCGGGGGTTGCTTGTGGCCTTGTGCAGAAAGTCTGTGGCTTACCAGTTCGGGCTGAAGCGCCCCCTTTGGTCCTAGCCTGATTTGCATATGGTCTTGCCCCCTTCTGTAATGGCATCCAGCGGTCTGAAGGCATGCCCTGAGCAATGCCAGAGGTTATAATTGACTCAAAACCTTCCAGACGACCGATTTTAGTTTTGCCAAAACGAATACCCCATGGCCCATTTTCTTGACAAACCCTTGGTTTGAGAATTGTGTGTTTTTCCTTGTCAGCCGAAAAGCAATAACAGCACCTAGAGTGCATTGTGTGAAACCGACCGGTGCCATATTTCACCGACTTTCACTAGAGTCCTGCTAGAGTCCTGCTAAAGGAAGGAGCCTTGATGAAAGATGGTCTGCACAGAGGGGGATTCCCGCATCAGTCCTTCAGCAGTTCGCACCTGACCCACGATGCTTCCGACAACCCAATCCGGAAAGAGTGGCTGGGTGTAGCACAGGCAGCCAGGCGATGCGGACTGGTCCATAACATTGTCTCGGGCACCATTGAAAAAGTGACCCACACTTGCAAATGGTTATTCATTCCTTTTGTGACACTGTTTGAAAAGTAACCAAGGGGGAGTTTTTTAATAATGTTTGATGCAAATTGTGCATTTTAAAGAATATGTATTCAGCAACACTGGTCAAAACTACTAGTAGCAGAGTGAATTAACTCATTAAACTGGCCCAAATTGGCCAAAAAAGTGCCCCACTTTGACCCAAAAAACTGGCCCTCACCAGCATTTTGTGTTTTTGGTTCTGCCATGGGCCTATTGCCCGATAGGGCAGTCTGAGCCTGGATGCGAGGAGTCCAGCCAGTCCTAAGGAAATAGAAGCAAAGCCATTCAGGGACTGCCACAGAGTCCTGGTGAAGGCAGGACTCGGGCCTAGCCAAAATAGCCATCAGGCATTTTGTTTGCTATGGTCAATTTCTGCTGTTGGGAAGAAAATCCTTTTTTCCTACAAAAGCAATAAAAAGATCTCTTGTGGAGGGTTATAACAGCCAGCCAATCACTGCAAAGGGGAGACCCAGAACGCTTCCAGGCCCTATACAATTCTGAACCAGCACCATGAAAGTAAGCAGGTGTGGCAATAGGAGAAACAGCAGAGAGCAAGGGAACCAGAAGCGTGTGTGGTGTCAGGAAAGCCAGTAGAGACCAGGGGCAAAGAGCAAGGGAACCAGGAACCAAAAACATGTGTAGGGTCAGGAGAGCCACCAGAGACCAGGGGCAGAGAGCAAGGGAACCAGGAACCAGAAGCATATGTAGGGTCAGGAGAGCCACCAGAGACCAGGGGCAGAGAGCAAGGGAACCAGGAACCAGAAGCATATGTAGGGTAGGAGAGCAAATAGAGACCGGGGCAGAGAGTAAGGGAACTGGGAACCAGAAACATGTGTAGGGTCAGGAGAGCCAGCAGAGACCAGGGGCAAAGAGCAAGGGAACCAGGAACCAAAAACTTGTGTAGGGTCAGGAGAGCCACCAGAGACCAGGGGCAGAGAGCAAGGGAACCAGAAGCGTGTGTGGTGTCAGGAGAGCCAGTAGAGACCAGGGGCAAAGAGCAAGGGAACCAGGAACCAAAAACATGTGTAGGGTCAGGAGAGCCACCAGAGACCAGGGGCAAAGAGCAAGGGAACCAGGAACCAAAAACATGTGTAGGGTCAGGAGAGCCACCAGAGACCAGGGGCAAAGAGCAAGGGAACCAGGAACCAAAAACATGTGTAGGGTCAGGAGAGCCACCAGAGACCAGGGGCAGAGAGCAAGGGAACCATGAACCAGAAGCATATGTAGGGTCAGGAGAGCCACCAGAGACCAGGGGCAGAGAGCAAGGGAACCAGGAACCAGAAGCATATGTAGGGTAGGAGAGCAAATAGAGACCGGGGGCAGAGAGTAAGGGAACTGGGAACCAGAAACATGTGTAGGGTCAGGAGAGCCAGCCGAGGCTAGGGGCAGAAAGCAAGGGAACCGGGAACCAGAAACATGTGTAGGGTCAGGAGAGCCACCAGGGGCAGAGAGCAAGGGAACCGAGAAGCAGATGCATATGTAGGGTCATGAGAGCCAGCAGAGACCAGGGGCAGAGAGCAAGGGTACCAGGAACCAGAAGCATGTGTAGGGGTGTAGGGTCAGGAGAGCCAGCAGAGACCAGGGGCATAGAGAAAGCAAACCAGAAACATGTGTAGGGTCAGGAGAGCCAGCAGAGACCAGGGGCAGAGAGAAAGCGAACCAGAAACATGTGTAGGGTCAGGAGAGCCAGCAGAGGGCAGGGGCAGAGAGCAAGGGAACAAAGAACCAGAAGCATGTGTAGTCGGGAGAGCCACCAGAAAACGGGGCAGAGCAAGGGAACCAGGAACCAGAAGCATGTGTAGGGTCAGGAAAGCCAGTAGAGAGCAAGGGAGCTAGGTACCAGAAGCATGTCTACGGCCAGGAAGGCCAGCAGAGACGAGGGACAGAGAGCAAGGGAGCCCGGGAAACAAGCATGTGTAGGGTCAGGAGAGCCACCAGGGTCAGAGAGCAAGGGAACCGGAAACCAGAAACATGTGTAGGGTCAGGAGAGCCACCGGGGACAGAGAGCAAGGGAACCGGGAACCAGAAACATGTGTAGGGTCAGGAGAGCCACCAGGGTCAGAGAGCAAGGGAACCGGGAACCAGAAACATGTGTAGGGTCAGGAGAGCCACCAGGGGCAGAGGGCAAGGGAACCGAGAACCAGATGCATCTGTGGGGTCAGGAGAGCCAGCAGAGACCAGGGGCAGAGAGCAAGGGTACCAGGAACCAGAAGCATGTGTAGAGGTCTAGGGTCAGGAGAGCCAGCAGAGACCAGGGGCAGAGAGAAAGCGAACCAGGAACCAGAAACATGTGTAGGGTCAGGAGAGCCACCAGGGGCAGAGAGCAAGGGAACCGAGAACCAGATGCATATGTGGGGTCATGAGAGCCAGCAGAGACCAGGGGCAGAGAGCAAGGGTACCAGGAACCAGAAACATGTGTAGGGTCAGGAGAGCCAGCAGAGGCCAGGGGCAGAAAGCAAGGGAACAAAGAACCAGAAGCACGTGTAGTCGG
This sequence comes from Ambystoma mexicanum, assembly GCF_040938575.1. Classification (NCBI taxonomy): domain Eukaryota; kingdom Metazoa; phylum Chordata; class Amphibia; order Caudata; family Ambystomatidae; genus Ambystoma; species Ambystoma mexicanum. The sequence continues at coordinate 160,163,553 of NC_090940.1, forward strand.
GAGAGCCACCAGAAAACGGGACAGAGCAAGGGAACCAGGAACCAGAAGCATGTGTAGGGTCAGGAAAGCCAGTAGAGAGCAAGGAGGCTAGGTACCAAAAGCATGTGTAGGGCCAGGAAGGCCAGCAGATACGAGGGACAGAGAGCAAGGGAACCCGGGAAACAAGCATGTGTACGGCCAGGAGAGCAAGTAGAGAAAGGAGGCAGAGAGCAAGGGTACCGGAAACGAATAGCATGTGTAGGGACAGGAGAGCCAGTAGAGAGCAAGGGAGCCAGGAACCAGACGCTGGAAAGGAAGGAGAGCTCAGACGCAATGCGTTTGTCTTGCAAGGTTCGAATCCCGATCATAGAAACCACTCGCTGGTATTAAGCGCATTATAAATGAACACTAAAATAAAACAATAAAAGCATGTGTAGGGTCAGGAGAGCCAGTAGAGAGCAAGGGAACCAGAGGAAGTTTGGAGGAGCCAGCAGAGCAGCTGGAGCCACAGCCTTCCTGGAGGACCGACAGACTGGCTGAGTCTCAGAAATGTCTAAGTCTTCTAAAGGCCTAATGTCCCTGGAACTGCCAGCTTCACGGTGGCACAGGGTCCAGAGCAGAGACGCCGGGAACTGGCCCACCTCGACACATTCGATCTTGGTTCTACCCCTGATGTGAAGTGCAACACACTTGTGCATTTGCAGTGAGAAGGCCACGAGACCCTTTTAGAGGAAAGGGCGTCCAGCGTCCCTTGTAGTGGGAAGGTCGCTATATCCAGAGAGCAGCAGACTGAGAGGGACACCCACTCAGTCAGAGAGGCATGAGTGTAAGAGGTCCCTTTAATAGAAAAGAGCCACTGATCCTCATGCTGAAAGTGGGCACTGCATCCCCTGATCAAGAATCAGTGTGCCAGACAATAGCCTTCTGGGGTTAATTTCAAATGGCATGCAGAGCACTGTAACCATCTGAAGTGGACTGGGAAAAGATGCAGGTGGGCGCTACATCCCTGAGACTGTGAGCCAAGTAAAGTAGGAGCTGGCCGCTATATCCCCATAGCCATGAGCGAGGTAAAGAAACAGCTGGATGCTATATCCCCAAAGCAGTGGCCCAAGTAAAGAAGCAGCTGCAACGCTATATCCCCATGCAGTGGCCCAAGTAAAGAAGCAGCTGCAACGCTATATCCCCATGCAGTGGCACAAGTAAAGAAGCAGCTGGGCGCTATATCCCCATGCAGTGGCACAAGTAAAGAAGCAGCTGCAACGCTATATCCCCATGCAGTGGCACAAGTAAAGAAGCAGCTGCAACGCTATATCCCCATGCAGTGGCACAAGTAAAGAAGCAGCTGGGCGCTATATCCCCATGCAGTGGCACAAGTAAAGAAGCAGCTGGGCGCTATATCCCCATGCAGTGGCACAAGTAAAGAAGCAGCTGGGCGCTATATCCATAAGGCAGCGGACCAAGTAAAGAAGCAGTTGGGCGCTATATCCCCATGCAGTGGCACAAGTAAAGAAGCAGCTGCAACGCTATATCCCCATGCAGTGGCACAAGTAAAGAAGCAGCTGCAACGCTATATCCCCATGCAGTGGCACAAGTAAAGAAGCAGCTGGGCGCTATATCCATAAGGCAGCCGACCAAGTAAAGAAGCAGTTGGGCGCTATATCTCCGAGGCAGTGTGCTAAGTAAAGAAGCAGCTGGGTGCTATATCCCCATGCAGTGGCACAAGTAAAGAAGCAGCTGGGCGCTATATCCCCATGCAGTGGCACAAGTAAAGAAGCAGCTGGGCGCTATATCCATAAGGCAGCGGACCAAGTAAAGAAGCAGTTGGGCGCTATATCCCCATGCAGTGGCACAAGTAAAGAAGCAGCTGCAACGCTATATCCCCATGCAGTGGCACAAGTAAAGAAGCAGCTGGGCGCTATATCCCCATGCAGTGGCACAAGTAAAGAAGCAGCTGGGCGCTATATCCATAAGGCAGCGGACCAAGTAAAGAAGCAGTTGGGCGCTATATCTCCGAGGCAGTGTGCTAAGTAAAGAAGCAGCTGGGTGCTATATCCCCATGCAGTGGCACAAGTAAAGAAGCAGCTGGGCGCTATATCCCCATGCAGTGGCACAAGTAAAGAAGCAGCTGGGCGCTATATCCATAAGGCAGCGGACCAAGTAAAGAAGCAGTTGGGCGCTATATCTCCGAGGCAGTGTGCTAAGTAAAGAAGCAGCTGGGCGCTATATCCCCATGCAGTGGCACAAGTAAAGAAGCAGCTGGGCGCTATATCCATAAGGCAGCGGACCAAGTAAAGAAGCAGTTGGGCGCTATATCTCCGAGGCAGTGTGCTAAGTAAAGAAGCAGCTGGGCGCTATATCCCCATGCAGTGGCACAAGTAAAGAAGCAGCTGGGCGCTATATCCATAAGGCAGCGGACCAAGTAAAGAAGCAGTTGGGCGCTATATCTCCGAGGCAGTGTGCTAAGTAAAGAAGCAGCTGGGCGCTATATCCCCAAGGCAGTGGGCCAAGTAAACCCAAAAATATTTTTGCTCACGGAAGGGTTTAGCACAAAAAAAGTAGTAGTCCGCAAAGCACTACAGACCGCCTTCCTTGCTAAGCTGTAACTGCCAAGGCAGCAATCAGCTGATCCAGCCCAGAAGCTCAAGGGCGCTGGAGGTCAGAGCAGCAACAGAAGACTTCCCATTCTCAAGAATGACACCAACTAATGTAAGAAGAAAAAAACAGGCAATCGGCCTTCTGTGTTACCACAACCCTCCCACCCTGGTGAGGCTGGCCGCTGCACCTCTGTCTCTCATGGAGACCGTGGCCTTGAAAGAAGACCTCGCTGAGGAGGGACTTCTTCCCGGTTTCTTCTTTTCCTTCACCACTGACCGGGGGCAGAGAGTAAGGGAACTGGGAACCAGAAACATGTGTAGGGTCAGGAGAGCCAGTAGAGAGCAAGGGAGCCAGGAACCAGACGCTGGAAAGGAAGGAGAGCTCAGACGCAATGCGTTTGTCTTGCAAGGTTCGAATCCCGATCATAGAAACCACTCGCTGGTATTAAGCGCATTATAAATGAATCACCACTGATCCCACTGACCTACCCTACCATAAGCTACCATTGCCTGTTACGCCCTCCCGTGCTACATTCTTCCAGACTCGGGAATCGATCAAGTTGGAAGCTCCCTTCCCCCATTCGAGGGTTTTCTGATCTGGCTGATCTCGCGTTTGTTTTGAAATTAGAGTCACGTGAGACCTTCCGCGTCATTGCAATCCATAGGTTTGGCTTAACCCGGGCCTCTATTTCCAGACATTGATCGCTGGAAGAGTTGGTACTGCTCGCTATCGAGATCTGCATTCCAGAGAGTCCACTCTTCTGCTAATGAGTTCCCGGCTAAGTATCTGGAACAGTCCATCTGTCACCCGTTAATGCCCGGCTTTGATTTAGAGTCCCTGCTTCCAGTAAGCCACATTGATTTGGGGGAATCTTGGCTGCATGAAATTCTACCTTCAAGACATTTGAGTTGTGAGTAGACAGCCAGGTAGTATTCACACACCAAGACGACAAAGTAAGCATGCGAGTATTTTTCGTTTGATGTGATTAGACTTTATTTGTGTTCGCTTTCATTTTCATTCGGCGCACGGATACTACTGCGGCATAAACGCCCCGTAGTATGTGTTCATATAGCGCTTCATACCCGTCAAGTGCTTTAACAATAGATGTCATTATCACCTGATTGTATTGCATGGTACTGTACTTGTCATGTGTATAGCGCCATGTTACCATTATTAAAGTCTCAATGCGCTGTTAGTGGGAACGCCCTCGGTGGACCGGAGTGTTGGAGATCATGGAGTAAGCATCTTGCATTTTGGCCCAAAAAAGGCTTAGCAGGTCTGGCCAGGCACCCGTAGAGAAGCAACCCATGCGGTCAGGCGTGTGGATGGGCGCTGAGAGGGGTAGGGTGGGGGTCAGGCATGTGGATGGGTGCTGAGAGGAGTAGGGTGGCGGGTCAGGCATGTGGATGGGTGCTGAGAGGAGTAGGGTGGCGGGTCAGGCATGTGGATCGGTGCTGAGAGGAGTAGGGTGGCGGGTCAGGCATGTGGATGGGTGCTGAGAGGAGTAGGGTGGCGGGTCAGGCATGTGGATGGGTGCTGAGAGGAGTAGGGTGGGAGTCAGGCATGTGGATCGGTGCTGAGAGGAGTAGGGTGGGAGTCAGGCATGGGGATGGGTGCTGAGAGGGGTAGGGTGGCGGGTCAGGCATGTGGATGGGCGCTGAGAGGAGTAGGGTGGCGGGTCAGGCATGTGATGGGTGCTGATGAGTAGGGTGGCGGGTCAGGCATGTGGATGGGTGCTGAGAGGGGTAGGGTGGCGGGTCAGGCATGTGGATGGGCGCTGAGAGGAGTAGGGTGGCGGGTCAGGCATGTGGATGGGTGCTGAGAGGAGTAGGGTGGCGGATCAGGCATGTGGATGGGTGCTGAGAGGAGTACAGTGGCGGGTCAGGCATGTGGATGGGTGCCAAGAGGAGTAGGGTGGCGGGTCAGGCATGTGGATGGGTGCTGAGAGGAGTACAGTGGCGGGTCAGGCATGTGGATGGGTGCCGAGAGGACTAGGGTGGCGGGTCAGGCATGTGGATGGGTGCTGAGAGGAGTACAGTGGCGGGTCAGGCATGTGGATGGGTGCCGAGAGGACTAGGGTGGCGGGTCAGGCATGTGGATGGGTGCTGAGAGGAGTACAGTGGCGGGTCAGGCATGTGGATGGGTGCCGAGAGGACTAGGGTGGCGGGTCAGGCATGTGGATGGGTGCTGAGAGGATTAGGGTGGCGGGTCAGGCATGTGGATGGGTGCTAAGAGGGATAGGGTGGCGGGTCAGGCATGTGATGGGTGCTGAGGAGTAGGGTGGCGGGTCAGGCATGTGGATGGGTGCTGAGAGGAGTAGGTTGGCGGGTCAGGCATGTGATGGGTGCTGAGGAGTAGGGTGGCGCGTCAGGCATGTGATGGGTGCTGAGGAGTAGGTTGGCGGGTCAGGCATGTGGATGGGTGCTGAGAGGGGTAGGATGGCGGGTCAGGCGTGTGGATGGACGCTGAGAGGGGTAGGGTGGGAGTCAGGCATGTGGATGGGTGCTGAGAGGAGTACAGTGGCGGGTCAGGCATGTGATGGGTGCTGAGAGGAGTAGGGTGGCGGGTCAGGCATGTGGATGGGTGCTGAGAGGAGTAGGGTGGCGAGTCAGGCATGTGGATGGGTGCTGAGAGGAGTAGGGTGGGAGTCAGGCATGTGGATCGGTGCTGAGAGGAGTAGGGTGGGAGTCAGGCATGGGGATGGGTGCTGAGAGGGGTAGGGTGGCGGGTCAGGCATGTGGATGGGTGCTGAGAGGAGTAGGGTGGCGGGTCAGGCCTGTGATGGGTGCTGAGGAGTAGGGTGGCGGGTCAGGCATGTGGATGGGTGCTGAGAGGGGTAGGGTGGCGGGTCAGGCATGTGGATGGGCGCTGAGAGGAGTAGGGTGGCGGGTCAGGCATGTGGATGGGTGCTGAGAGGAGTAGGGTGGCGGGTCAGGCATGTGGATGGGTGCTGAGAGGAGTTCAGTGGCGGGTCAGGCATGTGGATGTGTGCCGAGAGGAGTAGGGTGGCGGGTCAGGCATGTGGATGGGTGCTGAGAGGAGTACAGTGGCGGGTCAGGCATGTGGATGGGTGCCGAGAGGACTAGGGTGGCGGGTCAGGCATGTGGATGGGTGCTGAGAGGAGTACAGTGGCGGGTCAGGCATGTGGATGGGTGCTGAGAGGAGTAGGGTGGCGGGTCAGGCATGTGGATGGGTGCTGAGAGGAGTAGGGTGGCGGGTCAGACATGTGGATGGGTGCTAAGAGGGATAGGGTGGCGGGTCAGGCATGTGGATGGGCATTGAGAGGAGTAGGGTGGCGGGTCAGGCATGTGATGGGTGCTGAGGAGTAGGGTGGCGGGTCAGGCATGTGGATGGGTGCTGAGAGGAGTAGGTTGGCGGGTCAGGCATGTGATGGGTGCTGAGGAGTAGGGTGGCGGGTCAGGCATGTGATGGGTGCTGAGTAGTAGGGTGGCGGGTCAGGCATGTGGATGGGTGCTGAGAGGGGTAGGATGGCGGGTCAGGCGTGTGGATGGACGCTGAGAGGGGTAGGGTGGGAGTCAGGCATGTGGATGGGTGCTGAGAGGGGTAGGGTGGCGGGTCAGGCATGTGGATAGGTGCTGAGAGGAGTAGGGTGGCGGGTCAGGCATGTAGATGGGTGCTGAGAGGAGTACAGTGGCGGGTCAGGCATGTGATGGGTGCTGAGAGGAGTAGGGTGGCGTGTCAGGCATGTGGATGGGTGCTGAGAGGGGTAGGGTGGTGGGTCAGGCATGTGGATGGGTGCTGAGAGGGGTAGGGTGGCGGGTCAGGCATGTGGATGGGCGCTGAGAGGAGTAGGGTGGCGGGTCAGGCATGTGGATGGTACTGAGAGGAGTAGGGTGGCGGGTCAGGCATGTGGATGGGCACTGAGAGAGGTAGGGTGGCGGGTCAGGCATGTGGATGGGCACTGAGAGGAGTAGGGTGGTGGGTCAGGCATGTGGATGGGCGCTGAGCAGAGTAGGGTGGCGGCAGTGCTAGAGACTTACATCAACATCTTTAGTATGAGTCGGCCCGGCTGGATTTCGAGCTTGCGGAGTACAGACTGGCCACATGTGTGCGGAGAGCGCTTAACTTGCGAGCGATTTACATGACACGTAGATGCGTAGTTTGTTCACCGTCCAGTGCATTCAGGTCATTTAAATAGCTTTAATGCACTGCAGTTGGCGGTGGTGAATTCAACGTACTGGCTCCTCTTTAGAAGGACTGTAGCCCGCAAAGTTGGCATAAGAGACCTGATGTGGATTAATGTTGTTATTGACTGTGAAACACGCATGAGAGCACCCTTCCTTCAGAAGATGGCGCTAGGCCGTGCTTACTAAAGGAATGGGGCAAACGTTCTCGAGAATAGAGGCCGCGCTTACTAAAGGAATGGGGAAAACCTTCTTGAGAATAGAGGCTGTGCTTACTAAAGGAATGGGGCAAACGTTCTCGAGAATAGAGGCCGCGCTTACTAAAGGAATGGGGCAAACGTTCTCGAGAATAGAGGCCGCGCTTACTAAAGGAATGGGGCAAACGTTCTCGAGAATAGAGGCCGCGCTTACTAAAGCAATGGGGCAAACGTTCTCGAGAATAGAGGCTGCGCTTTCTAAAGGAATGGGGAAAACCTTCTTGAGAATAGAGGCTGCGCTTACTAAAGGCATGGGGAAAACCTTCTTGAGAATAGAGGCTGTGCTTACTAAAGGAATGGGGCAAATGTTCTCGAGAACAGAGGCCGTGCTTACTAAAGGAATGGGGCAAACGTTCTCTAGAATAGAGGCCGTGCTTACTAAAGGAATGGGGCAAACGTTCTCTAGAATAGAGGCTGTGCTTACTGAAGGAATGGGGCAAACGCTCTCGAGAATAGAGGCTGTGCTTACTAAAGGAATGGGGCAAACGCTCTCGAGAATAGAGGCTGCGCTCAGGGGTGGACTGGCCTATAGAACTCTGGAGATTTCCCGGTGGGCCTCTGCACCCTGGGCCTCTTTTGTGTTGTATTTCCAAATGTTCTCATAGGAAAAGCATTGGACTTGCTGAACATGTGTCATGTGGGGCCACTTTGAAAATTATTTCTAGGGCCTCTTTTGGTCCCCAATAATTATTTCCAGGGCCTCTTTTAGTTCCCAGTCCACCCCTGGCTGTGCTTACTGAAGTATTGGGGCAAATATTCTTGAATAGAGGCCGCGTTTACTAAAGCAATGAGGCTTTTCAATTGTCTTTGTGGTGATGCTCTCTGGGCCGCAGAAGGATAGTTGCAGATTTTATTTCAGGGATGTTTGTACAAGTCGCTCTGATATACACTGCATCATTTTAAGACCAGTGGTGGTTCTTAATCTCCTATCGTTTTTGGTGTATTCTGGGACCCTGTCAAGAGTGGTGAACACCGAGGTAGACATTTTGTAAACTACTTGATGGGTCTGCAAGCACAGGTGCTCCAGTGTTTTGGACTACGACTCACATGATCCTTCACCATTGTCTATGCTGTATAGGGTTGATGGGAGTTGTAGTCCGAACCACCCGGAGAGCCAAACACTGCAGACCGCTGCACTACTTAGCCCTACATTTTGTCTATGCTCCTTCACAACGGCGACAGCCGTGTGCGCGTGTCATGTCTGTTTGAATGTTGCAGTGTCTTGTACGACCCCCTCCCAACTCCTCTGGAAGGAATTTCTGTGAGTTCTCCCAGTTTTCTGTAAATAACCTTTCCTTGTACCAGTCATGCTAGAACAACAATGTTCCTGACCGCAACCATTTAAGACCCTGTATCGCTCAGTCCCCTTTCTGTGCCAGTCTCAGCACCGGCTTCGTAGCACTCCCTTGCACTGCCCCCTCATCAGTCTGTAGCACATTGCAATAACGGGCAAACCCATAGAAAGCCCTCTTCTACTGGGCTGGGTTTGCTAACCGGCCCTAGCACCGCCTATTGACGCGTGGAGTTCATGGGCGTAGTTTTAGGGGGGAGGGGTGTTTGTCCCCCCCAACTTTCATGGCACACCATTTTGTCCCCATTCATTTGGTTGCGGCACCTTTTCTTCAGATGTCATGTCCCCCTCAACATTTTCAGCAAAGTTACTCCACTGGCGGAGTTTGAATACCACCGCCGCCGCTTGTCCGCAGTGCAGTTGTGTGTAAGTCTCCATAGTTGCCAACTTCACCACCACGCTCTATATCTCCAGCCAGAGGTTTTTTGAGCTTGTTTTTTTTCCATGGTGGGATTGTTCCAAGGATCACGCCCCTTGGTTGGATCCAAAGCAGTGACGCGTCAGGGAAGGACTACCCCAGTGATAGAAGTGTACCCAAAAAGTAGTGGAACTGTGACTCCAGCGGGGGACAGAGAAGGAAGGGAGCAAGGTGCAACACATTTTTCAAGGGTTGCAGTCCTGCTGGTTGATGGTCAATTGAGGTGAAACGGATTTCAGTTTAGGGGAAACTGATGTCCGGTGGTAAAATGGAGAAATGTGCTTGATCTTCATAAGAACAGTTCCGGAATGGTGAAAATGGTGGCAAAGAGTTCTGGAGCTGTTAACAGTAAAATTAGCGGAACACCACTCCCGACCGTTCCCGCTCACTTCGACCACTGGACTACTCTTACCCTGACAAGGCGCGAGACCAGGTAAGGGGCGAGAGCTCATTGACATGTCCAACCTGATTGCCCTGCGTTCAGCGCTTTAAACGGGCCACTCTTGGACAGCCCTTTAGTACCTGCACTTCTCATTTTTTTACAATATTGAGTACCTGGTCTTCTCCAAGCAGAGGGAGAGTACGGGGCTTCAATGAAGGGTCCAGGTAAAAAATCAAGCCTTTGTTTTAACTGTACTGCAATGAAGGAAGAAGCTCCCGCTGCCTTCGCTGTGGGAATGAGTGCCCGCTTTCTTTTCCTCTCCCCTCACCCGCAGAGTCCATCATGTCTCCTGCAGCAAAACAAAAGCAGAACTATACATACAGTGCCAAGGTGGCCAGTGTGCTTACCAGGCACACTTCGCCATGCTGATTGGGCTTTAGCCATCACCCATGGGGCCTTGCAGAACGTTCATCTGGAGGACAGACTGATGACACCGCCCTGGGCAGCGCCTTCACAATGGTGTGGCTATGACTTTTGGACACATTGGTTTGTTATTAGCAATGTGTAAATGTGTGTGATGGGGCATTGTGGACTGAATTCTCACATTCCACTCCAGACACCTACAAAATATGCTCCTTCTTGCTATTTATTTATGTTATCATTTGTATAGCGCACCTAACCCGCAGGCATCTAGGCGCTTTTACTCGAGGAGGATGGTTCCATTGGTGGCCTGCATAAGTATTCAATTACAGAGGCTTCTTGCATAATCTACAGCCATTGGTTTCATTCAGTTTCAAACCCACATTAGACTAATGTCATGTTGGTTTGGGGTGCGCACTGTGGAAAACCCCATCTCATGGTGTGGGCTACTACATCAAATATGCAGTTACAGGTAGGTAAAGAGAGGCATATCTTGGGAGCATGATTTGGAAAGCCTCGCCTCATGGTGTGGGGTACTACATCAAATATGCAGTTACAGGTAGGTAAAGAGAGGCATATCTTGGGAGCATGATTTGGAAAGCCTCGCCTCATGGTGTGGGGTACTAGACCATGAAAGTGAGCAAAACATGAACTTCCCCTTTTAAATCTTAGTTTACATCTATGATGTCTGCTAGTTCGTCGTGCAAAAAAGAACGAAAAGATTTGCTTTTACTTGGCTATTCCAATATTTGTCAAACCATGCATAACAAGAAAGCTTGAAGTGTGAGTCTGACTATTTCTTTAGCCACGTGGCTCCATCACAATACTTCTTTTATTCTGTGTCTAAGTGCTGAAAGTAAAGTGGTGTAAATCGGATGCGATTTCATGGGATGGTATTACTTTGCATTCTGGGACCTGTAGTTGTCAATTTAGGATTTGTAAATTAAAAACTGTAAATATTCTCCTTTAATTTATCATGTCTCTAAATGGATGTATAAATTGTCAGGTAGCCGCGCTCGCTTTGACATCAGTGCAGAGCCTGCGAACGCAGGTTCGAATCCCGGCAGCGCCAAACTCAGCGTTTCATCCTTCCGAGGTCGATAAATGAGCACCACACACCGTGGGTAATAATAAGCAGCGCTCCGATACCTGAGGGTTCGTAGCGCTATATAAATGCCAAATTATTATTATTATTTTTTTATTATTACTGGATGATTTGCATACTTGGGAAGTTAACTCTAAGATTGTGTTCTTCAAAGCCAAAACCTAAATATGTGTCCCAACTAGAGCGTCAGAAGGTATGTGGGCAGGTGCCTAAATTGCACAGTGTGTTGAACTCAAAGCCTCTCGACTTAACCAAATTGTGTGATGGTGAGCAAATACATGATTGTCACTGTGCCTTATCTGCGAAGATTGGGACCTTGCCAAGTTTTGCAACTTTTGTACATCAAAATACTAGTGCCAAAACGGGGCAACCTCAGCCCGTGTAAATGGGTGTCTTTGAGATATTGCTGCATTAGACTGGCACACATGCACAGTTAATTACTTAAGAATAAACCATTATACTGAGAGATTGGTTGGAATCACGGAGTCGGTTGTTTAGTGTCTCAGGCTCCCAAAGCGCAGAGTAAAAAAAAAGAGCCTTAGAGGGTTAATAAGATGGTGAGGACATGACTGGAGTGGGTGTGAGGGAGAGGGGGACCTAGAGAGCAGCACAAATGAATGGAGAGTAAGACACAAAGAAATAGACATACGTAGAAAGTGAGACAAATGGAGAACAACGCAAATGAAGAGGGACACATGGCAAGATTAGTAGAGATGGGGATGCGAGCCCCAGTAGGACCCCCACTGAAGGTCCCTTTTGTGGGCCCTGCTTGGGCAGGGCCAGATTGGTGAGTACCGGCACCTCTTCCTTACCATGTTTAAAGGGACGGCCTGTGCTTAATGTCAGAGTGACAGTAAAGTTCTTGCGCAGTGGATGTCACGCACACCCCGCATTCAGTGTCACATACTGACTTTCATAGATTGCTTAGGGACATTTAGTGCAGGACTGGGGGAGCTGCAACCTTTGCTCTCCAGATGTTTTGGACTATGGGACTCCAGGGACCCCTCACCATGCACTCTGCTGGCTAGGCTCTAGGCCTAAAGATCTGAGACTCCTGATATAGAGTGCAGGTTCTTTTATTGCAATCCTGCCATTAAAATGGCTGCACACAACTCATGAATATACAAGACTCTTGGATGTCTTTCAGAAGATGAATCGACATTAATCTTTATTGAGTTGATTTCGTGTTTACATTTAAATACGCTTATCGTGTCTGTTTGCTAGTTAATTATATGTAATCGACTTTGCTCGCTTTAATATGTGGTACTAAATCTCAAAGGATTCATTTAGGCCACTCTTTCAGTTCCATAATCCACATATCTCTTAAAGGTTCCTTTGCTGCTTGCGATGCTTAGGCTGCGCCAGATGTTTGCTAGGCCCTGCCCCAAATACTGTTCAGTGACTCGTTAGCCCCCCGCCCAGTATGCTCTTTGTGTGGGTAAATCCCCCTTTTATGAAGTATCTGTCTGCCAGCGGAGGCCTCACTCTGGCAGCAGGTGCCCAGTGTGCAGAAGGAGTGGATGCCAGGCTGTTCCTGCTCAGAGCTGAACCAGCAGAATAGACTGGCATCCTAAGGAGCCTGGCATACATTAACTGCCTGCTTTTTGCTGCGTTGCCAGCTGTCCTGCAGAGCACTGCCCTGGGCCAACATTCGATGCCTTTCCTTTCATTGCTGCATTCCGAGATCAGTGCGCAGGTATACAGCGCGGGAGGCCCACAGCGGTGGAAGCCCACGCGCTCTGCTGGGCTTCTCGGCCTCCTTGTTGGATGCATCTAGTTTGCCTTTGCATGGCAGCCTGAGTCGGGGCCTTCACTTAACTCAAACTTCTTTTGTGGGGGTAGGGGTGCAATATCCTTTTGCTGGCAGTTTTTTTTCCGATTCGTTTTTTAACGAAACATTTTCAGCAAAAAAACGAACTGTAAAATAAAGGGGGGTGGGTGGGTAATGTAAGGAAGGCATGGTATCAAACAGTGATGACACACTTGCTCTCACTTCAAGGGTGTTTATTGAACAACAAGGGTTGGTTGAATGCCTATCTAAATCTAAGGATGGGAGCAAGCTATGACCATCAAGCAGTCCTAGTGGAGTCTGTCAAAATAAAAGGGCCTATACCTATAAACCTATTGCCAGTTCTTACTTCTAAATACAAATGGTGTGGGGTAACAATGTATGCAAAAGAAAAGTGTTCAAGAAAGAATATGTCAGGATAGTTGAGAAGTTGCCTACCCTTTCCCACATTTGCAGCATGGGGCAAGGCGGCACGTGCGAGCTTTGCACTCGCTCTGGCTTCTTGGCCATGAGGTAACAGTTCAAAATATAGGCACCAGGGCCTTCTGCCAACGTCTCTCTCCCAATGACCGTCTTATTGCAGAGGGCCAGATGTAATAAACAAAACACAAAAGTTCCTTTCCTTTGTCAGGGTTTTCACATTCACAAGTTCATATTTTGTCTCCCTCGTTTGGGCTCGCACCACGGATCCCCCTTGTTCAGGCTCTGATCCTCTTGCTATCGGAATCGAAGACTTTCGAATGTGCGATGGGTTTTGCTTAAACCGTCCAAGGACCACTTTGATTCACTTCACACAATTGTTCTCATCAATTTTCTACTTTCGTTTCTCTTGGTGGAATACCTTACAGAGACTTTCGATGAAGCACCCACACAGTGCCGGACCACTCTGTCAAAGGTATCTTATCTTTCCTTCTCAAGTTTAAACATTCATCAGCAGTTTAGCTTTACTCGCGTCTTTCATCACACACGTTTAACAATGTTCGTTCCAGCACTCCTTGTACAATGTTGCCGCTTGCAACCTTGACTTCAACACAGACCGGTCTTGCATCGATCTCTCCAACTCATCGGCTGTTTTGATCTTTGTCACTTCTTTGTTCATGGAGCCAAGGATGATAACTCAGAGTCTGCTGCTCCTCTCCGCCTTGGTCAGTTACACAGGAGGTCCCCCGGTATCTCTGACACACAATGCAGGATTCTTCAGTCTGGTTTCCCAGCCTTACGCTTTCTGCCTTGAAGGATTCTTGAAAGTAACAGCATCTTGCCGGAAAGATAAAGGGCATTTCCCTTCTTACGAACCCTCTTGAATTTGTTATCTTTCTCCCCTTGTTCAGCTGCCAACTCGAAACTGCTGTACCTTCATGTCCTTTGCCTCGCTCAGAGTGTGCACTTGTCCATGTGGGGAAGTTTAATTGCAGTCAGGCGTGAGTGATTGTTAGTAATTGGCTGACCTTGCCTGACCATTGTAGTGGGACATGTCGGCTACATGGCTCGGATGTTTTTTCACAGAGTGAGGTGTCAGTGTGAACGTGTTCTTGCAGGCAAAGGGGCGGGGGCGGGGTAGAGTTTCCATGTATCCTACCTGTTAACAGGGCTGGACTGGGAACTAAAAGCGGCCCTGGAAATAATTACTGGGGACCAAAAGAGGCCCTGGAAATCATTTTCAAAGTGGCCCCATTTTACACATTTTCAGCAAGCCCAACCCTTTTCCTATGGGAACATTTGGAAATACCACACAAAAGAGGCCCAGGGTGCAGAGGCCCACCGGGAAATCTCCAGAGTTCCCTATAGGCCAGTCCACCCCTGCCTGTTAAGATGGGGTAAAGACGTTACAGGGAAGAGAGTCATACCGAGTCTCGCCATCAGATGTCCCACTCCTGAAGACCCCTCGAGCAGGTGATCCTCTGCACTGGTCCACACCCAGGGTTTGGATCCAAAGGTGATGGCTGTGAACCCGCCACCTGAGAGAAATCTACGGGTGAGACACCCTCTGGATTCTCATAGTAATTGCATATAAGGGATAGGGGGGTTAGCGATAGGGATTAAATAGGCAAGGGGAGCTTGAGTAACACCCCCCAAAATAAAAAAGGCAATTTGTGATGAGTTTTTTTTTAAAGAAAACGTTTTGGGGAAAAAACCTCATCGAAAAAAAAACAGGCGGTAAACGAAGATAAAACCTGGGGCAGGTTTGGCAAACCCTTCAAGTCGTGGGGGAATTGCTACCTTCAGAGACTTTACAAGTCCAGGCAAATGTACTTGCGCGAGGGCCCTTTTTTGTTATCCCCAAGGAACGTGTGTGGCAACTAGTGTCATATTAGGAAAAGCTGCACTTAAAAGCACATTGGGCCAGTGGCACTGCAAACAATATTACAGGATTCAAAGACAACATGCACACTTGTTGGCACCTCTCCATATGTGGCATCACGCCTGCAATGTGGTGTGCAGTTGGCTTTGTCAGTACCTTGCTCATGGGGCAAGCTCTGCCGCTTTGTGTCATTACCCCATACAAGCCTGAATGGAGCTTAGGTGGGGTGTCCTCGAGGTGCCCTAGTGAATCGGAGTGCTGAGGCAATTAACTACAAATTGTGGGCCCTGAATCTGCACCCTGGCATAAAGTAGCCGGACCTAAACCCCCTAATACTAGAATAACACGGCATAGCGGGCCATAGGAAAGACCCAACACTCTTCACCCCCACCCCCATCCTCCTAACATTGACTACTTTTACTATGGCTGATGGGAGATGCAAGCCTACAGACTGACTGCTGAACATCACACTCCAGTGGCATAGTGCCATGCATGTCCAGATGTTAGCCACATGGGCCCATGGTTATGGGGTGCATTGTCCGGGGGAGTTGGGGGTGCCGAGGGGGGGGGATGTTATGTATGTTGGTTTTAAAGGTGTAGAGTCCTGTTATTTAATGTCTGTAGGGGGATTTTAAATTGCTGTGTGGGAGTGGCAAAGTTGGTAGGCACATACTGTTTGAGCGTGTTAGTTTTGGGACAGACAATTCATGCCATGGGAAAACAATCTGGAATGCTAAGGGAAAATACAGCGGGCAACAATTAAACTAGGGCAAGCAATTCATACAGTGGGGCAACAGTAAATCTAGAAAGCTAATGTGTGTGTGTGTGTGTGTGTATGCAAATGTGTGATTAACTTGTGTTAGCCTTTTCTTAAATGAGTTGTTGAACCGAGTGGTGCCTAACAAGGGATGTGGGGGCAGGCAAGACTGCACTAATGTCCTATTTGTATCTATGGCTAAGTTTCTGATGTTTACTGTTTCTAAGGACTGTAGTCATTGGCTTTTTTACCCAATTTCATGGCACTCCATTCATTAACCTCAGATGGATGAAGAGCAGACTCGGATTCAGACCAGTGTCCTGTAGCTCGAGCACAGGTGTCGGTACAATCTTCTCTTCTGTCTAGATGAGACTCGACCAGAGTCTGGATTGCTTTTGGGCTGTAATGCCTTCTCTTGCGTTGTAGTGTGAACTACAACAAAACTACTAGGTTTATAATTCAAACTTGCATATCCCCTTTTCCAAGGGATTTCAGTGTGTGTGTGTGTGTCTGTGTCTGTGTCTGTGTGTGTATATATATATATATATATATCTGAACGGTATGCCTCCTGTGCTAACTCTTAAGGAACACCTGCAACCCTGAAGGCTGCTGACGCTAGCTTGATAGGCGCCCACTTCTCACACGCTTGCTAATCTGAAATACAAAACAACTTCTGTAGTTGTGGATTCATATGTTCAATACCAGCTGTAGTTTGTATAGTAGCCGCAGAACGCATTATATCGTCCCACGATTACCTCCAGCCAATTGGTCGACTTCATATTCTCATTCTCAATGTCTTTGCCCTTCAGATGTATGCGACTACATCCAGTGGTATTTCAATATCTCTGTAAAGAGCTGGTGACAAAAAACACAGACCATTAGGGTCATATTTGCAATACAATGGCCATTAGAGGGCACAGGTTAGTGTAAAGGGAATTGTTTGAGAGCAGCTCAATATGTAGGTTAAAACTCTGGCCTCAGGACTTACTTTGATTCTCTTAGACAACAGCATGATTGCTTTCTGGTCACTCATCTTGCGACGAGCACACAATGGCTGCCGTTTTTGTACAGCCGTCGCTCCACATGATGTAGCAATATTGCATACGCCACAGGGTAGGAAGGCTAGTTGTCCCCAGATGTGGGATTGGCCGTTTCAGAATAATATACATAGTTATGGTGATTAGACGTTCCGGTTTTCCAGGGCCGTCCCGATATTTGCCCCTTGGTCCCAGCGTCTTGAGACTTTTTTAGGCTTTAAAACTACATCCCAGGCTTTGAAGGATGGCTCGCTATTGTCACGGTTTTTGACAGTAAACCCTTGAGCAAATCCCAAAATCGGGCCAGGCTCTTCATGACTGCGTTTCATACCCTCCCCCTTCCTCCATGACTTGTCTCCTCCAATGAGGCTTCGGAGCTTGCAATACACAGTCGTATTTTATGCGGAACGGGCCACCGACATAGAAGTAGGACTACCATTTAATTATAGTCCTATTTGTGTTTTAATCCTTCTTTTGTGTTTGTGTCCACTGAAACTGTAGTCCTACATCTAGGTTTACCCGTCCCGGTTTTTATGCTTACATTTTCATCTGTGACATTGACCGCACCAGGACATTCCCAGTCCCCTTCCAAACCTTGATGCCAAGTGCATAGTTAAACCTTGGTCCCACCACCTGTATAGTCTCCTGAGGAGGAGACTATATAGGTGGCCTTGATCCATCAATTCACACCCAATCACCCCAGTTCTCGTCTGCTTCAGTCGGAACCCATCTGCTGTACGGCACACCGCTGATTCTGAACTATGTTTGAGTTATAAATAGTCCATAACCTAACACGTTTCGTAATGCTTGTTTTTGAGGATTATGAATACAATTTTGTATTGGTGGGATTGAGCTTTATCTATGCACTTGTCATCGAGGTTGAAAGGAGGCTGGGAATTTGCTGGTGTGGCCAATGTCAATGTCTGATGAAACCTCAAAGCAGAGTTCTGTCCTTTCAGGGCCAACCAAGCTTACCGAAGTGACATCAGAATGTATCATTGTCCCACTCAGTGGTACCTGGTTTTTATGAACTTCTGTACAGTGAATGCTACTGTTGGGTGAAACGCTGCAGAGTTTAAATCTTTGATCACCACCCATCCACATGCCAGCTTGACATAGGCGGCAAGGAGGGACTTGGCCACCCCTTCATATCCTCGTATTGGCCAAAATGCACACACGCATACTAGCACTTCCTCAAATTTCCCCTATCTGGACTTCGGTCCCTCCGAGGGCGTTCAACCTACAGTGTGTTGTGACCATACCAATAGTGGAAGGCGCTATACAAATGAGGCACTACATTACATCACTGGTCTGTTGCACGGACTTCACTGCTAGAGCTACATCCATCCTTCAATGCTACCATGAGGATTCTTCTGCCCCATAATGTGCCTAAAATTGGCAGAAAAGGAGCCCTTGGCTTTTGAACACTACACCCATCTCTCACCCACAAAACAATTTAAAAATGATTTCTGAAGCCCCTCTGGGACCCTGCTCAGGAAGGGGGCATTATCTTGCAGACAGATGACCTATGAAATTCCGGTAGTTTCTGGAATGCGAATCGGTATCTGGGGGAGGTGGCATGCCGCAATGTGCACCTAATCTAAAGCGGAGCCCACTGAGGCGGACTTTTACTATGCGCTCCTATTTCTTTAGGAAAAATAACAGAGGACAAAATACATGCAGTATATATACTGAGTGGCGGCGATAGGGTAGGGTCTGGCAGCCTTTCAGACCCAGAAGTGCCTTCCACAAAGTAGTGTTGACCAGCGACCGCATCTGGCACCAAAACCAATCTGCAGCACTGCTGCAGTCAGCACCCAAGCGGAACTCGGTGCGTGAAATAGAGCAGGGCGAGTGCTTCAGCTGCCCAAACCGCCGCTGCACCTGACGTGCAGGCTTGATCTTTTGAACATGCAACCGCTAGTCCTGGCAACATGTTTTACTTACAATTTAAAACTCTGTCCGCTTCAATGTGATTGGTCAATATCCCCAAAAAACCATAGTGAAGTGAGCAGAGTTTCTCCTGGAGTTTCGCGCGGCCCTGAGTCCAGAGGTTTCAGGCGGCTCGTTGGGCAGGCGGGTGAGTCCAAGATGGTAAACAGTGTAACAGAGGAGCAAGCTCTATGGTAATATTGTTAGGGTTGGTCCTGATATTTGTCAGCCACCCCCCCATGGGCAAAACCGAGCATAACCCCTTAATTTGCATATATATTGCCATCATCAGAAGCTACATTAGTCTGTGATACTCAAGGGCATCAGTAGAGGTGGCATACTATGTATTTTATTTATTTGCATTTGGTCAAATACAAACCTTTGCAAAGATAAAACACTAAAAACATTGTTTATAAACTTGATTACATTACAATTCTTGTCAGTTCAATTCATATTAAATCATTAAAACACACCAATGATTAGATACTACATTACATTACATATCAAAAATGTAAACACTTCATTTCGCGCAATACAAGTTCCAAAAATGTGTAAATTGTTATATCCAATGATAACTCACAACTATTTAAAAACTTGGCCCAAAACCATTTAGCGTTGATGAGATCTACATCTGGGACAATGCGCTGAAAAAGCTTATGAGGGGTTTCAGCCAAAGCCAAACATTCTAACAGAAGATGGCGACTTGTTTCAATATGTAGAGAGCAGTACCTACATGCCCTCAAAGAGCGCTCAATACCTTGTCTTCAACCCATGACTTCCCTAGTGGGAATGACGTTCAATTTGAAACGTAACGTTTCACAGCGATGCTTCCTTGATGGATGTTGTTTTGAATAGAAAGGCATATCATTGAGTGCTCTTATTTAATACTTAAAGTTGTAAAATTAATGACACCACAATGCTGACTCTCTATTCCTTATCCAATCAAGTTCAAAAACTGTTTTCGTTTTGTCAACATACAACGCTACCAGTTTATCAAGGTTCAGATCACATTCGGCCAATAATTTTGGGCATCCTTGAAAACATTCTGTCAAAACACTAGAGGTGTTACAAAATAACACTGTGTGCAGCTCTGCTAATACAATTCGATGGTGAAAGCAAAATAAAATCTTAATAGTTACAGCCGCTTCCAATCAACCTGTGCTTGCAGTGAAACCAAATCTACCTCGTGTCTGATAACTGACATCGGAGTCCCCTTTGAAAGGGGAAGTAACCTTTTCCCTACCAATGACTCCAATCTGCCCCAGATATTCATCAGATATTCGTCAGTAAACCCGATTCCACTCCATGGAACGGGCGTGGTACCATTTTTTGATGATAACATTTAATCATTGGAATAGCTGGAACCTGCCAAAACCCCTGTAAAACACTAACGTTTTGTTTCAGTCTCTTTGAACTAATGTCGATACCTAAATATTTAAAAGTTTGGGCAACTTCAAATCGTTCCTTTGCTAAAGACCACTAAAACTTAGACTTGGTCTTTTACCATAATTTAGCACTAGAATTTTTGATTTTTTAACATTCAATTGCAAATCCAGTGCTGCAAAGTATCCATTGGTTGCTGTTAGTGCCCTTTGAAGACCAATGGGTTTCAGATCAAATACAACTATATAGTGAGCATATGCCAGGTAATTTATTGGTAGGTTGCTTAGCCTTGGGGGGGGGGGGAATTTCGAATTTGTTTAAAGATCTCTCCCAAATCACAGGTATATAAACTGTATAGGAATGGAGCCAGCATGCAGCCCTGACGCAGCCCACAGCGGCTATCCACCCACCTTGTGTAATTTACTTTTTGGTCCAAGCGCACACTCACCTTGGTGTCAGTGTGTAACACAATCAGAATGTCTACCAAGGCCATCAGGCATTCCATCTTAGTTTTTCCCACAGGCATTGCCGGTTTAATCTGTGAAATGCCTTTGAGATGTCCAAAAAGGCGCAATAAAGCACCAATTTTTCCTGTTTGACCTGCATTTGCAGGAGATTATTTACAAAGCAGATATGCATGGTGTTCAGTCCCGGTCAGAAACCAGATTGAAATTCGTCAATAACGTTATTCCTGTTTGCCCAGGAATAACTTTATTGATGAATTTCAATCTGGTTGCAGTTGGTCCAAAATAATAGCCCCAAAGATTTTACTGGAAGCATCAAGGAGGGGTTAGGGTGATAGTTTGATGGAATGACCCTGTTTTCTTTCTTGTAGATTGCAACAATGTTGGCTTTCTTCCAAGAAGATGGCACGATTTTGGTCTTTATAATTTCACAAAATAGGACGTACAAAAGAGCTGCCCAAAGGGTCACGTTCGACTTAAGTGTGCGTTTGCTAAACCGTCCAGACCCGAGGATTTGAGGCTTTACTTTTCTTAATGGCCGCCCTTATCACCTGCACATCATTCTTAACCTGTTCTTACCAGCCAGTATTAAGAGCAGGCATATCCTCCATCCCCTCATTTGCGCGATAAAGAACGGAGAGATGTCTCCCACACGCTTGAAGGAACAGGCTGGCTTTGCAGTTTGCATTGGTGTAATGGTTCTTCAATCAATCTCCAAAAACAAGCCGAGTTTTTATGACTCATAGAGTAGAGCATTGCTTCCGCAACGTTAATATAAAGCAGAAAACGGTGACCCTTTACCCAATTTTTATACTTTGAGTCTCAATATTCTAGCTTTTTCCTCATAGTCGGAGGGAAATATTCTTAGCTGCCTCAACGCTTCAAGTTCCCTCTTTTTTTCAGCCGACAGGATATCGTACTGATGCCTATAGCCTTGGTTCTTTTTTGCCTTCTTACTATTCTCCCCATTTGGCCGATCTAGGCTACCCAAAACCCTTTGAATTGCCCCATCATAATTGGCTGGGTTAGAGAAATCACCTTAATTTGAGCGCATATAAAAGATGCAATCATTGAAACGATGTGATAGTGCGGGCTTCCAAACGAATGCGTGATTCCCTAGGTTTGCCTGTACCACCACTCGGCAATTGGTGCTTAGAGTATCATTAACACTTTGCTTCATGGTCAAAACAAGCATGTGATGATCACTAGATTTTAATGGTTTCACTTTTAAGTGATCACATTTCCAAAATAGGGATTTGGAAAAAAATACATAATCTAGAGTAGATCTAGAGAGGCAGTTTACCCAAGTGAATTCGGGGGGCAGGGGGGGATGTCTTCGCTTAGATTTCCATTGGCTGGGATTAAGTCCCAGCTTTTCAATTCTGCTCTTATTTACCTCCCTCTTTTCCTAGACATTAAGGATGCCACAAGCCTGTTCTTTTCATAGTACCATTTGGGATCCAAACATGCTCTATTGAAGTCGCCCAATATAATCATGCCGGCATCCTCTTTTTCTAAGACAAGAGGAGAGAACGCTTTCAAAAATGTTTCGATTTTGGATTAAAGTACTCAATACAGACATAGCAGCAAAAACTAAACAAAGTACTGCAATCACCCTCCATCCTTACTACTTGGACAGCCCTCCTGTGTGTTTCCATGTTAAACATCTTTAGGTCAATACCATTTTTCACTGCGCACAGGGCCCTGTGCTCCCTGAATAGCATCCACAGTTAGAACCACATAGCCATCTTTCATTGGACGTGCCGTTAGCTGCGACTCCTGCAAGCATAGCAAAGAGCATTGAGACATGGAAGAAAAATCGGTTTCTAAAAATGTATGTCCTCTGCAGTTCCACGAGGCCAAGCAAAGGTGCACCAATCATCTATTAGAGTTGTGTACATTGCCCCCTCCATGCAAAGCAGACAGAATCGTCAACCAGTCATACGCTACCGATGCTCTCGTTGGGTTTTCCTCAATTATTCTTTGCTTGCCATTATCTTGAGTATTTAGAACTACTGAAAGTGGGTTTGAAGAGACCAGGTCTTGAATAGGCAAGGAAGCGCGGGTGGGCAGAGCTAAATAACTCTCCTTTAACAAAGGCTTTGGATCTATCAGAGTCTGCAACACATCCTACCCCAAAGTTAAGAAAGACTAAAGCTCTGATAGACCCAGAGCCCTGATCATTCGTGAAGAGAAATGTAGCTTTGCCAGAATCAGTCTGCCCTTCACTGGAAATTGAAACAACGCTATATCACTAGAGGAATTTGGTCTCAAGCTTGCTATTTCCAGAAACAATGCCATTATTTGGGGCTGATTTAATGGAAGTGAATCCCTATTTGGAAACACGCCGGTGTATACTCCTCTGGTAGAATTACCCTGCACCTGGGTCTTTGATATTTGCTTTCGAGATGATTTGTCTTTGGCCCTGGCTCATGGCGTAACTGCGGGCATACATCACCCCCTCTTTCTTTTGCTCCGTTGTAGATTGAGTCGCCCATGCCTGGATAATTCAATTGCCCAAGTGATTGGTCCTGTGGTTCCACTGAGGCCTTCAGCCCACCCGGCACCAACTCAGGTATATTATATCCCCTGTCGGGAGGTTCCTCTCAATTTGAATCGACCTTTCTAGCCAAACAGGATCTTTGCTTTCTCTCCTCTAATGTGAGAAAGAGAGGCTGCCATTGATCTTTTTGATCACTTAGTCGTTTTTCCAAGTGATCCAATACGATCAATGGTGCACCAAGGCCTCCTGTTTCCCCGTGTTCCATGGTGATATCCTTACGTTTGGATGGTGGATCTTTGTTTGCGGGACAACTCTTTGACTGAACATGTCATTAATGGGAGATTGGGCCGAAGACCCCACAATTGTAATATTGGTACCAATGGCTGTACCCTCTTTTGCAATCTGCTATGGTCTTCGGAAGGTTGCTATCAGGCACCTACGTCTCCACTGGAGATCGAGTCGGAGCATTCACTAACGCGGAGGAAGGTGAATATCCTCCACGTAGTCCAGGCTGGTTCTCCCACACTCTCCATCCCAGAATACACTGACGTAATACCTTGGTCCAGGATGTAAGCTGATTTTACGGATGGCTTTACAAATGTATCTATGGGGCCCTTGTGGTAAACTCTTCACCGGCTTATTTGATTTGTTCTTTGCCTTTCATGGAGAGATTGAGGATTCCTTGCAGGGCAGCTTTTTTGCCTATTGGTTTTCCAAACTCTCACTCAACACCTCCGCCTAGATTGTAGGAGATGGACTTTGGCTCCGCCACAGGTTCCTCATGAAGCTGCGGGACCCACTTCGCCCTTGTTTTTCAGAGTTATTTTGTTTTTGATCTTTCCCAACCCGTTCCCTTTGCCACTGTATTTGTTGCCATATCGCCATCGGGCGCTGCACAACATAGTTAATTACATTCTCATTTGGTTTTTGGCTGGTGGGTTTAGTATACTCCCCGTGCTCTGTGCCCTCCCATTAATAAATCCTCTAAGAATGCCAGTTTGGAAGACACGGCAGTTGGAAGTGAACGTTGTGCGTGAAACTCCTCCGCAATTAAATCGTACGAGTTTGCCATTTGCTAGAGGGTAAAGTTCAGAACATGGGGGGCAGAACCTGGTGTTTTGGGAACCTCTTGTATTGTAGTGTGAGGGTTGGTAAGACTGCCCTCTTCCCGTGACATATCCTGCAGGGCAAGATCCAGTGCTGAGGCTATTTGCTTATGGCCCAGGGGCTCAGATGTAAATAGCGACGGGGATAGAGGGAGGTTTGCACTGATCGCTAATTGAGCCCCTAGAGAAAAAGAAATTGGCTGCACTTCTATTTGTTACTATTTGATTAGACAGAGCGCCTTTCGGAGAGACCACACCTTGCACAGTCTGTGAGGAAGCTGCGTTGTTGGTTCTGTTTGTATTTATGCAGGAAAACTGTAATAGCACTGTGTCTGGTGAAGTCGCGGTTGGGGTAGAGGGAGGCCGGGGGGAGGATTCATTTGGGGTGCCGTAGCCAACTGCCCCACTTTTGGGTGCCAGGTTAGCGCCATGAAAATTCTTATCCCCGCTCCTTAGAGAATAGATGCTCATTTGCACTAAGCAGAGCGATGTAGCAGACCGTTTAAGAAGAACCAAGAGAGTGTAAGCAGTTACGTCAATCAGAGGCCTTGGTGTGTAAGTTGACTTGCCAACACTGTAGTAAAGAAATCAAGATGAAGCCACAAAGGACGAAGTTGCGGTCTTGCCCAGCACCCGCCAATGTTTGCCACATGCCCACGTAGCCCCTGCGGACCACTGCAGATCACTTTCGCTTTGTGTGCTTTCTATAACAAAGTAGTAGTAATTATGCGTGTTACCCAGGCTGTCGAGCTCCTGCCCGCTTTGCCACTCAGGTAATGTATCACACGGGCTGCCTCTATGCGGCGCAATGGAGCTTTAGAGCCAAATGTCAAGACATCAGAAGCGGCCGCAGAAAGCAGCAGAAAAGCAACAGAAAACACTGTAAACCGATGCGCAGCACTCCGCTGCTCTTCGGTGTAGGGTCTGGTTTTGAGCTCTAGGTCCGCCTCCAAGATGATAGAGCCGGAAGAAAGACTCTGCTGTGCTGCATAACGTGTAGAACCCTGCCACAGTAAACGCACTCGCAGCACTCCGCTGCGCTTCACTGTAGGTTCTGGTTTTGAACTCTGGGTCTGCTTCCAAGATGATAGAGACTGCGGAAAAACAAAACTGTTTTTAGATGACTTGCAAATAATCCAAATCAGATAATAAACTGACTTGAAAGTATATAAATCCACATAGAAACATGTTTAGCATCAAATAGTGTGATTCTAGCTTTATTTTCTACATCTTAGCTTGTTACTATGCATCTAGTTTAAAAAAAAATACGGTTTTCCACAAATAAATAATCATTTTTGGTGTGTTAACTAGCACACATCATGAATATAATGTTGATAGTTTAGAAAAGGTAAAAGCAAATTCCTAGATCACACAGAGCTGTGCTCCTTAAATGGAATTAATGTGTGTGATATGTTAATATACTTTTAATCAAATAGAAAAAAAACGTGCTTACTGCTTTCAAATTGGAGACTTTTATACTGTTTCAAACTTGTGATTTTATGTCACGACACAGCACATGTAACATGTTTCAAACCAATGTTTGTTTCCAACAAATAAGTCCACTGTCTGTTTGGAATAATTGCCTCCTTAAACAAACAAGATAAATGTCAGATTCCATGAAACAAGAACTTTCTTGCACAGGACAAGTTGCCTATATGTGCTCATGTTTCACGCAATCGCGCCTCTTCAGGGCATACATTACTCACAATGCTAAATTCACGGACATAAATGCTATAACAATTGACCTTAAATACTCTTTATGAAAGTATTGAGATCCAAAGTAAAGGAACTTGGTAGACCTCGTTCAAATGCTTATTGGAACAGTTTCTCTTCTAGAATGCCGCTTTATCGCATCTTTATTGGCATGGCTAATTCATTTTTACAATCATGCCTCTAGATTCTCGGTATGAATGTCTTGAGATAGAAAGAACAAACACCAAAAAAACCTCTGAAATGAAGGAAGGAAAATATGCCGGTTAACATTGATTTAATTACAATTGTTTAGTAACCCTAGAGTAACAACCTAAGCCAAAATGTCTTCAGGTTTCCGATCAATAAATGGTGTGCCCATCTGGTCCCATTGAACTTTGCTGGAATGCCTGGCGTGCCCCTTTCAGATCCTTAAATGTAAGCGCTTCTATTTGGGTGGGATATCCGCATATGCGAGTACTATTCGATA
Organism: Ambystoma mexicanum; assembly: GCF_040938575.1. Classification (NCBI taxonomy): domain Eukaryota; kingdom Metazoa; phylum Chordata; class Amphibia; order Caudata; family Ambystomatidae; genus Ambystoma; species Ambystoma mexicanum. The sequence continues at coordinate 160,189,657 of NC_090940.1, forward strand.
CTTTTAGGACACACAAAACTTTGGCAGGGCAAATGCATGCTCAAGATAACATGCTACTCTTATGGCAAACATTTTCCTTTTTAGAATGCCAGTTCTACTTAGTTTTAGGGCATATCAAATGTAAAGAGGACATATCGCCATACCGGATATAGTAATGATAAGCAGATATGTATCTTATTCAATGTCTTACCTCTAATGGTATAGAGTTCCTCCCGTAAAGCACAAGTCTTGTTAATAATAGATTCAATATTTTCTGCACTTCCCCGCGTATAATTACTAAATGCCCTACTCTTGTATTTCCTGGATTTAAAAAAAAAGACATACCCCATTTTAATATGGCTAGTACAAGTCTAACTAGCATGATGGCCCAAACAATACCCAAACAAGTGCAAATCCCATTTAAGTTGGCCGAACGTTTCTAGAAAGAAGATATGCCTGATTATAGTTTTTAAAATGTATCTGTAATTCAAGATGGCCACCCTTTAGGTAAGAAGATTGTCCCTTTTCAGTTTTCAATACTCATTTCCCAAAATAAAATGGCTGACCTTTTTTCGAAGGAGATAGTCCTTTTTCAGTTGGTCAGTTACCGCCAACTGTCCAGTGCCAGTAGTTTGCTTATGTTCAATGCGTGTGCTACCAAAAAGATGCTATCTGAGGAAAACAATGTTGTTTCGAGTGTGTCCCGAACTATGCGCGTTTCCGAACCATAAACAATGGTTCACGCCAGGATCTTCCTTTTGCCTGAAAATTGAGGCAATATATATTTATAATTATAATTGGTTATTTATAACGTGCTTAATACCCAGAGGTTTCTAAGCGCTGACCCGGGGTTCGAACCTGTGTTGCTCGCGTCGTCTTGCTTCCAAGGCGAACGCGTTGCCGCTGAGCTATCCTCCAGAGAGTTAGTGCCCTTTTCTCTAACTATTGTAATTAGATGGGATATGCAATATGCAAATGCAACACTTTTCTATTTTTACACTGACCTCAGTATGGGGCCCGTGGTTGGTAAACTTGGGTATATTTTTTTTTGTGGCATTCTTGCATCGAATATAGTATGGAGCATGGTGCAATTTGGTTAAAAAGCTCCAGTGTTGTAGGGTACATCGGCGAAGGATTGTTGCAGCGCTAGGCCTAGGTTTGTCAGGAACATGGCATGTCATGAGGAAAACCCTACTCCAATTTTAGGATTTTCTTTCAGTGCATTTTACTATATTGAAGTGACGCAAAACTACAACTCCCAGAAGACAATTGTGGGAGAAGTGAAAACCCAGTACTGGGACCTGGAGTCCCCTGGCAATCCTAGTTGGGCTTTTTCTGGATTTCGTAGTTTCAGGGTGAAGTGTGTCCTTGTTTCTTAGCGAACACCTCTCGAACAACAATTATCCCCCAGGAATTATAAAAATAGACTCTGCGTGGATGTTCTGGCAGGGGGAGGTGAGCTCTCAAATCTATGGATTAAACTATTAACTGGAAATGTGAACACAAATCTCGAGGCACTTTTCTGAGAAGAAATATCCCGCCTGGCTGCTTTTAAAAATAGACCTTTTTTTTTTCCTCATCCATTTCTAAGCTTTTAATTAGACTCGCAGAGCGGCATTGCTGCTCCAGTTTGTCAGGTAACTGAATACAAGAAAGAGCTGTGGGGGGAGTTGCACAGAACTGCAGAGCCTGGCCCCAGCAGGAGTGTACAGTCTGCTGTCCACCTACAAGCACACTGGGGCCCACGGGTCGTTGTCGAACCCAGGCCTTGAGGGCCGAATCCATGTCGGATTTTCCGGATACCCCTCATTAATATTCATGAGATAAATTTGCATCAAATGATTCTAAGTGTATGCACATTTCTGCTCATGAACATTGAGGGATCTACTGAAAACCCATCAGGTTTCCGGAGCTCGAGGACTGGAGTTGGACAACGCGTTGCTCTGGTCCTTTCAGCTCCAATCCCCAGATCTCCAGAGACCACAGGGGTGTAACTGACACTTTAGGAGCAGATGGGCGACGGTGGCCGAGCTATTGGTTAAGGTCTTGTGGGGTATGTCTGGATCCTGCAGTATAGGGTCCAAGAAGGCAGAGCTCGGTCTAAGCAGCCTTCTCCTTGAGCTCCCATGCCCACGCCACTAACACCACTGCAGTGTAGGGACTACCTGGCGCACGGAGTAAACCTTGCTGCATCGCGCTGATGCATCAGCATTGAAATCACTGCTGTTACTGTTACCCAAATAAATTGTACTCAATTCATCCTCGGAAGGATAGCTCAGCGGCAACATGCTCACCTTGGAAGCAAGACAACACGAACACCGCAGGTTCAAACCCTGGGTCCGCGCTTCGAAACCTCTGGGTATTAAGCTTGTTATAAATAACCTATCATATCAACTGCTTAAGGATGAAAGGCAGAGGCCGGCCTACCAGAATCCAATCCAGTGCGTGCGGTTTGCATAACACTCTTTGAAGAAGTACAGGAATTTGCCCAGGGCCCCGTGGGATGGGGATACTTAACTAGTAGGTTTGGATGCTTCTTTAAAGTCCTGCAACAGTGATGTACATGCAAAGTAATTGCTGAATATGGACGTTCGAAAGCCCAGCAAAGCTATGAATGCAGACAAATCACTGGTCATTTTTATCACCCAGCATCACTACTAAATTCACACTCTTGTTTCTTAAAAATGTTCTTAAACAGCTCATGTATCATCTTCTGTAAGTGCCAGTCGTTTGTCGCGCATGTCATTTTGAATTCATAAACACATTATGAATGCAGGACTACAAGTACCAGGATGCAATAGAAGATGAGCTTCAGCGCCAGAAATTGTTGATTTATTTCACACCTTACAGGGAGCAACTTGAAATGGGTTATACTACTTTCAAGATTTAGACGCGCTCCAGAAAATCCTCTACGATAGATACTTGCTTGTAGTACTCGTTTGACACAGGTGTGCAGCCGGTTATGTATGATCTGTATAATAGTTGTAGTTTAATAAAATAAAAGTGACCCCGTTTTTTGCATATAAAAAAATACATTTAACCAGTGCTTTGACTTGTCAGAGAAAAGGTCACCTTTTGCATTGTATGCTGTAGGGGCACCAAATCCGCACCCCCTCCCCCTCATCCCCTGGTATCCAGTGATAATGCCGCCTGGGAAAAGGTAGCCAGGGGGTGACATTTTGACAAATTTGCACTGCCACAGAAATCAAGCACTTTCCCCAAATATTCTAGGAGTGGAGTAACAGAAAATTGTACCGGTCCTTGAATATGTGGGGAAAGGCTTCTAGGGGTGCAGGGGAAAAAAGTCACCTGAGGACATTATCACATAGAACCCTTCTCCCGCCCACTACATCCTCCAGGTGCGCGTGCTGCTTGTAGCACCTGAAAAGGCAAGCTTACAACGAGATGAGCTCAGTACATCTGGCGAGCCTTCCTTCCTGCACGCGCAGCCCGGGTGCGCATGCGCGCCTTCCAGCAGCAGCTGGGGGGGGGGGGATAGAGACAGAGGCTGGGAATGGGGGATGGGAATGCAGAAGGCATAACGCATTCCTCTAAGTAAATGGCGTAATTACCAGGACGGCAGGCCTCGGTTAGGTCATTCACTCTGAAAAGCATTCCTGCTGCATTTCTTAACTCCTGGGGCGCCCTTCCTTTGAGCCCCATTTCCAGTGTCGTAAACACGGCCTAATCAGCCGTGAAATGTGCATGAAGAAGTGAGCCTCTGCAGAGCCCTCTGTGCTGCGCTCCGATTCCTCCGACTTTGGCGCAGGTTTTGCGGCGCCAATTTGAACAAGAATACCGGCCCCATGATTATTTTACTCCACATTCACGGTTTTACTCCAAAGTGGTTTGGTAACTAAAATGGCGTAGATACTTCATTAAAACAAAGCCAATGATAATGATGTGTTATTTATATAGCGCCTTAATCCAAAGCGCTTTACAGAGCACATATTTACATACCTTCAATTTCGGTTGGGTGATATTGCATCTCTGTACCCTAAACCAGCAGTAAAATAAGCGTGTGTGAAATGGCAACGTCGCATGGTACTAGTTGCTTGTATGTAGTCTTTTGACAATAGAGAAAAAAAACCTAAAATGTCCAACTCGTGTCTGTGAAATTATGTGTCAGTCCACATTATGAAACTTGGAAATGGGAGGTAAAAAATGATTATATTTATTGAGCACAGACCCAGTGTTGAGAAACAGAGCGCTTCACAGTGGTATTCAATAATACGGATACACAACAGAGCGCTTTACAGTGGTATTCAATAATACGGATACACAACAGAGCACTTTTCAGAGGGAGCAGAACAGGTATACAGCGGGAGGGGGGTATGCTACAGAGGGGCACACAGGAGTTGGTATAGCTGTACAGGGTGACGGGGAGAAGAGAGGCGGATGGGGTCTAGTGAGTTAGGTGGCGCGAGGGGCAATGTCCTCCATGTTGAGGAGGAGAGATTCCTTGAAGAGGTGGGTCTTGAGTGCTTTTCTGAATTGTAGGAGCGTGGGGGCGAGTCTGATGCTGATGGGGAGGAGGTTCTATAGTCTTAGGGCGTGGGCAGAGAAGGCCTGTTTTCTGGTCCTTTCCTTTTTGCAGTGGTGGATTTCACATCTGCGCGTGTCCTGGCTTCTTGTGGTGTGCTGTCTGCCGGAGATGCAGAGTTTCTCCGCGAGGTAGCTCAGTGACTTGAGGGCGACTGGCTTATAGATGATGCAGCAAGACTTGAAGGTGATTTATGCCTGCAGTTGGAGCCAGTAAAGGTCGATGAGGGCCGGGCTGGGCGATGTTGTATCTGCATAGACCCTTGATGAGGAATACAGCTGCATGTAGGACACTTATCAGGGACGCGAGGGAGGACTATGGGAAGCCTTCGAAGAGATCATTTACCCCCTCTAGGTGGGATAAAACCAGTGCATGAAGGGTGGATCTAAAGCTGTCCAGAAGGAGGAAGGGCGTGACTTTCCTCAGGAGGGAGCGCTGATACTAAGCTGTCTGAGTTTTCTTAGCTGTGTGTGTCTTGAAGAAGAGGTGTTTCTCAATGTGGAACCCGAGGGACTTGGTGCAGGAAGTGAGCACGGGCTTGAAGCCCTCAGGGTTCATGGTTGATAGCCAGGTCAGCCTGTGGATGTCCTTGATGGAGTCGATCTTGAGGTATAGCTGTGTCATTTGCGTATTGGTGAATGTGGATGTTGTTTGTGGCTAGGAGGGCTCCCAGCGGCTCCATGTATAGATTGAAGATCACCGGGGAGAGGATGGAACCCTGCGTGACTCCACAGGTGACAAGTAACATTGGCGATCTGGAGGAATCCAACTGAACAAACTGCTGGCGGTTGGCGCGGTAGGACTTGAACCAGCGTAGGACAAGGCTGCTGATCCCCATGTGCCAATGTAGTGTGTCCATGTGCGTCTGGTGGTCTAACGTGTCGAGAGCGGCGAGAGCTCTAGTAAAACCAGGAGGCAGGGGGTGGCCGTTGTCAAGGATGTTGAGGCCGTTGCTGACCACCTGTATGGTCGCTGTCTTGATGCTGCCCCATGAATCGCAGCATATAGTGCTTCCTCACCTAATGCATTCAAGCAGAAGCCTGATGTGAAATGTCGACTCCCGCCAGGAAGCCAGGCTGATAAACTAGGAGTATTCCAAGATGACAAGTTTCGCCAAATCTTTCAACCTTGCAAAAGTGGTATTAACCTGTAACAAGGGGTACCTTCTTTATTCTCCTTCTTAATATGTGGGTATTTTAGAGCACAGCAGGGAATATGGGAAGGCCACAGTATGCAAAAATGTATTGGTTTGCCTATTGCTTGGTCCATATCCAGTGTAAAGAAATGATGATGTTGCAGGTCTTCGTCAGTTAATCCAAACTATTTTTAGTTTTTGTTTCCTATTTGGTATATATATATATATATTTTTTTCATTTAAAAAACATTGTTAAAGGGATGTTATAGTTGCAATTAAAACCGAAAAACCAGAGAAATTCACCAGTTATGGTACGCTAAGCAACCATAACTCACGCCACCACCGTGTACTGCTAACACTAATACCTAGGACATCAAAGATGACATCACATATCTAGGCCACTTGTTTTTGTTTACTGATATATCTAGGCCAGGTGTTGTTGTTCACTAACAGTCTGAATATTAAAATTCCAAAGGTGCTATATATGTAGACATTAACTGTGTCGTATATTCTTAAGGTACTTTCCTTAGGGTTTAGTGTGAGCATATGGTGCACATACACAGGTCAATAAGCAGGCCTCACACACCCAGTTCATTTGTATACATGAAGATGAACTTGAATGTTATTGACGTTTTCTGGTGATGTTGTTTCTTTCTTCCTTCCTTCCTTACTTTAGTTTCCCTTTATTTGCCTCTCATTTGTATGCATTGTTGGTCTTCAAATGTATTGTTTGTACCAACACAAGTGTGTAGTAAGTCTTGAATTGTTAGCTAGTTATTCCATGTTTAACATTATTGAAAACTGTGATATGGTCGGATTCCTTATATTACTATTGAAAGTTACCAGATAAAAAGTGTTGTACTTCTATGGTGCATTCTGCAGCCATTGACTATGTGTATGTATGATTATGTTCCTGTATTAACAACACAAATTGACAAGGGGGGTCCTGGGAGTCTCTCTGCCAGACATTAGTCCTGGTTATGAGAGACTTACCCAGAGTCTTTAGCTCACCATCTTTCACAGAGAAGAAATATCCCAAACATATCAGTCTTTGACCTGCCCTGGGGCAGTCCAGTACCGAAATGCTAAGCAATTCTACTCTGAACAAGAGTACGAACAGCAACCCCAGACACGTGTTTCGGTCTGGTTGGACCTCATCAGTAGGGAAGAGCTGTGCCTCTCTAAGAATAGTGAGCAAGGGGTCCACGTCTGGATTCCCCTAGTAACTTAGGGTGAGACCCAAAGTTACTTGAATATGCAAATTGACAAGGGGGGTCCTGGGAGTCTCTCTGCCAGACATTAGTCCTGGTTATGAGAGACTTACCCAGAGTCTTTAGCTCACCATCTTTCACAGAGAAGAAATATCCCAAACATATCAGTCTTTGTCCTGCCCTGGGACAGTCCAGTACCGAAATGCAAGGCAATTCTCCTCTGAACAAGAGTACCAACAGCATCCCCAGACACGTGTTTCGTTCTGGTTGGACCTCATGAGTAGGGAGGAGCTGTGCCTCTCTAAGAATAGTGAGCAAGGGGTCCACGTCTGGATTCCCTTAGTAATTTAGGGTATGACCCAAAGTTACTTAAATATGCAAATTGACAAGGGGTATCCTGGGAGTCTCTTTCTTCTCTGTGAAAGATAGTGAGCTAAAGACTCTGGGTAAGTCTCTCCTAACCAGGATTTATGTCTGGCAGAGAGACTCCCAGGACCCCCCCTGTCAATTTCCTGTATTACCAACAACACTCCAATATAACATTTTGTTTAGATGAGTACATTCTTTAAAAGTACTTCATGATAGGTCTCCTAATCACCTCTAACATGTTGCTACCAATATTGTGAACACAACCCCTTGTAGGAACTTTTTATGATAATTTAAAATGTGATGTCATCAGTGATATCCTGGGTGTTAGTGTTAGCAGGGCATGGTGGTGGCGCAAGTTATGGTTGCTTAGCTTACCATAACTGTCGAATTTCCGTTTTTTGGGGGTTTTACTTGTAACGATAAAGTCCCTTTAATAACATTCTTTCACAGAATTTCATAGGTTATTACTGCAAGTTAACCAAAATGTACCTTTAACAGCTTTAACAAAGTTTTTTCACTGAATTTCATGGATTTTCGCCATGCACCTTATTTGCTACAACTTCTTAATATAATACCTACCCCCAATATGGCCGCATTTATGACTGGTAGGCAAAGTTTTAACTTAAAACTATGGCATTTCCCACCTCCTAGCAAAACCTTTAACACTTCTATACATGTTTTGCAACTTTTTTTGTGTTTGTTGATGTTCGCAAACATCTGACGTCACTGCAGACTTTCTGGACGTCTGCACTTCGCAAATGGGTTGGTGCTTCATAAACAGTTTGAAACTGCATTTCCATCTGATCTAGGAATTTTTAAACTGAAAATGTACTCTTGCACAGCTCCTACACCAATTTCTACTGATTATCCATTTGCAATCTAGGACACAGCACATGCTTGGAAGAATATTAGCAGAACTGCTATTTATCTTAAAAAATTACATCCGCTATTGCCATCCCTCCTCCCAAGGAGCCACCACCACTAGTACCACGAGCTGGAGGGGCAAGACAACGGAAGAAGTGCAATAATTCAGAAAACAATCAAGAGGACCAGGAAGATGAGGAAGAGGAAATGCCTACTTCCAGCACCCAGAGAGAATCATGGGTGTGGCAGTTCTTTACCACAGCTGGGGGTGTACCAAAAGCTTAAGCTACCAAGGTAAAATGCACTGAGTGTACTCGGTGGCGGAGAACCTGGGCAGTACTCTTACGGGACCACCTCCATGCCCCGTCACACCAAATCCAACCACTGCAATGCTCTGAGACGGGCTGTTCCTTTCTCAGGAAGTAGTAGGCTGTCTTCCTCTACCTCATCTTCCTCAACCAATACGGACACCACAGAGGCTAATCCTGTGGGGGCACAAGATCCCACAAGCTACTTTGCAAGCTATTTCAAAAAAGGTAGCTGGTGCTCCTCTCCAGAAAGAACAAGGCATGATAACCTGTTCTGAGGTGTGAGTTTGCAGCACACGCTTTTTGCTCACTGTACCTTTCACAGATGGGAAATATCCATTTGCATATCAGTCTTTGTCCCGCCCACATGAGCAGTCCAGAACAGAAATGCTGTGGCAATTCCTCTCTGAACAAGAGTACCAAAAGCAACCCCATACTGGGCTGGACTGCCCATGTGGGCGGGACAAAGACTGATATGCAAATGGTTATTTCCCATCTGTGAAAGGCACAGTGAGCAAAAAGCGTGTGTTGCAAACTCTCATCTCAGAACAGGTTATCATGCCATGTTCTTTCTGGAGAGGAGCGCCTGCTACCTTTTTTTAAAATACTACCTTACAAGCTGTAAAAGAGGCTGTTGATCCATATCTTTCAAAGACAACTGTACTCTGTATACACTGCAACACACCACTCTGAACGGGGGAGCAGTTTGTAAGTGCTTTCAACACTGCAATCAAGGAGCATGAGAAACATTGCCCCTTACCTTAGATTTAATGCACGCCCAACATCTTCCTCTATTCACCTGCCCCTCCATAGCTGTGTTTGCTGCCCCTTCCTTTACTTCCCTCCCCACTTTACTTCCTGGGTTCTGCTTCAAAAAGAAATAAATAGCATCATGCAAAAAGGTTCCTTTAGGAAACCACTTTCACAGTTAAAAAATGGAAGTAAAAAATATAAGCTTATAGACTCCATCAACTTTACATGTTTCAGTACAATAGCCTCAATAAGATTCTCCAACATTCCCATTAGCATTTTCTATTATGCTAATGAGAATAATGAACAACCGTATACTAGAGAAAAAGAAAAAAACACAAACTATTTTCTGTCCCAAGTACTTTTCTGTAGCCTTCTTAATACCCTGCAACCCTCCTCTTCACCACAGTTTCCTATTTCCCCCCCACAACCCTTATCTGAGTCTGTCTCTTATTACCCCTGCAACACTAATTTTCATCACGGGCCCTCGTTACCCTGCAACCCTCATCCTCGACACAATAACTCATTGCTTACTTTCACAAAAATAAAGCATTTAAGTACAAATGTTAAATCACGTTAACTATTAAGTCAACATAGCCATACAAGAAATGTGTAACGCACACCAAATGGAAATATAAACAAATAAGCCAAAAATCATAACATACTTAAAAACATCAACGATAACAAAAACAATATTAATGAAATATTGAGTGACTGACGCATCATTGGTGGTTGGAAAGTAGAATTGTTTGTCGGTGTCCTGTTGTGCGTTTTGTCTTGTGAGAAGCTTCTTGAAAGCGTAGTGCTGGTATTGCCAATGTTTGAAGGAACTCTAGGGCAGAATGGACCCTTCCTCCGAGTGAAGTTCTGTGTGGGCCACCGTGTAGAGGCTCTGCCAACGTTCCACACCGCAGCCACGTGCACAGGTTCCCACATCACGCATACCCATAAAGAGGGAACATGACCAAGGGCAGAATGCAGAGGGCGCCCTACCCCACGCATGGTCATAGTGAAATGAAAGGCAATGCCCAGCTCTGGTGGGTGGAGAGAAGACTACAGGGGTCTATTTCCTGTCGCTGGTGCGAGGGTCGCACAAGCTCAGGAGTGCAACAGCAGTGAAACCGTGGGTGTCATTTTAGGGGGGGTACAACTTCTGTGGCATAACGTTTGGTCCCACTCATTTGGAAAGGGCCCCTTTTATTTAGATTTTATAAAGTTACCCCACTGAGTGAAACACTGGAAGACACCAGAAAAAAGAAAAATTGGCAGTTTGTCAAACAATCAACTGACGTACTTCTATTGAGATATTTTTTACCATGCAATTGTGATGCTAAACTGACGGGTATCGTGACATGAGTTTCTTTTAAACAACAACATATTGTCATTTCAAAGTACAAGTCTAGATCTATATGACCCAGAACTGAATGAGCCAGGACTGCAGAGGTTTGACAAACAGCCTCTCTCATTTAGGGGGTGATGGTGGAATGGGTTGAGTCCCCTGTGCTCTTGCCCCAGGTCTTCGGCGGGGGGTTGGGGGCGAGGAAGACCAGGGTGTCGCCCGCTGCTCATCTTCACATTCTTTCTGCACAGCTTGCCTAACTGCAGTGTGTGGTCATCACCATAGGGGGCAGTGTGGTGACAATGGAGTTATGCAACTGAGAGCATCCCTTCTGAGGGGCAGGGTTAAAGAACCAATGGCTGAACTGAGAATGGCAGATGTGGCCGCTGCCGCTTAACATCCCTGCGTGAGAAAACGTGTGACTGAAACCCAGAAGGAACAGATTGCCTTCTGGGAAGGGGAAAATGTCGCGAGACTTGGTGCTTCTTCCATGTGGAAGCTTGTGGAGCTCCCTCGTGCAGGTGGGTGTGAGGGGGCAGAGGAGGGGGGGGTCCCCACAACATGCAATAAAGACCTGTACTGGATCAAATGGCTGGCACTGAATACTTGGGAATTAACCTGAATATGTGTCCTGATGAGGTTGTGGTACCACGGGACTGAGGGTGAGGATTGGACAGACTGACGGGCACAGGTGACAGAATAACAAAGGGTAGTCGTCCAATTGCTCGGTTAGGGTTTAAATAACCCAGCGTGCCCTGAAGTTGGTATAAGCACTATTTGTATGATCGTGACCATGGTCAGTAACGATACCACCACACCCCCCAAACCTCAGACTGGCTCAGATCTCCATCATGGTCTTTGATTAATCAAAGTGAGATATTAGCAGATCCTTAAACATGAGGCATTTATGGTCTCCGCATAAATCTTGGGCACGGAGTGTCCACCTACCCCCCTATAAGGCACCCCAGTCACGTGCAGAATGAACAGATTAAAAGACGCCCCACAGTGCCCCTTATATTTTAGTTTTCTGTCACTTGCAAGCACCCCTCGGGTGCTCTGTTGGGGTTTTTACATCAAGTGCCGGATGACTTTACTTTTAGAAGGTTGCATGAAAGGGAGGGCCACCTTGGAACCCAATTTGCAGCTGCTGCCCTGGCTCCTCGAAGCGCTCTAGACTTTTGGGCACTCTAGGGTGTATGATAGTGCCCACTTTAAACACTTTCTTGGCAACCTTTTTATGGACTTTGTTCCCGGCGAATTCCTTCTTTTTTGCTTTTTCTATTGTTTGCATCAATACCATGATTGCCACTGGTAGAGTTAAGTCATTTATCAAATTCTATGCATTTCCACTTGCGACTTCCCTTTGCATATTATCCATGAGTGCCAAATAATTGTCTCCACACTTAATTGTTCTTTCAAAAATCCTTTATACTTTGTTTCTTTTTTACATGTTTTTCTTTTTTTCCTCTTTTTCAAATATAATTTTGCCTCTCTACACGTGTTTCACCTTTGTTTAAATCACAAAGGATCTTCAGGAGAGATGTGGTAATAGTTTTATCTTTTAAAAAAACGCCTGCCTCAATGCTCTACTCTAGGTTCGACATCCAGGCTGCGGTGGACCACTCTTTCATGTTTTGGTCCATTATAAAATCTACCCCTTTGTATATTTACCAACCTCCCAAGACTGCATGTACACGTACAATTCACTTTTTTTCCGAGCCTACATTTATTTAATAAATTGATTGACACACAGATGTGTAGTTCAGTTCCTCTCTGTGGTGCCAATTGTATCATCTATGTGATTGGTTTGTGGTATTCGGGGCCCCTGGCAGCCCTTCTGTCTTAGCAGGTGCATGCACTTTGTGCTCTAGCACCTTGAAGCGTCTCACGTGCTAGATGGAACTACCAATAAAGATCTTGGGCCCAAATAACCGGGCAGACTCAAAGAATATGTAAAAGTGTTACTGTATTATCAGCACAGAATAAAGTAGTGCAATCTGGCGAACAACGGGCTGAAGTCCACACACTCGCACCCAAATCGTGTTATACCAAGGTTTTATACCTCAATGTACGCCAGCTATGACGTCATCCTACGTGTCAAACTGTAAAACCTATTGAAGGGAGGGATTGGTTAAGGGAACATATGTACCTATATTATGTATACGTGTTAATACCATCGTTGGCTGCCCCTTATCTGTTAGGCATGCCTCTAACCACCTCTAAATATGTGTAATAGTGACTATAGCAGATAAATGACAGCGGGTTGGTCTCTGCAACATTGTATAGCATGTTGCTACATAGACCATCTGAACGGGTGGCCTGCTTTCTCAGCCTTGGACTTTCGGCTCGTTAGCAGCACGTAAGTAAAATGGACCACAGGTGCCGAGAGTATCAGACTACTCCCCACTTTCCAAATTAGTCCATCATCTCATCGGTCCGGCCCCAAGCCAAGGCTTCTCCTTTCTAGTTGACCTTGCTGCCTGTTCTCTATTATGGGACTAGTAAGGGAGTGTAGGTACACCATTATCTTCATCTGGTGCTTAATGAATAGCCCTTACTTTCGACTTCTGAATCACGTGTGAGGAGACCACAAATGTGTCAATTTCAACCTCCTATTTACTGCTATTCGATTCAATTTAGCTGGGTGTCATTACCCTTCTTGGCCTCTGGTGACTTGCTCACTCCTTCTTACATGAGTTCTCTGCATCTTTAATTGTCTACTACTTGGCTCCTGCATTTGCTTTCTTCTTTACTTAATATAAGCGAAATAAGCCTTGCCTACATGGCTTATCCTTCTGACACCCCCTTGTGCTTTGCAATTTTTCCTTGAAGTCGCATCCTTGATCCCAGTCCAATGGACACCTCTTTATTCCTCACACATCTGTTCTTCCAGCATCTCCTGACTCTACACCCCTGGTCTGTCTCTGAAGTAGCTTGATTGGTTTTAATAAGAGTCCAGGTTCGATCTTTCCATCATGGCCATCCCAGCCACGTTCTGTTTTCTTCTTCATCAAGCTTCTGTATGTCTCATCTACCATGCATTTCTGTGTGTATACATTTATTAAATCAGCAGGTTACTTTATCTTCTTCTTTGAATACATGTTTCTCTTGTTGCTTCAGTTACGTCTTTATTCTTAAGTATTTGTATATCGTTTCAGTACGTCTGTGTCTTCCCTTCATGACATCACTCTGCCCTCGTCAGATTTCACTTATAGCTCTATGATGTCCAATTGTGTGTGCCGACATTCTTCCAACATTCTTCCACCCTGTCAGTGCGAGGATACATTTGATACGGTTGTCTGAGTGCATATCATATCTCATACACTCAATGTGGTATTCGGATCGTACCTGGTGTTCAACATAGGGCTCTTCTCCTGCTAATCCAGTATGATGGAGCTGATGGGGCGGGAGCTAGGAATGCCGTGTCCACCTGATCCTCTACAACTTTCATTATGTAGTATTCTATGTGATGTACTTTTAAGACTCGACTGATGTTTTCTTGTACCCCACTCCTGGTCACCTCACAGGAAGTGCCATAATCCTCCCTCACACCCTGAGGGAGCATATCCTGTGGGAAAACGGGTTAACGTATGCATGCTGTCCAGTCTGACAAGTAAAGAGTAATGCCGAAACATAGGCCAAGCTATGCGACCCGAAGGCTCGAAGCCCCCCAATCCATTTGTGAATAAGGATAGTTAGTTCAAGATATACAAAGACATGTTCACAAAGGACAGAGGGCCTTGCTAGATGTTCTGGGGTACCACTAGGATATGTGCTGTCCCCCCTCCTTTTTATCTTCTTCATACACCCTCTGACCAAACTGATCTGACAAAAGGTTCTCATTCTTATGAACTGTGCTGATGATATGCAAATATTTGTGAAATTGACCACAAAAGAGATCAGCGTTCAAGTAAACTGAGGGTTTGCAATGCATCTGTAAAATGCTGAATGCATGAAAACGACTTAAAGATCAGTGCAAATGAGACTGAGGTTATTAGTCATTACTACTCAAAACTTGTAGAATTATATATTCTAGCCAGAATCCTTGGGCACTTGCCTACTTCCGGTGCCAGTGGCCCGAAACCTTGCATCTTACTGGACTCTGAAATTGCATAGAAGGCCCATGTTTCCTCAGTGGTTAAGTCCTGTTTCTTTCATTTAACGCGAATTAAGTGTCGTCCCTCCGATGCCCAATTTTCTCCGCAGGTGAGCAACGGACCATGCAGTTGTATCCTCTCATTTGGATTTGGCAACAACATTTATTTGGGACGCTCCACCAAACGGATGCATTGATTGAAGCGAATCCAAATGTGGCCGCTAGACACCTGCTAGTGTTGCGCCGGTTTGGCCATATCTCCCTGGGTACAGCATCATAACACTGTCTGTTTCTGGATGTCGAGTCAGATCACCGTGGAATCCCTGTGTTTGTTTTATAAAACCCTGTATAGTGACATAGAAATAATCCTCCCACAGAGGCGACTCGGACCACACCATTCTTTCTCCTTGTTGGAGCCGAAAAGCCACGGTTAGCCTGTGTAGGAAATAACTATTTTTTTAGGCATCAAATGGTGGGACCAACTGCCGGTACAAGTCAGAAATAAGTGTAACCCCTTAGGTCGTTTTTCAGTTTCCATCTTAATCCTATCACAGGGTCTCAAAGTCGACGCCTAAGCAACTAGACTCTCGGTTCAGGGATGCAATGTCCGATCTACAGCACCATGACGCCTTTGGGTTTACACATGCGGTCTATAGATCTCATTGCATAGCATAACATGTACAAGGCCACAAGTAGCAGGTCATCTCCTAAGACGCTTTCCCGAACAGTGACCAGCATCTATGGAAGAACGATCTCACCGCCTCAAGTCTAGGACGCGCACCATCTCCATTGGCACATGGGGGACTGAGTCCTGCCTGCTGCGTTTCTGATTCCTCCAATATGCCTTTGCACCCCTCTACTACCATGGCTTTACCATGGCCCACGCGAGTCGCACCAAACTCTGGCAGCGGGTTGACAATCCGCATGGCTCCTCTCAACGTCTGAGGCGGCCTCCACGAACCCCATACTGACAACGTAAGCTTCATTTATGCTGCATTGATCAATCACATTGTTGATACAATTCACTTGGAGATCTAAAATTCATAACCAACATCAGGAAGGTCATGTTTCTGTATGAATCACTGTCATGCCTGTGTTGTACACAAAGCCAAACACTGTGCTCCCTTTCTGCAGTGGAATTTTCTTAGATGATTGAATGCTGGAGTCTGAGGGGCATGGGCCTGCCAATGCACACATTCTGGTGCATTGGTGCTTACTTTGATATGTTGCATCCTAAACATCTCCCCACAAGGCTCCTCGTCTGCTCTTCATTCTGTTGTGAGCTGGCCTTACTGTGGTGTAAAGTGCTGTGCAAGCAACCATCACAACATAGCCTTCCCACTGCCCCACACGCCCTCTCGCCCCCCTACCTTTCTTACTACTCTTCCCACGCACATCGCTTTGATGAGTCCTCGACAGCCCGTAAAGGGCTAAACAATCAGTCGCCCATAACCTAAAGAGAAGCCGGTCCTTCGGCGGCTGTTGGGTAGGGGTGTATGTGTCAGCCATGTTAATTCAAGTTTTCCTGCAATTACCAGTGACGTGATGAGAAACTGAACCGTGAATGCCAACATGCCCTAGACTACGATGCCACTCTTTATTGGCCATTCATGTGGAAAAACCTCTTGCTGGAAACTGGGCACAGGACCAGGCCTTAATGAATTTAATTTGGCAGAATATGCCAGTTGCTGGTCTGGCTCTTCTCAGCGATGAGATGTGGCGCATGGAAGAACATTAGGAATTGAACGAGGTTCAAAATCCCACAACTTGCGGGTTGCCCTGGTCACCAGGGTCAGACTAGGACACAAGAAACTTCTGGGTATCCCAAAATAAGTGGCCCACCTTCAGGAATTGCCATTGGGCATGTTTCACAGCAGGCTCTGAGTGGCAGCTGGAGGTGCATGCTCAGTGAAAATGTGTTGGATTTGGGCCTTTTCAAAGCAAGTAAAATCAGTTAACACTACAAACTGCACTGGCTTTTAAGTAGCCATGCAAGAGCCCAGAAAAGTGTTGGCCCGTACTGCCCAAGTGGCAAGTCTGGGCTATTGGCCCCTTTGGGACAAAATACCCCTGGAGCAGTCTGCCTTTGAAATCCCATAAATGGGCTGTACAAATTCAGCTAGCACTGGTAGTGGAGCAATGACTACCACGCTCCGTGACAGCAAGTTTGATGGAGTCCCACAGCCAGGAACGCAAACTCTGCTCTGGCTGGCAGGTTGAGTGCTATGTAAAGAGATGGGAGGGTAGGGTACTGTCCTCTGGCCACACCCTACCCAGGCCACTGTATTGTGGCGAGTGCTGCTGAAAAATAGATCTTTAAAGGGGTCCTTAGTACCCTCCCTCTGATGCAACGTTCCAGACTTTGGCCTGAAATTATTATGTTGCCTGTGTGTAGAACCACTCCTTTGCGAGCTACCGTAATATTTGCCTGGCACATCTTTTTGGGTCCATTTATTGCAGTGTTGTACATATACTAAGCAGGAGGAGTCTTGCTCTACTCTCTGCAGCGTCAATCTCTTGGTTTAAAAAATCTGATGATCACCTTAATTTTTTAAAACGAATATTTGATATCTCTTAATCTAGACACAATAAAAGTTTTATACTGACATATGTATACCCCCATATACATGTGCACCGTATAAAGTTTCCCGCGTACACTATCCTTTACTATCTCTAGTAAATGTATCTCATCTTTCTTTATACGCACTCGGAAATCCTTAATACCCCTACTTGGAGGTTTTTTTTAGTGTGTTCCCTTCAGCCCCTCTTGGAACTAGGAAAACAAGGTATCCATTTCTCTTCTTTCTAATCCCCAAAATCCCATGCCTTCTATACATATCTTTACAATGCATTCCATTCCCCTATTTTTGCCACTTTCCATGTTCTACTTACATCCGTGGCTCAGCTCGAGTCCCTTGGCGTCAGCTCCACCCCAATCGACCAGTTTGCCCTCAGTCCACGGGGGGAACCAGTGGGGACAGGACAGGAATTTCATCAAAATGGAACCCATGTGCCGAGAGTAACGCCAGACTACTCCTCACTTTCCCAATTAGTCCATCATCGGTTCGGCCCTAAGGCAAGGCTTCTCCTTTGTAGTTGGCCTTGCAGCCTTTCTCTTTCTGGGATTTTTAAGGGAGTGTAGGCACACCATTATCTTTGTCTGGCGCTTAATGAATAGCTCTTGTTTTCAACTTCTGTATCACGTGTGAAGAGACCACAAATTGGTCCATTTTGACCTTCTATTTACTGCTATTTGATTCAATTGTACTGGGTGCCATTACTGCCCTCAGCCTCTAGACACTTGCTCACTCCACCTTGCATAGGCCTTTCGCATATTTAATTGACCAATACTTGGCTCTTGCCGATGTTTTCTTCTTTATTTAATCTAAGAGAAATATATCTTACGTACATGGATTTGCCCTCTGACTCCCTTTGTGCCTTGCAATTATTCCTTGAAGTAGCATCCTTGATCCCAGGCCAATAGACTCCTCTTTATTCCTAACACAAAACTGTTTTGCCAGCGTGTTCTATCCCTGCAGCCCTGGTCTATCTCTGCGGTGGCTTGAATGGTATCAACACGGGTCTGATGTCCATCTTTCCATCATGGCCACCCTAGCCACATTATGTTTTCCTCTGCAGCAACCTTCTATATATCTCATCTACCTTGCGTTTTTGCGTATATACACTTGTTGGTCAGCAGGTTGCTTTATCTTCTTTGCATATATGATTTCTTCATATTCGATTACATGTTTCTCTTGTTACTTCAGTTACATCTTTATTATTTAGGTATTTGCATATCGTTTCAGTGCTTCTCAGTATCTTTCCTTCATGACGTCACTCTGCTCTTGTTGGATTTCACTTATGATGTCCAATGGTGTGCCGACATCCTTCCACCCTTTCTGTGCACGGGTACATTTGATATGGCTGTCTGAGTGCACATTGTCTCTCATACCCTCAATGTGGTATGGGGATGCTACCTGGTGTCCCACATAGGGCTCTTCTGCTGTTCCAGGATGATGGAGGTGAGGGGGCGGGAGCTAGGGATGATGTGTCCACCTGCACCTCTACAAATGGCAGAGGTGTTGAGGCACGTCCGGCGTTTCAGTCTTAGAAGTTATGTGAGCAGCTATACCGAATTGAACATAGCCGTAGCTGCATTCTAGAGTGCATGGATGGAGAGCCATGCCTGCGGCATGTGTCCACAGACATGTTGCATTTATGCATACCTTAAAATCGAACAGAGTTTATTTTCGATGTCGCTTTGTCCGATTTCTTTTTTTTTTCTGACCCCTAATCGCTCTGTTCCTCATGTCATCGGCACATAGAAGCGTTGCCACAGATTGGGATTGAGACTATGGACTTCCAAGCAGGGTAGCCTGGAGGGCAATGAGGAATCCTAAAGTTCTGAATGTACCCGAGTGAACACAGAGTCCTACGAGGTCACCCATGGCAAACAAAGGTACAGGTGTGAACTGCAGAAGTGTCAGGCTGCCGGAGCAAGATGTAATAAAGAGAAGAGACTACGATTGCGATAAGGGTGATAATGGAACATTGAACCAGCATAACTTGAAAGCCTGAAGAATAAGAATGATTGTGAATCATTAATAAGAAAGTGGAAACAAATATTCTGTGCGAGAGAGAAAAAGCCAAAAGAGATAATTAATGAAGATTGGAAAGACCACTTAATGGGAAACTGTCACAAGTATTATGAGCTCAAAGCACAGAGTGAACCAAACAAGGAGAGAAAGAGTGGATTTAAAAGACACCAACAGTGGGGAGCTCTCAACCCTAATAAAACAAGGGAACAACATGAAATAAAAGGAAGGTGTCTAAGAGAATATCTCGCAAAGAACAATAAGAAGAGTCATATTTTCAGGAAGACAAGATCTTTGAACAGTTGGGAGGAGCTACAAGAACTAGTCAATAAAACCTGAGAAAAGTGTCAGAAGAAATGATCACAAGGACCAGATTCTTTAAAAGAGAGACATTTACATATTGAATATTGTTGTAGAACAAGAAACCACTGAGAGAAGGCCTAAAGACAAATGGCCAAGGGGAGACGGCCAGAAGAGAAGCCTTCCATTGGCCACTTTCAGTTGTTACTGTTAGTGGCAGGGTCAGGTGGATTTAGGTTTCAACTGAGGACATTTGAGTTTGGACTTCGTGACGACAGACAAGCACCTTTAGTTTAATTTGGTTGGGTATGGGATACCCTATAGCAATAGGGTGAAAAGGGCCTTTTCCTTATTTAAATAAAAGAACATCAGAATGTCCACTATGTGTTCTTCCGACCCACCACAATTTACACAATGTTGGTAGTAAAATAGCTTAGTGAGTTGATGCACCTACTGCATCCCAACAGAGCCAAGTTAGAATGTTATCCTACTGAAAGTGATAAAATGTGTCCCATTAGGTGAGCCTTAAACAAATTTGTTGATTGCAATGGCTCCATGCACCTGCAGGATTGTGTCATACAGCTCTACAAGCAATCTTTTTTTTACCTACGTATTTTTATTTTTAACTTTGGCTGAATGTTGTCAAAATGAATCTTCTATAAAAAGTGTGGCATGATATGATATGGCATTTGTAACGCGCCTATACACAAGTGTTTCAAGGCGCGACGAGGCAGGGAGGGGGGAACAAGGG
Source organism: Ambystoma mexicanum (assembly GCF_040938575.1). Taxonomy (NCBI): domain Eukaryota; kingdom Metazoa; phylum Chordata; class Amphibia; order Caudata; family Ambystomatidae; genus Ambystoma; species Ambystoma mexicanum. Next base: position 160,209,897 of record NC_090940.1, read on the forward strand.
GAAGACTGACAACCATCCTACTAGGCCAAGTGTCATTCAGATCGCCCAGATCGCATAGGGACTTACATTTCATACTCTACCCCACTGCACACCCACACTGCCCAGCACTGCATATATACGCCACCACACTGCATACCTACATCACACAGTATTGCGCATGCACACCACACCACTGCACTGCGCACCCACACTCCTGTTCTGGACTCACGCTATCACACTACAGTGCAGACCTGCTCTACAGTCACAACGTCCCCACACTGCAATGGATAAACACATTCCCAACACTGCTCTGAACTCGCACCATCGCCTCACTGCATGGAAGTATACAGCCTCAACACTTATCTGTACAAACTGCGTCCAGCCCTCAACTTGCATAATCCCTGAACTGCTTACATGCACACTTTCCCTGACTCCGATCTGCACACACTGCCGGCAGCACTTTAGTCTACTTGCACTATCCAAACACTACATGGAGGCACACAGCCCAACACTTCACACGCACATCACTCAGCACTGCACTGTACTGTATACACACGCACACATACACAGCCTATTGCGCTGCTCAAATTCACTCACCTTGTCCCAGTACTGTACTATACACACATCATCCTCAGCACCACACACATTGTCCCCAGTACTGCATTGTACTGCACCAACACACACACACACACTAACCCTGCACCATGCACGCACTGCCCCAGCATTGCACACAGACTAACGCAGCAATACACGCATACACTTCCCCAGCACTGTCCCAACACTGCACTGCAGACTCACCACCCCCAAACATTGCACATAAACCCTCAGAACTGAACTGCACATGCGCACAATTCCAGCACTTCACATGAACCACAGCACTGCACACACACTTCACCACTGTTCACATGGTGCCCCAGCACTGCACACTGACTGCCATCGGCACCACATGTATGCATCCCACTGCACCACAAACATAAGGCCTCCTACAGAATGTCTGTCCAGTGCTAACTGGGCATACTGAGGTCTGTGCTTACTGTTCTGGTGGTCATAATGGTATCTTTGCTTTACTAATAACTACAAATAATGGAATGTGGGCTTAATGTGCTGTCTGGGCATATTTGCATCTGACATTGCTTATGATAACTTGGCATATTGGCAACTAGTCTTCTGCCCTAAGTGGGCATAATGGAACCTGCCGTTGATATCCTAATTGGGTGTAATGAAATCTTGCACTGCTATACTAACTGGGCATAATATATCCTGCCACTTCTTTGCCAACTGGACATAATGGAATCGGGCACTGGTTCATAATTGGGCATCTAGGAAACTGCCATTGCTACGATAATTGTGCATAGCCTCGGAATTCCGAGTGAGTACCTGGGCTTAGTATAGCAATGGTGCAAGAACCTGGTGTATTCATTATATTGATGGCAATACCTGGCAATGGTATGGGGACCTTGGATTTTGAAAACACAAGCGTAAGTGGAGAGTACCTGGACTTTTGAAGCATTACCTGGAATAGGGTAGCAAAATATGGTTACTGGTGCGGGGACCAGAGAACATCATGCCCATACCTTTCAAATGGTGGTACTTTCTGGGCTTATATTGGAAATAGCTGGTAATTCGCATAAGTACCTAACAGGGGTGTGGCTAGGTCTGGAAAGGATCCGGGGCTACGCTAATGTCGGGACTGTCAGGACTCTGGGCTAGTGGTGTAGGAGAATTTGCCTAATCTACTCTGTTGTCTTTTCTTGGTTATCAGCCAAGACACTGGCAGACTTTGCATTGTCATTCAGAGTTATGGGCCAAGCCTTTCGTAAACACTGCATGGCAATGTACAACTCCCATGCAGTCTCCTATTTGAAAACACTTTTGGAATAATTGTTAAAATGTTCACTAATATTAGTCAATGTTATAATAATACCTCTGCTGCCCAGTATATCACTCACAATAAAGAAAATAAATGTATCTAGACTATCCATCGAAATTAGATTCATCGAATTAATTTCCAACGAATTATATTCATTGAAAGCCATTCCCATCGAAATGCACTTTCATTGAATACATGTAGTTGGATTTCGATTGGGGTTAGGGTTGGGGCTTGGGGGGTGCCCTTGGGGGTTGGAAGGTTTTGGGGGGACCCCCCCCACAAAAAATAATAAACACTGAAACGTTACATGAAGCTGGCCAGTGCCGAAATACTTTGAAGATTTCAGCACTGGACAGATCCATGTAACGTTTTAACGTGAAAAATAAATGCATCGAAATGCTATCTTTTACATTTGAAAGTACATATCCATGGAAACTTGTTCATTCCTATATTCGATGGACAATTTTCGATGGATATGTACTTTTAAATGTAAAATATAGCATTTCGATGCATTTACATTTGGTGCTTTTACTTCGATGGATTTCTTTTTCGATGCATTTTTTCCATTGAAAAGACTGTAAACCTAAATAAAACAGTGAGGAAATGGTTATTTCCCAAATATGTCAGATTAAAATCTTTAAACGTACCTATTTTTATCTTTATCACACAATAATATGAACAGCATTTCATCCAGTTTTGTAATCCCAAACTGAACAAAATGGCAATGTTATTTCACTCGGGAGGTAATCTGCTAAATTAGACACCAAGTGAGAAAAACCAACCACAGTCTGGTTTTTAAAGCATTGTTCCTTAGTCTTTTTGCTAACAATCCCACCCAAAGATTGCGTGGAGGGTCATATTTCTCATAGCCTCTCTATTAAAATGCCTCTCTATTAAAATAAAACCTTCCAATTGTATTTGGAGCAGTGTATTTGCCAAACCCCAGTAACAGAGGCTCAGTGAGGCACAGTTTTATGTCAAAATGGACTCTTTGCCAAATAGCGATGCAAAGATATTTGTATCTTAATATGACTTACCATTTGCGCTGTGGCTGGCTGCTCTTCATACTCTGTCCTTGGACTGCCTAGGTCAGCCTTTCCCTGATTTCTATGCTATTCGTTACGGACTCCTTCCTGACTTCAAAGCATAGGTAAACATACGGATTTTCTTTCTCCCCAATACTGGATGTGTCTCTCCAATTCACTCCCTGACATTCCAGGGCTTGGCAGATCATCTTCCTCCAGGGATGGCCTTCAGGCCGTCTTTTTATTATTTGCTCCCAAACCAGCCTATAAAATCCCAGCACTGCTCAGATATGCCAAACCTCTAACTTCCCTCCCTATTTTTTTCCTTTTCTCCCTATCTCCTCCTCTCCCACAGCATTTTACCTTACTCCAACCCCTTCAGCTCTACATCACCTCTTCCCATGTCATCTGTTTTCTTTTTTTCCAGTGCATTTCCATCCCTCCTCATTCCATCTGACTTTCAAATCAAATGTTCTTCAGCAACAACAATCTTTCTAGGTCTGCCTGTGGAAATCTTCGATGCAATTCTCCTGTTCCCCTTGTACTCTTTATTCGTATGACCGATTGAGCTCTCTCTTTGTACGGAAGCATCTTGCTTTTTTCAAGGTTTACTTCCCACAGATCTTTTTTATGCATCTCCCCAAAACGTCATCTTATGTTCTTTCGCACAGTCCTGTAATTGTCCCCTCCTATACTGTGTATGCACGCGTTTAATTACCACTTGAATGTGCGCAATCCCTGTTATGATTATGCACCTAAAGCTACAGCATCCATGTTCCTAACATGTATCACTTATTTACACCTAGCTATACTATGTTCTCCATCCAATTCTAATTTTATGCTACAGCGAACACATTTGCGGTGTAGAATCTTTATTTCACCTGAATTTCTCCAACAGTGGCTATACCTCCAAAGAGATATGGTGAAGGAGAGGAAAACAGCAGTGCAGTCTGGGAACGGCGATGGGGCTGATCGGTCTAGAAGGAATTCCATGTTTATCTAATTTGCCATATTGTATGGATTTTACATAATTGTGTTTCGGACTTACGTTTCTGTATACCTTTGTAAATAATTCAGTGTATGTTATGTAGTATATGGGTACAAAAACCGAATACATGCTGTGGAAAATAACACATTTTATGGATTAGGTTATTGTGTATGTATAGGTGACTTGTTTAATCAATAAGCCAATCGGCCCAACCCACACTCTTAAGTCTACCTGTGAATGTTTTGTGACGGCGTCCATTATGTATGAATGTGAAAGGTGTGAGGGATAAGTCTGTCTTGATCTACTCTCGGGCACCATACGGGATCGCCAGCATTTTCAGTGAACTTCCACCAGTAGTGCACCGTTGGGTCCCAATAATGTGAGCTTCCCCTAGCAGCGGCAGGCCAATGGAAAACAAATCACACTGTGTGTGTATTGTCCAGCTACGCCCCCTTAGTGAGCTGGTACAACAATGATGTATAATGACAAATTCAAATTCTGATGAGAACCGCGAGCGTTGGACGAGACCAAGAAAAACCATAGAAAATGAAATGTGAAGTTCATCCAGTCAGCTGTGAATATGATGGCGTAGCAAATAAAGACCAATTTTCCAGACAGTAAACTGGGATAATACTGGATAAATAAGGACGACATGGTAAAACATTGGAGGCAGAGATGTTGGCTCTTTAGAAATGTAATGCACTATATAGGATTCCAGCAGTCCGCCAGTGTGTCGTCAGTAACATAAGCCTCCAATGTGGTTTTTGTTGACGCAGAGCCAGAAGGTACATTCTAATTATTTGGTTGTTGAACCCAAAATAGATTTTGCAAACAGCCATAACCTTCTCCCGACTGTATCCAATGGTGCAGGATTGCAGCAGCGCAGAAACAGATGTCTTAACTGCATTTCCTGATCTGGAGGCGCCTCATCAAATATCGATTGTATCTTTTTATAGAAGACGACCAATATTTATTGTGACCCTCAAACATTCTTAAAATCCAGCACACATCAATTGAGCAATGTCAAAGCCTCCTCACTACAACCACATTGAGATCGTCCAAGAGATTAGGAGAACTTTGTTTCCTTAAAAACCCTGCTGCGAGATCTCAAATAGTTGCAAGCTTGTTCTAGCGGAGCGCAAATACCTTATTCCTAACCCTTCCGCGATGAAAATCTGTCTACAATCCGCTTCAAATATGGTGCCATAGATGAGAAATGTTCGACTCATTTGGAGTGTGACTGTGTTTTTAGTTATGTGCTGTTCTTTTTTTAAATCCCTCAAAAAACACACAGGATTGTAGGGCCTTTAATGTTCAGCCCACAGCCCTACGTCAGTCGGGATTTGATTGGGGGTTGTGTCTGTACACAGCCTGATTCATGGATTATTTGCGCCGAAAAAAACGGGATTTGTGCGCCATTCTGCCCCGCAAATCCCCATTTGTTAAACAGGGATTTGCGGGCAGAATGGCGCACAAATCCCGTTTTTTTTCGGCGCAAATAAGCCATGAATCAGGCCCACAGAGTCCCCATGGTGTGTCCTGTCCCCCCAAGATGTGTATGTCTCCTACGCCCATGTTAAGGCATTTATTCTTCCCGGGAACTGGCAGCACCTGTTCTCCAAGCGTGCATTTATGACATGAGAAAAGTGAGTAAGAGTCAAATGAGGCCCTGGTGTGTGCTTCCTTGTTTTTATGACTTTAGCGTTGCCTGGAACAGTCATCAAATAGCCGTGAAGCTATTCTCGCTCCCGCTGGCACCTCTGCACACACCTTGCCTCTGCTGCCGAGGTCTTGACGCAGTATCACGTCGCGACACGCACCGGGATTCACAGGCGCATGCGCGTTAGCCCCAGGGCACCTCGGACGGCATGGGTGACTGACATCAGCATTGCCACGCGTAGATCTCATGATCAGTGCTGGGCATGAAATATGATTGGGGAAATCGAGCTAGTGGCAAGAGGCGCTATGTGTAATTGCTAAACAAAAAACAAAAACATGCCTGCATCTCAGTAATCCTTATTCTTGTCAAAATGTAGGCCAACTAACTCTGGTGCGAAAACACTCCTGGAAAACTCTCATTATTGTGGCCCAGTCCGAGTCGGACTGGGCCATAAAATTGTCTCAGGCACTATTAAAAAAGTGGCCGACAGTAACAATGGTCAAAACTATTAGCTGCATTGTGAAGTAACTCATCAAACTGGCCCACACTGGCCAAAAAGGGGCCCACTTTCACCAAAAAACCTGGCCAACACCAGCATTTTGCGTTTTTGGTTCGGCCATGGGCCTATTGCCCTAAAGGCCAGTCCGAGCCTGGCGTCCAGGCCGATAGACATGTAATTGCCTTATTAGGCAGGACCCTTCTTAGGGTACGATGTTTTTACATTGTCAGGGTTTTTTTTGCTGAATTTTCTGACGAAAATGTTTGGCCGAAAAAACTCATCGAAAAATATGGGGGCTATAAGTGGTAGGGATGTGGGCAACGGGTTTGGGAGCAACCTCCCCACATTTTTTTTTAATTTTTTAATTTTTTTTTTATTTCGTTGAATTTTTTCAGTTGAACATTTTTGGAAAAAACTGAGTGAAAAACTCTGACGATCGAATAACATAGAACCCTTCTTACACAGTGGCATCTATGCAGAGACTTTATAACCCCTAGTGTTTTGATTATAGCCCTGGATAGAAGCTCAGGGGCTACAACCAAAAGGCTGTCTGGCCCCGAGTCCTGACAGTGCCGACATTAGTGTAGACCTGGATCTTTTCCAGACCTAGCAACACCCTTGTCTCTATGTCTTTTATGGCTTTAAAACCATTCAGAGCATCTGGCCCTTATGATCTGGCAAATATTGCCCTAAAAGAGCAGCCAGATGAATGGGTGTGGTACTAAAATAAATATTTAACATCACCCGAACTTCAGTTACTTCCGCTTCCTACACCAAATCAACTTGCTTCCCTATTTATAAAAAGAGATCCAGAGACGATACCTGTTACTATCGCCGTAAAGCATTTTTGGATACCACCAGTAAAACATGTGCTTCAATGTTACTGCGGGTGTTAAGAAGCGGGTGGGCATAGAGGTAATCTCGCCTCCCATCCAAACCGGGTGTATCTACCTTACGGAATGGACTTGCGTTCAATATTTGATGGCATCAAGGACTGATTGCGGATAAGCCCCCCTTACACGTGGCCTTCCTAGACTACACGCCCGCCTTTGAGCTTGTGGATATGAAGAGACTGTGGTGGATACTTGGCACGTGCGACATCGCTGGTCGACTGCTAAAACGCCCTATTTTACTCTACGCAGATACTTCTGTCAGAGGAAGGGGCTGCATGCTTTTCAAATGTAATAGGAATGGATTGAGGGCTGTGGCCTCGCCCCATCACTGTTAAATTTGTATGCGCTGGACATGAGAATATCTCTTACCCAGGTTTGTGATTTCCTTCCCGCCCCCAATCCCTGTGCTCCCCACCACAATGTTGGTTCACATAATCTTTCCTGGATAACTTACAAAGGTAAACGGTTCCACTTGGCTCACGCCTATTGGGCTTCAAAGTTCCCTTAATGTCATACTTCTCCACTCCGAGACCAACTCTCTTCACATTAATTGTATAAAAATTAAGGTAATGAGCTTTACAACATGACAGAGGGATATAAATTATACTTGGAAACTTGGAACTAACCACCTGGAAAATGTCTCTATGTTGCTTCTTGGGTTTACATTTTAACAGAAGATTACAATGGGATCCAATTAATGGGGAAATTACAAACAACATTTTATTGGTTGTAACTGCATTGAGAAGCATTTAAACATTTGATATGTGCTTCTCCGATTTAGAGCTTCCAATGGACAAAAAAGCAGTAGTCCCATTTACATGTATGGGACTGAAATTAGATTATAAAAATACTGACGTATGTCGACAGAATTGGAGGGGAGGATATGGCGATCAGTTTTAGGATTACCTATTGAGGAACCGCTATACAATACATCCTTCCTGAGTTAAGATTAACCTGGTTTGCTACGTCAGCAAGAATCTGGATGGTGGCGCTATGGTTAAAAGCTAAAATGTATGTAGGCAACAGTTTCACCTTTTATTAGGGACGCTTTGGAGACAGGAGCTTTGATGAAATGACCCAATTCAACCCAGAGAATGAGGACTTAAGAACTATACGTTACAAAATAGACTAGGAACTGCTATGTTATTTTAATATTGAAGGCGATCAAAAAGCAAGCGCCATCTGGGATTGGTCTTTCTACTTGGAAAATAAATCCTTTAAGCGTGCCCCCCCCCCCCGTGTATAACAAACCATAGGGCCTCTTAGGGGTATTTCTGGATCAGGAATGCAGGCGTAGTTTTACTCTTTCGTTTTATTCTACTAGAGACATTAGGGTTTATAGGAGCTGGATGCTGCGTACCTGGAGTAAATGGAAATGGCAGGTTATGCAGAAATAGAATCAAGATGCACACATTTTAAACCTCTACTTATTGAATGTCCAAAAACTGATGTACTACGATTTAAAAATTTGGGGGATTTCGTGATAAATTTAGACATGTACATTTCTGGCCAAGGTTTTTGAAAAGGCAAACAATTCTCGGTGATTCTAGCATATCCATATGAAAAATAAGACATTATCTGGAATAGTCGATGTAATTAACGCAATGGCGTGCTAGTGACCTTATCAAGGGGAGTATACAGTAATGAAGACACTTGTCCAACATGGGGGAAGTTTATGGATACTTTTTGTGTAAGCCTAGTACAGGCGTCTGCAACCTAAAACTGCCATGATCCCTCGCTACTGACTGGGGCTGATGGGAGTTGCAGTCCAAGACATCTGGAGAGCCAAAGATTGCAGAACCCTGGCCTTATAGAATTTTGTAAACCCTAAATTCTTGGGAACAGAGATGGTGCAATTGATGAACATATATTGAAGAACTATTCATTTAGGTATAAAGTAATGTGTACTTTTTGGAATTGTTTTTTTGCATAGGAATTCTGGTGGTGGTCACATGCAATGCTTAGATATTTTGTCCAATGTTTTATGTAAATCAAAACACAACAAACAAATACGTAGTCAATTATTGGAGGTTGAAAAAGGCAGCGATCACGTTCATTTGAGTTCTTTCAGTTTCCAGAATCTGGGTGGGTATGTCTGCAGATAGGTTTTTGGTTTTGGCTATGGGTGGTGGTTTAGCAACCCCTATAAGCCGAAACTATTGAATTGGGGTACGGATCGGAGGGACATGGGGTGTGAGGAGGAATATGCTGCCTGTCGGCGTTGTTCAGGAATGTACTCAGCTATTGACCACCCACAGCCATGCTTCTCCCTATGGACATTCCCACCCATTGCCTGCCCCTCCACACCAGAGGCATTGCTAGGGGGGGGGCTAAGGGGGCTATAGCCCCTGGTCTTTTGGTTGTAGCCCCGGATAGAATCTCAGGAGCTACAGCCAAAAGACTAGCTAGCCCCCAGTCCCAACACTTCCGACATCACCCTAGCCCCGGGTCTTTTCCAGACCTAGCAACACACCCTCCTGGGATCTCATTCAGCCAGCTCTATCACGCAGCAAGATCAACATGTGTGCTGTAGAGGGCCACTGTGTTCTTTCTAAGCAGTCATTTGAGAGTTAATGGTTGGTTGAGGTTGTAAAAGACTTCCTATCTCCATCAAGTGGGCCGTTAGCCACTTGATTTATAAGCAACATGGCTGTCCTTGCACTGAAGTCCTGTTGAAAACCCTTGTTGGCTTGTGTATATTTGTACTAAAAGCATTTGCAGGTGCTAACGTCATATGCCCAGGTACTAACATGATTTTCCATCAGATGGCCTCTTGAGGCCATGTAGCACCACTATGACCGAGCCCAGCAAAAGCCCATCTCATGCCTACACGGAGGCCAAAACTGTTAGCCTTGCCAGGGCTTGTTTGAATATGACTCACCCCAGTTAGGCTACTTCAAGGCGCTTCAGGTAAAGAGGAGAAGGGAAAAGACGAGGAGAGGGGGGACTAAAAGAGCAAAAAATAATTGAGGTTGGGAGATCTCTCAGAAGGGGTAACCATGAAATTAAGCAAGGTCTGGTAGTAAATTAGAGCTTAATTAGGGAGCAAGTGAGCAGCAGACTAGGTCAGTGTGGTCCCGGCTATGGAAGTCTTTCCCTCTTGACCCAGCAATCTTCTAATAGAAAGCTGCTAATTTCCCTGATGGATACATTTACCCAGGAGCAGAGGCCGGGAAACTAGCAAATGCGCCCCCCAGTATGTCCCCAGGACGGGCGAGTCACAGCATCATAAACAAATCATAAACAACTAATGCATACCTGGTTGATCTTGTCCAAATAGGACTGACCACCAATCTGTACTTTCTGCCCCCCCCCCCGATCCACAGTGATATATTTGCAAGCATGCATACGTTTGTAAGCTCCCTCCAAGCAACACTGGAGTTGTGACATGCGCTATTTCCATACTGTGATGGCAGAGGGTTGGCCGGCCTCAGGATTTTCAATTAAAATATATTGACAGGCAACTTTGCATCCGTGGAAAGCAGCTCACCCTGACCTCACATTTGTAAGACATGGGTTATATCCTAAGCATCCTGGGCTGTTGCAGGTAATGAATTGCCCAGGATCACACAATTTTCTTGCCAATTCCACAAAATCACATAATCTCCTGAGTTGATGGGAATAATTATTACAAAAAACCTGCGTTTAACGCTCGTGCAGGATTTGAGGATTTATTTCAACAAACCGAATTGTCGACCTTTCTAAAGGTAACTTGTGTTTATACTGACTTTTATCTCACAGGACCCGACCTCGAGCTCACTTTGAGTGGGGCGGCCAACTTTACAAAATGGCTTCGCAGGACACTTTAGAATGATACAGTGGCTCTGGCGCATTCGAAGCACTCGGCGCTGTGCACGGCTCTTTACAGTGTCGCGTGCCTCATTCCGCCGTATCCGCCATTTTGATAACATTGTTGGCAAAGATCCCAGGCCCAGTGCAGCGAACGTCATATACGTGTATGCCATCAGAAGTCACGTTGCAGAAAAGTGTTATAAGATTGGGTACTCCCAGTTTTTTGTTTTGGGGGGGGGCGGCATTATCAATGGGAGACCGATACGTTGAGAGCAAGGGGTGATAGGTCGCCTTCCCCTACCTAGAGACCCTGAGTCGCAAAAGGTTATATCCAAGGTAACCTCATGTGATTTTAAGGTTACACATACCACACCTGATTCACACAAGTATGTTGCTTTTTACTTTTCAATTTATGAGAGGTAGGAATCCTACCTCTCATATTGAATAAATTGCAATAGGATAGCTGGCGTGCATTAAATAACCCGCAGCTACCCTACATTAATGCAAGGTAATCTAAACAGAGTGACTAATAAACTAAAAATATAATATTAGATCATTCACTCTGGTTAAAAAAACCTTTTAGGCATACATTAGGAGTTGGGAGACCACAATATATTTTGACTCTTCCGTGTAATCATATGCGTACATACTCACAGCAATACATACTGTTCTTTTCCGTTACCTTTCACTATGGTTTTTGACATCCTGAGAGGCCTGGTGGACCTTCACCAGTTAGATTGTAAGTGATTAGCACAGTTTGTTTTTATAGATTTAGGTTTGTTTTTATATACTCATTATTTGAATAATAAATTGAAAAGTAAAAAGCAACATACTTGTGTGGTATGTGTAACCTTAAAATCACATGAGGTTACCTTGGATATAACCTTTTGCAACTCAGGGTCTCTAGGTAGGGGAAGGCGACCTATCACCCCTTGCTCTCAACGTTGCAGAAAAGGCCATTAAAAGGAGGGTCATCGGCCTTTGATACTGAAAGGCATCATGGGTAGTGGCATTGCAAGACGTTGCCACGAGACAAAACAAGTGTGTGGTGAGCAATATATGAACGGTCACTATTATCACATATGGACAGTGGTGGAAATGGAAAAAAGTGGTGGGGGATCCCACAACGGCCGGGATGGGGGAGGAGTTTGGGGAGTGCGGGGGGGTGCCCGATGGGGCGTGGTCTAGAGGGGGCAGGGCTCGTATTATTCATCCAGCAATGCTGGAATACATAAAAAAAAAAAGCGTCCGCGACGGCAGCATTGCCTTTTACCGCGTCTTTGGCACTGGTGTGTAATGCACAATGCTCGCTACATGTACAACTTGATCAGTTGTACATGGAGCGAGCATTGTGCATTACACACCAGTGCCAAAGACGCGGTAAATGGCAACGCTGCTGTCGCAGGCGTTTTTTTTCTTATTTATTTATTTATTTTAAGTATACCAGCACGGTTCATGGTCTTGGGCAGCTGACTCTGGCCGGATCCCGAGATCCGGCTCCATTTCTGGTGCCGGATCTCGGATCTGCCGAGAGCCGGCCCATTGACCAGCACTGCATATGGAGCAACGCTATAGTCCAGTACACCACGAGTGAGGCTTTGTCTGAATAGTAACAGCTGCAGCCTGAATCGCTTCCAGGGACTCCCAGTGTTGGCAGGTGAGACGCACTTTGGTTAAGTGGTTCAACCGGGACGCGTGCCCAGTCTGCGATTTAAGCTCTTAGCCGCATATCTTCCCAGCTTTAGTTCATAAAAGTATTTGTTATGGTTGGGGATTCATAAGCTTAAGGAATACTTTTTTTTTAAAGCAATGTCTTGAAAACGACTCAAATTACATAATAAACCAACCTGACAATACATCGTCGATCAAAAAGAATATGGTTCTTGGCTTTATTGCCCCGATCCTGAATGGGTGAACACAGTAGCATCAAGTAATGGAAGCCTAAACAAATCTCCCTTGGGTTTTAAATCTGCAGTCATTAATTCACACAGCATGCAGTGTTATGGACTGCTTTGATCCTGCAGGTCGCGTACCAGGAAAACAGGGAGATATCCCCGTCCTGGGGACGCTGCCCTTAAAATAGGGACAGTCCTCCAAAATATGAGATGGTTGACAAGCCCTCAAGGACTTTAAATGCAGGATAGATGGGGAGCGGGTAAAGGCATAACATTTTAGGATGACCTGGTAACACTAATGAAATATCTCAACTTCCTGACCTGGCACACCCCAAAGTGTCTACAGTCTGTATTATTGTCATTCCGGTCATTGCTGTGTTGAGTTTGATGGTTACAGGCTTTCTTCTGCTGAATTGTGAGTCTGTTGTCTCTTTTTACTTTCTCTTGTCCCGCAGGTGACGGAGTCCCAGAGTGCCCAGGAGCTGCCTTCATTGGTGGTCTCAGTGCCTCCTTATAGCGCGCTCCTCCAAGACCTAGAGTCCTTCAGAAACTACAGCACCCGTATCCAGTGCGCCAACGAGGTCGGCCCTTCCGTTTTCTCAGACTGGGCCACTTTCCAGACCCTCAAGTCAGGTATGTCCGGGTTGGTCTAGAAGGGTAGTTTGGCTTTTGGCTGCCCGGTTCCGTGTTTTCATGGGGCACCCTTTCTATCGGGCCTGGCGATGAGGTTTAATGTTTTTTTAGATGGCTCCAAGATCAGACATAAAATTATATTGTATAGTCAAAAAATGCTGCCATCTTTTTTTTTAAGGACCATTCTATTAGAGGATTACAATCCCACAGAGTAATGCATGGTATTTAGAAGGTGCTTGCACAATGCAAAATAAAATGCTGAAGGCCTATCAAACCTGGAGAAATATTCACACGCACAGCAAATACCTCATGAACGTGAACTTGGTCTGGTTTGGCTGATTGGGCAGAGGTTGAATTCAGGACGTCACTTAAAAGATATAACAAAGACTGTCTGAGACCGACTAGGCCAGGGAACTGCCAGCTTTGGCTCAGCAGTTGTTTTGGACTACAACTCCCATCATCCATAGACCTTATAGTCAATCCTGAGAGATCATGGGAGTTGTAGTCCAAACCATCTGAAGAGCTGCAGTTTGCAGAACCCTGGACTAGGACCACGGACCCTGTGACCTTTCAGCAAGGTCTGCATTTCCTGCATGATCAAATAAAATGCGCCTCTTCTAAGGGTATGACTCATACTTCTACAGCCACAGCAGTGTAGAGGGGGGGGGGCTAGGGGCTCGTGGATGGGCCTGTGTGAATCAGGTGATGGGAATCTCATGACCCCTCTCCACATCTTACTGCCCCCTCTACCTTGCCCCCTCTACCTTTTCACTCATACTTCTGACCAGAGGCGTTTCTGGGGGGTGGGAGGAGTGGGGGGGGGGACTGAGGGTATAGCCCCATGTCTTCTGGCTGTAGACCCGGGTAGAAGCCCAGGGGGGGCTACAGTCAAAACTCTAGCTAGTCCCGATAGTAGCGTAGGCCCGGGTCTTTTCCAGACCTAGCAACACCCCTGCTTCTGACCTCTTAAGGTATCATCGAACCTGGGTCCCCAAAAACATGCCTGCTGTATTTGAAATACATTGGGTCATTTCGCTTTAGAAGTGGCCAGTCATTTGGGATATGTCGCTTGTCTAACGTGTGACGGAAGTTTGGCAACACAGCACAGTCCTTGTTTTGTGGCCAGGGCAGATGCTAAAGCACACAACTAATAGTGTGGTGGCATGGGGTTTAGTGCAGGACAAGGTAACACAACCGTGCGTGATCTATACATATTTTTATCAAACTGAATAATTTGTGTTTATTTTTTTCCTTTAATTCTACACTTCCCAATTCAGTTCCTTTAACAATACATTTGTGCAGCCTCACGTAACCCGTAGATGTGTGCAGGGCTGGATGAAGGCAGTTTCAACTTAGATTTCCCTCAGCACTAGACAGCATAGTTAGTGCTGAGGGATCATGGGAATCGTAGTCCAACATATGTGGAGACCCCTGGAATAAGGTTTCTGCAGGCTCTAGGGAGCACTCCCGACGCGGGTGGTGCCATCACCTTTGCCTTCCATGGTCAAAAGTGACCGAACCTTTTCATCAACTCCCCTTTTGACCTGCTCGCCTGTGTGTCAAGACCACCTGTGTGCAACATTTGCATCCCCTGCCCTTTTGGACTACAACACACACCAGCCCTAGCCATCAATGTCAAAGGTGAGAGATCGTGGGAGTTGTAGTTCAAAACATCTGGGGGCACAGGAGGGTGCAGACCCATGGCCTAGGGTGGTTTGTCTGTCAGTCTGTGTCTAGTCTGATCTTTCCCAACTACTGCTATGATCCTTTCTGGTATCCCAACCATTTACGACCCAGCATTCAGCCACTTGTGAGATGATAGAATTAAATGGGTGTGTTACAGTCAGGGGTGTTGCTAGGTCTGGAAAAGATCCGGGGCTGTGCTAATGTCAGGACTCTGGGCTAGCTAGCCTTTTGGTTGTAGCCCCTGAGCTTCTATCCGGGGCTACAACCACAAGACCTGGGGCTATAGCCCCCTCAGCCCCCGCCCCCCCTAGCAACACCTTGGTTACTGTTGAATTAAAACAACTCTAGGGGCTCACTTGCAAATAAAGATCCAATGAGGAGTCGACCAATAGCAGGAATCCTCTGTCATCTGAGCACCAGAGTGGAATTTTCGTCACCACGTAGAGTCGTTGAGTTTGTGGTTTGGCTGCGGATCCATCCTTTTCAGGGGCGGAAGCCTGTGTAAAGAAATATGCCCATTGCTCTCTTCCAATAACTTTACTTCGGGAGAGCCGACACCTCCAACAATAGCCATTTTGACCATTGACCTTTTCTTGGGCCACATTTTCACCTTTGTTCCCGTGCTGGACAATGTCGCCTCCTGGGCACTGTTGGACCTGTTCATGTTTACTATGCTTCTCTGTCGCCTTTCCCTATACTTCACTCCTCCACTATCCAGAGCCCAGGACCACTGGCTTATTCTCCATTCTATCCGATTTCCTGTCGAGGGACTCCGGGGAGCTAATTAGCCCTCTGTCTTCCTTGGCAAGCCCTGCCAAAGCCCAGGTAATCTCTTCCGTTAGGTTGTCATCAAGGGCAGGCCAATGGGCACCTGCGAGCGAGGCGATGGTTTTGTTGACATGGACAGAGGCACACCACTGAGAGGGACTCGCCGGTTCTATGTGATTTGGTCGAGATGATTTTGTCGATTCGTCAATTTTCGTTTGTTTTGTTTAGTGTTTTTTTTGTTTTTTGTTTTTGTAAACAATGTTTGGGCTGTAAATATAAGCTGGGGAGACCCCCTGCAGCCTCCCTCCCTGACTTCACCCTATATTAATTATCATGATTACCCACGCCCACATACATTTTCGGCCCAATTCGATTAGGAAAAAAACGACGATTCTATTCGACAATCTCCTATGTCGTAATCGTCCTATCCCGACTCGCCACTGTAACCCAAGATGCCAATTGACCAGACTGCGATAATTAAGAGTACCCTCTAGGCAAACGGGCGATGCAGATAAGCAACATCCACCGAACTATAATCTAGGATGCCAAATAACCTCAGTGCATGAGTCCTTGCTGCAAAGCTCTGAGAAGCAGTTACATGTTGTGGTGTGCGCTATCAAAGACAAATTAGCATCCACTTGAAGAGCTGATTCTATGAAAAAGCAGATCTAATGTGCGAGCACGGGGCGTTCCCATATCTTGGCCGGGTAACTAGTCGTACAGGAGTGCCGCACAGAAAATAAGCGCGTCCGTACCACAGATTGGCATCAACTAGTTAGTATGGCACCCTGCCAAGCTCAGAGTCAGCAGCAGGTGGAGCAATATTCTGATCACCCAACTCCCTGGGGCGGATCTAGCCATATTTCAATAGTAAGGGTGGGGTATGGCTGGAGGGTCGCAGTAGGGAGCAGGTTAAGAGCGTGTACTCTGGTTCTGTTGCAAGTACCAGTTGGGGCCCTTTGCACCGGGGAGGTTTACACAGGCCAGCATCACCCGTGGGGTTGCGATCCTGCCCTAGAAGACTTAGGAGTCCAATTAATGGCAGGAAAACCCAACTCACGCACCGCCGCCACCTTCTTCCCAGGTGATATTTATGAACTTAGTTGGGCTAAGGTACTAACCAAGAATCTGAGAGCGTGTCTACTGAGAACGGCCATTTAGCCTGTTCTGTGGGATGGTGCCCACACGGAATGCCCTACCATCATGTTTGATCTCGCCTCACCTGTGCAGAGGAGAACTATCCGTGGTCGCCATCCCTCGGAACCAGTGCTTTGCCGTGCTCGTTCTCAGTAGGGGGGGCTCTCGCATTTTTGACACATTTTGGCAGACTGGGGGAGTTCCACCCATACTAAGAAAGAGTTATCTCTGGACCGCTTGCTCTGTGTGCCTGGACAGACACGGCACCACCGCCACGCGTCGCTGATGATGCCCACAACATGGCAGAAAGCATGCTTGGGCTTGTTGGTTGCACTCTTGGTCGGGAGGGTGCTGGAGGGGGGCAGGCATGTCAGTGCTGGACACTCGGACTGATCTGTACATGGATAGTTCTCCTGTGGTGTGGCAGAGCCAACCCTTCTCCATAGACTCATTTCCACACACAAGAATCTACACTTTACTTCTGGTCATATTTTATTACACTGACCATTCTAAATCTTGCTAAACAAAAATTATTTTGAAGGATAATGGAGAAATGGTCAATTTTAGAGAGATGATTACACCTATGCAGATATATAGAAATACTCTTGCATCTACTGTCATAATTCCCATATAGTTACTCCTATATTTCTATGGGTGGATTGTATAAGGATCACATATGGTGCTATCCACGGGTCTGTCTAGATCGGGGTATGCAACCTTCGATTCCCCAGATGTTTGGACATCTCCCATCAGCCATAGTCCGTATAGTCAGCAGTGAGGGGTCATGGGAGTCGTAGTCCAAACATACCTGCCTGGTCTCCGGGTTCATCCCAGAGACTCTGGGTTTTTACACTCTTCTCTGGGTCCGCCCACACCTCAACGTGATTGGCTAAAAACACACCGTTTGTGGACAATCGCATTGAGGTGTGGGCCGAAACTATGGATCTGCGGCAGATCAGAAGGCCGGGCTCACAGTTCCCTTGTTGGCAGCATCTCCTGTACTAACGTGAAGAGAGTGACGTGCACACACAAACTCGACTCACTTCAAAGAAAGACGGCTTGTAGACAAACACCCCTCGCTGCCATCACAAACACTGCACTTTACACTTTAGTCTTCTATTTTGTGTTCCACGTTTCATGCAGTCCCCGCCCTGTTTTTTTTGGTAAAGTGGTTGCGTCGGGTGGTCGGGGTCTTAGAGAAGGGGGCGAGCCGGTGTGATGTCATTCTCCGGGTTTTGAATTTAGGAATGTAGGCAGGTAGGAGTCCAGAGCATCTGGAGAGCTGCAGGTTGAAGACCCCTGCTCTAAATATTGCCTCATCCCGTACAACATTCTTTAAAAACCAGTCACTGGCGCATATCCTGACGACAAAATCTACCGTCTGTGAAAAACTACACAAGGGCTTGAATATTTCCGGCTGTGGTTCATCATCGCCTGATTTGCGCAGGGCTGGTCCGCCTTCATCAGGGGGTCGCACGCGACAAGACAGGCTGCTGCCTCCTGTACCCGGCCTATTTCCCATGCTGCCTCTCAGCAGACAGTGTTCAGTGAGCCTGGAAGGAGGGAGGAGCCACCCGTTACCAAGCCCCGCCCGAGTTTCACAATCGCCCGCTGCACCATCCCAGGCACGCTACCATTCCAGAACACTCACGAACAGGGACGTAATTTCGCCAAAATGCCTGGGATAGTGGAAGTGACATCACACGACCCTTGACCCCTGATGACATCACAGACAACCGGCCCTGTGTTGCAGGTGTTCTGTTCGTACCACCTCACTTGTATTTCGCAAGGGGCAATGATAGACTGACCATATGAATTATTTTCTGATAGGTTATTCCAAGATGGACTGTCTGCTACACTCTTATTGTAGTCTTTCAAAATACTTCTCAGAGAGTAGGAAAGGGGACAAACAGCACCAATGAGGATTCCTGCATGCTTTGCATTAAATCACAGAGCATTTCAGGACTAAAACAGCGATCAGAGAGCTCTACATTTGAAAAACAAGTCTGTGATAAAAGACCCCACCCCACCCCGAAGTGATATCGCGGAAAGCGATGGAACATGACCTTTCACCCGTTGACAAAACAGGAAGTGGCATCACATAGCATTGTACACTACGAAAAATATGGTTTTGATATCACTATAATGTGATGTACATTTCATACAAGAATGGATCGCCATATGTATCGTTAAGATCAGTGTGTATAGGCCCATATTACCAAATTACTGTGAATGCAAGCAGACGTCCATGACCAAATGATGATGATGTGTTATTATATAGCACTTACGCTTAAGCACTTTATATAGAAAAAATATACACCCAATGTCACCCAACCTGTGTTGGTACTTATTTATCGACCTCAGAAGGATGAAAGGCTGAGTTGAGGCGTTTGAGAACAGACTAAATCAGTGATTCACCCCCTGAAGTGTGCCTGAAATAAACCTTTAATGAGTCTAGCAATTATTGTATAGAATTCCAGAAAGACACATTATTTGGTATTCCTATCCTTTCTTATGAAGGGTCAGTGCTGAAAGTGTTCGACTTGTGGCACTCCTGTTCTTACTTTTCTTATTTTCTTAGGGACCTGAACAAGAAAGCCAGGCACTCCAGAAGTAAAGAGCCACATGGTGCTGGCCACAGTCCAGGAGCTTGCATTACAACCAAAAAAAGATTATTTTTAATTTTTTCTTTTTTTAGAGATCGCAAGGGAGACCTCAGAGGTCACAGTTGCGACCTCTTGCGACCCCTAAATGACGTCCCTACTCACAATGATCAAGCAGGGCCATTCTATTGCATTTCATGTCTTAAGAGGGACTTAGTAAAAAGAAAACATTAAAATCAAATATTCTTGGCAAGGCAATCGGTAATCTCCAGCCAAAATCGGAAAAGGTCTACAGGTTCTGATTTTGGCTGATGGCCCCCCACCTCTCCGCATCTGTGTCTGGAGAGCAGTGCCTTCTTGCAAATGCCTGAGGAAGGTCAGCCCTTCGCCCCCTTAGACCTTCTGCTTCTCCGAGTTTTTGGTGGTGTGGCAATTCCTCCGATGTTTGTGGAACGGGTAACTTTATATGGATAGAAAAATACCACGCATTTTTCTGTACAGACCGTGAACACGCACTTGTGCAGTGCAGCTGGAAGTGGATTCAAGAAAGTTGCCCGTGTGTGAATTGCAGAATTCGAGGGAAAGCCTCCCAGGGCAGTTTCAAGCCAACTTGGTGCCCAGGGCAAACATTAGAATGCGTCCCCCGCCGACTGGCACACTTCACTCCCAAACTACACCTCTGTCGTGCGACAAAACCCCTCCTCAATATGAATACATAATTGCTATGTAAATTAAGCTGGTTTCATTACATTGTAATCCAAGCACTTTACAGAAGAATGCTAATGTGAAAACACAGCTGTTGCTGGCCAAGTATATGGTTTTTCTGTCACCTGCTCTTAGGGAAGGCTTTGCTTGAATGCAGTTTCAAACTATCGATATTGGCACACTGCGGTGTGACCAGCCTAGAGGGGTCTGAGGCCCCATGGACAGCCGGCCCTGTGTTGCAGGGGTTCTGTTCGTGCCACCTCACTTGTATTTCGTAAGGGGCAATGCTAGACTGACCATATGAATTATTTTCTGATAGGTTATTTCAAGATGGACCATCTGGTACACTCTTATTGTACTCTTTCAAAATACCTCTCAGAGAGTGGGAAAGGGGACAAATAGCACCAATGAGGATTCCTGTGTGCTTTGCATTAAATCACAGAGCATTTCAGGACTAAAACAGTGATCAGAGATCTCTACATTCGAAAAACAAGTCTGTGATAAAATGATTGTATGTGTGAATCTCTAAATTCCTAACCGAGGCATGGCTCGGTGCTCACATACATGCTCATTTGGACAGTTTACGTTTTTGGATGCGAGTTTAAAATGGCTGCAACATCAGCCACTCAAATCGGTTACAAGGGCACTTTTGCTTCTTGTTTCTGAAGGATTTAAGATGAGGAAGGAAAGGGTCTCAACGTGAGCATAACCAAACCCAACATCCTTAGGGAGTTATATGTTCAGACAGGACAGGATACTGCACAAGAGATCCAATAAACAAGGAACAGAAAGGAGTGTGTTTCTTACAATCGTTAGCCTGACCACTAATAAGATGATGAAGCGTTTTAAATAAAACCGGCTTCTAATGCATGGCAAAGGTTCCACAGTTCCCCGGCCACTAACTCCTCACTGATACGCAGGCCTCGGGTTATTTCGGCAAAAACAAGCAGGCCCATGCTTTATCTAACAGTGCTGCCATTAGAACCTCTTCTTAGTGCTGGCCTGCAGCTAGTGAAAATCGTGGTGTGGCAGTGTAGAAAGGGTGTTTGGCCTTGCGGATGCACAATTTGAGGCAACTTCTTTGATTGCTTTAGGTGTTTAAGTGTGGGAACAGCATGGCATGCTCGCCAGAGCCACTTACACAAAACATTCCAGTGTGCTATTGTATGGACATTGGACACATCAGACAAAAACCAGCATATGTGCTGTTACATACGGGAGCGCCACACAGACACCATTAACCGACAGGGTGGTGGCTTGTGCAGCGCACAAGTGATTGCTGCACACCTATCACTGCATTGATATGCTATGGACTAGTGCCTGAACGGCGACACACAACGAACTCTACTTTCCTAATCAAGGTGCCAGGTGACATTGAGGTGCCATCTGATGTGCGCGCTAGGCAGTGGCTGGCTTGTTTAGAAAATTAAAAGACCTTTGATGCTGAGCGGATGAATTTAGTCCATGTCCCAAAGCAGCCACTAGAATACCTAAGCAAGACAATGACAGTTAACCTACCCAGGGATGCACCATATGTAGGTAAAAAGTAATCTACAAAAAAACCGTTTTGGTGTGTCAAATAAAGAGTCCTGAAAATAAAGAAAATAGTTAACAACTTTTTCTGTGTGGCATTTCAATTCCGTTGGAAGAATGCATAGGTTTGGTCAGCTAACTGATACTTGTGCTGGTCTGCTGAATAACAAATGCCCCATGTTCTGTGCTTAACACTGACATGTTAAGCACATACTGGGTAAAAACAATGGCTTGTTGAGTGAGCAATCACTTATAAATTGCCCCC
This sequence comes from Ambystoma mexicanum, assembly GCF_040938575.1. Classification (NCBI taxonomy): domain Eukaryota; kingdom Metazoa; phylum Chordata; class Amphibia; order Caudata; family Ambystomatidae; genus Ambystoma; species Ambystoma mexicanum. Next base: position 160,231,828 of record NC_090940.1, read on the forward strand.
CCTTTGAAAGGCTGTCAGCACGAAGAATGAGGGACACAGGGTGTGTGACCCCAGAGCATCTCACATGCTGCGTTTGGAATGTGCATTCCTTTGTTTGCATATTCCAGCGCATCACCGTCATCCACAAGTCTGCAGAGAGCAGCCAGCCACACATCTCAGGAGCCACACACCAGCACAGCAGGCTGCTTAATCTGTTGTCTGGCAAGCTCGAAGCAGCTTTCTGGGTGGGCCCCTTATGCGCCCTCCTCCTGAACTATTTAGCTCTGTGCCCCGGGCTATCGCCCGCTCCGCCCGGGCCAAGAAATGGGACTGGCCCTTCCTTGCTTTAGCTGCCCTTGCCCCCCTTCAAATGAAAAGCTGTTGTGGGCGGCAGGAGCATTGTGGGGTCTCTGAATCCCCCCTGCCCCACCACCCCTGCATCCATCCCTCCCTCCCTAGTGTGTGTGTGTGTGAGAGGTGTGCATGTGAGTAGCTTGAACGTGCCATGCAGGGCTGGCTGAAGGAGAGAGAGAGAGGGAGGGGGGCCAGTGGCTAGGGGGCATTTCAAAGTTCTTCTAGGCGGGCCCCTGCCAAGATTTGAAATGAAACCATGCCTAGCACCATGCCAGCGTGCTACACATGCAGGGCCACCTGAAGATCTGCCTGGGCTGGTGGGGGCCCGTTTCTACAAGATGTTGCCCCCCCCATCCCACGCCTTAAAAGTACATTAACAGTCAGTCAAAAGAAAGCAGCGAGGTGGCTAATCGTGATATATTATCGCGGGGCAGCCTGCCAGCAGGGAGATGAAACACTAAATGTCCACTGAAAAGCGAATTATCGCTGTTTGACAGCATGGTGCTAATGACTGGGAGTCCCGAGTAAAAAGGTGATAACAATGTTCTATATTCTCTGAGAGTTGGTTGACTGCCTGAGATCAGTAAAGGCAGCATGGAGCTTGTTTCAGCGTCATGAGACTGCTAACATGGGGACAGCGCCCAGAGAGGGCCCCAGGGTCCATTTCAATTGAAAGTATTGAAAGGCCCTGACGCCGTCCCTGGTGCCATGGGCTACGAAATCAACCATGTCGGCTCAGCTGGTAACCCTTCCGTGATCCCAAGAATCATCCAAAGGTTTTATTGTGGGTGATGTAGCCGGATGGTGGCACGTCACTCGGGTGTGCTCCTTCATATAATTAATTTCCGCTTTTCATTAATTACCTCTGTTTATTCGCATCCGGGTTACCGTCGAGGCTTTTAAGTCGTTTTCACGTTATAGAGCTCTTGCACATTTTCATGCAAAGGTCGTGGTGGGAATTAAAGGGGGCCCGTTGCCACCTTTTTGTATTCTACAAGAGCGCATCTAGTAGTTGGATTTCTGATAAAAGCCACGAGGCACTCATTTTGCCCCCCCCCCCAAACCAGGTCAAATGGTGCTATATCGCCATACGTTTGTAACATTGACTCTGTGGGGTTGGAAACGTGCATAAAGGAGCACGATGACGCACCTAGAAGACATTGAAAGCATAATGAGTCATATATAATGGCGAAAAAAATATAGGGTCTAATTCATAGAGCGTTTTCCAATGGGTGTTGCCATTAAAAAAAGCACTTATGTGAATTAGACCCACAGTGTGCAGCGCGTGTACATTTGGTGCATGCTGTGTGCCACCATCAAATCAACATTTATTTATTTATTTTTATTTGGTTATACGGTAAATAGCTTTTTGGGAAATGTACTCGAATGTATCATTTTTGCAATTCATTCAGTTCAACAAGTAAAAAACCACGCACAATGCACCCTACACACTTCATAAAACAATTCATCACTATACAATACTCTTAAAGAAATATAATTCAAGATAAAACATTACTCTCCAGTTGAAAGATGTAAAAAAAAGCCGACAACTGTTAGACTGCTTTTCAGAACTCCTCTTCCTTTCCACAACAGTAATACTCGGTCGATGAATCTCTTAAACCTAAATCTTTTCGCTTGTAAAGCGATACAATTAAGTAGCAGATGTTGTGGTGTTTACTTGGAATCAGTGGCCCCAAAAACACAATATTCTTGCTTTGATATTCTTGTCCACAATACTGTCTTTGCCCTCCACGATCTTCCATCCCTGTGTTCTCTTATCGTCCAAATAATACACACACATTCCCCTTTTCCCTGCCAATCTCAACTCTTGTGTAACCCACTCAGTCCTGGACTCCCAAGCATTACTTTTTTTAAAGATTAAGAAGTCATCCCGTGTGGAACCATGGAGAACAGCACCACCGTGGAGAACAGCACCAGCCTTGTAAGAATCCCTCACTTAGTCCCATGTGCAAGAGCCTTCTGCTTGGTTCCTGCGTGGGCCACTTTTCAGTTGAGAATACCTCACTTAGGCCCAGGTGCAGGAGCCTTCTGCTTGGTTCCTGCGTGAGCCACTTTTCAGTTGAGAATACCTCACTTAGGCCCAGGTGGGGGAGCCTTCTGCTTGGTTCCTGTGTGAGTCACTTTTCAGTTGAGAATACCTCACTTAGGCCCAGGTGCTGGAGCCTTCTGCTTGGTTCCTGCGTGGGCCACTTTTAAATTGAGAATACCTTCGCTTGGCCCCAGGTGCAGGAGCCTTCTGCTTGGTTCCGGCGTGAGCCACTTTTCAGTTGAGAATACCTCACTTAGGCCCAGGTGCAGGAGCCTTCTGCTTGGTTCCGGCGTGAGCCACTTTTCAGTTGAGAATACCTCACTTAGGCCCAGGTGGGGGAGCCTTCTGCTTGGTTCCTGTGTGAGTCACTTTTCAGTTGAGAATACCTCACTTAGGCCCAGGTGCAGGAGCCTTCTGCTTGGTTCCTGCGTGGGCCACTTTTAAATTGAGAATACCTTCGCTTGGCCCCAGGTGCAGGAGCCTTCTGCTTGGTTCCTGCGTGAGCCACTTTTCAGTTGAGAATACATCACTTAGCCCGAGGTGCAGGAGCCTTCTGCTTGGTTCCTGCGTGAGCCACTTTTCAGTTGAGAATACCTCACTTAGTCCCAGGTGCAAGAGCCTTATTACCTTTGGTGCGCCCAGCCTCGCACTAAAGGCATGACAATAATGTGCCCTGGCTCTCACATGCAGCACCTTTCATTCAAGGCGCTGCATGGTTAAAAACCACAGGCTGCGTGATGACTCTGTACTCTGAAACAAAAGGAGAGACTGGACCCTCCTCCTGTTTCGGAGTACAGAGTCATCTGGCAGCCTTGTATGGAAGCCACGGTTACACTGGCTGTCTGCAGATGTCAGTTCTTCCGAAGTGCTGAGAGCTGCAGGCAGTCCGTTTAACTGTGCAGGGCTTCAGCTACATGGCTGCCTGAGGTGTCGGCGTGGCTGGGACTAGTCGGGGTGGGGCCCCAGCAACCCTTTCTGGCAACTGCCAGGGCTTGGCCCGGACTAGCCCAAGCCCACTTAAAGCTCTGGGAAAGAGCATGTCTTCTTGTGTTTCATACACCACCGCTCAACACCTCCATCAACCAAGGGCACAACCTCATTTCTATGGCTGGCGATGATCATATGGTAAAACCTCCAGCCCACCAACCTAGGGAGATTGTAAAAAGTAAACCTTGCCACAGATGTGACTCTGGTTGCAGTATGTGGTGTGGTCTTTCCTCCTGAGATGAGCCAAAGGCAGCAGCTTCTCGGCCCCAGGCCTGATAGATGCAGCCCTGGAGTCCAGTCTCTTAGCATGCACTGAACTGTGGCAAGAGGAGGGATAATCCTTGACGTCAGCAGAGTCCACGTGCAGTGCTCGCCTTCCCGGCATCCCCCACCACAGTGGCATGCAAAGATTATTACTCTCGCGTAAACCATCTGTGGTGATCAACTTATGGGTTCACCAAAGGAACCTACACTGAGCGATCCTGCCCCCCTTACTGTACTTCACCCCCTGGCGTGGAATCTCACCCCTGCATGCAGTCTTACTTGCTTACCCATATTCTTACGTGACCCTCTGTATTCTTAGCCAGTCCTTGAATCCCCAGGACACAGGCTGTGACTGGTCTGACATATCCGCAGGTTTCTCGCTCTCTCTGTTGCTGACAAAGACCATATTTCAAGAGCATATAAAGAGCCCAGGACACCAAGGATCAGGCAGCTTCAACTTAGTCTTTTCTCTATGTCCATGCAAGACATCCCATTTGCCAAAGCTCGTGGGCTCAGACCAGCCTTTTTCTTATGGTTAGCGACCATTGCAATATGTGGAGTCTTTCGCCAATTTCACAACTAGCCTAGCAGTCAATGCATGCTTTTAGTTTAGGCTATTAGGTGGCTCTTGCGCCCCCTATAAGCCGAAACTACTGCATTAGAGCACAGATAGGGATAAATGGCATACGAGGATGGACATACTGCTTGTAGGAGGTGTCTGTCTAGTTATTTGCCCACCCATTGACTGCCCATGCCAATTCCCACCCAGTTCCTGCCCCTCCCCGCCCAAAGCACCTTGTCATGGGAACTCTTTGAGCTTGCTTTAATCAAGCCTTACCATGCACTCTTAAGTGCCTGCCAGTGTTCTTTCAAAGCAGTCTTCTGAGAGTTAATGGCCCTCGTTACAAGTTTGTTGCTACCCCTACGGCAATACTGGCGGTATACCGGTAAACTGACCTGTCGTTACCTGCGCCTGATATCCCTGTATTACCAGGATATTAAAGGTGCCGGCAACGGCAGGCTTTCCCCATTCCATGGAGTCCAGTAGGACTCCATGGCGGGGAATGCCAATTTCACCGGCACCGGTATTACCGACCAGACTTTTGCCAGTGGGGGCCTGATTTACCTCCAGCTCAGGGCTGGAGGTAAATCGGGTAACCCCCACCGGCAAAACTGTAGGTTGGTGGTGCGGTAAAAGTGCTGATAACTGATTTACTCGCAGTTTTACCAGCACGTTTACCGAACCGCCAAACTTGTAATGACCCCCAATGACTTAAGTGGAGCTGTAAACGTGCTGGTGGTGTAATAAAAAGGTCTTAACCGGGTTTGGCGGCTTTGGCCACTCTATGAGCACTATGCGTGTCTTTCACTGAAGTCCTGTTAAAAACAAGAATTGGCAAAGCCAACAGTTTTGGCTTGTGTATAGGTATGTGGCATTTGCCAGGCACTGCTATTAGATGCCCGGGTACTCGCACCTGCTACCATCAATGTCCAGTTAGTACCACTAAGGCAGGGCCTGGCAAGTGCCTTTCCCATTTCTACACAAAAGCCCAAACTGTTGGCATTGCCAGTGCTTGGTATGTTTAGCTGAGTATCAAAATGCAACAACAGAAACCCAAAGTACTCTTGTGTACACTTAATGGTCCTGAAGGGCAGTAGTCTGCGTTGAGGAAGTTGGGAAAGTCTCACAGCCACGACGAGCGGCCATCTTGCAGCTTTAATACTTGGCCTGTACCCCTGGCTGGAGGGGCAGGGCCTGCTAAAGCTGGGAAGTAGACCTTTCTCGATACAAACAGCAGCTGTTCAGAGTCCTCCAAGCCAGTGAGTTGCCAGTGCTATTTGTCCTGTATGGGAGGTATTGGCATTGCATAGTATTTCCTTCACGTCCAAACTCTCAACCCATTTGGACCAGGAGGGGAGAAGGGCGCCATACTAGGCCATTCCTCCATTGACACGTCCAGACTCTCAGTGCAGTGGGGCCTGCACCAACATATGTGTGCTCTTTGAAGCAGAGCCAGGGGTTCTGTTGCCTTTGGCTCTCTAGATCTTTTGGACTACATCTCCCATCAGCTGTAGCCATCTTAGTCGATGTTGGGAGCAGGGCTGGGCCTTTCAACCTTTTCAAATGAAAGGGGCCTCAAGCTTCTGGGTGCCCCCAGCAACTGCCCCCATGTTCTAAATTAGTGGTCTTGTACACAGCAATATATTCCTTTCTCTGTTTTTGTTCTGGGGCTTAAAATGTGTGCTTTTTGGTGCTCGCGTTACAAGCTGCATTTCCTGGAACCCTTGCGGTCGTCACTTCTCACGGACATACAGAAGTTTTATCACCTTATTGCCTTCTAGCACTGGTTATTCTACATCAACTACTTGCTGACAAAGAAGGGTTTATAGCTCTTCAGTGGGAATTTAGTAATTAAGATCCCTGCTGGCTGGCGGTCTCATGATAAACAGTGGCTATTAACCATATCTTTGTCACCATTGTAATGTATGTGCCCCAGGGGTGCCCGCAATTGTTTTCTCTCTAAGCAGGGGACCCTCTCCAATCATGTTGAAATGGGTTCCCACACATGTTGCGCCAGGCCTGCCCGGCAGTCATAGTCCAAAACATCTGGAGTGCTGCAGCTTGCATACTCTTCCGGGAGAGGGTGCACTACCAGTCCTTTCGCGGAAAACTGAAGGAGTTAAGGCAGCACTTTGCTTCTCAGTGTGTCCTACATTAGAGCCTGGGCTCAGCATGTTGTGTGTTGCATGAGCGAGGACAACTGGCTCTGATAACATGCCAACAGGCAATTCAGTTTGCAGTGTGTGCTCTCCATATTGTCAATATTATCATAAGCCTGCTACTCCACACCCTCTTACCCTCATGCCAGGGTGAAGGCAGAGTTACTTCCCGAGCCTGCGGGGGAAAGGAAGGGAGTGGCTGGGGAAAGGCAGGTAGTGTCTGTGCAGGTGCTTTATTGTGTTTGTGGGAGCGAATTGATCCACCCTTGTAGTCCAGAGGGAGCCGAAAATCCTGTTTTGTCCAATCGAGCATTTATAAGGCCAAAGCCTAGAATTGCGCCACTCTGGGTATCCTGCCCAAAGGCAATGGGTCGCGCGCCACCCAGGGAGCAGATATTGCGCCAGCAAGAGGGATCTTTCTCTGGTAAAACTGGTCTGTCGGAATGTCGCTGTGCTGTTCCCAGCCCACATATCACAACCTGATGACCAACAGTTCACAGCAATCGTTCATTTCCTAGAAGTTAGGAAACTGCCGAAGCGCAGGTGTTAGGACAGATGGTTATGTTATGTCATAGGTTCTTATACCGCGCACCGTTGCCACCTGCGTGCTCTCTGGCGGATCTGTAATGCACGTTTAGTAGGATTGAATGGGGAAAAAAGCAAGAGAGCTGTGATGTGCTGTTGGCAGCTTCAGTTTGAATACACTATTCACTGAGCGTAGGTGTGATTTTCGGTTGGTGACTGCCATGTGGTGGTGGGCGAGATTATGTTTGGTTTGTTTCATTGTTGTGCATGAGATGGTGCATGAGTGTTGTGCATTTACACACACTGCTGGAGGTTGTGGCATTCCTGTGTCGTGTGTGCAAGTTAAGGTTGCAGCAAAAATAGTGATTCCTTCTCAAGGAGATCGTGAATTAAGTACAGAGCTGCGAGCAGCAGAACCAGATGGCAGGATGGCCTCAGAGCAGGTGTTCTCATTGTGTCCTTCCAGATGTTTTAACTTCAAATCCCATCAGCCCTGCCTGGGGTAGCCCGTGTTGAAGGATCATGGGAGTTGTTGTCCAAAAAATCGAGAGGACCAGATAATGAGTAACCAGGCCTTGGGGAATGAGCAGGTGTGATGTAGGAACACAGGGTGGAAACTGCAATGACCAGCACCACGCAGGAGCGGCCTGACCACAAAGAGAGGTCAGGCACCAAGTGGAACCAGACACCTTGTCGGGAGAGGAAGGACATGAGACCGGTGCAAAGCGACTGGAGGGCAGCCACAGAGGGACACATCGGTGGCCAAGCAAGCAGGGGTACAGGGTGCAGCCATCAGGGGCCCCAGTGCAGGAGTAGGAAGGCTGTGGATAGGCATGAAAACAGCGTGGAATCTGGTGTATACCCCGGACTGGGAAGAGCAGGGTGCATCAAATAACGTGCCATGTAGCCACCCCCTGTGCACCCATGTTTGATACTGAAATGCCTTATTCCAGAACCGTCATGGGCACGAGCGGGAGCAATAGTGGGGCGTGAAGGTCAGTTGGTGGGTGGGGGTTGGGAATCAGGCCAGATTTCCTCGTGCAATGGACCTACATTTTTTTCAGGGAGACAATCAATCGTTGCATTGAGATTTCCCTTCTTGGAAACCTTTCTCTGAGGCCCCCTTACATTAAGAGGGGTTTATGAATGCATTTTGCGCCCTCCCTTGGTTGAATGTCCTTTTATGCTCTCCTGGACCCCAAGACCAGACGGACCACAGTGGTCTGGACTGAGATAGAGGACCGGCCTCCTACCAGGCTGACCAGACGCCTGAAGGGGTCCATGTCACCATAGCCTGCGGTAAATAGTATAAATGGATAGACCTACGATATTGATGTAAATCAGGTCCGCAGACACTTCAGGTCAGTTACATTGAAGTTGCTCTATAGTAGTTACTTCAGGTTACGCCAAGCTGTATCTTAGGAGCCCACTGGCGCCCATCCCCCAGGCAAGCTCTCTTCAACCGCCCAGGTCCAGAACCTTTACTCATAACCTCCCCTCACTCGCACAATAACATTCTCACAGCATTCTCTTACATCATTAGCTCCATGCACCCCCAATCACATTACAACATACATGTAATCCAGTACGCTGCAGCGCAACCTAAGACCATCTGGGTGTTAGTGCACGCATAGTGGAGGCCCGCAATTGCAATCAATCAAAACAAAAGTGATATTGGAGACCCTCTACCAGTCGCCCACTGAGATTGTAGGCACACTGCCAATCTCGTGCCTGGGTGCGAACAATGGGCCTAGTCACGCATCCAACTTTGGCGACTAACATAGTTGAGCCCAAACCACACTGCAGTCGCTCCACATTGGCAGCACAGCTGTGCCGTGGGTCGCAATTACTGGTAACGGATACGCCTTATTACTGACTCAAATATTGCTGGTGCAATGTGGTATCTCAATGTATTTCTGTGATGCAATGCCCCCATCTACTGTGATGCAGTGCACCCCATCAACTGTGATGCAGTGCTCCAATGCAGCACTCCCCATCAACTGTGATGCAGTGCTCCAATGCAGCACTCCCTATTTACTGTGATGCAGTGCTCCCATCAACTGTGATGCAGTGCTCCAATGCAGTGCACCCCATCAACTGTGATGCAGTGCTCCAATGCAGTGCCCCCATCAACTGTGATGCAGTGCACCCCATCAACTGTGATGCAGTGCCTCAATGCAGCACTCCTCAACTGTGATGCAGTGCACCTCATCAACTGTGATGCAGTTCTCCAATGCAGCACTCCCCATCAACTGTGATGCAGTGCTCCCATCAACTGTGATGCAGTGCTCCAATGCAGTGCTCCCCATCAACTGTGATGCAGTGCTCCCATCAACTGTGATGCAGTGTTCCAATGCAGTGCTCCCCATCAACTGTGATGCAGTGCTCCCATCAACTGTGATGCAGTGCTCCAATGCAACACCCCCCATCAACTGTGATGCAGTGCTCCAATGCAGTGCTCCCCATCAACTGGGATGCAGTGCTCCTGATCAATAGATGTGTATATTTATGTGCGCTCACTCATGCAGCCAGCACTAAATGTCCTGGTCCACCACCCAGTGCTTTGCAACCCTGCACATCAGAATCTATGGCATTGCAATGCTGTTGCGTACTGGTAAAGGATAGGCCTCAATGTCTTTACAACGTTAATCAATAATTCACTCAGTTCTCTACAGGCAATTTCTGAAGTGTTTTATGCGCCCTGTTTGTTATGCGTTGAACGGGCTACCATCAGCACAGATCTGTGCAACTTTGCACAATGGGACAACCCACAGTACTATCAGGATATGCCGATGGCAGCTGAGAGCTTTGCACATGCCACATAACATAGCGCCTAATGTATCATTTTAGGTCATCAATAGTGCTATTTCAGATTAAAGGGATGCATACTGCAGCAAAGTGTTTCCGGTGTGAGAAACTATGCTGCTTTGGCTAGTGGAAAGCTGCTTATCCCATTGCTCCTGGTACAGCTTTGCACAGCGTGGACAAAGGACCTCTGCACCTTTAAGAATTAGTTATGAAAGCCGCCCTCCTCGCGACGCAAAGTACGGCAAAGTGTTTCCAGTGTTTGGTGGCGGCACAACTCACTTTTCCGGGACGAGCTTGCTCTTCAGGGCTGCCTGGAGGTTCGTTCCAGGCCCGTCCCTGTCCGCCGCCTTTTTCCCGCAGCCTGCTGAAGGAACTTTGCCGCTGCACGTACAGTAAGTGCATTGATACTTGTTACCTGCGGTCTATGCACAACGGTGAATATCGTTGACAATTGGACATGAAGGTACACAAACAGCGGAAATGTACGCTGAGGACCTCTACGTGGACGGGCGATAAACGTGTCCGCAGCCCCAATCTCCCGGGTGCGGCTCACTCCCCCAAACCAAAAAGACAAAACAAGTGGTAATTTAGCATCACAACCTAAAATATCAGCCTTTTTACCCACGACCCCGGTTGCTAAAAGCACGGCATCACAATTGATCTACCGGTGGTAGTTGTACCGTCTATTGAAGAAACTCCCAGCCCAGGTTCTTTTACGATGGACAACAATCGATCTCTTGTCTTGAACTTCATCAGGACTCGTTCCAGGGGACCATGCACAGAAGGGAGAAGCCCAAGATTTTGGGAATATCATTGGGCCAAATGTATCAGCCAGCCCAGATCTTCAAAGGTTTCTCTCGTCAACCGAATTCTCAAAATCAAGTGACAATGAGAGTATCCTTCTAACCAAGGCATTAAGGTATGCCAAGGGGAACGGGAGTGTCAACCCCAGTGCTTTGACATTGAATGACTGTAGGAAAAAGATTGATGCCCTTTATGCCTTGTGTAAAATTATTGCAGAAGAACAAGGGGATATGAAATGAATTCTCGCGAGGGTGGTAGGACACAATCAGACCTACCGGTCTGATTAATTCTCCTGGTAGGTCACAATCAGACCTACCGGGCTTCTTCTAGGTGTGATCCTAATTGCATACCTCACTTGGAGCCGATTATTAGGATTAAGAGCAACCAAGAGGCACCACAGCCTCTGACCTCGAAGCAGCCAGTGATGAGTTCTCCCCGTGGGGAGGAATGTCCGTCGTCAGGTGAGACCTTTGCAACATCAGAGGTGGTAGTCTCCTCCCATAAAATAAGGAGGAGATTACCCCGGAAAAAAGCTCTCGCCCACTTTGAGGAATAATCAGGGATGCATGGCAACTTGGCCAAGCAGCATATCTGACCTCATAATTATGACGAGAGCTGGACAGTGTATACCGGGGGGCACTACTACAAAAGGCTTTAATGTGACACAATTACAGGGGGGTGGCTCAACCAGGGAAGTCCATCTCGGGGGGGCCCTTGGATGGTTGGTTATGCCCTAAAGTCAATAATCCTCAGGGTAACATAATGCTACAAATTAAAGTATCTGGGGACAAGCTAAATAGGTCCCACTCGGAGGCCGCAGGCATGTCTCTAGGTAGGGAAGAACTCAGACTCCCGGTGAAGGAAACCACATTGATTGGGGATTGTTGTGCTCAGGCCGATGTAATCATGGGAGCTGCTCAGAGGGATCCACCACCAGGAGGGCAAGTTCCATTAGCATCTAGTAATCGCATACACCTTCCGGTGGGGAGGTGGGTCGTATTATCGGAATTTAAACCGACGTGGGACAGTCCATTCCTGAACTGTTCGAACTTGATGACCCTTTGGTCCCAAATCCCCAAACTGGTGGACCTTTTGTACAACGGACATGATCTGCAAAGAACTTCCGGCTGTGGGACACTGTTACAACTGGGCACTTTTTGAGTTTGTTTCCCCAGCGGTGGTGGCTTTGCTGTGTTCTTGCATCAGGGAATCACACGATATGGGATTTGAACTTGCGGTCTGCAGGAAGGTTGTGGCCAAGCAGGACGTTTTAACAGGGCCTTACGTATGCCTTCTTGGGGGTTGGTAGGGACAGAAGGGGCCAGTCGCGGAGCCACCATATCCCACTCCAAAGCCTGCTCGCACGCGCCAGTGAGCAAGGTTCATTGGCTGACTTCACACGCTAAAAAAGGGTAGTAATTGAACCACCACAGATCGGAAAATCATTAACTGGGTATGCTGGAACACCAGAGGGCATAGTTACTTTTTAAAGCACGGTACAGGGATAGCCCATATAAAAACCCGTGACATTTTCATGCTTCAGGAGACCCGGCTCACATCCCCGCTGTAGCAGGATGGTTCCCAGACTATTAGCCGGACTGCCTCGCGGACGGAGCGAGGCAGAGCGGAGGGTGGTGTGGCAATAGGAGTGGGGTGCTATTTAGACATTAAAACCTTTACTTATGACTTGGAAAGTTAGCATATCCTTCCGGCAATAGTCATCCTTTTTGGAAATATAACACAACCTATTTTGATATTAAATGTTTATATGCCAACAAAGGGATCCATCTCAGACAGTGCTATATTTGAACCATGGAAAATATGATTACTGCATGGGAGGAGATGTGCCCGAAAGGTTGGTTGATGGTTGCGGGGGGATTTTAATTCACCATTGTTGAATGAGCATTTTATTAGTGGGTCTGGCACTGAGGGGTCCATTAAGTCGCAGGGATCCCTGGGAATTATTTCTTACGATGTGTAAGATGGATGAGTCTTATCCAAACCCATGACCTGGTATGTCTGAATGCTGAAGAGGTTAGCAGTGCCAGGCTGCAGCCTACTTGGACTAACAACACTCTATTCTCTTGTTTAGACTGTTTTGCTGGATCACTCTCTTTGGAATAACTGTGGGGCCCTGAACATTGGTTTTAGCACGCTGACTGACCCCGCAACATTAAAACAGTCCACTACTCTGTCTAAGCCTATCATGTTCTCCTACCTAGGCACTAATCCAATTTGTAATATTCAACCGAACCGTCTTATTTGGACTGAAATGAATGGAAGCGGACTATCTAGTTTCTTTGCTGCACACGGTATGGCTGTGATCAACTGGTTAAATAAGAACCAGTGGAATATTCAAAGTCTTATGAGGATTCTGGCTGGTCATCTTTCATTATATCAGCATGTTGGACCTAGTTCGGTTCCCCGCATAGTGGCTTATGATGGTGAAATTCAGAGAAGGAAAAGGGAGTACAGAAGGTCCAGGAATGGCATTAAGAACAATGCCGTTTTGGCTGCCTGGGAAAAGCATGATCATATTGCTAATCTGGTGACCAAATATAAAAACTGTGTCAGAATGTTTAAGTGCACTCTATCTAATGCCAATTGGTCATTCTTGTTTGAGCTCCTTATGTCAAATGACAACAAAAGTTTTGGTCACTAATTCGGGATTCCCTCGTTGATGGGTCGAAATGCGAAGAGGTCTCGGTTTCATGTATTGGGGAACTCTTTTATAAAGCTCCCTCTTCGATTATAGGTGCCCCAACTCGGAGCTATAAAACCAAGGGAAAGCATGATTTTGACCTATTAGATGTACTAATAACTATAAAAGCACTCAAAAATTCCAGAGCCCTGCGGCCCGATGGACTAGCCAATGTGCTGCTTCGGGCTAATCCGTAGATGTGGGCTCAGATTTTTATATAATCTGTTTGTCGATATCTGGAGATCAGGTAATATGCCCCTTAGTTGGAGGACCTCCATTTTGATAGCAGCTTTTTTTTTTTTTTTTTACTGCCATGGCTTTCCCCCCCCCCCCAGTACCAAGGCCTTTTTTGGTGATTTTGGTATTTCACCATTCAATGCCTTCTAACGTTTTCTATTTCATTAACCCCTTAAGTGCCAAGGACAATGTATCTCGTCCTTGGCAACAGTGAGGTAATCCCAAGGATGAGATACCTCGCCCTTGGCACTTAAGGGGTTAAGAAGGGTAGGAAGAACGACCCATCCAACTATAGGTTTCCAGCCATGTTGGATAGTAGCTCAAAAATGTGTTGCTATTCTTTTAAAAAAGGTAAATCGGTGGGTGGACTCTAAACAGTTATTGCATAAATGCTAAACCGTTTTTTGTAAAAAATCATTCAACCTCACATAACATCAGCAGACTTTTAAGTGTGATATCAACAGTGGTGACTGAGGGCAAATCTTCATACATCTGTTAGATTGATTTCTCGCAGGCTTTTGACACTGTCAATCGTCCTCGCCTGTGGGCTAAATTGACAGAATGGAATATTGACCCTCTGGTACTATTTCATCCATTCACTTTACTCTGACACCACAGTTAGAGTTCGGATTAATCGCAAGGGGTTTTTGACTGAACCTATAGCGACTAACATTGGGCTAAAACAGGGTTGTACTCTCGCACCCATTTTATATAATCTAGATACCTCGGACATGGTGCAGGGCATTTGGTAGGGTCCGGAACTTCCCACCTGTCATCGGTAGTGAACGCATTCCATGACTTAGCTATGAGGATGACACTATTCTTTTAGACCAGACCCTGATTGGCCTGCAGCGTTCCATCACTGCGCTGAGGCTTTATGCCAGTGAAAATGGTTTAATAGTAAGCACTTGCAAAACCAAGAATATGCAAATTGGGCCTAGTACTAAATTTAAAACCTTTATTGGAAAACTTGAAATATACCCCGATAGAACTGGTAAGTAACTACCTTTGTCTGGGTTTTCCTATTAAATCGCTCCCTAGTAGTCGCTATTACAGTGATTTGTTCTTTCCTAATATCATAAGTGGCAGGTCTTAAGAAAATTCATCCATAAAAATGAAGGTGGTAGCTTGGAGGGCAAGATTACGATCTATCGCACCTCTATTATCCCTGGGATCGTGTATGTTTTTATTTTTTATCTGAGGACAAGGTTTCCTTGTTAGAGGTATTAGAAGGTAAAATGTTGAGATCCATACTGGGAGTTCTGAAGTTGTTACCTGTAGAGGCTCTCAGAATGGAATTAGGCATCCAATATCTTCGGTCATTATAGCTGATCTCTAGGTGTAAGTTATGGCGTACCATATTGTCAGCACGTGCGGGCTCTTTGCTATCATTGGTCGCCAAATCAACCCTGACTGTGTCTAATACCTTTATGGTTTGTCTTCAGGGAAGCACGAAGTGTCACCTGGCTGCGATCATCTATGAATTGTTGGAATGTCCTCATGCCATACAATCTATAAAAAGCAAAACGGCAGTATGGGATGCTGATTTGAGCTTGTCTAAATTGTTGGGGGCGGGGAGGGATGTATTACCTATATGCAGGACAGAGTTTTACCCCTAAGCAGCCCTGTACACATGATGAAACCGGTCACTACGCAACTAAGGTGTTTTTATTACCTATTGACAATTCGCCATTCTCCCCACTAAAGAACATTTGGGTAGATGGAGTGGCACTCCCTATGAAGAAAGGGTATGCAGGCAATGCAAGTGCTCCACTGAAACTATTCGTCGCATGCTTGCAGGTTGTCCAAACTAGATTAAGTTATAATACGACGGGTGCGCACTGGATAAACATCACAAGTATTTTGTATCATTCGATCAATTTTGGAGCAATATTTATTGTTCCGGATCTATAGTAGCAACGGCGGGAGACTTTTACATCTGGAAAGAGATGAGGAGGGTCGAGCATACCATCCGTTGATTGACCGATTTCAGTTGAATTTGAAGTTTTTTATGAATTAGATGAAATGTGTAAAGGTGGTGTTTTTATGGCTAAGATTAGTATAAGCTATGATATATGTATACTCCAAAGCAGAATGCTAACTAGATTTGTAATATATGATGAATTATTGCTGTGTATTAATGAAATTGTATGTGATTAATATATTTGATTTGTTTGCGATATGTGATGCAGAAGGTTGATTTTATAACCATTGCTTACCTAAAAAAATAAAGGGATTGATAGTAGTGGTGGGAGATATGGGAAGCAGTTAAAGTGTTTGCTGTGGAACCAGCAGCAGGGACGTCATTTCACCAAAACGCCAGGGGTAGCGGAAGTGACATCACAGTGCCACGCCCATAAGAGTGACATCACAGGAAGTGATGTCATTTGACCACACCCCACTCGACATCACAGGAAGTGATGTCATTTGACCACGCCCTCCACATGACATCACAGGAAGTGGCCTCATAAAGCATTATCCCCTCAGTACACTAAGAAATATATGGTTACGATATCAGTGTTTTGTGACATTTCATACAAGAATGGATCATCATATGTAGCAGTGTCAAGGTCCATGTTGCCACGCGAAGTGTATGAACCCAAATCCCCTCTTAATCTGGATCTGCCCTGTTAGTTCAACAGGACTACAGAGCGAAATCACATTCTGGGGGGACAGGGACGGATAGGCGGGTATGGGGATAGGGGAAAGCCAGGATAAAAGGCGAGAGGGAGAATATTTCACCAGAAAACATGTATGGCATCCACAGTTTTTAATAATTCTTCTTCTTGTGTTATTTTGGCTGCCAAAAGATTAGTTCAAAATGTGTTCAAGGTGTACAGTGCATTACTGAGCGATGCCACCTTCAGTACCAAAAGCCTCATAAGTCATGTCCCCATATTTTACGGGGAAAAAATCCTGGCTGCATTTTGCATTACTCCCACACTCACCAACACTCTTTATATGCCTAGGTTTCTGTTCCTACATGTTCATTGTCCTCCACACCCCTCACCTCTCCATAATGGTACACATTCCAACAATTAGTACTATTGTATAGATTTTGGGATAATGCCCAACCCTTCACTCTGATCATAAGACTTAAAATGTAGTTTCTTACCAGATTGAGCAGAACAGTGGCTTGACAGATGTGTCCGAGGCTGCTGTTTCAGTGGCATGTAAGGTGAAGATTCTGACACAGAAAGGAAGGAACTCCACATGAAGATGCAGGTCTGAAAATAAAAAACAAATTATCAGAATGGAAGAATCATTTGTACAACAGCACACCAGAATATCATTTGTCATAGAGACAAGATACTGACTGAACGCACTGAGGGGTGTGCTTTCCAGACTACCATTAACTGCAGTGCCCTGCTTCTGACCTTGCAATCCGGCCACCCAGCAGCCTATTCCACCCTCCGTTTCCCGGCATCCCTGGAGCCTGTGGTACCTCTCATCCCGGCACATCTAGCCTCCCCTCACTCACATGAGCACTTGGGGTGACGTGATATTATCGAATTATACTCCTGAAACTGAATACCCTACACCCAGTGACCCTAATGTGGCTGGGAAGAGGTGGATGGTGACGTCCCATCACCATGTGAGGTCATACACTGGGAAACTGGGGCGTGCAGCGTAACCCCTCACTATTTACCCAGAGGCAGAACTGATTATTGTGGCAGATATTCATTGGCCCATTATTTTTATGATGATGATATTTTGAATGCACAGAGCTGGATTCCAGCGAGCACTGAGCAACTCAATATGATCTCTGCTGCATAGGAGGCATTTCAATGAAGATGCAGGAAGGACAGTTGTCTCAGGTAAGGAGCGATTGTGCTGCGAAGTGACTCTGTTGAAAAGTCTACATGTCCCCTTTGTGTGAGGGACCGGCAGGGTTCCACGACTCCCACCACACTTGCCCAGTCAAGGAGGCGTGAGAGAAGGGAGGCCACAGAGAGACAGTACACCCTGCACTCCAGACACACCTCCACAGCACGGACCCAGGGGCCAGAGAAGCACCCCAGGCACAGGGGTCCCTTCCAGATACCAGGGAGCGCACAGACCACACAGCTAGGGGGCCGAGAGCGTAGCCCGCAACACTCCAGATAAAGCCCCCTGATTTGGGCCAACCAAGCCCTGCAGCACTCCAGATACAGGCCCCCCACATCCCACAAACGCACACACAGACTAGAGCAAGCAGACATTTGCATGCATGCACACCCCCACCCCGAAAGCAGAGCTCCCTGCCCTTGGCCACAGGCACCCTGCCAGTGGAGTGTGTTGGGACCCTGATTACATTCTGCTTGAGGAATCAGATTTTAGGCTTTTAGCTCCAATTGTGTGTAAGTATTTGAGGTATTACAGATGTGTGCAGCGCACTTAGTTGCTGTATTGAATCCATGCTCCTTCGCCAATGAGGTAAATTCACAAAACCCCCAATTCTATGGAAAGAGGCAGAGAGAAGCTTCATCATTCTCCAATGGTACTGTGTTTTACTTTGTGTATAGGCGCGTTATAAATGCCATAATATATCATATGTTGACATTCCTTGCCAATGACATTTTAGAATATTGCAAGGCCGGGACACACATGATACTTTATAAATCGGGGCCACTGTCTATATTCTAGGGACTCTAAGGGGGAGAAACTGGGGTGGCTAAACCTTAGCAACTCGACAGTCCGTGGGGCAGATTCCTAGCTCAGGGGCAACTGGAAGCAAGACGACGTGGGAGCAAAACAGGTTCGATCCCCAGGTCCATGCTTAGAAACCTCTGGGTATTAAGCAACACGTGTAGCTGTTGTCGCCTGAGGTGCCAAGCTATCCGCCTGCGGCCGCAGGCGGGTAGTGGGCTAGCACAGCACACACGCAACCTAGGCTCCACCTGGTCCTGGCGGCCGCAGGGGAATGCCACAAGAGCACACATCTGACCTCAGCCTGGGGCAGGGCTTTAAGTGGGCCGGGGCCTGCCGGGGCTGGGCCCCGGCAGGTTCCGAAATTTCGTTTTGAGGCGGGGCCCTGCCGGGGCCCACTAATCTCCCCGGGCAGCCCCGGCCACTACACAAAAAGGCATTTTTTTCTACAGCCTGAAACTCTCGCTCGTGTGCGAGAGCTTCAGGCTTCAGAAAAAAATGCCTTTCAGCTATAATGGTGGCGCCGCACCTGCGAGGCATCCCTTTAATCAAGGGATGCACGTGGGCCGGCGCCACCATTATGGAGAAACGTGAGGCCGCTGGAAGCAGAGGCCTTGCTTCCTAAATACTGAAGCTCCCGCGGATTCGCGGGAGTTTCAGTCTTTAGGAAAAAGGCCTCTGCTTCCAGTGGCCTCACCCTTTCAGCCTTAATGGTGACGCTGCCCCTCCCCAGCTGGCGAGGGGCAGCACCACCATTAAGGCTGAATAGGCGAGGCGCTGTCCCCTGCCAGGCAAGCCTATACAAAATAAATGCAGAGATCAGCACCCTCTCCCCCATAGGGGAGAGGGTGCTAATCTCTACAAAAGGCTGCCTGGCAGGGGTGCCAGTAGCCCATTGAGCCGGGGCTCGTCAAGGGGGCGTGGCCTAACGGCCCATCAAGACCACGTTGTTGGGCCACGCTCCCTCGATGGGCCCCGGCTCGATTTGTAGTGCCACTTAAGGCACTGGCCTGGGGCCTACGGCGGCACACGCCAGCAACATTAATCCACCCAGCAGCTCACACACACCCGCTCGCCCCCGACCTCAGTCACACACACAACACAGACTGACTCACCGCTGTGTGTTAGCTTGGAAGAAGTTAGTTGGCCTGGACTTTCTGGCACCAAGAGAAACCACGAAGCTGCTGCTGCACGCTGGCTTCGCTGCAGTGCTCACAAAATGGAGGACCACCAGCACGCTGCACCGCTTGAGTGGTGGCCACGCCCCCTCCTCCTCTGATTGGAGGAAATGCCAGAGGTCGCAAGAGAGTGACAGAGGTCGCTGGCCAATCGGCAGCGGTCGCTCTTGCGACCTCTGGCGACCCCCAAATGACGTCCCTGACCAGCAGACCAGCGTTCTAATCCTGGCTCCCCACTATAGCACATTGTGTGATTTATGACAATTCTCTTTATCTTACTAGCACTTCAGTTCCCTTGTCTGATAAAACATGGATTGCTTAGAAATCGGTTAACCCCCGATGTGAAGCTTTATTTTTCAATTTACATTTTGCATACTGAAGAAAATGGATGTCAAATTTGCAAACGATTGACAAAGGGTTAAGCCTCCTTCACAGTACTCAGTCGAATTTCATGAGCCTTTATGCGCTCACTTGGCCACTGTTTAACTACTCAACAAAAAGGCTAGGTGACTGTGACGTACCATTGGGAAGTGACGTCCCAGGAACTGAACGTATCCTAAAGAGAAATATACGCACACATTGATTTCATTTTGTCTTTCCCAAATGAAGAAAGCGCACAGAACAAATACGCATTTGCCAAGAGAACAAGTGACCCTAAAACATTGCTGGCTTAGCATAAAAGGTGTGCACCTTTTATGTCTAAGTATCTGTAACAAAACATATCCTGCCTAGCAGGATATCAATTTAAGACATTTTACAGCTTTGTAATGAACAATTTGAGTGGTCTTGTGGGTGTCTGGGTTCACATCCTGGCCATGGCAGTCTGCCTCTGAAAAACGTGCTCCCTACACTTGTGCCCTGAACTTGACTACATTAACTAGTTCAAGGGTCTGCAAACTTCCGCTCTGCAGATGTTTTGGACCACAACTCCTAAAATGGCGGCAAAGGTTTCAGGTAATCGTTATTGGATTTACAGGCCGTGGTCTGTTGGTGGAAGTGTGGTTTCCTGATTCCTTTGCGCCCCTGTCCCCCCTCCTCTCAGCGATGGAGTATTCCGGGTCGATGGAGGCCCATACTTGCCAATCCTAAAGATTTAGGCAGTAGGCTACTTCTTTTGAACCAGCCCTACCGCCTACAGATTTCAGTGACAGATCCTACTGCTTTTTACAGTGGCAAGTAATTAATGTGATTCTATGGCAGGCTCCAGGACAGAGCATGCAACACATTAATAAGTCTGTCTCTACAGTGGACTGGTAGGTGATTACTCAGATTGCACTCAGACCAATCCACTGACCTGACAGCTGCGCGACTCTGTCCTGCACTCTTGGAACAACCCTTACAGCAGTGAAAGCAAGTGGCAGAGTGTGACACCATCACAAAGCATCTGCCGACAATTTGGTGTTAGCATTCAGAATGATACATTTTAACATTTCAACATCTTTCCATGTTGTGCTGTTAGTATGTTTTGTATTTGCCTGTGATGTCATTGTTATGGGAATTATTATTTTTCAAACTTGAAAAATCCTGCATCTTTTTGGTCACAGAATGTTGGCACGTGTGAAGGCCTTCATCCTCGGGTTCATGTTTGAGAGTGGCCCCGGGTTTCGCCGCGTCACTGGCGGCTTTGGCAGGAGCAGTGGTGGTTTGTCAGCCGCCGGCCGGTGACTGGGCCTGCTTTCCTCATCCGCGTCGTCGCTGTTTTTACTCAGCCCGCGTGTAATGAGGCCGGACTGCGCGCCAAGAGAGTGTTCAATCCCACACGGCCCGGCTTCCATGACTCACGCTCCCCGGAGACCCGTAACACTTTCCCTGCTACTCAGGCTACGCATGGCGACAGTTGTAAATAGCCCCCTCCCCCCCCCCTGAATGCTAATGCTGTTATGTTTCGTGGATGCGCACTATTTTTGGAGGCGCTTAAGGGCCAATTTAACTACACAGTTAGCGTCACCGCACGCGCCAGCCCCTTGCCCTTGCCGTCTGACGTGCGACTGAACGGAGGGGCGCAGGCGGTGCGCTTTACCAGCCGACGATGCAGCAGGCTCTTTGCATTTTGGAGGGGCTGCCTATCTTTAGAGTAGAATGGACCTGCAACGGGTGAAAAAAGGTCAAAGCTCACTAAACGTTGCTAACTTGGCGTGCCCACCTAAACGCACTGAAACCCTACAAACCTGCTAATGTATTTATTTATTTTCATTTGTAATAACGCACCAGCTCGCCGGAGAGCCTCGGGGCACACACAAGACAGAATAAAACAGGTTTGTCTCTTAACCCTTCCTCCCTCCCCGCCTAAAGCACCAACTCTTCCTCCCACCCACCCCCTTTTCCTCCAAACATGCATTCCAACATACCTCTTCTGTCCCTGCAGCCTTTTACTTCCCTTGTACGCCCCGCACCCCACATATTGCATGGGGGGCTAGCCACACCGTACCCAGAAAGGCCTAACCGTCCCTCTATTTTCCACCCCCTCTGTACAAGCCCACTCTTACCAAAAAAAGAACTCTCCAAACCTTGAAAAAATGCCTAAAGGCACTTGGGGAGGAAAAACCCGCCAGTCCCTGAGTTTTCAATTTCCACAGAACAACAAGTGACCGCTATTTTGACTGAATAGTCCAGGGGCTTCCCGCTTAATTTCTACATCCTCTGGATCCCCCGCACTCGAAGCAGCGCCTGCCCAAATACCATCTCTTTTCTTGCCTGGTGGTCTTTGTGTTCTCCATTGACCCCCACTTCCCTCACTCCTCACCATACCCTTCTGGGCGTCCGCCTCATCCACACTTGTGACGTAGTAGGCCACCGCTCCCTCATCGGCATTAAGTCCTCTTTCAATGCTCTAAGAATGACTCAACTGGGTCCCTTTCCCATCTCATGTGATGCCAGTAGTCTTGGCGTGTCACATGCATTGTTGAATGCAGAGAATATTGGAAGCCGTTGTCCCCAAAGCATCCTATTCCCCAACCCTGGCCTCTTAACTATTACTCAATTCTACAAAACAACTTTGTCCCTTTGCCGATAAGGTTTTTTTCAGTCATTTTAAAAAAATCAAAGAATCTTTATATACATTTTGGGGGGCCCTCCCCAATCGTCCCTTTTCCCAATGCTGTTCCCACTACCACAACCCCCCAACCGAGTTTAACCTCTTACCCTCCCCCCTCTATATATGTAGATTCGTTTTTTCACACTCATTTCTTCGGCAAACAAAGACTTCGAAAAAAATCATGTCGGCAAAACAACGCTATACCGTTTGAGCAGGGGCTTGTCAATGTGCGTTTCCCTGCCCACCTCTATGTTCAGTGCACTTAGATCCAGGATTCTGGCACCTTGCTTGATGCCCCACCTCCAACATCTGTACATGAGGGGTTTAGAATATAATATAAATCCATTCACTGTGTTTTTCCCCCTCCCTGGTCAATTTTCACCTGCTCTACCGTCTGGCTGTACGTAGCCCTTGTATTCTTTGACCTCCACCTCGCCACTCGTTTAAGCTCTTCCTCTACTCACCCTACACCTTTCCCCTGGATCAGAGCCCCAACTCTAAACTATGGTGTACCAGAATACCCCACCTTTGTTGCCATCTGCTCTTGGGCATTCCCTGAGCCCGGTCAGTGTCGGGCCACCTTTTATTTCCGTGCTGGTCACGTGCTTCAAAACAGTGTTCCTTTTTCACTAGAACTCCCTTCCACAAATTCAAAACAACCCCCTTGCAAAATCCCTCTCATGCCCAGTGCTTAATGTGTGGGGCGGCTTGCCAAGGCTCAGCCCCGGCACTTATTCCTAACCCTGTCTTGATTATGTTGGGGTGTTTCGGCAACTTTATTATTTCAACTGTCAATCAGTCATAGTAATATACAATTCAACAACGGTGCGCACTGGCCTCGGTCTCTGCATCCCGGGATGACGCATTGTTACTCACAAACCCGATGACCCAGGTTGGCTGGGCAAATCTATTTATCCGTTGTCATGAAAAAACGATGAGATGCAAGGTGGCGATCCTGGGCACTGATGCTGGCCATGTCCACACACCGCTCCGCTCAGCCTGCATGGCATTGCTGCAAATTCTCTAGTGTAATAACCATCGGGGTGGGTTGACCACACCAGGACAGTCAAAAAATGGTTATCAATAGGTGCTAAACCAAATGTATATATATATATTTTTGCCTTGAGTTGATTACTGTGAATTACATATTTTTGAAAATATAAATACTGTATTGACTGATTTTATTTCAGCTTTAATGGTGTGCAGGGGACGGGAGTGTCTCTAAATTTAGACACTTTTTCTTAGTACACCAGGACAGTCACCAGCCAAAAGCCCCAACACAGGGGCAAAGTCAGTGAAAAGACCCATATCGAACAGGAGAGCCAGTCATAAGTGACAACCGATGCAGGGTGACCTTGTTGCAGTGTTTGACCGGCAACTCCTCAGTTCAGTAATGATTTTGCCTGCATTGGTCCATCAATTTACCGTAGGAGGAAAGCATTTTTGGCTCTTTTATTCCGGTGGTTAGATGGTGAACATGCTCCACTTGACACCGATAAGGTTAGAGCGAAATGTTATCGATTATGTGTTGTAAAGAAACACTTATTTATTTTAATTCAAGACACAACTAATGTGTTATGTTGATTTCATCCTCAATGAACCAGTGGGAAGTGGAGCTTTAACCGCAAATATGTTTGTTTATTTATTTATTACATTTATATAGCGCACCTAACCCTCAGGCATCTGGGCGCTTGTGCTTAAGAATACGGTTACATTGACAAAACCTGATGGTACAGTTACATTGCTGGTTACAGATATGGTATGAATAAAAACGTATTCCGTTACATTGCCACCAGTGATCACATTGATTACAGTTAAATTTCAGATTTACGCAATATCATTACATTCTTGCATGTACAGAGTGCATTTCCTAGTTCCACTATGCAAATTTGTCTGCGGACACTAGACAATTAATTGGTTCCGCTATGGAAACCTTGTCCGCGGAAAATAGACAGTGTAGGCAATGTAGAGCTCATTGGTAGAGTTTGGATGATTCTTAAAATCTTAGTTAAAAAGAAACGTTTGGAGTTTTCTACGGAAGGACCATAGTGAGGGGGTCTGTCCTTATTTCTGAAGGTATGGCATTCCAGTAATTGGCTGCCATGACAGGGAAGCTAGATATTCCTGCTTTTTGTATTTTGTATCGTTGCGTGGTCAATTGCCACAAGTAGGCCGACCGGGTTGGTCTACCTGACTGTACTTTGTAAATTAGGTTTGAGAGGTAGCGCCGTGCGGTGTTCGATAGACATTTGTGTGTAAGTGAAAGTATTTTGAATTTAATACGGTCTCTTAGTGGTAGCCAGTGAATGTTTCTTCTGATTGTGGTTATATGGTTTGATTTAGGGATGCCGAGTGCTGCACTGATTGCATTGTTTTGGACGATCTGGAGTTCTTGATGTTTTTTGATGAGGAGCCTGCGAAGATGGCAGTTCAATAGTCGATCCTAGAAAGGATCAAAGCTGTCGGCAAAGTTAGGTAGGGTCTGCATGCAGTGATAGGTTTGTCAGTATATGCTGAGGCCGATGTAATAGCATTAACTTGTCGTGTAAGGGTGAGTGATGAGTCCAGGTATAACCCTAGTGTTTTGACTTGTTTGCCTACCTTGATACTGTTGCCATCAGTGTCAAATGATTTGTAGGATGGTGGGAGGTTCAGGAACCTGGAGGGACTGCCTATGATCAGAATCTGTTTTATCGTCATCAAGACAGACTTAATGTTGAGCCATCCATGCTCGGGTGGCGAGGTAGATGAAATTGAGGACTTTGGAATCTGTCATAGTCCCCAGTGATTGACAATAGTACTTGAGTATTGTCAGCATAATTTGTGTATGTGACGGCCATTTTATCTAATCAATCGAAGAGAGGCTTTGTAAATGTGCTGTACAAGGTTGGAGAGACACAGGATCCTTTTGGGACTCTGCATGTGAATGGAATGGGGCGTGCTGCAGCCGTGGGGGAGAAGACTGTCATAGAACTAATGGAAAGGAATGATTCAATTCAACTTGTGGCGTTGTCAGAGAAGTGGGCTTCGTTACCTAAGTGCCGGCATAAGCTGTGATTCACTAAATTAAATGCCGCCGAGAGGTAGAGTAGGAGAAGGACAGCGAGGTGGCCTCTGTCTCTGATTTGATCCATTCAGATTTTAAGGTCCAATAGGGCTGTTTCTGTGCTATGGCCTGGACGGAAGCCTGATTGGTGAAGGCCAAGAAGATTATGCATTTTTAGGTATTTCTGGATTTGTACATAGGCTACTTTGTCTAATATTTTTAGTAGGAAGGGAACTGTTGTGATCGTAAGATAATTAGTCAGCACGTTGGGGTCTAGTGTAGGTTTTTTAAGCAGGGGGCGTACCAACCTATTGTGCGACACCCACATATGCTTTCTGACTCCCCCATAAACCCCTATCCTATACGTCCCCATACACTCCGACGTGCTCCCATACACTCACACACTCCCATCATTACAAGTTGAAATGAAATGATATTTTATTTATATCGCTCTCGTACACAAGTTGGATTTGTCTACTCGAAACATGCATATGGTGTGGCTGGATATGGGGAGGTATCCGTTGGGAAGGCAGGCTGTGCCGCCCTGACCTTTTTCTACCTATCCCCAACCTTTTCCACCCTCAATTGGGGTAATGTTTGGCGGAGGGGTGTGTTTAACCCAGCTGGCACCTCCATTACTTGATTTGGGGCAGGGAGTCTGCTCCATTAAGCCTCCTGCAACCTGTCTAACTAGTCTGGATCCTGAACTGCTTCTCCCATCACAGGGTTTGTGCAGTGGGTAATGGCTACAGGGAAGCAACTGCACAGCCGAGGACATGGGGTGGGTCATATTTTTTCATAGACTATCCTCTTGGGCAGGCGTTAGAAGATAGATCTGTTTGGCATTGAAGGGTCCATTTCTGTTTTCTTTGGCGGGCTTGAAGCACCTACTTATTTATTTAGGGTTCTTGTAGTGCACCTATGCAATTTGATGATCATTTCGCAGAGATGGTATCATAAGGCTAGTCAACATTGAAAGCATGTGGGCCACACAGAGACCTGCTTAATCCTTGCCCACTCCTGTCAGAGAATGCACATTCTCTTGGGTGACAACGGTGCGACAGGAGAGCAAGCAACATAATACCTAGTGGCATGTCACCACGTAGCACAGCCAAAGGCCCAGAACCATCCAGGAGGATTGGCACTGAGCAGACGCTGAGAGTTTAGTCATAGGTTTGGAAAAAGGAGATAAAACACTACCCCTCTGAATTTCTATAGAAAGTAGTACATCTGTTAGTTTGTTCCTTATACAATTCCACACCGTTCCACCAATACGCATGACATTTTGCATAGAAAGATATTAGGGCCCTCTGGATATTACGTGCTCCATGACATTTGGACACCCCACCCCTGGATTTCAGCCCCTTCACACATGAGCTGGTTGCCTGAAATCGGGGAAAATTCTATGTGGTCGTAGAAGGGCCGGGCAAAGCTCATTCTAAGTGTCTCAATGCGAGGAACAAAACAAGAGCCTCTAAAACTATGTTTCATGCCCCCAAAGATTACGTTTCCAGGCTCTAGGATGCACCGGTTCCGAGGTATATTTGCACTGCACCGTGCCAGGATGAGGCGATAGGTGGGGAGTACGCAGAGAAGGTCCCAGTATGCTGCTACATGCAACTCATCTCCCCTCCACGTCTGCTCTGGGGTATGTCAGCCAGCCACACACACCCATTCTCAGCTCAGTGCAGTTTACTTTAGTGTGCAAAGCACATGAAGTGATAAGCCAATCGGAACAGCGACCTACAGGATCATTGAGTTTCAACAATTGATGAGTGTTAACATGTCTGTCTACAGAACCTGTGCGAAGTACGGGTACTTTGTGCTAGTATAAAATAAAATTCACCAAATGCATGATAACATTGATTCTTGTGAGCTTTGACAATAGTGGTTTATTTTATTTAGTAATACCATTAAAGTATTATGGTACTGGATGGGCAAGATGCCGATTGGCTTTGTAAGGACCATGGGTTTCGGGTTCAGCCCTGTTTCATTGGACGGTTACTTGCCTGTAGCCTCTGTCAAAGTACCACTGATGATTACATAATAAATTGCTAGCAGCCTTGCTTTGCACCACATGCTAGCTCACTTTATTGCATGTATCCCTTTTCATTCAACACAATTTGCTTCGGGGACACGGTTTCCTGGGTGTCTCTGGAGCTCTGTTCCATTAGTAGTATTACTCATGTATCTGAGGTTTTGATCCACCGGGGAGTAACAGCTAGTCAATTTTTCAGGATATCCACCCTGAATGTGTAGGAGACCGATTTGCATGCAATGAATTGCAGTACAGATTATTCCCATCCTTCTTGGTCCTTTTAGCTGGAGGTTTCCATCTGGTTGATTTAAAGAGTCCAGCTCTGTGTTGCTACAATGTTTGTGACCTCCCAGAACTGTTTGCTTCTCCCCCAGTGCCAAGCATTGCCCCGAAGAACCTTCACGTGATCCACGCGGATTCCATACTGGTGTTGGAGTGGGAGGAGGAAGCCCCAGCGCCAGATGAGGACGGCCTCCTGGGATACAGGTTGCAGTGGACTCAGGACAACGTAACTCAGGTAATCTGGCAGCCGCCAAGGGACAAAACCCGAAACAAGCAGTGTGGTCTGTTAAAAAATAAGCCACCTCAGAAAAGTGCAAAGGTGGAGAGGACCGCTTTATGGATGATAAAATAGAACATGATAAATATATATCAGATGTTGGGAAGCCAACCCATTTTCGCATTCCAGAGCAGATTTTCGATAATCTGTTTTCGTCCATCAATATGCTGTAGTTAACGTTATTTGACACATACGCAAAACTTTTTGTGTAGGTGCGGGCTCTGCATTTGCAAGGGGCTGCCCTAATATGCCAACAGCTGGCAAATGGTGTAAATGTGACGAAATGTCTACTGCTCTGCAGAAGTACCGGGATGAGTAGTGAATACAATGCCTATTCAGACCCACACTACTACTTAACCAGCAGTGATCCCAATCATGAAGGTGAAACGAGCACAGCTCGACAGGTATACCGCCTTTGACTCGGGGCCGAGGCAGGCTATACTGTTTAGGAGGAGTGTGTGCTGGTGCGTTGCAAACCAAACAGCTACGACCCAACCCAAAAGGAAAACTGGTTCAATACAGACAATGGAGGCACGTTGCTGCAGAGACGAGTGATGGGTAAACATAGCGATTTACTTCTTTCTCGTTTTGTTTTGCCTGCTCGATTTCCTTGCTGTTCCTGCTTCTACAATTGTTCTTTGTTTCCCACTTTCATAGTCATTACATACAACTCAGTTGTGTTTATTAGGAGGTGAAGCCATAACCTTAAACTTGGAATTGGCCAATTTTTTTCTCTCCTCGAAACTCATTTCTCTCAATGTAAGCAGTGGGTGGGAGTGGTTGGGAGCGGTGCTCCTCTACTTTTAAAATGTTTTTTAAACCTTTTTTTACTGTGCCTAGATGTTTATTTTCATTCTGGAATGGTTTCGTTTTAAAATAAGTGTAAGAAGAAGTTGAAACTTGCACTTCACTGAACGTTCCCTTAAACAGCAGGTGCATTTGTTTGAGAGGTTTGTATTGTGCGTGCGAGGGGGCGTGTCGATGGGGTTTGTGGATTGCAGCAGCAGGCCAGTAGAAACCTAATTCCACTACTTCTTCTTTTCATGCACTTCGACCACTGAATGTAAGAGGAATTAGAATCGGTCCATTGTCGAGGAAGCGCAGTTCCTCTTTGTAGATATGGTTAAGCACTTTCTTCCATAGGCACAGCAGATTTCAGGAACAACTTTGGTGCTATTAGACGATATGTCATGAAACGTTCTATAAAGAAAATATTTCTGTGCCCCCCTCCTCCCTCACAATAGTTATTTCTTGGCAAAGTGTCGTGCTCAGCCATTAAGGACAGTAAAACCTATAAGAGGGTTCCTAAATGTTGCATTTTACCCTGAAGTGCAAAGGACGAGTATGCTCGTCCTTTTTGCATAGACTTGCATAATAGCCTGTCACTTAAGGGGTTAAAGTTCCATAGAAAATGTTGCTGACAGCTACAGCATAAACCACTAGACGGGTTGACATCAAACCTGGATTATTGGTTAGTGTTCGAGCCAAATTTAAATCGTTTTTTGTTTTTGTGTAACATGAAAAAGAAGTCAGATATGCTGAGTGTTCAGTCCGCAAACACTTACAAGCCCATCATTTAAAAAACTATTCGAAAAGATAGGGGTGGGTGAAAACGACCTTAACTGATTGGCTGAATGGAAGAGATCTCGGTAGGCACACGGAAATGTCTGTCTGGACCCAATCTGATGTTCTGACAGTAAAGCACTGTTCGTGAACAGTAGGATGTAATGTGGGGACCAAATGCAGGCCTTTGTGACATGCCCTGGCCAGTGGCGTGTCCAGGGTGTGCCCTGCGGTGGCATGTGCTACCCTTGGACTCTGATTGGCCACCCCATTATCCTAAACTATGATCATTATGTGTGTGTGTGCACCCATACTTCATGCCACCCCTGCACAAGTCAATGCCCCACGGGCCACCCCAGTCAAATGAGTATAGACACGCCACTGGCACACTGGAGGCCCAGGCATACACCAGAAACATGAATCTTTCCCCACAAAACAAAATGGAGGGCACCGCATTGTTGCAGCCTCAGTGTGATGCCTGGAATTAGATGGGAGTCATTATGCAAACATTTACCCCAGCCCTTACAATTTCTGTGATATCCCATATGGCATCTAACCTTCCCACGCCACAGCGACAATAACTGAGGTAATCATTTTGAAGGCAGAGGAAGGAAATGGAGAAAAATAACTCCTATGGCCATCCAGAGCCCTGCCCCCTCCAGCCCACCTCAAGATCACCCTTAGCCTTTCTTGTCCAACTGTCTCCGTCCGGCCTCTCCTCGCCCCTCATACACAAACACCCACACTCCTGGGAAACCATTATAAGGAACCTCTTTACTGCAGGCAGCCCTAGTACGCCAAGAAGACCCCCACTAGCAGCCCACTCCGCCTGCTGGTTATCGAGTAGCAAGCCCTGCCCAACAGTGATAGCCACAGTTCCACTGTCGGCTCATTATTACTGCACAAGAGGTTAGAACAACAGGGTAATCAAAGGCCTCTTTTTCATTGTCAGCCACCAGAGGTACTCTGTAACCCCCGTTGAGGAGATCTGTTTGTTGTCAAAAGAACTTGACCCTTCTCTTTTTGAAAATAATCCCTTGTGAGCACGTGTTCACGATCAGTGCTACTGCATGACGCATCTGTTTCTTGCGGCCAGATATCCCCCTATTCTCATCCCATCTGCACTGGCTAGATCTTCTCCTCAACCCGGCCCTTTCCCAAAAATAACTCGAAAGTGCCCCTGCAGCCTTTACCTGTCTTCCACCTCCTCCCAACACACACACAAAGGAGAAGTGGCTTTTTTTTATTTTTATTAAATTAATAAAATGAGGCAGTCATTCCAACTCTGAAAGGGAAATCTGCTGATCAGATTCTTTGTAAGGGCAGGTAACACCCTCTGCCAGGGACAGCCGCAGAGCAGGCAGCTGCCCTGGGCCTAGGCATCAAAGGAGCACACCCATTCATAGGGAGTAGCCTCACACCAGGGTGCTGAATTTCTAAAGGCTGTTCTTCCTATGGAGAAGCAGAGGGGGCAGAGCCAGGGTATCTAGAGAGAGGTCTGCACAGTTTTCGGAGGGTTCCATGTTTTTCTTTCTCTCTGCCTCTCTTTTTACTGTCCTCTCCACTTCCTCTAGAGAAAAGCACTTTAGGTGTGATATCATATGGGCAAGTCTACTCATTTCAAGAGTAGGGATTGGACCCCTAAAGCAGGCTATAAAAGAGGGGGTCTACCTCGGTGTGACCCTGGACAGCAAACTCAACTGGGGAAGCCATATCTAGAATACTCAGCAGAAGGCAACAGGAAAGATGGCAGCGCTGTAACCACTCCTGAAGACCAAGTCCATGCCCCTCTGCAAAAAGATCCATGTCTACAAGGCTATCATCATACCTACAAGGCGACCATCAGACTTACCCTGACGTATGCCTCCCCAGCATCGATGACCTGCCATGAGCAACACCGTAAGAGTCTTCAGAAAGTCGAGAACAAGGCCCTGCAGATATCATCTGGATTTCCAAGCATAGCTGATCTTTACAGAAACCTGGACATAGAGATGTTGGACAGACATCTATTGAAGCTGAGTAAGAACCTCTGCCAAGGACTGGATCAGAACCTGAACTGTCTGATCAGAAGACTCACTGCCACCACTGCAAACCCTTTTGACCGCTACCCGCGGCCCATAACAGCAAAGACCCTGTGAAACCAGCCCTACTGTGACAAGACCACACAGACCAAGAAGAATACAAACCCACAACTACATACTCAACCCGAGAAGATGGAGTAATGAGGCTCAAGCCTAGGTATCCAAACATCACCACTGATGGATAACATCTATCAGCACGAAGAAGACAGGCAGCACTTCTTTGAATCATATGGAGTCATCCTGAGCCATCCTGAATATTTCATCGGACCCTTCTGAAAGAGCTGCCCTCTCTAAATTCCTCCAGTTGTGAGGTGGAGGCAGGTGGTCTAAGGCAGAAACCAGCTCTGTCCCCTAACCATCCCCAGGAACCATTGGGGGTGATCTTCTGCTGCAACAGGACCTGCCTCTCTGCCGGCCACAGCAATACCAAGGACCTCACTGTGTTGGAGGAGCAAGTTGTGTGCAGCCTCCCCTTGTGTTTGGGAGCCCCGAGAAAAAGGACCCACCTTGTCCTTGGGGTGCGAATCACAGCAACCTAAGAAGTGACCTGCTGCTGAAGCAAGACTGCCTCTCTGCCAGCCACAGCGGTACCAAGGACCTTTCCTGCTCTGGTCTCTGGTCCCCGTCCTCCGCGTGCAGCACTAATGAAGGGAAAGCCACCCAGCGGTAGCTTTTGTTTACTACAGCTGGCTGGCTTTTCCTTCATTAGTGCCGCAAAAGCAAAAGCCAGCACAGGAGGGCATCCATTTCACAAAATGGATGCGCCCATGTGCTTGCTTTGCGAATTGTGAGCTTGAATAGCTCAGAATTTGACTTAGGAAGTTTTAAAAAAGAGAATGCTAGTATTTTTTTTTATGTTGCCTATCTATTTTTTAAATCAAATGTTTTACCGGACCATGCCTTTAAGAGTCTAACATTCACACAGCCAACGTTACCACAAAAGAGGAAGGAGGTATATCTCTTGACTGTGCCTGTTTTACCTTTATGATTGTGTTGGCTCTTGGTTTGCATAAGTGTGAGGACTGAGAGGGTGCTTTAGCTTCTACTGATCCTTGTACTCCTGCAGGGAAGACGTCAATTTGTCAAAGGGGGAAAAACAATTTTTAATACTCCGGACCCACCTCTAAATGGATACAAGCCCCAGAAAGACTACTACTGAGTAGTGTTCATTTTTTATATATATATATATATATTTCTGAGGCTTGTGGAATCTGCTTAGATCACATGCTGTGCATAGGCCGACATCTAGTGGAAGCTGCGGAGTATTACAGTTTGTTTTTCGAAAGTCGAAAATGGGCGTCGACACAGGCGTGCCAGTAATACTATCCCTAGTGTGACGTCCACTGTACCCAAGATCCCTCACGCGTGTAGGATCCTCAGATTGTTTTTTTCCGCCATACTGGTCGGAAGCATCTTGCGGAGTTCCCTGGCCTTAGCCATACTTTTGCTGTTATTATAATTATAATTCTTATTCATTCCCTTCCCCACCCCAACGTCGACCCTCAACCTCGACGACGGCTGGAGAAGTCATCGACCGTCGACTGCTGCACGACGGATCTGGGCCTCGGAAGGCCGCTGGCCTCGGCCCGGGCCTAGTAGGCCGCTGGCCTCGGCCCTTACAAGTAGGGAGAGTGGGGGGTGGTACATACTCTTCACTCTTGATATATAGTTACATTTTATATATTCCTACACTTAGCAGCCCGCTGCCTTAAGGTGCGTATGGAGGGTACCCCTTTTCAATTCTGCCCCAAGTGCAATCGCAAATACCCTTGGGTCGACAGGCACGCCACGTGCAATCTCTGCTTGCCGAGGGATCACCCCGAAGCGAACTGCAGAGCGTGTAGTAGGTTTAAACCTAAGACACTTAAGGACCGTTCGACAAAGCGTTGGGCCCACCACGCCAGGCAGGAGGCCATGGCAGCGGAGGGCGCCTTCAGCGATGGCAGCGACGCCGTACTTTCGGACGGCGAGGGCATTATGGCGTCGAAAGACAGCCGGCGAGCGCAGGTCCCCGACCTCGGAAGGTCGTCCGGCAGGGCGGCTATGGGGAAGACCCCCGGCGACGCAAGCGCTACACACCTAACACACACTAAACACACTAAGACCAACCGGACCTCGACGAAGTCGACTTCCCGGAAAGAGGCACAAAAAGAACGGTCCGACTCGGTGTCCTCTGGGCGCTCTCGATCGAGATCACCTCACGACGCAAGGCAATCATCCACTCTTGCCAAGAGTGCCTCGCTACACACATTAACGGAAGTTCGATCGTCGGGAGACGAAGACGACTTCCACCCCCAGGCCGCGCTCCAAGATACCGAGACCGCGGTTAACACCAGTGAGGCCCCACGCCCGAAGCACACAGATACCTCTCCAGACCCTCGGCGCCAGGCGTCGAAAGTCTCTGGGGCCTCCAAGGGACAGGGAAAACACTTTTCCACGCACGGGGAGGGGGGGAAACAGCGGAAAGCACAGCCTTCCACCCCTGTAAAGCCATCCTCTCACCCTAGGCAGACAAGTAAACACAAGTCTACCCTTGAAAAGTCCCATAAATCATCACCTGCTAAAGTAATACCCTGTTCCAGGGAATGGTCCAGTGAAGACATAGACAGGGTTATGTCTAGGATGTCTTCCTTGGCTGATTTTTATGATAAGAACCCAGAACACTTTCTTTCATATAACCCTCAAGGGGCCACACCCTCAGGCTCCTCCGATCCTATCCCGCTAAGTAAAAAGCCCCGGGTCGAAAGACCTGAACCCTTCGAGGTTCAGCCTTACTCCACTCCATATTCTACTCCACTCCCCAGTTACCAGGGACAAGTTTTCCCTGAAGAGGACCAGGAGTTTGAAATTATGGAAGAACAAACCGGGACAGATTACTATGCAGAGGATGAGGACCTGGAGGAGGGAGAAGATGAGCAGGAAATTTACAGAGTAGATTCCCCAGTACAAAGCGAAGCCCCAGTTACTGATTCTCCAGTTGATAACCAGCCCCTCCTCAACGAGGTTCTCGCTCGAGCAGCGGAACACTTCCACATCGACACCCACGGTGTACAGGAGGAAAGGGACTTCGCGGAGGAGTTTGTAGGAGAGAGAAGACCGGTCGCTCAGACCATCCCTATCCTCAAATCCATCCAACGAAGAATAGATCCTTCCCTGGTGAATCCTAACCTCACCAGAGCTGTCAACCCCAGAATTGAAAAGATTTTCCGGGCAGCCCAGTCTGACCCTCTGTATATAAGGGGACATCTTAAACCAGATTCCCTAGTGGTAACCAACACTAGAAAAAGGGCTGGCACGCCCTTATCTTCATCAGAAGCCCCTCCCGATAAGGAGAGCAAAAAACTTTACGGGTTTGGCAGAAAGGTAGCCTCAACGTCCGCCTACCAAGCAAGGATTGCGAATTCCACCACCCTGTTGGCTAGTTACAATTGCCATCAATGGGAAGAAGTCGCGGCGCTCATTGCCTCTGCTCCAGAACCGTTAAAGGGCCAGCTGGCTCGGATCTCAGCAGAGGGGAGAGCCGTGTCTGGTTGCATTTTAAAAGCAACTTTCGACGCCGCTGACAACGCAGGGAGATTGATAGCAGAAGGTACTGTTATCAAGAGACATGCATGGTTACGGCAGTCGGGATTCAAGACAGAAACCCAGGCTTCTTTAATAGACAAGCCAGTGGAACCCGACCTATTGTTTGGGAAAGCGGTCGAAGACGCACTTAAAAATGCCAAAGATGAATATGAGACTCTCAAATCCCTTGGCCAGCTTACCAACAAACCCCCTAACCAGAGGGGGAACAATAATTTTCGTCGCCCACGCGGCCAAAATTCACAAAGAGGCAACTATGCCCAGGGACAGGGTACACAATGGAATAACAACCAGCAGTCTACCCAAAGTTACGGCAGGGGTAACAAGAGAGGTCGTGGAAGAGGCAGAGGCAGCCCCAACAAGGGAGGTGGCACGCCTCCACCAAAACAGTGACGCTCAGTTCAGGGTCCCTTGCCACGCAACCCCAGTAGGGGGACGCATTTCCACCTTCACCCAGGCTTGGGAAGGGATCACCTCAGACAGATGGGTGCTGTCAACAGTATCCGCAGGATATTGTATAGAACTACTGCAGCGTCCCCGGAATCATCCTCCACGACAAAGAGTGCACTCCCTAGAGCATCAAAAGATCCTTCTCGAGGAGATCGCCATTCTGCTAGAAAAGGACGCGATAGAACTCGTCCCAGGACACCAGGTAAACAAGGGTATCTATTCAACTTACTTCCTTGTGCCAAAGAAAGATTTGACAATGCGCCCAGTATTGGACTTACGGCCTGCCAACAAGTATGTCAAGCCCCAAAAATTCCGTATGACCACGCTACAAGAGGTAATCCCCCTCCTAAAAAAGGGGGATTACATGGCAACCTTGGATATGAAAGATGCTTATTTTCATATTTCCATGCTCCCAGCGCACAGAAAGTACTTGCGCTTCAAGGTGGACAGTCGCCACTACCAATTCAAGGTACTGCCCTTCGGGATAGCTTCAGCACCAAGGGTATTCACCAAGGTACTGGCGGTGGCGGCTGCACACCTACGCAGGGAAGCAATCCCGGTGTACCCTTATCTGGACGACTGGCTCATAACGGGGGAAACCCCAGGAATTTGCAGGTCAAACATTCAGAGGACTATCGACCTCCTCCACGAATTAGGCTTCTCCATCAACGAGAAAAAGTCAAGTCTGGTGCCAAGCACCTCAAAACAGTTTCTAGGAGCTATCCTAGATACTCAGAAAGGATTGACCTTCCCTTCGGAAGAGAGAATTCGGAATATACTTCTGCAAATTCCGCATTATCAGTCAGGTCAACAGATAACAGTACGCAAAGCTATGCGGTTACTGGGCATGATGGCGTCATGCATTTACCTGGTCCCCCACACGCGTCTGCGCATGCGTCCCATGCAGGAATGGTTGGCGAAACAGTGGTCTCAGGCAAGTGGTCATTGGGACGATCTAGTGGTCATTTCGCCAACACTCGTACAAAGCCTACACTGGTGGACAAGAGAGAATCTCGCAAAGGGGAAACCCTTCTACGATCCCGAAGTACAAGCCGTGGTGACTACAGATGCATGCCTGACTGGGTGGGGAGCTCACCATCTCCACCACACAGCTCAGGGTCTCTGGTCTCACTCAGTAGCCAAGAACCACATCAATATGCTAGAGCTTCTGGCAGTATTCCGAGCGCTAAGGGCATTCGAGCCCCATCTACTGAACTTGTCGGTGCAGATCAGGACGGACAGCACGACAGCCATGTTCTATCTGAACAAGCAAGGGGGGACTCGTTCGCCAAATCTGTCCAAGCTTGCCCAGAAAATATGGATATGGGCACTCAGACGGAACATCTTCCTGTCATCGCAACATGTTCCAGGGGAGCTCAATTCCCTAGCGGATGCTCTAAGCAGAGACTCCCTCCCAGAAGAACACGAATGGGTCCTTCACAGAGACGTAGTAGAAGATCTCTTCTCTCAGTGGGGTTTCCCCACTATAGACCTATTCGCCACAAGCGAAAACAAACAATGCCCAGGATTTGCATCCAGGTTCCCCCAGCCGGACTCCCAAGGGAATGCCCTGTGGATGAACTGGTCGGGGATGTTTGCGTACGCTTTTCCACCAACTCCTCTCATCAGGAAGGTGGTGTACAAGATGAACAAGGAATCGATGACGCTCATCCTAGTTACTCCCATGTGGGCGAGACAACCATGGTTTCCACACCTACGCAGGATGGCGGTGTGCGAACCCATCAGACTCCCAGCCTGGTACAACCTACTGTCCCAGCAACAGGGTCAAACAGTGCATCAGGAACCCAACTCTATGAACCTAGCAGCATGGCTCCTGAAGTCATAGAGTTTGGACATCTCAAATTACCACAAAGGTGTATGGACATTCTAAAGGAGTCCAGGAAACCAAATACAAGGCACTGTTACTTTGATAAGTGGAAAAGATTCGTTATCTGGTGCCAGAATAAACAAATCAACCCGGTTGATTGCACTCCTTCCAACGTTGTGACATACATGCTCCACCTGCTGGATGCAGGGTTGGTTTTTAACTCGCTGAAAGTACACCTGGCAGCCCTCTCGGCTTACACCACATCCCATAACAAGGTCTCGTGGTGGAAAGTACCAGTGGTTAAAGCCTTCATGGAAGGAGTAAAGAGACTTCACCCTCCTATTTCGAACCCACCGCCAGGATGGGACCTCAACGTGGTGCTAGCTAAGCTCATGGGACCCCCATTCGAACCCATGCATAAAAGTAGTCTCAAACACCTGACTTATAAAACGGCCTTCTTAGTAGCCATTACCTCCATAAGAAGGGTCAGTGAAATTCAGGCTCTGTCAGTGCAGGATCCTTTCTTTACTATCCACAAGGACAAACTGGTTTTACGCACACACCCTAGGTTCTCTCCTAAATTCATATCCAAGTTCCATGTAAACCAGTCCATCGAGCTTCCGACTTTCTTCCAGAACCCGCAAAGCTCGGCTGAGGTGAAACTACACACCCTAGATGTGCGTAGGGCGGTCCTATACTATGTAAATAAAACCAGACCGCTAAGGAAAACAGATCAACTGTTTGTCTCCGTAGCTACAGGCAGAGAGGGGGATCGCGTCTCTAAGGGCGCTATCTCTAAGTGGATTATCAACTGTATACAGCTGTGTTACTCTCTTTCTGAAAAGACTCTGCCTTTTACGCCAAGGGCCCACTCTACTAGAGGCATTGGTGCCACTCTGGCTTTCATTGCAAATGTTCCCCTCGACACCATTTGCAAAGCGGCTACTTGGAGCTCTATTCACACTTTTACTCAGCATTACTGCATTGACACTCATTCCAAGACAGATACACAAGTGGGACAAGCGGTTCTAAGACACCTGTTTGCTCATGACCCTTCTCACATCCCACCTCCTTCTTCTGGTACTGCTCGCTAATCTATGCACAGCATGTGATCTAAGCAGATTCCACAAGCCTCAGAAGGGATACATTACTCACCGTAATCGTATTTCTGATGCTTGTATCTGCTTAGATTCACATGCGACCCACCCTTCCTCCCCTCCGAGAGAAGGCGCATGATTGCTTGTAGTCTTACCTTTCTGTCTATCTGCTTGGATTATCTGTACTCACGCTACTCCTCATGCTTCCTCATGTCAGAAAAAATACAATCTGAGGATCCTACACGCGTGAGGGATCTTGGGTACAGTGGACGTCACACTAGGGATAGTATTACTGGCACGCCTGTGTCGACGCCCATTTTCGACTTTCGAAAAACAAACTGTAATACTCCGCAGCTTCCACTAGATGTCGGCCTATGCACAGCATGTGAATCTAAGCAGATACAAGCATCAGAAATACGATTACGGTGAGTAATGTATCCCATATATATATATATATATATATATATATATATATATATATATATATATATATATACACGTTTAGAATAAACTTGCAGTCATTACATATAAAAAGAAACTTGCGAGTGTCAATGTTAATGTGCAATTCCTCAATCAAAAGGTGGTCTTTTCCTATTACAACCAGAGTCCCTCACACTAAAAATAAAACCGTAACTCACACTGCACCACTCCTCCACATTACTCACTTTACCTTGATCATTGATGTAAGCTACTTAATATTTAAAGCGAGTACTGAAGTGTGAGTTTAGGTTTCATTTAGTTGGTGTGTGTCTGTGTTGCGGGTTGGGGGTTTGTATGTTTGTAGACAGAGTTTGGAAGTATTGCCTGTGCTTATTTTGCTTACATTAATTCTAATTGTGTTATTGGTTATTCTGTGCTTTGTGTATGCTTGCTCAGTCTGCAAACGTCTATATGTTAGCACTCTGGTCATGCTCTGCAGGTCTGATTATAGACAGATTTTTTTAGTTTTAAAAAAAGTGATTTTTAAAATATTTTAAGTGTGTTCCAGTTTCCACTAAGTGCTAAATGTCTGCCAGAAATCGAAGTGAACACTTTTGAGATATGCGCCCGCACCCTGATTTTTTGTAGATCATTGTAAAAGTAAATGCAGCAAACTCCAATTTTTACACATTTGTTGCATACATTAAGACGTTCATAAAACTTCACCAAATGCGACACCTGTATGTTTGGATATAGCCACATAGGCTTCTTGTCATCTTTGGTAAATTTAAATGGACAAGGTCAAAAGTTAGATGAAAACACTTCTCTACACTTTCCGGTTAGTGTAACACAACCGCGGCACAATGTGTGTGGGTGTGTGTGTGCATGCATGTGTTTGTGTTACCTATACATGTGTGCTCATACACACACATTTTATTTAAATTATGAAGCATGGACACGGCCCACGCAGGTGTCGAAGTGCTGAATAAGCATAAACGCAATCACAGAATTAAGCAAATGGCTCAAAGAGATTAGATGGAATCTAGGTCCCCTTGTTGATAACAGATATCACAAATAAATCAGATGAGTTATTCGAATCAAAAGACACAGGGATCTGTCTTTTGTCAAATACTGCATTCAGGCAGATGTATTTTTACCAATGTTTTAAAAAATAAAAAAAAGTCTTGGAACGGAGTTGCCCATTTTCTTTGCTTTCTTGAGGGCTTCGCCCACTGCATTTCTACCCCATTACCCTCCCCTATTCGCAATATATACATTTGCATGTTACCCCCTGCTTCACCCATCTCTTCTCTTTGGGCCAACATCATTTATTTTTTTTATTCATTGATTTTGCCAGATTCTGTTTAGTCAATGGACGTAAACCCAAGGAGCGGACATCGAACAATATAATAAAAGGCCAGATGTATGTTTGTCCGATGCAGTTATAGCTAAACCTGTTGTCACCGGTAGAGGAAGCTGTTGCCCTAGGATACATAGAGGCACTGCCAGTTGGCATAGTTTTGCCTGGTGTCACCACTAGAGGAAGCTGTTGCCTTAGGATACATAGAGACACTGCCAATTCATATAGCTTTGCCTGTTCTCACCACTAGAGGGAGCAGTTGCCTTAGGACATATAGTGGTCCTACTGTGTTAATGTAAACCTCCCCTTTGGCCCGTGTACACGAGCTTCCACACTAGCATCATATAACTTGAGGCTAAGAGGCAAGATTGTGCATTCTGTGAGTGCGTCATAACCCATATAATATGAGGAAGGGGGCACTCGCGGAAAGTAGTCCTAATATGTAGGAAGCGATAACATAAGGGACAATTATCACGCATGAGATTTTGTTTGCATGTGCCAGCGGGCAGGATGGGGCATTGTCTATACAGGCGTGAACAATTGCAAGATGATCTGGTGGGAGCTGCAAGAGTGCATGTTAGTGATAGTTGGTAGAGGTAGAGTCAGTAGATTGTCAGAATTACCGCAATTTACATAAACTGGGCGCACCCATGCAGGCATAACCCCAATGTTCGGTGATAGCTGGCGGAAGTGTCCAAAGCATAGGAGTCTTATGTTACAAAAAAGTGATAGTTGGCAGATGTAGAGTCCATGAATTGGCAGGAGTGTCCAGTGCACAAGGTTGTCAATTAACTGTGGGTGGAGCCATGCATGCATAACCCTAAGATGCTCCTATGAAGGGAGTATTTTGTCCGGGGAGCTACTGGATGGGAAAAGCAGGGGATTACGGGGGGAGCGGTAAAACAAAGTGATTAGAACTGCGAAACCTAGAGGTACTATATTCATAGGAGGAGAACTTGTAAGTGATGTTTACAAACCAAAGTTACTGCTATGTAAGTATTGGTTTGCCTTTGGTAGACCTGTTATCCTTTGTGTGACGCCTTTCTCCATTACCAGGGAGAAATGCTAGTTCAAGGAACAATAGCCAACCTGACCGCCTGGGATTCCCAAAAGGACTTCACTGCGCGAGTGTGCATCTTGAACTCTGC
Organism: Ambystoma mexicanum; assembly: GCF_040938575.1. NCBI lineage: Eukaryota > Metazoa > Chordata > Amphibia > Caudata > Ambystomatidae > Ambystoma > Ambystoma mexicanum. The sequence continues at coordinate 160,273,271 of NC_090940.1, forward strand.
TGGATGTGGGCCATGGAGTGAACCTCTACTCATGTCTCCTGGACATGAGGCTGGTGAGTCCGTTCAACGCAACTGCCATTTTCCATCAAGAAATGCACTGAGGAATCGTGACATCCCTATGTTTTTACTTGGGCCCTGATGATTAGCACCACGTCCCACTTCCTCGTCTCAGTACTTACTTGTGAGGGTATCTGGTGATAATATTGCTGTGAAAATGGCCGCCAGGTGGCGACATTGCATTAAAAATGCACCCTGCAGACAATCAAACACTTTCCCCAAATATTCTAGGATTGGTGGTAATAATATAGAATTATACCCCTCCTAGTATTTTTGGGGAAAGTATTTTAGGGGTCAGTTTTACGGCAACATTATCCCACGGAACCCTTGTGAGGTCACCCACCTCCACTCAGTAACCCTTTTCTTTTCAGTATTTTAATATTGTCTCCTTGCCCCACCCATGGCTCCTAAGGGTGCAAACCCTTCACTTTCCAGCATGCGTTAGTTAAAATGTACCTTTCGTTTGTCAGGGACCGAGCAATGAAACGTTTTTCCTTCTCTTCTCCCCCTCCCTGTGGGGCTTGGAAGGGCAACGTAGAGTGCTCCTTGGTAACGGCCTCCCTGCTGAGCTCAGGGGACCTCGCCACTGTGGACCTGCTTCCTGCTGCCCCTGCTGGATGCGGGGACACCGCCGAGCAGGGCGGCACCGGGGCGTGCCGCTGCTCAGCTCCCAAAGCGAACCCTCTAGCCCGGTCTAGGGCAACCTGGTTCATCGTCAAGGAGGTGAAACGCTAGTCTGCTGCACCAAAGCCCCGGGCAGTGGGAACCAAGCCAGGGTGATGGGAGGGATCAGTGAAGGGTGAGAGAGAAGCGCCCTGATCCGAGTTCAGAGGGTTACCAGGGCAGCTGTGTACATTGCCATGGTAGCAAAGCTTTGAGCGCGGCATTCCAGGAAATACAAGCCACTCTCCCTCAGCTGTATAACCTCTAGGGAAGAGCAGGTATATGTTCCAGGTGATGAAGATATGGGTAAACACACAGAGAAACAAGGAAATATAGGTGTCTGAGGACTTCTCCAAGCTCGCAGTTCCTTAACAAAAGGCTGCTTGTGTGATTTAGAAAGAGTGTCAAGACTGGAAGGGGTCAAAAGGAGAAAACACCCACTTCATCCCACCAGTCTCCTCCATGGTCCTCTACCAACAAGCACCTAGTGTTCCCTGGAAGGAAATTAAGAGAACATTCCTGGACAAAGAAACGGTTGCTTCAGTTTTAATTCAATGGCTGCAATAGAAGTCACCAGGGCGCCCCCTCCTCTCTTTAAGCATACACTAAAAAGATGAAGGGGAGAGGCAAAGAAGGGAACCTGAGGAAAATGGCTGTTCCCCGATTTATAGCTACATTTGAATCCCCTGAACAGAGAAGAGAAATTGATCCCCAAGTCTGTGGAGACTGTTCTGAGGGGCGCTGAAGACTCTTTCCAAGGCCTTGCATGAAGATTCAGCTCTCGGGTTAAAGTTATGTCTGACTTGACCTGCAACGGGTTAAAGGAGACTAGAACTCCACACAGAATATAGACTTGCTCTACTCCACTCCCTTGGGCACCATCTATATACCCTTTTGCTAGGAGGATGTTTCCAAGAGGGATGCCATGTTGCCCAGGAAGTTCTCCAGAAGAGGGCAATCAGGAAGGTGCCCAGGAGGGGGTGGGCATTTACTCCAATGTGTAACCATAGTAGTGTCACTACAGGTGCTCCCTTACCCAGATGAATGGTTGATCGAAGTTCCATCATGGTAAATGGTGGGCAACATGTGCAAGGGCAAGAGTCATTGGGTTTTAGCCGCATGCTGAAGCCCCATTTTCTTCCCTCGCAGGAGTCCAATAATTGAGGCATTGTTTCAGATGAAAGAGCTGGGAGATACCTTCTAGCCACCACACATGGGACCATGAGAGAGGCTTGCGGGTTGAGGGGCACATGGCCTGGGGTGTTCTTTCTGGTTCCTTCAGCTTGCCTACATACAATACCATTGTTGACAAAGCTCTACAAGCTCTGGAAGGAGGAATCCCAGGACACCTTGATGTTGATCCCCACACTCTGAGGTTCAATCTACAATAGTGGCTTCCACTGGGAAATCGCGTATAGGGGCGTTCTTTCAGCCATCCCTTCCTTAACACCCATTCTTACTGCAGACACCAACAAGTCCGTTTGAGGGGGACAGTAATTGGAAGTCAGACTCAACGGGAGGAACGGACTCCTTAGGAGGAAGCCAATTCCTTCAACTGGAGGTAACTGTCTGCAGTAGCTCCGGCGCTCCTGTCTTCTCTCCGCATCTCCAGGTGGAAAAGGTATTGCTTTCGACATAGAATTCTACTGCTGTATACTGCATCCACACACACATAGCCCTGTGACTGTTGGCAAGAGCCCCAAGGCACTGGCCTGAGGTGAACCTGCTGTCATCAAAGGAGTGCACAATAAGGGGCTCTTACATCGCGCTACGCAGAGTATTGCCTCTGCACAGTGGGAACTCTGGCAGGAAGTGTTTTCTCAGGATCTCTTTGCCTCCCCACAATGAGCAGAACCGCTCGGGTCTTGTTTAAGGTTCTCTAGCTAGGAAGCCTGAAGAGCATATTCACTGGCCATACGATGGCTGAAGGGTTTGTTAGAGGCATTTTCACCCCTTGCCCTCATTCCCACCTGGGGTATGAAGATCCAGGTGGTGTCGGGGGTAGAACTCATTCTGGTGGCTCTGTTTTGGCCCAGCAGAAGCTGGTTTTTCCCTTCTCCAGAAACTTGCAGTGGCGTCAGAATTTCTTGTTCCGTGACTTCCGTATCCGATAAAACAGGGCCATGGAATGCTCGGTCCAAGGATGGTGGTGTGGGGACCTGGAAGGTTGAGTGAAAGGGTTTAGCTCTGGGGTCTGTTCCACGAATTGGCTCATGCCGTCTGGAATAATATGAGGCAGTCAACCACGAGTATTTATGACCGGCTCTGGGGTACTTCCTGGGCGGGTGCGAGAGGAATGGGTCCTTGGCCATCCTGAGACCTGTTCCAGTCTCCCAGTTCCCTCAGGAAGAGTTGTCCTTGGGGGAGGGAGGATTATGAGTCTCTACCCTAAGAAGCCCAATGGGCAGCTGATGGAGCATTTAAGGAGTAGGATTCAGGTGATCAGATCCTGGTAACTTCCCTGTTGAAGCATGTTTCCCTCTCTAGGTCTGTTGAGTCTGGATTCCCTCCGCAGGACCTTGCAGTTTCTTTAATGGCTCTCGAGGTCCGTGCAGATGGTGGTCTTGGGTGGTCATCTCGACTGCTGGAAGGTTGGGGCAAATCCCTTCATAGTGGTTCACGCAGATGCCCTCATTATTTAGGGGTGAATCGGCTTTGTCTTCCCAAGGTCATATAAAATTTCACTGGTTAGGGGGATGGTCCTCCCCAGAGGAAGAGGAATGGAGTCCACTAGATGGAAGGAGGGCCGCCCCGGTTTGCCTGGAAAGATGAAGCTCCTTTCAGATATCAGATGACCTATTTTTGGCATATGGGGGGCGTCTGCCATGGTGCCGATAGTTAGTCGCTGGCCATCACTATTCCATTTGAGTTGTCTGGGTCCAACTCTCCGCCTCGGTTGAAGGAGTGATCAACTAGGGTACTGGCTGCTTCCTGGGCGGTAGCTCAAGGGGTGTCTATCCATGGCCGCTGCCTGGGGGGATCCAACTACCTCCGTTATACTCTACCAATGACTTTTGCATAAACAGGCGGCTCGTGCTGTTCGGAGTACCGGGATACACTGAAGTGTGCAAAGCATCTGTGGTTGGAGTGGTTCTTTGGGCCCATCATTTCCGAGTCGGTATACCTCACAAGTAAGTACCGTGATGAGGATGGACGTGGTGGGGGTCATGCGTGGATTTCTTACTCCTAGTCTTACTCTTCCTCATCAGAGTACTTGTGTCCCACCTGGCCTGCCCGACTTGGACAGAATGGGCCAAAGGAGTCTGAATTAACGGAGGCATGCCAGTAAGTGATACCCACAGGAAACAGTGGCAGGGCAAGGAGAAAGCAATTAAAGGAGAAGTGGGGTTCCTGAGTGGAGGTGGGTGACCTCACAAGTAAGTACTGTGGCGAGCAATAGAAGGATGAGGAATAATGAATAATACTGGTAAGTAATCCATCCATGCATGAACTGATGAGGAGCATCGTCTGCTCTGGTGGGCCGGGAGAAAGTTACCACCCCATGACAGCAAGGTTGTTTAGAAAAGAAACTTTCATTAAAACCCTTTTTAATGCACGGATACCAAGCATCAGAGTGCTGCAGAAGGGATTTCGCCTGTTTTATTTAAAAAAAAACTTTACTGATGTGCAATATTCCTATTGTTTTTGCTCAGGAACTACGCGCTATCTGCTGCAGCGCCCTAACAGGTCTTCATTTTGTATCTAGGAAGGCAGGGGCAGCAGAACAGTGGCATGTCCTGGGTGCCCCTGGTCTTGGGCATCCTCACGGCCCTTGTTACTGTTGTTGCTGTGGCACTCATTTTCCTTCGAAAGAGAAGAAAAGAGACTCGCTTTGGGTAAGGATAGGTTGTCGAATCATGCACTTGCTCTCCAGAAAAGTGGACCTTTTATTCTGGCAAAATAATAGCGTGGTATGAAAGGGGCTTCTGATTGGTGGGTCAGTAGCAGCTGCGTTTACATGCATGTGTGCAGTGAGTTGCTGGCCCGAGTCAGTTCTCTTCTTGGTTGTCCCCACTACACAACCAGCATCACAACTGTTTCACTTCTGCCACTGCACAACCAGCTTCACAACTGTTTCACTTCTGCCACTGCACAAGCAGCATCACAACTGTTTCACTTCTGCCACTGCACAACCACCATCACAACTGTTTCACTTCTGCCACGTCAGTGGGTCAAACTCCTCAGAAAACTAGCAACCTCTCCGGGATCTATGAAGATTCCTCGTTTCTCTTTAGCCGAAATTGCATTTAGCCGAAATTGTTTTTAGTTGATTTTACCATTTTCTTACTGCAAAAATCAGGGGGAGGCCCCCCGCATTCCCTTAGTCCATCTTCCCACCACACCTTCTATATACCTTACCCAAACCCCCATCTATACATTTGCGGTAAAATAAATGGTGATGAAATGCATCAACAAAAACATTGCTCTTCCATGACTCAGCACTGTGAACCTCTCTCCCCACTGTGAACCTCTCTCCCCACTGTCAACCTCTCTCCCCACTGTCAACCTCTCACCGCTTATTGCTTTGCACTAATGTTGACTTTATCGACTTCCTTAAAGGTGTGCAAACCTACCCTTTTAAGTTTGGGCTAGAAGCCGAAACTATGGCATTAGAGTACAGATGGGGAGGATTGGCACATGAGGCGGGACACAAAGCTTGGAGGGGTTGTTTGGTTATGTGCCCACCCATTGACTTCCCATGGCCATTTCCATACAGTTATTGCCGTACCCCGCCCAAAACACCTCCTTATGGGAACTTTTGAGCTCGGTTTATTCAAGATTTACCATCAAACTTTGCACTCAAGTGCCTGCCAGTGTTTTTTGTAAAGCAGTCTTCTGAGAGTTAATGACTTCCTTGCCTTTGTAAACCTGCTACTGATGTAATAAAAATGTCTTAGCAGGGTCTGCCTTCAGCCATTCGAATTATAAACTGCATGTCTTTCACTGAAGTCCTGTTAAAAACAAGCATTGGCAAAGCCAACAGTTTTGGCTTGTGTATCAGTATTGGGCATTTGCTAGGCACTGCTATTAGATGCTCAGGTACTCGCGCCATTTTACACCTGCTCCCATCAATGGCCAGTTAATACCACTATGCCCCCCATGCCACCTGGCTTGCCAGATGCTATCCACCCCTCTCCTCCCTGCCACTCAGTACAGCTGTACCCCTCCTCTGTGCCCCTCTGTATCCTACCCCACGCTGTATATCTGTTCTGTTGTTACCTCCTGCAAAGGGCTCTGTTGTGTATTTGTAGTGTTGTACTCCTCTGTGAAGTGCTCTTTTGCTTCTCGTAGCCAGGTCCGTTCTCAATACATACCATACCAATAACAATCTGCAGCTGTGCCTGGGAAGTGCCTTTCCCCTGCCTGCACAAAAGCCCAAACTGTTGGCATTGCCAATGCTTGTTCTTTCAAGCAATTGATTTGAGAGATTTCATATCGTTATGTAGGTCCATTTCCACCTCATCCGGGAACCACTTGCTTTGGATGTTGCTGGACAGTCCCCCCCCCCCCCCAAAAGCGCTCCTAAGGAGTCACAAAACTGCACATGGGCTGTACAAAAAGCACATATTGTGGCCTGGGGTAAACATGTCACTTGCTCCTGGATAAATGCCAATTCTTCCAATTCTAACCTCTTTCGTGGTATGGGCAGCCTGTAAAGTCCATGTGCGTGTCCAGTAGCTTAGATAGCGCTTGTTGTTTCCCCATTCTCTGAGCCCTCCCCTTTTGCAAGGTATGGGAATGCGACGCAGCGAGATGCAGCGATGTGGCCAGGGTCACACAGTGTTACAGGCAGTAGAAAAGCAAAGCCTAGAACTCGGATTACCCACTCATCAATTTGCCCATTAAACCACCTGACTAAGTGACAAGTGAGTGGGGAGGTGCCATGAAATTTCGTATTGTTGCTGCAAGTGCAGTTCGTCAGCAGCAAAACATTCACTGACCAGTTTTAAAATCTTTTCTAATTATAATTGTTCTTTTATAACACGCGTAACATCATAGAGTGGTTTCTTAGCGTGGGATCGGGATCCAAGCTAAACGCGTTGCCCCTGAGCTATCCTTCCTCACCTGGCGGCAGAAGGAATATAATGTTCTGTTCTTAATTGTCTGCCTTCTAATTGCCTTTCTTCTGTTGCAGAAACATCTTTGGCTCGGTCTTGGGTCGTGGAGGGCCAGTGGTCCACTTTTCTGCCGCAAGGTCTTTCAATCGAAGAGGTCCAGACTTGATTGAGGCAACATGTAGGTGAAACCGTGGTGTGAGAGTGAGTGTTTGATGCAAGTCTCCGTCGCATGAGGCGGGCAGTCCTGCCTCTACTAGGCTGCTGTCGCACAGGCTTACATATAATGTGCCACGGGTAATTTTGGCACCAATGCTAGTGTTTAACGAAATATCGGCTTCATGTTTTTCTTTGGGTGGATCCTCTTGTCTGGAGGGTGGGGGTGTGTGGGGAATGGTTGGTCTAGTTTCTGCGTCGCCGCTCCCACCCAGTGGAACACCCTCCCGGGGCACATCGGAAATGAACCATCCTACCTCGCCTTCAAAAAACTCTACTCTGCAAACTATTTGTCTAACCACTTCACTGTACAAGTGCTGTGATACCTCTGGGTCTGGGCGCTATATAAATAAATGGAATGAAGCATACATTCAGAAGAGTGCTGGTGGCAGTTGAGCATCTCCAGATGCCAGCCTTGGACACTCTTGCTGTGTCTGTGTAATTGTTAAATATTAGCAGAGGAGCCAAACACACACGCACTAATGGGCATCAGGTAAGTCATTTCATTAGTAGCGGGGCCCTGCTGATGACGCTCACCCAAAAATGGTTTAATGCGCTGCCATGCGCGCCTTGAAACACTTGTGTGTAGGCACGTTATAAATGCCATATCATAACGGAAAAGGCACTAGCCTCGATGAGGCACAGAAAACATACAAGTATTAAAGAAGATCATTGATTACACAATTAAATGGGACCACTAGGTTTGGAAGCTACTTATATAGATCAGAAATTCAGCAGGTTGCGCTTGAGTCTTTTTGTCTGTGGTGGAGACTTTTTTTACTCTAAACCCTGTCAATTTCCTTTCTTTCATTCTTTTCAGAGCATTAATAACTTGATATGTACATAGCGCTTTTATCCAAAGCGCCTTACACAACAACTATTTGCATACATTACTATGAGCGTAGAAAAGGCCCTTTCAGCTAAGCCACACATGCCTCTATGGAAATGTCCATTTGTTCTCTCACATTTCCGGTGGAAGGTTTTAACATTGACGGCTTTAATAGTTTTCACATTTTTCGTTCTTTTCTTAATTTTTTTGTGCACTGAGTTGGAGGTCAACTCTGCAGCGTTACATACGTGAGCCCTGAGCTTGCCGCGGCTGTTGACCCAAGCTGCACCTCCCTGATGACGCCCAGGGAGGCTGAAACGTGTCTGGCGTCGCTTGTGGTCTCGTGCAGAATGGATGCCCCATCACAGTTTGTGTTGGACTGCTGCTCTTGGCATGGGAATACGCCTCATTTGCATTGGGTATTCTCGCTTCTGCACTGGCATGGCAGGCTGAGATTGTCTGGAGGTTTGTCCAGAGCAATCCATGCCAGTGGTTAGGGTGTATTCAAAACCTTCGTCCCTGCACTCTTCAAACAATGTGAGACTGTTGCTTTGGAAAACGTGGCTGGGTGGGCTATCTATCATGGCCGGGTCGCTGAGGGTGGCACCCCTTGTGAGAATCTGCGGCCTCGGCCTGGAACTCAAACCGGATGTTAGCTCTTCTTTCAATCTCTTCCTTCACAAGCTTTGGGACATGCCAGGCTTTTTCAGGACGCAGCTCTGTACCCGTCCAGGCTCTAATTCTCATCTGCGCTGTTCTGGTGCAAGGAGAGTTTGCTTACCGGAGCCTGGTCCGCTCCACTAAGCCCTATTTAGCCAAATGCATACAGTCATTGCAATCTTACTCCGTGACCTCAAGCTTTTTGAACTTTGGTCCCCGAGGGCGTTCCCTCCACAAGTGCATTGAGACTATAATAATGGTAAAAGGCGCTATATAAATGGCAAATCCAATACTTGTATGATTTTGACAACTGTCTTAATTGCGGTTTGTGTCACCAAAAGGTCCCATTACAGCTTTTGGCAACTTTTGAAATTCTTAGTAGAGGGAAGCAGGCCATTGGATCTCTACGACCTTAAAGCGAGAAGTGGTCAGTTCCTCAGACACGTCCCGTCCCCCCTGGTTTGGGAGATGTTAGTAAATAGCCAGCAAAGAGTTAAGTGAAAGCACAAGGTCTATTCCATGTAGATTTGCATGCATTCTTTTATTTTATATACTTCGTCGTCATTTGTTGCATGTTGCATGCGTGTACGATTTGATGACTCGTTTCCACTGTAATGATGAAACAGGTATCTTAGATGATGGGGGGAATAGGTCATTGAAGGAGCACATGGAATCTGAAACACCCATTGTACGAGCACGTTACATTGTTTGGAGGACATGACATTCTGTTTGCAAGTCTCGGCGCATCACTGCCCTCCCTTTCCTGTTTTCAGTGGAGAACGTTGGGATCAGTGATGAGCTGAAGGGCCGCCTGCAAGACATTCTGATCCCGCAGCAACAGTTCACATTGGGGCGAACGCTTGGGAAAGGTAAGACCAGACAAGAAACGAACACATGAATAACTTGCTGCTTATCGAGGGATTTGTCCACACTACTCTTGAGGTCACCAGCCTTAAGGGCGCATATTCTGAAGCGGGCTCTCCGGAAGGCAGCCTTCTGAGAACAGTGGCCCTAGATGCCTAAGGGTGGGGCCCAGAGCTGCCTACAAATCCAGTGATTTGTCACCCTATGCCCTTCCCATATCCACACAAGACTCTACCCTGCTGGCCCGCCCAGGTGTTTTACGCTGTGACGCCGGATACGGCTGGGATTTTCACGCCATAGTGTGCCACTGCCTACACCACCATGTGATTTGCCACTAGCAGTGCGTTTATAGCCAATCACATGGAGGTGTGGGCGGAGTTGCTGTGACTGCCGGAAATCCTGGAGAAGAGCGTAAGAAACGGGTGTCTCTGGGCTAATCCTGGAGAAAATAGGCAGGTCTGGCAGGACCCCGCTTCAAAAGCTTTAGGCAGCCGTAAACCATGCAGTAGATGCCCCCCTCCCCCGTTCTCACATTCCATGAGGCCCACTTAAGGTTTATAGACCTTGAAACTGACTATGATGGAGTGATGTGCAATACGACTAGACAATATACCAACAGTAGTTTCAACCAAAAATAGATTGTTTTATGTTTTTGGGTAAAAGCATCATTTTTGGGCCTTCTAATCAATTGATAGACTATTTCTGCATCAATTTATTTGATGCAAAATTAGTTCCTTTCTGGTTCACTTTTATGGTTCAATTTTTCCAACAGTGAAGACGGTAGAGCCAGAAGACCACACATAAGGGAATGGCTAATCAATGCATTATTACCTTTTTTTCCAATGATTGATCGGCTTCTAAGACTCTTTACTTTGGTATGCTTATTAGAATTTAAATGCCAGTCTTAATAGTAGAAAAAAACTTGAGATGAAAATTCTGGCCATGTAACTTATAAAAAGATTTCAATTTATTGTCACATCTTGTATCTGAATGTTGTGTTCAGGTTTATATGGCACACGCCTAGCTAGGAAGCAACCAAGCGCTCTGTACAAGTAATTTAGGGTTAGTAGAGTCATCCACACGAAAAGGATACGGACTACAGAAATCACTGGAAGATGTACCCCTTCAACATAAGATATGGCTTAACTTTGGTTACTCTTAAAACGCAAATACTCATTTTTATTAACGTTGCATTTGTATGACGTACATTTGTTTTGGTTTTTTAAGATTTATTTAAAAATTTTGTTAAGGAAGAAACGAACATGCAGTACTAAGAATCATAAGTCAAACAGAAAATCTTCTAAATATATTAAAGTTAATTCAATACAACTAAGTCAAATTACTAGAAGGAAAGAAAATTCATGAAATAATAACCCATGTTTTCCATCAGATATAATGGGGGGAAAACGCAATACTACTTGTTTAAAACGAAGATCTTCTACTACCCAGAAGTAATAATCGTGTAAATAACAGTAATTACGAACGTCGTCCTTAAGCTAAGATGAATACATGTCAAGACAGTGATAACAAACCTTGAATTAGAAGACTAGTACATTGAACTTGAGGAATTGACTGTGGCACAAAAGAAGTGGCTATTTAGAGGTTAATTGATGGCAAAGAAGTTAATCTTAAAACATTGGAAATCAAGAATTTCCCCAACTAAGAATACTTGGTTTGATGAAATGTTTAAACTGGTAGATATGGAACAAGTGATCTATAATCGCCAGAAGAAAAAGAAACTATTGGAACATATTTGGAGCCGGTTTCTAGATTTCTATTGATCCATGCTTCCAAAGAGGGTGGTTAATGCCGGCACAGTTGTAAAAGTCATAAATATGTGAATAAACATTAAAAAACGAAAAATAGTACATTTAAAATGCAGACTGTACCTTGTCCTAGATGACTTTTAAAACACATTCATTCAGGGAAATCCTTTTACATTCATACGGTCTTGTTTCAGATTTTGCGGTAGCTCCTCTGGAAAGGCCACCAACTGGAATTACGGTTACTGTATGCGGTAACCGGAAGGGTCTGCATGATCCGGATTCCCGCTAGGACCCATCAGTTGGTTCCTATTTTAGCGTACCATCGCAAGTTATTACCTCCACATAAAGGCAGGAGGAAGTTCGGGTTCACCACTTGTAACTTGTCGAAGTGGTAAAACAGGCCGAATTTCAAATTCTGAATTTTTTTACTGATATCGGCAAACAATCAAGCTACTAACATCTACACAGGGCATTACCTATTATGGGACTTGTTTCCAATGGGTTATTTCAACAGTGTAACACTATTATTCCCGTCAAGGGTAACCAGCTTTGTAAAGATGACTCACACTTTGATTGCTCGACATTTTGAAAGGATCTTCTAGTTTGAGACCATCTAATTTGAGATGTAATTTATAACCCACCCCCAGATAGTTGTACTGTATGTGAATGGAAATAGGTGCCCCCGCTACCTTTAACCAGATTCACAGAATCCAAAGCTGGAGATACCTGGAGCCTCAATGAGACGCTTGTGCATAAACGGGATCTCCAAGTTCCACCTCAAGCGTGCCCAGATAAGCTCCTGTTTCAAGCTGTGTGGATCCGTGATCAGGTAGCGGCTGCAAGTCACACATGCTCATTTGCTCCAGTGCAAATCTTTGCCACTCACTTATCCTGAGCATTTGGGTGATTTTCAGTAGCACTGTTGCGGCCCGCAGTGTGGCTATCGTCGGATTAGGATCCGTATTGCATACGTCAATGCACTATTGCGGGCAAGCTTTGCTCTGTGTGGCAGTGGGGTTTGGACCAGGCAGATAACCAGACACACTACTCTTAGTATTACACCTGTGCACAAGTGCTGTGTACCGCGACTAGCTTAAAGCACGCGTAAGCCGGTGCTCTGTTCAACTCGGTACTTGGTTACCCTTACATTTCCTACATCTTTAAGCTCTCCCATGACCGGAACATTGTGTCATTTTAAGGTTCCATCATTCGATGTTAAATGCATAATGCTCTCGTGCATAAAACACGTACAGCACGGTTCATAGTGATAATATCGAATTCACAAATCTCGAAAACCAAAATCTCGAATACAAAAGGCCGAAAAATAAAATATCGAATTTTTTTTTCAATGTGTTTTTTTTTTAAATGGGGGGGTTCCCCCCCCCAACCCCCCTTTTTTTCATTTTTTTTTTATTTTACCCCTTTTTTTTACTTACCTGACCCCAAAAACATATATAAATAAATAAATAAAAAATTCGATATTTTTTTTTTCGATATTTTTTTTTTCGGTCTTTTTGTATTCGATATTTTGTTTTCGAGATTTTGACTGACTACCGTACAGCACACCAGACATCTACCAATACATGTTTCACCCAGACCTCTAATTTATTAAACCCTGAATACGATTGTGTTTCTACTGCGCAATCTGTTCTTTGTAATGCAATTTCATTGCCATATATAAGTACTTTTTGATATAAGGGAGTCAATTGCATGTTCTGTGTAATCTCACAAACCGAAGGCGAGCTTCAACAGCGAGGAAGTAGTGACACAGCATTTAAAGTGTTGTGTTTGTTTGCAAGGCTAAACAGGGAGAAGTGAAAAGATTCTTTATATGAAATCAAACTGACATGGCCGCCCACATACATCAACACAATGTCCCGTAGCACAACTATGAAACAGAACGGTTAGTCAGGTAACCGTGGCCTTGTCGGCTCCGTGTCTTCTCAGATGGGGGTGGAGGGGCTTTCTCATTTTGTGGGAAAGGCCGTGCTCTGGTGCCCTGTTCTGAAATGTCCCCGGTACCCTGCAATAACGCGCTGTACTGATCGGAGAGCCGCCGTTGGGCAGTATGGCCGCCGCGCCTTAGTTATTCGGTTCCGCGCTCTCATTTCCCTGGTTGTTTTGCAGGAGAGTTCGGATCTGTTCGCGAAGCTCTCCTCAAACTGGAGGATGGCTCTTTTCAGAAGGTGGCGGTGAAGATGCTGAAAGGTAGGCCGTGTTCTTTAAATGTTTACATTCCTTTATTTTAATTAAAAGTTAACATTTCCTGATGCATTGTACGAAGATCACCTAGGGGTGAGGGTATCGGGTAATATTGTCCCATATATATGGTCGCCAGGCATAATGTCGCTGGGAAAGGTTGTGGATACGTTTTATATGGTGACTGTATATATGGGAACAAGGAGAGCGTGGGTTGCGGGGATGTCCCCCGCATGTTCCATGTAATGTCTCCGCAAAAAACGGCAATTTTTCTGCGACTTTTTACCCAGGCGACTTTTTTGCTGGGACATTTTCACACGGAACCGGGGTGAGCAGGCAAATGGGCGACATACGTCGTTCTTGTATGGCTACAGTAGCGTAACATTTTTGGGGTTATTCATTATGTGGCGCACCAGACTTTTGGGACTTCAACTCCCATCAGCCCTAACCAGCATTGCTGACTCTGAAGGCTCATGGGAGCTGTCGTCCAATACCCTGGGTGGCCACTGAATGAGTAACCATGTTTTAGACTCATCAGCCTAGTCCTTAACCAGTGAGAGAACTTGTAATATATTTCCCTAGTGTTGCACCCAGGAAAAGCACCACGGTTTTAGGAGCACAGACGCCACCGCAGGGGAGCATACCTATAGTCCAATATTTCCAGGAATGCCTTCCAGGTGGAGTAGAAGAGCCCGTCTTGATTTTGAATCCTGGCGATTGTTCCCTTGAGTGAAACTAACTTTCCATGCGCCATGAGTCTACTTAAAAGTGGAATTTGTCTTCCCAGTGTCGTAGGCTGATTTCCTTGGACTGCGTAAGAAGCCGGGGTGGACGGGGAACCAAAAGAGGCCATGGAAATCATTTCCCACCTAGAACATTGTCACTTATATGGCCAGCTTTAATGCTATTGAAGGATTTGCCATCAGATTGTATGCTCACAGTTCAACTTCCAGTAATCTTCTCTGAACTCGAAACACCCCCTTCTAAACTCCTGGCGTCCATTACGTCCATTATGTCATGTAAGGTATAGCCGGACAATTGCATGGAAACACCAGAAATGGCACTGTATGTACTGCAATCAGGCACAGTAAAATCAAGTTGTGGCTCCCGCCATGACCAGGTGGAAGGGTTTGCCTTCATCCAAACTTAAGCGTTTGCCATGTACCAGGCAGAGTAGCTTTCTGTGGGTAGGTGGGAAGGCTCACCCTGGCCAGACAGGTGGGGATAGTGCTTAACGTGGCCAGACCAGGGTTTAAGGGTGGAGGGAAAAGACCACAGCCTGCCCATGTCCTCCCCTTGCAAGATGGAGCCTGGCCAGAGCCAATCACTGCCCTCCCAATAGCCATAGAAGTCACACCAGGATCCCACTTCTTGCCTGCTTATTTTTCAGTACTTTGTGTGTATTGACCCAAGTGGTTCTTCTGAAAAATTACTTTTCTAAATTCCTGTTTGTTCTTTCTAGCGGACATCTTTACGTCAAACGACATCGAAGAGTTCTTGCGAGAAGCGGCTTTCATGAAAGAATTTAACCACCCCAATGTCAGTAAACTGATAGGTGAGTCTACATGTGGGATATCACTTTATGTAATAGGACCGAAAACCTTGACAGGTCCTCCATTTACCCACCTGAAGGGCCAGAGACCACATTACAGCCTTACAAACAGCTGGCGCGTATTCAGAGGACTCCTTTTCCAAGCATGCATCCCTGAGTCAAACTACTGGAAGATCAGATTAGCATCACCATCGTTAGTTACAACCAACAATTGTGCACTGGGTGTGCAGATCCCTTACTTCCTCAATATGTGCTTTCATTGCCTGCTCCGGGGGCTACCAGCCTTAATTCCATACATGCTTTATCATTGCATAACCTTGGTTGGCTGTTCACTGAATCCAGGGATTTCATTCCCTTTCGGTGGGTTTCATAAACTGAAAAATCTCCATAGTAATGGTGGTCCCAGCGTAGCATCTCTCTTTACAGTTCTCAGTAGCATCCCTCTCCACATTTCCCAGTAGCATCCCTCTCCACATTTTCCAGTAGCATCCCTCTCCGCATTTCCCAGTAGCATCCCTCTCTGCATTTCTCAGTAGCATCCCTCTCTGCGTTTCTCAGTAGCATCCCTCTCTGCGTTTCTCAGTAGCATCCCTCTCTGCATTTCTCAGTAGCATCCCTCTCTGCATTTCTCAGTAGCATCCCTCTCTGCATTTCTCAGTAGCATCCCTCTCTGCATTTCTCAGTAGCATCCCTCTCTGCATTTCTCAGTAGCATCCCTCTCTGCATTTCTCAGTAGCATCCCTCTCTGCATTTCTCAGTAGCATCCCTCTCTCTCTGCATTTCTCAGTAGCATCCCTCTCCACATTTATCAGTAGCATCCCTCTCCACCTTTCTCAGTAGCATCCCTCTCCACATTTCCCAGTAGCATCCCTCTCTGCATTTCTCAGTAGCATCCCTCTCCACATTTCCCAGTAGCATCCCTCTCCACATTTCCCAGTAGCATCCCTCTCTGCATTTCTCAGTAGCATCCCACTCTGCATTTCTCAGTAGCATCCCTCTCCTCAGTAGCATCCCTCTCCGCATTTCTCAGTAGCATCCCTCTCTGCATTTCTCAGTAGCATCCCTCTCTGCATTTCTCAGTAGCATCCCTCTCTGCATTTCTCAGTAGCATCCCTCTCTACATTTCTCTGTAGCATCGCTCTCTGCATTTCTCTGTAGCATCCCTCTCTGCATTTCTCTGTAGCATCCCTCTCTGCATTTCTCTGTAGCATCCCTCTCTGCATTTCTCTGTAGCATCCCTCTCCACCTTTCTCAGTAGCATCCCTCTCTGCATTTCTCAGTAGCATCCCTCTCCTCAGTAGCATCCCTCTCCATCTTTCTCAGTAGCATCCCACTCTGCATTTCTCAGTAGCATCCCTCTCCTCAGTAGCATCCCTCTCTGCATTTCTCTGTAGCATCCCTCTCTGCATTTCTCAGCAGCATCCCTCTCTGCATTTCTCAGTAGCATCCCTCTCTGCTTTTCTCAGTCGAATCCCTCTCTGCTTTTCTCAGTAGCATCCCTCTCTGCATTTCTCAGTAGCATCCCTCTCCGCATTTCTCAGTAGCATCCATCTCTGCATTTCTCTGTAGCATCCCTCTCTGCATTTCTCTGTAGCATCGCTCTCTGCATTTCTCTGTAGCATCCCTCTCTGCATTTCTCTGTAGCATCCCTCTCTGCATTTCTCTGTAGCATCCCTCTCTGCATTTCTCAGTAGCATCCCTCTCTGCATTTCTCAGTAGCATCCCTCTCCTCAGTAGCATCCCTCTCCATCTTTCTCAGTAGCATCCCTCTCTGCATTTCTAAGTAGCATCCCTCTCTGCATTTCTAAGTAGCATCCCTCTCTGCATTCCTCAGTAGCATCCCTCTCTGCTTTTCTCAGTAGCATCCCTCTCTGCTTTTCTCAGTAGCATCCCTCTCCACCTTTCTCAGTAGCATCCCTCTCCACCTTTCTCAGTAGCATCCCTCTCTGCATTTCTCAGTAGCATCCCTCTCTGCATTTCTCAGTAGCATCCCTCTCTGCATTTCTCAGTAGCATCCCTCTCTGCATTTCTCTGTAGCATCGCTCTCTGCATTTCTCTGTAGCATCCCTCTCTGCATTTCTCTGTAGCATCCCTCTCCACCTTTCTCAGTAGCATCCCTCTCCACCTTTCTCAGTAGCATCCCTCTCTGCATTTCTCAGTAGCATCCCTCTCCTCAGTAGCATCCCTCTCCATCTTTCTCAGTAGCATCCCACTCTGCATTTCTCAGTAGCATCCCTCTCCTCAGTAGCATCCCTCTCCATCTTTCTCAGTAGCATCCCTCTCTGCATTTCTCAGTAGCATCCCTCTCTGCATTTCTCTGTAGCATCCCTCTCTGCATTTCTCAGCAGCATCCCTCTCTGCATTTCTCAGTAGCATCCCTCTCTGCTTTTCTCAGTCGAATCCCTCTCTGCTTTTCTCAGTAGCATCCCTCTCTGCATTTCTCAGTAGCATCCCTCTCCGCATTTCTCAGTAGCATCCCTCTCTGCATTTCTCTGTAGCATCCCTCTCTGCATTTCTCTGTAGCATCGCTCTCTGCATTTCTGTGTAGCATCCCTCTCTGCATTTCTCTGTAGCATCCCTCTCTGCATTTCTCAGTAGCATCCCTCTCTGCATTTCTCAGTAGCATCCCTCTCCTCAGTAGCATCCCTCTCCATCTTTCTCAGTAGCATCCCTCTCTGCATTTCTAAGTAGCATCCCTCTCTGCATTTCTAAGTAGCATCCCTCTCTGCATTTCTCAGTAGCATCCCTCTCTGCATTTCTCAGTAGCATCCCTCTCTGCGTTTCTCAGTAGCATCCCTCTCTGCTTTTCTCAGTCGAATCCCTCTCCTCCTTTCTCAGTAGCATCCCTCTGCATTTCTCTGTAGCATCGCTCTCTGCATTTCTCTGTAGCATCTTTCTCTGTAGCATCGCTCTCTGCATTTCTCTGTAGCATCGCTCTATGCATTTCTCTGTAGCATCGCTCTCTGCATTTCTCTGTAGCATCGCTCTCTGCATTTCTCTGTAGCATCGCTCTCCGCATTTCTCTGTAGCATCGCTCTCTGCATTTCTCTGTAGCATCGCTCTCCACACTTCTCATCCCCAATTCCTTGCAAGCCCTTTATATGAAGCAAACCTTTGGGAACACCCAACAATGTCTTTCTTAAGCTATTCTCTGCCACCCTGAGCCCTCCCGCAGATACACTTGAGGTATGGCATTCTCATGAAGTTCCTGGCAAAGCTTTCACTTTGGACTTTTTTTAAGATTCCTCTAAACTTCCTGCTAAATCTGCGAGTCCCTCTGGCCACTTGTTTGGCTCAAAATCCTATGCAGCGAAACAGACCATTATGTAGTCAAACTATTCTACATCTAATAACACATACTTACCTAAATGCAGGTTATCTTATAGGGGCTTGGGAAGGAGGTGCGCCCATAACTATTATTTTGATATTGGTTGCATTTATCATAAGGGTTCTAAGTTAATTCATCAACAGTCTTTTTTTCGATGGGTATTTTTCCAAATTCTTTTTCTCGAAAAAATCCATCAACATTTTGATTTTTGGGGTTTCCACTCCAACCCCCCCCAAACTCCCTCCCCTGTTAATTTTACACTATTCCCTACACCTTATATACCCTTGCCCCAAACCCCCATATATTTTCGATTCATTTTTTCTAAAAAATAAATAAATAACTAGGACCCATTTTTTTTTTATTTTAAATGACCGTCGATGAATAAACGTTATACCATTCTAAGGTCCTTCTTGCAGTAAGAGAAGAGCTCTCAAATCCCATCATAAGGCTTACAAGAGCATTTTCCGTTTCCAATAGGATTATTTTATGCTCTGTGAATAGGAACAGGGAGACCCCACCTCAACAGTGTCATTAGCATGGTTAACGGGGTGAGGGTGGGGGCCAGTGCACAGCCTCCCCTTCTGTGTAGGAAAGTCATTTTGTGGATTCCCCCGCCAGCCCGTTTGGTACATGCCATTCAGTAGGCAGACCCACAACCCCTTTGCTGTTCCTGACATTTCAAAGCTAAGACCATCGACGTAATTGAATGCTGCCCTTTTGCCCATGCACGCCAGGTTGAGCGCCCCCTTTCTCAGCTGCGGGCATTGCCTGTGCTGTAGAGACAGGTGCATGCCCTGTATCACCGTTGCGGACCCCTGGAGCAAGTTCTGTGCGGTCTGCTGTCGACCTTCATTACCCTCAATAATTGGGGTTCTGTAACTTGGAAGAGATGCTGGCCATACCATGTCCATTCACACACTCTCGCCCAGTCCCACCCAGCACCAACCTCCTATGATGGCTGTTCTCCGATTCCCAAAATAGTCCCAAAGGGACCACAAAGCTTCAGTTAACTGAACCGACTACAGGATAGAACCTCAGGATGTGGGGTACAAAGTCACCTGGGGAAGAATGGACATCAGCCTTTCCATCAATAAGGCTGTGGTCAATATATGCAAGATGTTGGTTGAGCCGATGTATAAATGCCCGCGTTGGCTAATAAAGGTGGGCATTTTAAACGTGCTCAGGCCTACTAACTTCCCCAGATGCCTCATAGTTGCACATAGCATGGCATGACATTGTAATGCCCAAAATACATTGTCTATGGGTGGTAACTGTGACAGAATGCCTTCTGTGAAGTTGGTATGGCATGACCTGTTATCATTTTTAGTAATCTATTAATCATGCAGGTAGCTCTGTCTCTGAGAGTGAGGTCTGCTAATCAGAATCCCCTTTAATAATTGGCTGCCACAGGACCCTTTACCGAAGGCTAGAAAGGAACCAATTTACTCTAAAAGATTGCCTCTATAGGGGGGGGGAGAAACTCCCTCCCCTTTGTAGATTTATCTTTGGGCACTTGAAGAGGAAGTATTAATCGGTGCCCCGATTGGGGGTACAATCTACTCCAAAGTCCTATGCTGCAAACTTTGCCCTAGTGCCTCTGCCGTGCAAAATTGCACTTCCACTGGTGCAGAGTTTCTGTAATCTGGCCCCAGTCCATCATTTTGTGAGATCCATTTCCCTCCACCTCTGAAGACCATGTTATCTGTACAATAAGTTACTACTGAAGAAAACAAGTGTACAAATTTGTATCCTGCGATGACATGAAATAATTAAAGCCAGCTGAACCATTTCACGGAAATTCAACAAAATGGCCATTTAAATGCGATCTGGATTACTGCAATTGGTTCTGTACTGCCGGCGTCCAAATTATAAACCATGCCAACGAGAAACCCTGTACAATCTCCGAATGTTAAAAACATGTAAATACTATTTATTCAAAAATAAAAAAAGAATGCAGCTTCAACATGGAATTATTTTCTAAAACATGATGCGACTTTATTAAGTGAAAATAACCATTTCAGAGGTCATGACTCACAGCTTTTACAATGAGACATTTGGAGAATGTGTAAGGGACATCCACTTCGGGCAGTCTATGGGGTGAAGGCGTCTGTACTCGGCCTGTGATGAGAGCTGGGGAGCAGTTTATAGGAAGTGCACACAGAGTAACTTGAACAAAATGGTGCAACTGTTAAAGTTGACACAGTGGGCGAATAGTAGGTGTACACAACTTTATTGTAGCAACATTGTTTGGCACCAACTTATTGAATGCATAGCATTATTGTTTGGGGGGTCAAATGGCACCTCCTGTTTTACAATCTATTTACAATGGATACTTTTTTTTTTAAGCGTCATGCTTTGCACAGAGGTTAATTAAAAACAATTGAAGCATTGGGGATGATGGCACTATATTTACTTTATTTTTACTTTCTGGATTGTAACGGATTACATGACTTTTAATGTAAAATTATATTCTTACCTTTGCATTTTCATCTCTTCGTTTTTACTATGGTGTCTTTTTCATGGCATATTTTGACGTAATGATTATGAGTACAACCAGGCAGAGAGAGACTGGAAGCCACAGCGCTTATACAGGTATTAGTCAGATACAGACAATATGAGACAATATATCATTCAGTAATCGATAACAATACGGGCCGCAGGTGATTGGATCTGAGCGTGGTACCCCTGCCCAGTGACTCCAACAATCAAAGACTAAACAATTGATACAATCACCCAGCGCATGTACTTGAAATAATTTTTTACATGAGTAGAATTGGTGGATTGATTTGAGCCGACACGTGTTTTGAGCACAGCTCTTCTTCTAAGGCTTAAACTTCCTGTTATGTCCACTCGCGTTGGAAAATTTCCGTACCGGTTCACAATTCTAACTGATCAGTGGCTGCATATCTCAATAGTGTGGAAATGATATAACCCCACAATTGCGGAATGACAATCGGCTAATAGATGCTTTTCAGCAACTGAGCATTTTCACTCTCCGAAAGGGGCCCATTACCTTCACCACACGGCTCACGGCCAGTGGACACACACCACAGCCCAAAACCATATCAACATCCTAGACCTCTGGTGGTTTTCAAGGCTCTGCAAGCTTTTCAGCAGCATCTACTAGGTCAGGCAGTGCAAGTCCTCACAGACAGCACCACTGCCATCAAACAAGCAGGGAGGCACACACTCTCCATGTCCAGGATATCCCAAACAATGTGGAAGTGGGCACTCAAGCGCAACATTTTTCTAGTCTCTCAACACGTTCCAGGGAACTCGATGCTCTAGCAGACACTCTGAGCAGAAATCCGCTATCTCAGGAGCTTGAGTGGCAAATGAACAGAGATATTCTAAAAGTAATCTTCTCCCAGTCGGGTTATCCTCCCTTAGGCTTGTTTGCCACAAGCCAAACCGGACAATGCCCAGACTTTGCTTCCAGTTTTCCCCAACCAGGATCCAAGTGGAAATTGGTCAGGGAAATGTGCTTACACCTTTCCACTGATACCACTTCTGCATCAGGAACAAGTCCCTCTACTCCTGATCGCTCCTATGTGGGCAGGACAACCTTGGTTTCCACATCTACTCAAGCTTCCGTGCCCCTCCAACTTAAGGGGACAGCACTCCACCTTCATCCTATGAACTTGGCAGCCTGGCTCTTGAACTCATAGAGTTTGGTCACTTAAACCGTCCTCAAAGGTGTATGGCAATCCTAAAGGAGGCACGAAAAGCCAACAGCAGACACTGTTACTTCAACAAGTGGAGGAGGTTTGTGGTATGGTGTAGATCAGTCCTAAAATCCAATTGACTGTTCACATCCAACATTCTACACTACATGCTTTATCTACTAGACTCTGACCTAGTATGTAACTCCATCAAAGTACACATATCAGCCTTGTCCGTATACACCACTTCACCGAACAAGGTGTCTTGGTGGAATGTCCCAGTTATCAAGGCTTTCATGGAGGGAGTGAATATATGATACCCTCCCATTTCTGACCCTCCACTATTTTGGGACCTTAATATTGTGCTCTCAAAGCTCATGGCCCTTTGAGCCTATACACAAAACCAGCCTAAAACACTTAACATACAAAAAACGCTTTTCTAGTAGCCATCACCTCGATAAGACGAGTCAGTGAGCTAAAAGCATTATCGGTACAA
Organism: Ambystoma mexicanum; assembly: GCF_040938575.1. NCBI lineage: Eukaryota > Metazoa > Chordata > Amphibia > Caudata > Ambystomatidae > Ambystoma > Ambystoma mexicanum. Next base: position 160,295,619 of record NC_090940.1, read on the forward strand.
GACCCTTTCTTTGTAATCCACAAGGACAAGGTGGTCCTTAGAGCACATCCTAGGTTTTCACCTAAGTTCATCTCCAAGTTCCATGCCAACCAATCCATTGAACTACCTACATTTTTCCAAAATCCATCTAACTCAGCTGAGGTAAGCCTCCATATATTGGATGTAAGCAAGGCAGCCTTGTACTACGTAAACAAAGCAAAACCTCTAATGAAAACAGATCAGCTCTTCGTTTCCATAGCAGCTGGTAGAGAAGGTGATCACAGCTCTAAACATGCCATCTCCAAGTAGATAGTAAAATGCATACAGCTGTGCTATTCACTATCCAAAAATACTCTACCTTTCACCCCTATAGCTCACTCTACCAGAGGTACAGGAGCTACTCTAGCATTTATTGCAAACGTCCCCCTAGACGCTATTTATAAGCAGCTACTAGTTCCATTCATACCTGTAAGCAGCATTACTGCAGTGACACACACTCTAAAGCAGATTCACAGGTGGGACAAGCGGTGCTAAAGCATCTATTTGCTGCTGTGCCCTTCTCACCACCCACCTCCTTCTCCAGATACTACTTGCTAATCTATGCATATCATGTGTTCTAAGCAGATTCACAAGCCTCAGAAGGCATATATTACTCACCGTAATCGTATTTCTGATGCTTGTATCTGCTTGGATTCATTCACATGCGCCCACCTTTCCTCCCCTCCTGGAGTCGAAAGTGCATGGATGTTTCTTGCTCTATCGCTATTTTATGCTTTATTACATCTGTACTCACGCTACACTTCCTGCAACATCATGTTAGAAACAAAACAATCTGACGTATGAAGGTTAATGGGTACAGTAGATGTCACACTAGGGATAGTATTACTAACACGTCCATTTTCGAGTTTCAAAAACAAATCATTTAAGATTCTATGACTACCACTAGATGTCGGCCTTTGCAAGGCATGTGAATCCAAGCAGATCCAAGCATCAGAAATATGATTACGGTGAGTAATGGATGCCATGTATCCACACAGATACAGGTGCTATCTCGTCTTGTAAAAGGCTTTCATTTGAAAGTCTGTATTATGTTTGTGCGCTTTTGGTTGATTTGATCAATTATATGTATGCAGGGTAATGGGTGTTGGGCGGGTGGGGTAGTGTGAGTGCGGGTCCCCTGCCCCAATAAAACATATCTGGTCACATTCAGGTCAAAATGTGCACAAACAAACAAAATTTGGATTTTCAAATGAAAGTTTTTCAAAACACGTAGAACCCATAGTTATAGCAAGCCAGGACTAAAGGAATGCATATTGAAGTTGGATTCCCCACATCTGGAAATCTTCAGTAGAAAATGAAGTGGGTGCTCACTACATGAGCATAGGAGCGGGGATTAGGAGATATCAAGGCTGCACGATTGAGTCACTTCTGAATCCTCCCACTCGTCCCGGAACACTGTGCAGAGGTACTTCCCGCTCGGCTTTGGCGTCGAGCGCACGTCGGCATGCCCGGCTTAGCTTGCTGAGCGAGTGCATTGTGAAGCCCCGTGCCAGAGAACCAGATGTTCTATGAAACCCACATCTTGCCTTGTGGTGCAGTCCCGCTTGGCCTCAAGTGTACAGCCAGCTCCGGCTCTTGGATGCCGGTGGAAAGATTGAATCACTGTAGTGCAATGTACAGACATTCGCATTATAGAAGACACAGGAGGATTGCCATTGCCTTCTGTTGACCTGGCCTTGATGCTTTCAGCATTCATAATGAAAGGCAAGGAATAGATTTGCAGCAAAACGTCCCTCCAGATTTTCTCGAAGGCCCCGTCTTCTGATGGCAATGGATGAGGGAGACCCCTAATGTTAAGTACTTGGGGTTTGGCAAAAAACTGTTACACAATTGTACCCAGCATATGCACTCTAGGAATTATTTGCTAAAGGTTGAAACGCATTTGATGCAAAATGGTTCTTTGGGACAATTTGCTATTAGCCAATATTTCAATTTTCTTGGTTATTGTTTTCACAGCAATTATTTAATGCAACTTCTATTCAATTTGCTCGTCGCTTGTTTTTTTTTAATTAATATAAACGAATATTCATATCACTGAAATGAACATGAACTCATCGTCATGAAGTTGCAGTAAACAACAACTCAGACATCCTAAGGCTCGGGAGGATAGCTCAGGGGCAAAGTGCTCGCCTTGGAAGCAAGACGACACAGAGCAACACAGGTTCGATCCCCGAAACCTCTGGGTATTAAGCGCATTATAAATAACCAATCCTATCAAATATGAAAAAAAACACCACGTGCTGTGAAAACCACTAGACACCCAAAGAAACACGTGTTTTAACTCCGGGTCTTCTGACAGAGCACCAACATGTGTGTCACCTTCTGTCCTGTGTATGGAGTCCAGAAATCGGATCTGATTAGCTGAGTGCAGGGATCCGCAACCTTTGGCTCTCCAGATGTTTTGGTCTGCAACTCCCTAGTCAGCCCGTGCAATGGTGAGGCCCCATGGTAGTCATAATCCAAAGCACCCAGAGAGGTACAGGTTGCTGACCCCCGCTCTATTGGATAAACTTGGCTCCCGGTCCAGACCGCTCCAGTTAGTTTTCTTCTGATCTTGACACTCACTGTACAGTTTTGACTTCAATTACTTATCATTTTTCCCCCAAGTGTCATCCATACGTTGTTTGTCTATTTTTTCGGGAAAAGATTTTTTATTTTCCCTAATCTCCTCTAAACCGCCAAATAGAATTTTTCTTCAGATCCCTGTGAGCATGCTGCCGATTCCTTGGTTGAGTTGAGTTTCCGTGTGCTGCCTCGTACTCCTACTGTCCTCTTCAGAATGCAGCTGGATAACACGTTCTCATGCCCATGTTTGGACCGAAACAAACAGTTCGGCTGGGGGCGCTGCTGGTAGATGGTTCCCTCCAGGGGTGCTGCTAGGTCTGGAAAAGATCCGGGGCTGCGCTAATGTTGGGACTGTCGGGGCTAGCTAGCCTTTTGGTTGTGGCCCCTGAGCTTCTATCCGGAGCTACAACCAAAAGACCCAAGGCTATTATAGCCTCCCCCTCACACCAGACCGCACCTCTAGCAATGCCTCGGAATCCCACTGTGCAGCAGGTACTGCAATGGTCAGTGGTAGAACTGTGCCGAAAAATGTAGTGAACGTGTGGTCTCGGCAGGAGAGTGTAGGCGGAAGCATAGTGCAACATGTGACAAGTGTTGCAGCCGAGGCATTGCAATAGTCGAAGTGACTAATAACTAAGGCTCCTATTACAACTTTACACTTGCACAGGGACATGAATGGACAAATCCTCTGCATAGAATGGGGAATATGGTCGTACAAGTAGAGGAATGGTAAACAAGTAGTGGAACACCGCTCCCGACCGTTCCCACTCACTTCGATCACTGGCAATGGTGCTCTGCAGTTTTCACACCACTGCGCTCCGCCATTCTTGCCTGGACGCTGTTTGTATGGGGTGGAACTCCTGATAATGGAGTGCACCCCTTGCAAATCCCAGCAGTGTTTCCATTTGCATTGATCTTGCGGAATGCAGCCCAGCACTGGGATCAAGGCCAAGATGCCCTCCTCCACTGGTGCTGGGCACACTGTTCGGTGGCCCATTTTATGGACCCTCCTACCTGTTCTCGGAAGTTTCAACGAATTTGGTGAAACGTCAATTTTGCTAAATGTTTCGCAGCCTTTTAGGGACTGGGGAAGGAATTACTTATTTGGGTTTTAGGGTCGCGGGAGATGGATATGGGGAGCTTGCCCCCATGAACAAAGCCTCATAAAATGTTGGGAAACGCCACCGCCGCAAGGCAGCCCAGATCCCCATTTTACTACTTGAGAGGGGGCGGAGAGGGATTAGGTTGTGTAAATCGGTTGCTCCCAGGTGGGGAAAAAATGCCATGCGCCCAAGGGGACTTTTATTTTTTTGCCTGTGTTGTGGCTCACTGCATCTTGTTCGGCACAATTAGTGCGGTACAGAAAAGCCTCCAAAAATGGAGGAGGAAAAAGAGATCACACTTGCCCTCAAACTGGATTTCAATCCAAGAGGGGGTTGCATGTGATCACTGTGGAGTTTCAAGCATTAATCTCTCTCATGCACTGGACGCCTTCGCCTGTCCAGATGTTGGGACTGCAATGTCTCGCGCCTAGAAACACTTGTGTCCAGGCGCGTTATAAATGCCAAATATCCTATCATATCAGCCCTAGGCAGCAGAGTGAACAGTGGACGGTCAATGGAGTTGTAGGCTAGGACGTCTGGCGAGCCGCACGCCGCAGACCAGTCCCCTAAAGCATGCCAAGCATTCTGGGAATACGCTCCTACCCACTGGTTCTTACCACAGCAAAAACTTACCTCAGACTAGTCATTGTTTTGTATAATTCTGTTCGATTTTTTTTCTTTTTATCCAAAAACAATCATGACGTGCAGTTCATATCAGGTTGGCGGTTGGTGGGAGGTTTTTCCAACTATTATAATTTTTGGGTGGATGGGGGACAAATGGCACAGATGATGGTCGGGGGATAAGAGGGGGGGGGGTTATTTTTCCAGGGGTTTGCTCCCAGTGTTAAAACAGGAGGTCATCTGATGCAAGCAGAGTCTCATTAAAAAAAAAAAAAGTTATCCCTGTTTTGGGCGGTAATTATTGGTCACTGACTTGTACCTTTGTAATGTTAGCCAATGTAATGAGCTATTTAAAATACAGTAATACTTCCAAAAAGAGAATGTAAATGATTTTTAAAAAACGAATACTTTTGAGTACTTGATTGCAATTTGCTTTGAGAAATAGGTCTTGGTGTTCTGCTGTGGAGTCAGTTTTACAGCCTTCAGGCCTTCTGAAGAAATACATGCAAACACGTTTATTCCTTTCGGACCTGTGAAAGCGGTCAGTGCCTTGGCAACTGGTTAGCGCTTTGAAGCTGATCTACGCAGCGCAGAAGGGCAAAGCAGTGCACGATCATTCTTGGATTACCAGAAAAACCTTCAGTTCTGGTAGATTTCCCCTGAAAGCGGGAAGCCAAACACGGGCGGGGGGGCGTGGGGGAGGGGAGTCTGATAAGATTGACCATAGGGATTCAGGCCATATGGAGCTTTGCAGCATGTGTGAAAGGGAACACGTCCGGCCATGTGTTCTAAAGAGGTTGTCACCCATGGCAACTGAGCCGAACCAAAAGTGTGAGGAATCTACAAGGCCAACTATGCCCCTATGGGGAGGCAACTTGGCATCCTGCCCTCAACGAAGCATGCAGAAAAACCAGTGCCAGTTCCGCTACTAATGTAATATTGTAGCCTTTGGTTGGTCTTGGAGGATCCCTCACATGCCTGCCGCTGGTTGGTCTAGGACTAGGAGGGTCCCTCACTTGCTCGCCGCTGGTTGGTCTAGGGCTAGGAGGGTCTCTCACTTGCCCGCTGCTGGTTGGTCTAGGACTAGGAGGGTCCCTCACTTGCCCGCTGCTGGTTGGTCTAGGAGGATCCCTCACTTGCCTGCCACTGGTTGGTCTAGGAGGATCCTACACGTGCCTGCCGCTGGTTGGTCTAGGAGGATCCCTTACTTGCCTGCCGCTGGTTGGTCTAGGAGGATCCCTTACTTGCCTGCCGCTGGTTGGTCTAGGAGGATCCCTCACTTGCCCGCCGCTGGTTGGTCTAGGAGGATCCCTCACTTGCCTGCCACTGGTTGGTCTAGGAGGATCCTACACGTGCCTGCCGCTGGTTGGTCTAGGAGGATCCCTTACTTGCCTGCCGCTGGTTGGTCTAGGAGGATCCCTCACTTGCCCGCCGCTGGTTGGTCTAGGAGGATCCCTCACTTGCCTGCCACTGGTTGGTCTAGGAGTATCCTACACGTGCCTGCCACTGGTTGGTCTAGGAGGATCCTACACATGCCTGCCGCTGGTTGGTCTAGGAGGATCCCTTACTTGCCTGCCGCTGGTTGGTCTAGGAGGATCCCTCACTTGCCCGCCGCTGGTTGGTCTAGGAGGATCCCTCACTTGCCCGCCGCTGGTTGGTCTAGGAGGGTCCCTCACTGGCTCGCCGCTGGTTGGTCTAGGAAGGTCCCTCGCTTGCCCGCCGCTGGTTGGTCTAGGAGGGTCCCTCACTTGCCTGCCGCTGGTTGGTCTAGGAGGGTCCCTCACTTGCCCGCCGCTGGTTGGTCTAGGACTAGGAGGATCCCTCACTTGCCCGCCGCTCATGTTGTCCTGTCCAAGGAACGCCCTACATCCGGAGACCGTTCCAGCCCTCGACTCCTCCCCTGGGGCACTTTGTTTTGCGCTCACATCCTCTTCTATTTAGAAACCATCATTGGCAATGCCACCAGTTTTGTCTAGTCATGGGAATGGCACTTGTAGTGGTATTAACTGGCCATCGATGGTAGCAGCTGTAAAATGATGCGAGTACCTGGGTATCAAACTGTTGGCTTTGCCAATGCTTGCTTTTAACAGGACGCCAGTGAAGGGCATGCATACTGCTTATAAATCGAGTGGCTGAAGGCAGACCTGGTTAAGACATTTGTATTACACCAATAGCGGGTTTGCAGCTACAATTAACTCTCAGAAGACTGCTTGAAAAAAACACTGGCATGCGCCACCTGATAGCCCACTGGAATTGCAACATATTTTGGCCTTAACCGATTGCAGTTTGTTCTACGCTTGAGGCTTTTCAACGTCTGTCACTGAGACGGGCAAGTAACATTCAGACTAAGGTCTACGGAATTCCCAGACGGCCCATAGTGCACTGAGAACATGGCAGTAGAAGTAAAACGCTGTACTAGCGCCACATGACACAACTCTGACATCCCAGCGGAACTATACCTGTTCATGCCTGGAAGTCTGGTTACAAGGGCATCAATTTGGAAATCCGCCCCTATAGATGGCCCCGCCCCATGTATGGTCATATTTTTTGCATATTTGCACAACTATAGGCGTACTAGCGGTTAGCTTCAAGTCAGCACTCAGCTCAGGGTCAGAAAAAATTGAAAAATTCAGCTTTGGTTGGTTACTTTCATATGTGCATACGTCAGGCCAAATTATGTAGATTGGTGATTCTGAACTGTTGTCTGACGTTTAAAAAATGTAAATCTTTCTTGCTGCTAATTAGGTCGAGCTATAAGCTGAAACTATTTGCGAGATAATTGTACATAGGAGAGGGTTTGGATGTGAGGGGGGCAGAGCTTAGGTCCCGCCTATGGCCAACTCCACCCATAACACAGACCCCTTTGTGCAACCTTTCTGCTCTTAAGAGGATTCCAATGTTATCTCTAAGCAGTCTTCGGAAAGGTTTTGATATGATAGGTTATTTATAACGCACATAATACTGAGAGGTTTCTAAGTGCGTTCCCGGGGATCGAACCTGTGGTGCTGCGGTCGTCTTGCTTCCAAGGCGAGCACGTTGCCCCTGAGCTATCCTCCCGAGACATGGGTTCATTGCAGCTGTAAGGCAGCTCCTGGTGTAATAGAGCCATCTTAACCAAGTGCGCCTTCAGCCCATTGATTTATAAGCGGCTTGTGTCTGTGGCAGTGGTAGAAGTGTGCCAAAAAAAGTAGTGGACCTATGGTCTTGACACGAGAGTGTAGGCGGAAGCATAGTGCAACGTGACAGGGTTTTGCAGCCGGGCCATTGCAATAGTATAAGTGACTCGTAACTAAGGCTCTGATTACAACTTTACACTTGCACAGGGACATGAATGGACAACTCCTCTGTATAGAATGGTGAACATGGTGGTAAAAAGTACAGGAATGGTAAACAAGTAGTGGAACACCGCTCCCGACCGTTCCCGCTCACTTCCATCACTGGTCCTTGCATCCTTTTCGTGCAATGTGTTCCTGGTAAACACAAGAATTGACAAAGCTAAAATGTTTGTCTCTTGTATAGGCATTTTCAGAGTACTGCCATAGTATGCCCAGGTATTAACATAATTTGCCATCGTATGATTGCCCATCTTGTGCCATTGTACGGCCACGTAGTGCCATTATGGCAGTGCCTGGAAGTCGCCTTGCCCATATCTACACAGTAGCCAAAAGTGTTGGCTTTGCCAGTGCTGGTTTCTAGAAGCAATGCTTATGACAAAGTGCGCCAATCAGGCAAACCTAACACTAGGACGGCTTGTCTTGCTCTCGTGCACTGCGCTTATCGGGTTTGCTGCTCCTTCGTCATTCGGCCTAGTTGCCAAAATATTCTATGTGGTCCCGCACTAAAGCCCCCTTTCTCTCATAAGCAGCAGGCTTCCAATGCGCCCGCCTCTGAGCGGCAGTGACGTGGCAAACAATTGAAATATAAACATGGCGTATGGTTTCATGAACAACAACTAAAACATTGGATTTGAATGAAGTTGGCAATTCAAAAATCCATAGTGAACATCAGACATAAAAGCATTTGTTGAAGATTCATCAAGTGGGAGACTGAGATATTTATTTATATTTATCAACCTATAGGTGTTATACCTAGGAGCGAAACAGCGTTCCACTGAGCAGCAGGTGGGCCTGCTGTCCTCGTGTGCATTTCCACACTGAGCTGCCGGCTTGAGTCCTAGGATGTGATTGATGTATTTATTTTTAGCAACCTATAGGTGTTGTACCTAGGAGTGAAACGGCGTTCCACTGAGCAGCAGCTGGGCCTGCTGTCCTCGTGTGCATTTCCACACTGAGCTGCCGGCTTGAGTCCTAGGATGTGATTGATGTATTTATTTTTAGCAACCTATAGGTGTTGTACCTAGGAGTGAAACGGCGTTCCACTGAGCAGCAGCTGGGCCTGCTGTCCTCGTGTGCATTTCCACACTGAGCTGCCAGCTTGAGTCCTAGGATGTGATTTACGTATTTATTTATTTTTTAGCAACCTATAGGTGTTGTTCCTAGGAGCGAAACAGCGTTCCATTGAGCAGCAGCTGGGCCTGCTGTCCTCGTGTGCATTTCCACAATGAGCTGCCAGCTTTAGTCCTAGGGTGTGATTTACGTATTTATTTATTTATTTTTTAGCAACCTATAGGTGTTGTACCTAGGAGCGAAACAGCGTTCCATTGAGCAGCAGGTGGGCCTGCTGTCCTCGTGTGCATTTCCACACTGAGCTGCCGGCTTGAGTCCTAGGATGTGATTTATTTTGTTGTGCAATTGGCCCCGCATATCCTCCCAGAACACGGCTCCAGAGTTCTCTGTCCCAAAGGCATACTTTCTGGCTGATGTGAAATGCATGCTAGTCCCCTCTTTTCCCTGACTCCAGGCAGAGAACACTTCCGTTGCCGTGGATACGAGGCATGTTTGGCTGATCCAAAATAAGCGCTATGGTCCGACCTTGTGTTCATAGATTTTTTTTATACTGCACCAAATCGCCACCGTAGCATTTGGCGGAAGGCTTGTCCCAAAGCGCAGAGAGGTAGCCAGATCGTTACCATGTTACATCAACAGTGTTTTTTTTCGATGGGTTTTTTACCTAAATTCTTTTTCTTGAAAAAAACTCATCAAAAAATATATGGGGTAGTGGGTAATGGTATGAAAGGGGTAGGGAATCCTGTTGAATTAATAGGGGAGGGAGTGGGGGGACGGGCGTCCCACCCATCCCACCCCCACCCAAAATCACAAAAACACATTTTAATGATTCTTTGGGAGAAAAAACGTTTTGGTAAAAAGCCCATCGAAAATAAGACTGTAATAACACAGACCCTCCAGTTCATAGTCTGTGGAAGGCGAAGGGTTGGGGTAAAATGGGGATGGGACCCAGACGCTAAATGCCTGGAGCAAAGGATGAAGTTGGACGTAGAATGTTTTGTGATTGCCTGGGTGCATGGCAGTCCTGGGAGTTGGACCATAGACGTAATGATGTAGACAATATGGGGGGTTTCTAATGTGTATTGGATGAACTGGACTGAGTTAAACAGCAGATATGGTGAATAGGTCAATTATTCTATGTCATTTGTGGATACCTGAGGGGCTCGACGTGTGATTGGTCAATCCTAAAGGAATGTGATGGTTTATATGCCTTGGCCTACCTTTAACGTACACTGAAGGTCTTCTGAGCGCTACTGCTGGGACGGCCAAGCCTGAGGGTCGAGTTTAGCCTATTAAAGAATAGACTGTGTAGGGAGGGCAATGGTAATGTGTAATGTATGCTGGCTGCCCACTCACTGTAGAGTGTAACATAGCAGCATCTGCTTGGTTTCCTAGTAGATAGCGGTGGGCTGAAGAATCGGCCTGAAAGACCGAGTTCAAAAGTCCGAATGGGAGATTTGGCCGAATTTCGGCCGTTCGAAAAATACTGAACGGCCGAAAAGTTTGACCAAATACCCCATTCGGTGGTGGGGGCTGCGGGGGTGTCCCCCGCACCCTTGCTCACTATATATCCCCGCAGCAGGTCCCGAAAAGACCCAAAAAAAAAAGGAAAGGACCCTGTGATGCTGGTTCCCGATCGCGGAGGTGAAAGGGAACAGGCGCCGCAGGGACACGGCGAGTCAGCAGCAAGGTAAATAGGGGGTGGGGGTGTGGGTGGGGCAGGGCCAAGTCAGAAGTGTTCAGGGGAGAAAAGACCAAAGGTTATTTCGGAAAGATAATCTTCAGTCTTTTCTCCCTCGAACATTTCCATTTCAGGCTTTCAACCCTGATCCGTGGGCTGATGGCTCAGGGTACTGACTAGTGGCCAGGGTTTGTTGGGTCACTCAGGCTGATGCGCTACTTCATTTCTTCCCTCCCTTCCAACCCGAGGCAAAAGGTTAGCCCCCCAAAAATAGAAGTGTACCTGACTCTATTAGAGACAGCCCTTTTTTTGGAAGGACTCTGCACTCAAAAGGTTCCACCCAATAGAAACATTTCAGAAAGTTGCTTGAAAGAACTAGACTAAATGCTTACTCGACCTTTTGACTGCTGGAGCCTTCGTGCTTTCCTGTGTGAATTAAGAACTAAATATATACATAGAGCTGTCTTAAAGACAGTTAAAGGGTTAAAATATATGTTCGTGTTCAACTACATCAGAATCCTGCAAACTTTGGCTTGCCAGATTCTTTTGACTACAACTTCCATCCGCCCTAGCGATCACTCTCAATGGCGAGGGATCATGGGAGACATAGTCCTCTCGGCAGTTGACAGTTGCGGACCCCTGGCCTAAGTCTTCTCTTGTCAAACGTTTCCCTCACCTCTATGCTCCACACCCCTTACCCCCTCTGAAGCAGCTGTCAGATGGGGTTAGCACAACGAAAAATGTATAGGATAACAAACAAAACTATAGAAGCTGTCTCACTATTCCCTAAAAAGGAAACCATGATTCCAGAAATTGCTCATACATCTGCAGTTCCAATCACAACCTTGGAATGGTATCTTCCACGGCCAGTGCAGGGATTTTTACTGGCAGTTGAGGCGCCATTTTGAGCGGTGTCTTTGAAGTGCTCGGCCTTTCTTTTTGAGCTCTTTGAGATCCGAATTGAACCCTTTGGCCAGAAACTGTTTGTGACCTGTTCAAATGGTGTTGGTCGTCAAAGGGCGTAGTCCTTCAGGGCTAGAGGCATTCCAATAGGAGGTGGATGACTGGGTTTGATGGAGGCGGAGGGCGGAGGGCGGAGGGCTGAGGGGGGTGTTCCCCAGAGGGGAATCATATTGGTTCCCATTCGATGAAGCCAAGAGGTTTTCTCCAAAGCATTGTACAAAAAAAGAAATGTGTAACCAATCCTCCATTGTCATCAGTGCGCTACTTTGTAATCTTGCCACATGTTTGTGCCCTCTCTCATAGGTCGCAGATTTTATGAATTGTAACCCAGCGTTGCTTTTATATTGAAACTGTATGTTATGTTCAAGGTTCTTATACCGCGCACTATTGCCACCTGCATGGTCTCCTGGCGCTCTGGCGGATCGATAATGCGAGGAGGACAGGGGTTTGCTCAGTAGGATTGAGTGGGAAAAAGAGCAAGAGAGGTGTGATGTGTTGTTGGCAGCTTCGGTTGACACCGTGCACTGAGCGCAGGTGTGTTTTTCGGTTGGTAGCTGCCATGTGCTGTTGGGCGAGGCTATGTGCGGTTTGTTTCGTCGTCGTGGTGGCGGTGTGAAGTGCGTGCGCTTTGTTGTGCTGTACAGGCATGGTTTTGTTTAGTTCAGAGCTTGAGACGTGCATGCAGAAGGGTGAGTCTTTAGTAGGGTTGTTGGTGCCAGTGCATTTCCTACCCCCGCTGTTCTGACTGTGGCCCATACCCCTTCCCGCGTCGATCATTTTAGAGTAAAGCAATTACCACCAAGGGTAGTGCGTTCCCTGTGCCCCATGGTCAGCCCGTGCGCTGCTTGGTTTCTGCATCCAGCCCTATTCCTTTAGGTATGGATGTATGTAGGGTGATATCAAATCGCTGTAGATGGGAAGGAGAATGGGAAGGGGATGTGGGAAATGGGCCAGAGGAATGATGGTTGAGATGGAAGAAAAATCGGAAGGATGACGGTGAAAAGAAACAATGACTCCGGGGACGAGGGCAGAGAGAGCGAACACATGTAGTGCTTTTCCGCAAGCATTGTCTGTAGATGCAGGTCCTGCTCTGCCCCGACTCCTTCCCTAATGGATACCTTTACCCATCTACTGTGCCCACCCTAATGCCAGTGGATCACACTGAAAGGATATTAAAGAAGAGACTATACTAGTTGTGACTAGTGGAGGAGGTTGTGTGCTGTCGATCGACCTCGCACGAAAATATCTAGAGGTCCCTGTGCCGGATTCCCAAAGGTTTGCACTGGAGTAAATTAGGAGACACCCGTGAGTATCTCTGATTGGCTCCTGATATCTTGTACCTGATTCACAACACCTAAAGGTGGAGCAAAACCAGAGATATTGATATTGATAGTTTATTTCTATCGCGCTCGTACACAAGTGGTTCAGAGCGCGACAAGGCAAAGGGAGGAGAACAGGGGAGAACAAAACAACGATCTTACTAGGCCCAGTGTCATTGAGAACGCGCAAGTGCATAGGGGAGGGGGAAAGTGCATGGAAGGGGGGTAGAAAAGGAGAGTGCAGAGCAAGGAGAACCAGAAAATAATACATTTAATAAATAAATGCTCCAGCCATTCCCAAAGCTGCTCCGATTCGAGGCGGCTTTGTAAAGTGGGTATAGGGCGACATCAGGTGCTACTCCAAGCTCCTCCGGGGCAAATCCTGATTTCACTGTGTGCACATTTTTGATGATCGGGCACCTGTGGCTTTTTTTTGGCCACTGGGACCCCTGGTCGGGTGAAACAGTCTTGCATTCGCTCCAGGACCAGCCAACACATTCCAGAAAAAGTTACTTTTACACCCTCGTCCCTTGCGCTCATGAATATACTGCGTTCCCCTCTTCTGCGGCGCACAAGTCGAGGGAATACGCGGGTGGATGGCGTCTGCCCACTTTTTGAGACGGCAGAGGCAGTCCCCTTTGTTTGTTTATTTTTTTGTTTGTTTATTTTTTGTTATTGTTGTAACTGTTAATGTGTTCCACCCACTTGAAGTGACAGTGCCATGGCAGGGAATCGAACCCAGGTCTTGGGGGGGTTGAGGTGATACACTTAGCCACAAGATCACATGAATCGTATATCAAAGAGCTGAAAAATGTCTATATTGGCATTCGGTTGTGCAGGATATGTTTTGTTACAGAATCCTAGATCTAAAAGGTGGATACCTTTTTATACTTAGCCTGCAATGTACTAGGAAAATCTGTGCGCTTTGCAAATGCGTATTGGTCCTGTATAATTGTTCAAGTGTGAAGTAGAAGTTGAATGACATTTGCATAATTCTCCATAGGGTATGATCACTTCCTGTGACATCACTTCCCAATAAAAGCCCAGCTCGTCTGCCAGAATGACATGAGCCTTCACTTGCTCAACGGCCATATGTCCAATGTGCTTCTCTCCACAGGTGTGAGCTTGCGAAGTCGCACCAAGGGCCGTCTTCCGGTTCCCATGGTTATCCTGCCATTCATGAAATACGGCGACCTTCACACATACATGCTGATGTCCCGGATTGGAGAGGAACCCTTTGTAAGTCTTTTGCATTATTGTCCGGTCTGCGATCATCGCGTCATTACAAGACCTGGTGGCGGGTGTATGTTAAATCAAGAAGGGGTCATGGGGGTACATACTTTTTTCACAACATCTCATTTGTATTCGGGGAGAGGTAATGAAACCATAAGGTAGAGCCTGGATATCAGAATAATCAAGTATGGGATGGTGTCTTCCGAACCAGCATTGCCAAAGGCGATGGTTTAGGCGTTTTACCACCATCGTATAGGCATTTGCCAGGCATTCACCATCAGATGCTTGGGTTCTACCATTATTTTCTCAGGTGCTCGCATTTTGCACCAGCTGTTGCCGTGAGAAAGCCAGGTACTCTCCCAGTCAAGATTTGCAATCAAAAGCCTTGGTACTCCCACCATTGCAGCAAATGCGTCCATATTCAATCTAATAACTGGAACTGTCATTAAATTCACAGGTGCCCACATCCTTGGTGATGTATTTTGAAGCCATGGTGCTTTCATGACTGGAGTACAGCTACACCGTTTCCAGGGTTGTCTACTCCAGGCCCGGATCCACGTCTGGTTTTCCCAATACTCCTCATTAATATTCATGAAGTAAATTTGCATACAATGATTCTAAATGTGTGCACATTTTTCCTCATGAATATTAATGAGGGATATCCTGAAAACCCATCCGGATCCCGGCCCTCGAGGCCTGGAGTTGGACAACCCTGGACTTTACACCATAAGTGTAGTACACAGTCCAGCCTATCTCCTCATCCTTCTACTATGAACATGACAACAGTAAGCAATTGGTGTCGCCACCAGTCACCCAAAACTAAAAACAAGAGAAGGTTAGGAAATTCTGTCTGGGATTGCGCGACACCTATCATTGGGGAACTGGATTAATACATGACCAGATTTATACGTATCAGTATTTTGTGTGTTCATTCTTGGCGTATTTGCGCTCAGTCAAAATCTTAACCGGGCATTTCTAAAATGTATGTGATTTGGAGCGTCTCGTGCGGGCAACTGTGTTGGTGTGAAACTTTGTGACGGTTCAGGGACAGTCTGACCTTTGGCTCCTCGCTCAAGTAAGTGGCGCCACTGAATGGACAGGGATAGGCCATTAGAAGTAATGGTGAATGTTTGTAGGCAACTTTCCCAACGAGGACCTTAGATTTTACCAACCAGCTGCCTGGGCTTCCCCTCAGTCTAAACACATATTTATTCTTAGAACATAGCTGGGAGTAAATGAGTTGCATATGCTCCTCTATGTCTGTCTTTAAAAGATTATGGCTAAGGGCTGCGGGCCGTTACCGGCCATGGCGATCCCCCCTCCCCCGCCACGCCCCCACTGCGGGGTTGAAAGCCATTAGCACCGTGGGGTTTATCCGGGAGGCACATTTTTTTTTCTTCCTCCTGAAGATTGGCACTGCAAACACCGCCAATCTCTAGAGGAAGGGGGGTGAGATCCAAGTTGACACAAAGTCCCTTTTCCATTTCTATGGTGGGCAGAGCGAGAGATGTGCCAGACCGGAGCATACAACTCTGGACACACTTAACAAGCATAAATCAACTATCCCTTTCTCAATCCGCCTTCTTTCGACTTTTAGGTGTAGTATTTTGTCTCTTTCATGTGAATCACAGAAAGTGACAGACACAACAAGGTAAAACTAATGTTAAATCATACACATTTTATTCAATCAAATTGTCTAAAAAAGATTTTAAAACAACTGAAGAGCAAATGCATATGATATTGTCCCTACAATAGATCAACCCCCCGGAAACAAAAAAGAGGGACCACCCCATATAGTGTTACGCATACAACTCTGGTCCTGCAGGTAAGTGGGGAGGGAGGGATGGGGTGGGGAAGAGGTTTGGTTTGGGGAGGTGAGTGGTTGGGAGGCAACGGAGAGAGGCACCCTGTTGCCTCCCCACATTACATTATCAAAAACAAAAAAGATGGCGCCACCCGGGGAACAGTCTGGGGTGGCTGGAACAGCGGGCGTAGAATGTGTATTCTCGCCCGCTGTTCCAGCCACCTGATCGGCTTTGCACTCTTCCCCGGGTGCGACTGTTTCATCTCACCCAGCATTTGATTGTCCTACAGAGCAATAGGCCAGTGCTGGAAGGGCATCCGAATATGCTATTGTGAGCCAATTGTCTTTGGTCAAAGTGGGCCAGTTTGATGAGTTACTGCACTCTGCAGCTGGTAGTTTTGACCATTGTTATTGGCCAAGTGTGCCTCAAATCACACTATTTGCAACACCTTTTTACTCAAAACTCCTCCCTGGGATGGTACTCAAACAGTCCATTAAGAAATGTAAAGAATTGCCTTTTCTGATTGTGGGTCACTTTTACATTAGGGCCCGTGCTGATATTGTGGCCGAGCCCGACGCAGATCCCATCTTTGGTGTGTACTGGTGTTTAAGTCACTTGAGGGTACGCTTGTGGAAGGCTGAATGGCGATGGGCACCATCTTAAAGTCGAACGGGTCCATTCAGACAGGGTTGGTGTTGGGACCCAAAGGCTGTGCATTATTTAGCATTCAACCTACTCTGGGCAAACCTCAGGCGACTTTTCATACTGGGT
The DNA here is from genome assembly GCF_040938575.1 of Ambystoma mexicanum. NCBI lineage: Eukaryota > Metazoa > Chordata > Amphibia > Caudata > Ambystomatidae > Ambystoma > Ambystoma mexicanum. The sequence continues at coordinate 160,312,125 of NC_090940.1, forward strand.
TTCAGGTGTCTTTCAATGTGACCTTGGACCTCATTATGACTCTGGCGGTAGCCGTGCTGGTAAAACCGGCACGGCTGCCGCCGGAGTAATTTTTTTCCGGCGCCTGTGAATGGCCAATTACCGGGGCATTACAGTCCCGGTGGACCTGGTAATTGCCCATTCCCGGGCTCTTGAAAAAAAATGCTCCCAATTCCAGTTGAGCTCTAGGGCTCAATGGGAATGGGGAGGCCGGATGCACCGGCACCATTCTGAATGGTGCCGGTGCATCCGACATGGTCTGCCCGTGGGTGCCGGTCCGCCCGCCAGGTCAGACCTGGCGGGCAAAAAAGCACCTGCAAGCAGAACTCGTAGTTTGCCGGTTCAGTAACTACAGTACCGGCAAGGTTACAGGCACCGGTAGACACTGGACCGGCAAACTTGTAATGAGGCCCCATGTCCTGATTTTTATAAAACTAAAATCTACTTTTTATGGAAAATGGCCATGCCCCTACTTGAACAATGCCAGCTACTTTTAGGTATCTATTTGCATGTGATGTGTATTTTGACTGCTGTATTCTGGCCATTTCACATGTCCACACCTTTAGCAAACGACATCCATTGAGGGAGTGAAAGTAATTCATAGCAGACTGCCCGGCTGACAAAGGGATGCAAGGCCTGATATATACACTCTTAAAAGGGAGATGCTAAGCAGACCTGGAGAGCCGTGGTAGGTCAGAAGGAGGAGACCGACCAATAGGTGCCATTTTCAAAAAGGTTCATTGTAAAATAATAAAGAACATGCCTAACTTCCCCTATGCCAAGGGTTTCCCTACCTAGCACAACTAAACTAGGTAGCTCATCGTCAATGGTGAAGTCCAAAGAAAAAGTCTAACCTAAGCTGCTCTGACCCTACCACCAATAATAAACAACTAAAGGCCAGGAGAATGGCTCCCGTCTCCTGGATTGCAAGGAGAAGGGCTCCCTTCTCCCTTCTCTTGGATTGCAAGGAGACTGGCACCCTTCCCTGGAATTGCACAGAGAATGTCCCCCTTCTCCTGGATTGCAAGGAGACTGGCTCCCTTCCCCTGAATTGCAAGGAGAAGGACTCCCTTCCTCTAGATTGCAAGGAGACTGGCTCCCTTCCTCTAGATTGCAAGGAGACTGGCTCCCTTCCTCTGGATTGCAAGGAGACTGGCTCCCTTCCTCTGGATTGCAAGGAGACTGACTCCTTTCCCCTGAATTGCACGGGGAATGGCTCAGTTCCCCTGGATTGCAAGGAGACTGGCTCCCTTCCCCTGAATTGCAAGGAGAAGGACTTCCCTCCTTTGGATTGCAAGGAGACTGACTCCTTTCTCCTGAATTGCACGGGGAATGGCTCAGTTCTCCTGGATTGCAAGGAGACTGGCTCCCTTCCCCTGAATTGCAAGGAGACTGACTCCTTTCCCCTGAATTGCACGGGGAATGGCTCAGTTCTCCTGGATTGCAAGGAGACTGGCTCCCTTCCCCTGAATTGCAAGGAGAATGGCCCCCTTCCCCTGAATTGCTTTTTCAGCAGAGTTCTCCTCACTACTCTATCTCCAGATAGTCTCTTGCCTATGTCTCGTAATAAGGTCTTCGGTTCTTTCAATTGGCATTTCCAGGCCCTTTATATTGGTTCCCTTGACTCTTCAGATTCCCACTGTGACTTTCTCTTCCTTGACTGAGCCTCTGAATAGGGGTTGTTCATCACAACCCTTCTTTCTGATTTATCTTCTCGATAAGACAAGTAGGTTGAGTCCATATTTGACTCTTGTTTTTCTGATGTTTTTGCCACTCACTCGGATGAATAATTCTCACTCTTCTTGTATTGTTGCCATTCACTGGGACGAGTATGTTCAGTCCCTCAATGATCAAGAAAATCGTTATATAGTGTGCACACCTGTCTATTACTATGTACATTTTAAGGTATTCAAATAAACAATAGTAGATGTCTTTCATAATTAGGCATGGCATAATTATCTCTCATAATCTGTGTATCCAGAGGATATCCCTCATTGATTTATTTCAGTACAATAAATAATAATAAATAAATTTGTGACATCATCACGCTCAAGCGTCAGCACGTACGCTCACCCTTTATTTAAGTCGGCCACTTTGTTGTCAACAATGTGGTGTCTTTAATAACATGGAACACTGTCTGACCGGTCAGAACTTTATTAAGATGAGAATTTCGAGATGAATAGTTACATCTCCTTAGTATAACCAACAGAGACACCCTCTGAGAACTCTGCTTCATTTGCAGGCAATCTAATTTATCTACACAGACCGGCTACATCTTGAACTATTGAGCGATCGTGCATGTCACAATCCATTTCAGCAGTGAACGTGAGTGGATTCACTCCTTATTCACCTTCTCTGACCACAGCTACTGATGCAACTAATATTTTTTGACTTGGTGCGTAGCGCTCAAATTAGTAGAGAATCCTTGTAGATTAATTTAAATTTTAGATCCACACTGAACATGGCATTAAGCCAATTTCTCAATTGAGCACTTTGGAAATTGAAACAAAGTAGAGAAGGAGTAGCCTAAACGATATCCTTTTGGTTAGAGGTAAGCATCTATGTTGATCCCTCAGAAAGAAAATTGTTAACATCCAGAATTAGCCAAATGACACAACTTTTTTTTAATAGGTGGGGTAACACTTTAGACTTTTAAGGAACAGAACTTCTTACCCATCCCAAGAGAAGTGATCTTGTGTATCTCATTACTATAAGAGTGAATGAAAATTGAATCCCATATGGGATAATTATTGAAACATTATGAGGGACTTCTTGAAATTTGATAAATCTGTGATACTGACTGTACCCTTTACTCACTCTTTAGACTGATCGTGAATGTTAGATATCTCCCATTGAAATTTGCTCCTGATGAAGGGATTAACGGAAACGGGTTGAGTTTTAAAAAAAAGAAAATGTATTTATGAACATGTACAAAGATTTTGCAATACCCTCTTATGATTATCTTCATGTAATGTTTGAAACACATGAAATATTATCCTCATTTTTTTCTGATTTTGATCATTATTAACGGTGTGCCGGGGACGGGGAGGTCCATCACTTAAGAACACTGTTTTGTTTTCAAGTTCCTGAATGATCCTCACTCTTTTTGTATTCCTGCCAGTCACTGGGACAAATGAGATTACTCCAATATTTATATTCGGTTTTCCAAGGTTTATAATTGCGATTGTCCCACCTATTTCTCACACCCTCTTCCCGGTTCTCCCGCTCCCCCCTTTACCTTTGGTGTAATGGGGCTGCGTCACTGCGTCATTGTTGTTCTTTACTTCCGTTGTCAGTCAATACGGCTCCTCTGCCTTCTTTCGTTGGACACGCTTCAGTGTCGGTATGTGGTATCGGCAAAGAAAGGGATATCCACTCTTTCCCCTTACTGTCCACCATGGGTCTGCACTCTCGTCAGTCAGGACGGCTTCTCTGCTTTCTTCCTTTTGCTCCTTTGACACGCTGTGTTGTCATTGTGGTATCTACAAAGAAAGGGATATGCACTCTTTCACTATTCTGGCCACCACGTTTCACGCTCTGCTCCCTTGTGGCATTTCCTTCGGTCTGACAAACGTGTCCGCGTCCATCCTCAGCGTGCTGCTCTTCAGTCACGTCAGGGTTGGGGCTCGTCTGGAGCCCAATACGAATATCCCTCGAGGGACTACAGCCTCTGGACAATCTCTCTCTAGCCCGTTCTCCAATTAGTGCACTTTGGGCACTAAGTCTCTACTATGATTTGCCAACATGCAAACCAGCATTCTCCCTGAGTTACCAGCTTCTCTCTGCCAGCTGGCTTGAAACTCCCGGGTCTTTATTCCTGGTTCTCTTGGCCCTTCCACTTTTATTACACTACGCTGGGGCTTCCCCAGCTTCTCTGAATAGTCCTTTTCTGTTGGCGCTACACTCTTCGTAACTACTTTAGGTTTCTTCGTCTCTGTGATTTAGGTTTCTTCGTCTCAGTGATTTAGGTTTCTTCCTCTCGGTGATTGAAAGACAGGTATTCTTGATCACTCCCATGGTCTTACTCTTCAGAGTACCAGGCTGATACTTTTCTTCTATTGTTACATTACAATAACCGATATAAGAGGAGTCAAGTTGTCTGTCAACTGATAGGGTTGCACTGGATATTTGAGAATACTGACAATGGGGGTTTCTCAGTGGAAAGGGAGTCCTTATCCCCAAGAGGGAAGTCTCTCCCTGTGAGGTCCTGCTTATCGCCGCCCCTAGGGGGAATGTTGCGTAACAGGCTGTCCTCCATAGCCTCACAGGAAGGGGCTCCGCTCTCAGGAGAAGTGACTGAATCTCTTAATTCTCAGTCTACTAAATATCTAAAGAGTGCAGATATAGGCTTTGTTCACTAAGCAAATTGCACCTGATTTGTAAGATTGTGGATAAGAGCATTTGCAGCCAAGCGCAATGAACATTTAGATCTAAGACTTCATGGGAAAGAGTGAATTGTACCTCCAGGCCACACCCACTGTGCATGCGCCGGTGTGGTGGCAATGGGGTGGTAAGTCAAACAAGGGAAACACCTACAGACCTAAATTGTATGACTGAATTAACACAGAAAAATGTAATTTGCTCCTCTGACTCCGACCCCTGTTCCAATCTGCTGTAGGTCCAACTTGGGATGCAGGTAAATCGGCGTAAGCAAAATGCACTTTTTGCAACATTTTTCACACCTGAATATTAACTTTTTTGCTGTTGTTGTTTTTTTAACTTTTGTCCGCCATATGTTAGTTTGCACTTCTAGGGACTTATGCTTGCTTCTTTTTGGCGTGAATCCAGTGCGTTTGTGGGTGCTGCATGCGTTGTTGTTTTTTGTGAATCACCATGCACGGGTAAATTATGGGTGCACATGGTATTCTTCGGGAATCTGGCCCATGGTGATGCAAAAGGCGGCAATCGGAGGTATCGGGGCAAATTGCCATTGTTGAGGCTGAAAGAGAAGCAGGCCAGGAGAAAGTGTCGTTTGGAGCTCGTTAGCGACAAAAATGGCAGCGGCTCAAACGGTAAGGGAATGAAAGCAGACCTGGGGCGCGGAGGTGATCCGCGGCTGAGGTTCGCATTGGAAGACTGTGGGCTATCAAGTATGTCATATTCTTGCACCTAAAGGGACCCCTTAATCTGGAGGCCTTTGTGTTTTCGTTTGATTTGTATCTTTTCCTCCCATCAGTGCCATTACAGAAACTTTGCGCAAGTGCAATAAGCGCAAAAAACATATTCTTTTAATGCATTTTTGCACCATGGCAAAAGACTGGGACTAAGGCAAATATTTCCCTGGTGCAAAAATTCGGCAAAGGACTGGGACTAAGGCAAATATTGCTGTGGTGCAAAACATTGGCAAAGGTCTGGGACTAAGGCAAATATTGCTCTGGTGCAAAACTTTGGCAAAGGACTGGGACTAAGGCAAATATTGCTGTGGTGCAAAACTTTGGCAAAGGACTGGGACTAAGGCAAATATTGCTGTGGTCCTAAACTTTGGCAAAGGACTGGGAGTAAGGCAGATATTGCTGTGGTCCTAAACTTTGGCAAAGGACTGGAAGTAAGGCAGATATTGCTGTGGTTCAAAACTTTGGCAAAGGACTGGGAGTAAGGCAGATATTGCTGTGGTGCAAAACTTTGGCAAAGGACTGGGACTAAGGCAAATATTACTCTGGTGCAAAACGTTGGCAAAGGACTGGGACTAAGGCAAATATTAATCTGGTTCAAAACATCAGAAAAGCACTAGGACTAAGGCAAAGATTGCTGTGGTGCAAAAATGCATTGAAAAGGTATGTTTTTTTGCATTAGGGCAAAGGTTGTCCTAGTGCTAAGTGACCTTGCACTGATGCAGCTTCTTTAATACCTAAAAGTCAAGTGGGAGCTCTTTCCCGGGTAAGGTAACCAGGGGTGGACTGGGAACTAAAAGAGGCCCTGGAAATACTTACTTGGGACCAAAAGAGGCCCTGGAAATACTTACTTGGGACCAAAAGAAGCCCTGGAAATTATTTTCAAAGTGGCCCCACATGACACATTTTCAGCAAGCCCAATGCTTTTCCTATGAGAAAATTAGGAAATGCCACACAAAAGAGGCCCAGAGTGCAGAGGCCCACCGGGAAATCTCCAGAGTTCCCTATACGCCAGTCCACCCATGAAGGTAACACCGGCAGCTCTCTAGGGGTGGGAGGCGCATCGGGGGACATCCGGTTCATCCTAAAAATAGCCAACCTGGCGCTAGTACAAGGAACAGGGTGCTCGAGAATTCACTGCTCCTTGGATTACAGAACTCTTTGCAGTGGCCGTGCAGCCAGTCAGGAGTGCAATTGAGTAACCATGGACGGGTTTCATTTGAAAAGCTGCGACTGAGAATACCCCACTGCCTTAGCCAAGGCTCCTACCCGCAAAGCCAATGGGACGGTTTGGGGAGCGAGTGGCATTACTCACACTATGTGATGATGGAGGTACAGCTGTCGAGGACACCCACTGCAAGGGAGGCCCGATCACATCCAAACAAAATACACAACAAAGCCCTGAGAGCAGCCCTGGGGATGAAACGCTCGGACCAGATCTCCGCGACTAGACGTAGCGTCCATTGGCTCCCTATCAAGGTTTGCATAGAGTTCAATATCCTGATCACTGCTCACTGCTTTGTATACAAAGACGCTCCTCGATACCCGATTCCGTGCATTATCATCAAACCCGTGGTGCGCTCTCTGCGATCCGCCTCCCTCCCTCACATTGCATACGCCAAGATTCAAATAAAAACGAGCAGGCGGAGCCAGCTTTCCCGTCGCTGCGCCCAAGATGGGGAACTTTCATCCCCTCGCAGCCGCGACGAACCATTCATACACAATCTTCAGAAAGCTTCTCAAAACCTGGCTGTTCAACAAATATGACTAACTGCTGTTCTGGCCACCGGGCAGAATCCCCCACAACGACCAAGTCGGCTTCATTGCCTTCGTGATGCGCTGTATGTTCTTCTTTATCCCTCTCTGTACCCGTTTCCTCTCCCCAGGATGTGTACAAACGCTGTGTTACCTCAGGGTCTGGCCGTTACATAAATGCAATAAATAAAACCATTCTTGATGTTTCTTTGCATTCTGGGACTTGTAGTCTTTTATGATCGAAGAGTCGCAGAATTCAGAGAATAAATACAGTACTGATAAGGTGCGAGGGCTTGACCTGGGACATTTTTAGAGCTGCCTGGCGAGAGTTCACATTTTTATTGCCTATAAAAACACATGTTTTTCCCTGGAAATGCCTGCATTTTATGAACACATGAATCCACTTCTATTGACAGAGTGTACTGCGGCCATGTTTGCATGCACAAGGGTGTTTCTGATAAACCCATCAGTATCGTTAATAGAAGAAACGTTTTTTAATCCGCAAACACATGTGTGTTTATTTCATGTTTCCATTTGTGGCGTATGACTATGTTGGCAGTCAAATATTTACGAAACTGATACCCCAAAATTGTCTCTCTAGATTCTAATGTTGTTGGGGGTGGCTCTCTCGTTCTCTCTCTTTCTCTTTCTTCTTCTCTCTCGCTTTTTCTCTTTTTCTCTTTCTCTCTCCTTCTCTTTCTCTCTTTTTCTTTCTTTTCTTCTCCTTTCTCTCTTTCTCTTCATTCTCTTCATTGTTTTCTTTCTGTCTTTCTCTTCTTTCTCTCTTTCACCTCCTCCCACCCCCACCCTCCCCCCATTTGATCTGCTGGTAAACAGATTCTGTTCAGGAATTTCAATTGTAACTCCTGCTACTTTGTTATCCCCCCCCCTCCCTCCCTTAGAATGTGCCCATCCAGACGCTTATACGCTTCATGGTTGAGATCGCCAGTGGAATGGAATATTTGAGCGCGAAAAACTTCATACACCGGGACCTGGCCTCGCGCAATTGCATGTAAGTCTTCCTAATACATGTACCTGTTCTGTAATGCCCCTCTGGGCGAATGTGTGGGTTTTCCACATCCACATTTACAAAGTTGAAGTGTGTTTTCAGTTTTGGCTTTGAACGGTACCTTGACACTATCTAGATGTTAAAATCGTGGTCATCATGGTATTGTATTGGGGTGCGATTTCCTGGATCCGGCACACAACTGTGTTCTCAGATCTCCTCCTAACGCTACACTGCCCAGAGAATGTTTTTTTAATGTATTCTTGGTATGGTTTGTTTTGCTTGCATCGAGCATGTAGTCTGTCTTCTTTGTCCATTATTGTTGTCGGGTAGAATGACAGTGCGTTACTATACTGCAACTGAAGGGCAATAGCGATACCCGCAGGCTGGTCCCTTTAAACAGCACTGGCCAGAAGGGCACTTTTGTGTCCATGGCACACCACAGCACTGGTAGTAAAGCAAGCAGACTTGGCAGTCGCTGCTTCCTCTGGAAAGGACGGATCCTGGTTGGCAGCTGCCCTGCAGCGGCAAGCCAGCTCCCTCTGCAACTTGCACCAGTGCATGGGCTTGCATGGCAGATCACCCCTTCCTTCCTCTGCATTAGTGCGTAGCCCTGGTGGTCCAGGCCTCCAGCCTCAAGTCTGCCTTTTCTCCCCAGCTCAGCAGCTCTAACTAACCTTTCCTTACATTTCCAACACGCTTTAGAATTCCAAGAGCTGCCTCACTTGTTTGGACCTTTGCATCTAGCGTAACTAAGATGCGAGTGTTAAACATTAAACATTAGCAAGGTTCTTTTCAAAATGTCATTGGGGATACGTGGTATCAGTGGAGAATCAAATTCAAGTAGACTTTATTTCGACAAATGTTCATAAAAGACAATGAAAGAAAGAGGATTCTACCTAGGAATCCTCCCGCCCCTGCACACGTTCAATTGTTTGGATAAAGATCCAATACTGTAATTAGTCAGAGTATGATAATGAAAGTATCCTCGAAACGCGTCGCCGAATAAAACGGACTCCCATTTTCTTTTTTCATTCCTTTATGTACACCATGATGTTGTATTGTTTTCTTTTCTGTAAACTGAATATTTTCTTTTGGCATTGAATTATATACTCTATCTATAAAAACAGTTCTTGCATAAGATCTTGTTATTTATCTATCTATATTGAATTTGCACATTACATTATCATACTCTGTGACTAATTACAGTATTGGATCTTAATCCAAACAATTGAAAGTGTGCAGGGGCGGGAGGATTCCTAGGTAGAATCTTCTTTCTGTCATTGTCTTTTGTAGGGGTTTTGTGCCATGATCCCAGTCGTAAACACATAAGATTTATACTTAAAACCATTATTTAAAACGTTTCTATTATAAGGTGTGCACTGGTGTCCAAACTTACCTAAATGGTCATAAAAGCTAATAAAACCGATGCAGATGAAATCAAGAAAACGCATGCATTCAATATCACACCTGTGCAGTATGATTAATTACAATAAACGGAACATCCGAGGAATAAACAGGAATAAACATATATAAAACATCATTGATAAACTTTGTCATTTTTTAGGAAGCAGTTATTGGCGTTTTGTTGCTAGTTGCTATGTCTGCGGCTGACCAACTGAATTTGTAATGTGCCAAATGTTTCCATTTTTGCAACTCTAAACTCTTCCTCAGGACACATGGATCCCATCTGGTGAAAGATTTTAACATCTCTTTATCCCCCTTGACAAAGTTTTTACGGTTATAAAGGGATGAGCGGTGCCCACGTTCTGCCATGTGTCGCAAAGAAACTGCATCCATGGTCATTTCATGACAAAGTTGCAGGAGCAGACCTCGCCCCAGATCATTCGCGAAATAGGATGCCGCAGGATTATAATGAATGCAAGATCAATACTAGCCCCCATGTAGCCCCCCCCCCGTATTGGTCTCAGATGAAATATGTAGCTGGTTCATTTCGTTATGGACCAAAACATTGCTGATTCCGGCACCCCCAAAAGTTGCTTTGTGAATGCATCATCTTACAACGTGAAAAAAACATATGTCTGAGCCAAATAGCCCTGAGCTCAGGAGTTCACATTATGCACACGTAACATGGCTGTGAATGGCCAGCTCCCATACTGCTGATCTGCTCTGTCTCTGCACCGTGCACCTGGCTACCATCTGACTTTTGGGCCCAGGTACCTGCTCACCCTGCCACCCACCCACACTGCCTCCTGGCAATCCCTTGGACTGGGGTCTGTATTCTGTAACCGTACATTCCCCCAAACCCCCATTTTTTCTGCACTTATCAAGACACACCCTGTTGCTTTAAACCCAGCACTTGCCACTTGCTGGCTGCACTACCACTGTTTGTTGCTTTTTATTATTTATTTACAATTTATTTGTATTCCTTTGCTCCAAAACTTTCCACTTCTTCCCCCGCCCATGCACTTTCCCCTTTCCCTCTCCCCTGCACTTGCGCATTCTCAGTGTCATTGGGTCTAGTAAGATCATTGTTTTTGTTTCTCTCTTGTTCCCCTCCCTTGCCTCGTCGCGCTCTGAAACACTTGTGTACCAGCGCGATACAAATAAAATATCAACAACAATACACGTTAATGGTCTGCAATATGGTCCTGTTCACCTGTGCCATGTTACTAGCTTGCTTGGTGATGGGAGGCAGCCCAGATATCTTTTCCAAATATATCATTTCTTTATAGGAAAACTGTTTCACTCTCTCTGATACTTGGGCAATAGACTTTCAACTGGGCATGTCCCGGTAGCCGCCATACACTTGGATGTTGACATGTGTGTCTTGGGTTCTCCTTCTGTCATGAAGGCACCCTGGACATTAATCGGCTGAGATGCTGCAGGCCCTTGGGACCCTCAGCTAGGAGTACTGGATCATCTGCGTAACCGAGTAGGGGCACAGGCCCCCCTCCCTCCCTCCTCGCGGAGCATACTGTTCTCATCCAATTAAAAACTCTTCCAAACCATTATCGTAAAGATTAAATGGGAGGGGGAGTGGCAGTACAGAACCCTGTCGCATACCAAAGACTACCATTAATTCCTTTGTACACCCCACCTCCCCTGGGCTGAACCCCACAGTCGCAGCTTTTCACGCGCGCAATCATATTGCTATTCCCAGCAAGGCCTCCAGGACCCCCCACAACTTCGGTCTAATGCTGAGGAGAGAGCCTTGAAAGAAGCTTCTTCCCTGCAAGTAGGTACGGTATTCTAGACTGTGCCAGGCCCGCTGCACTGTAGCTGCACTTCCCGGAAAGCCTGGCCCCATTTGATGGGGCATTATTAGCACTGCACTACATGTCCATCTTTCCTAATGGGACAGCACTGGTGTTCTCAGTGTGGCTGCTATGCTTTGGATGGGGCAGTTCTGCACTTCTCAGCCATGCACCTTCTACTTTGGGTTGGGCAGAACATCTCTGCAGGGGTGCTTGGCGAGTATCGGGACAGTACCAGGGCATCTCCCCGAGGTTGCTGTGCATTTAATGAGGTGGTGGCAATGCATCTTAGCAAGGCTGCCGTACTTACAAAGGGGCAATACAGGATGCTATAGTGCCATTATGCATTTAATGGCCCACCAGCACTAGCACTCCCACTAGAGCTGATATGCATATAATAGCAGTGTCAGCACGTGTTGGCACTCTTAGTATGGAATGCTAAGCAGGTACAATGCCGAATACGTATTGTGGGCACAAGGAGCCTTTCGTGTCTTCTCCCAGGCTTGACATGCTGATTGTACAGCAAAGAATCTGGGTTAGGCTCTCATAACCACAAATAATGTCTGGCAGAGGGACTCCCAGGACCCCCCTTGTTAATTTGCATAATTTAAGTAACTTTGGGTCTCACCCTAAGTTACTAGGGGAATCCAGATGTGGACCCCTTGCTCACTATTCCTAGAGAGGCACAGCTTCACCCTACTGATGAGGTCCAACCAGACTGAAACACGTGTCTGGGGTTGCTGTTGGTACTCTTGTTCAGAGGAGAATTGCCTAGCATTTCAGTGCTGGACTGCCCCAGGGCAGGACAAAGACTGATATGTTTTGGATATTTGTCCTCTGTGAAAGATAGTGAGCTAAAGAAGCGGGGTAAGGCTCTCGCAACCAGGACTAAAGTCTGGCAGAGAAACTCCCAGGACCCCCCTTGCTAATGTGCTGATTGTACAGAACAGGTACCATGTGGGCAGCAGATGTGCATGCTTCATACGAACATGGGTACAGTAAGCACAGCAGCAGTATGCTCGACCTCCATGCACGCCCCCCCACTCTCACACACACGGTGCAATGTTAACAGAGGCAGGGAAAGCTTGCTTCACACAGAACAAGTTACTGGCAGACAACAGTATGTCAAGCTCCCTCCCCATCACATGGAGCCAGCAGCAGTGCAGGCATCACACAGTACGGCAGCAGCAGCGTTGGCTTCCTTCACACAGGTGCAGACAAAAGGCGTCAGCGATGCAGGCAGACTCCCCACTAACCGCGCATTGGACAGGCAGAAGCAACCCGGCAGAACGTATCATTCTGAAACGCACCTCACAACCCCCAGCCTGCACCGCGACTCTGCACTCCTGCTCTGCCCTTGTGAACCTCCACATTTTGCTGTGACCCTTCCCTCCATGTTGCTACCCTCTGTACCGCTTCCATCTGTGCCGCAACACATACACCGATGTCCCTGTGTGTCTGGTGCATTGTGCTAGAAAAAAAGACATATTTGGCATCCAAACGTTGTATGTGTGAGCTTTCAGGCTCCGAGTGCCTGCACTTCATAAGCACTTGTCTGGCTGCAGGGACGGGTGGGGGGGGGGCATTCTTTCAATTGGAGAGGACTGCACTTGTCAGCCGGAAGAAGGTGCTCTGGGATCATGCCCACCTGCATTAGTGTCTTGCACTGGTTAAGGGACCTGTGCCATTTTTATTTTAATAAAGCAGTGTTCTTGTATAGGTCTTCATGCCATATTCTACAGGATTCTAAACACTGTATTAACAAGTGTTATTGTGGGTATATGTGATTTTACTGACCTCAATTAGAGTGGTAAATTTCATTGCGGAAAAAATACCGAAAAACACAGATTTTTTTTTTTTCTTTTATTTGGGGGTTCCTCCCTAAGCCCTGTTTTTTCACCCTTATAACGCCACTCCATTCTGTCCCATTTTAACCCACTACCCTTTATTTATTTAATTCATGTTATGTTTTTCGGTGTTATTGTCCACTCTGTAATGTACCACTCTGGAATGTTTTAGATATATTGACTGCATACCGTTATTATTACCCCAATTTGGAATGGTACTCTATTTACCACCCTGTGTGGGATTAAAGGCTACAACGAGCCTGCAGGGGTTAAAACTTGCAAAGGGCAGGCTGCCCGCAGGTCAGAGGGCAACGCTTTACTCGTGTAGCAATCCACCCCTGAAATCTGATGCACGTGTCAACCATTTAGAGTAGAGGCACAGTATGAAAAAAGTTCCACGGTGTCATTAGCGTGAAGGGGACCTGCTCTAGGCCCTTGGATTATTGTGCAGTTTCCCTACCAAAGGCCCCAGCGCCCGGTTTTGTAGTGTCTCGTTTGCCCTGCTGCTCGGTCTCCGTGGAAGAGAAGGCTTGGCAAGGCCCGGCCCGAGCCCAGGCACTGACTCCAGCCGGAGTCTTGCTTGGAGCCCGTGCCTACCCAATACATGTGCTGAGCCTAGCGCCCTCAATGGATATCTCTCCCTTGCCAAGCAAGCAAAGCCCCTTTTGAGGTCGGGGACAAATTTGCCAAAAGCTATTAATGTTGCTTTGCTCCTCATGGGACTGGAACATGGCCGCTGCAGGGTGAGGACTTGCCTCCGACACACATGTTCGCCTCACTGAGCTATCCAGCCAGCCTGCATAGTTGCCCGTCAGTGGTTCTGTTACCTGCACTGACACGAGGCCTTTTGCTGGGGAGTGTTGCCTTCCGCCCACCTGCCTGGGGCCCTCATTGTAATTATGAGTGCCCTTAAGGCTGCTTGAGGTCGGCCACAGGTTACTCACATTAAAGATTAAGGGCAGACTTTAGGGGAAGCTTAGAAGGCCAGTCAGACGGATGTCTCCTGACCTTCACACCTGGGTCACTGGTTGGAGTACGGATCCTAGCGGGGGTTCAAGGAGCGGAATACCCCAAAGTAAATTAAATAGTAGGAGAGGAGCACACTTAGGTTATGGCCTTCTTTATTGTCTCTCTACACACTTCTGTCCCGGGGTCTAGTAGCCCCGCCTCTTCCTCCCTCATCCCCGTGCCACGTCCTTCACTCTGCCCTTAAGGTCGTGCCTTCCTTTAAGGTGGACTGGTCGGGTTCACTGTACAGCAAGATGTTCTTTCACAAAGCGCGAGAGCATTCGCTATAAATCTAACATTTAAGGGAGCAGACAACATTACAACACCCTTTGCAACAGAGTTAAGCGTGAAGCTTTCGTACAGTTTTATATATTTTCTGTAACTGCCTCTCTTTCAATTAAAAACAGACATCGAAGATGCGAAAATAGGATTTGCAATATAAAGCGCACACTTAAATGTGTCCATGCCATTTCCCACAGTAAGTTAAATGCTAAATAATGTTTTTTAAAGAAAAAAAACCGCACACTTTGCCAGCCAGCAAACAGCAACGTTGGAATACGTGTCCTGTGTGGCCAGCACGGTGGCACTCAGGAACCAGCCAAATATCCCTCCTGATTAGAACGCAACCCCAAGTAAGTCCAAACAGCGTCCACGTCGGATGGACTTAGCGGTGCCTTAGATGTTGATGTGCTCCTCTTTTTTTGACCCTCCCGCCACAGATCCACAATGAAGACGTTTATTGGGCTCACGTCCTATTGCATTTTGGTACTTGTAGTTCTGCATTTATAATCCAATAATATTATAATGCAATCGAACTACAAGTACTGTACACGAATGCAAAATGCGGCTTGTGAGATTCCTGCAAGCTGTTTCAGCGCCATCTCCTCTTTTGTGGTTTTAGGTGAGAGAAGCGGTTAGTGGTTTTGCCTGAGTTTGCGGGATCTTGAATTCTGATCTGCAGCAGTTATGTTACGCTACCTCACACGCAAGTTGCTGTCGCGCAAAACATGGGCTTATTAAGTGTCCCCCGGCATCCAAGCTGGTGCTGGGAATGTGAACATTAGCAAATGAGGGCACTTAATGAAAGCCTAAAGCTGATGTTGGTGAGCACTACTATTAAGGGGCACTGTATGATTATCTAGAACACCCTGTCAAGTTGTCTCCTACGCCCTCACTCCCGTAAGTGACTGCTGGCTCTTGCCCGTCAGCCCTCACTCCCGTAAGTGACTGCTGGCTCTTGCCCTACGCCCTCACTCCCGTAAGTGACTGCTGGCTCTTGCCTTACTCCCCCACTCCCGTAAGTGTCTGCTGGATCTTGCCTTACTCCCCCACTCCCGTAAGTGACTGCTGGATCTTGCCCTATGCTATGCCCTCACTCCCGTAAGTGACTGCTGGCTCTTGCCCTACGCCCTCACTCCCGTAAGTGACTGCTGGCTCTTGCCTTACTCCCCCACTCCCGTAAGTGACTGCTGGCTCTTGCCTTACTCCCCCACTCCCGTAAGTGTCTGCTGGATCTTGCCCTATGCCCTCACTCCCGTAAGTGACTGCTGGATCTTGCCCTACGCCCTCACTCCCGTAAGTGACTGCTGGATCTTGCCCTACGCCCTCACTCCTGTCAGTGACTGCTGGCTCTTGCCCTATGCCCTCACTCCCGTAAGTGACTGCTGGCTCTTGCCTTACTCCCTCACTCCCGTAAGTGACTGCTTGCTCTTGCCCTATGCCCTCACTCCCGTAAGTGACTGCTGGCTCTTGCCTTACTCCCCCACTCCCGTACGTGACTGCTGGCTCTTGCCTTACTCCCTCACTCCCGTAAGTGACTGCTGGCTCTTTCCCTACGCCCTCACTCCCGTAAGTGACTGCTGGCTCTTGCCCTATGTCCTCACTCCCGTAAGTGACTGCTGGCTCTTGCCCTATGTCCTCACTCCCGTAAGTGACTGCTGGCTCTTGCCCTATGTCCTCACTCCCGTAAGTGACCGCTGGCTCTTGCCCTACGCCCTCACTCCCGTAAGTGACTGCTGGCTCTTGCCCTACGGCCTACGCCCTCACTCCCGTAAGTGACTGCTGGCTCGTGACTGTTGGCTCTTGCCCTACGCCCTCACTCCCGTAAGTGACTGCTGGATCTTGCCCTATGCCCTCACTCCCTTAAGTGACTGCTGGCTCTTGCCCTACGCCCTCACTCCCATAAGTGACTGCTGGATCTTGCCCTACGTCCTCACTCCCATAAGTGACTGCTGGCTCTTGCCCTACGCCCTCACTCCCGTAAGTGACTGCTGGATCTTGCCCTATGACCTCACTCCCGTCAGTGACTGCTGGATCTTGCCCTACGTCCTCACTCCCGTCAGTGACTGCTGGATCTTGCCCTACGCCCTCACTCCCGTTAGTGTCTGCTGGATCTTGCCCTACGCCCTCACTGCCGTAAGTGACTGCTGGATCTTGCCTTACATCATGACTCCCGTAAGTGACTGCTGGCTCTTGCCCTATGCCCTCACTCCCGTCAGTGACTGCTGGATCTTGCCCTATGACCTCACTCCCGTCAGTGACTGCTGGATCTTGCCCTACGCCCTCACTCCCGTAAGTGACTGCTGGATCTTGCCCTATGACCTCACTCCCGTCAGTGACTGCTGGATCTTGCCCTACGTCCTCACTCCCGTCAGTGACTGCTGGATCTTGCCCTACGCCCTCACTCCCGTTAGTGTCTGCTGGATCTTGCCCTACGCCCTCACTGCCGTAAGTGACTGCTGGATCTTGCCTTACATCATGACTCCCGTAAGTGACTGCTGGCTCTTGCCCTATGCCCTCACTCCCGTCAGTGACTGCTGGATCTTGCCCTATGACCTCACTCCCGTCAGTGACTGCTGGATCTTGCCCTACGCCCTCACTCCCGTAAGTGACTGCTGGATCTTGCCCTATGACCTCACTCCTGTAAGTGACTGCTGGCTCTTGCCTTACTCCCCCACTCCCGTAAGTGACTGCTGGCTCTTGCCCTACGCCCTCACTCCTGTAAGTGACTGCTGGCTCTTGCCTTACTCCCCCACTCCCGTAAGTGACCGCTGGCTCTTGCCTTACTCCCCCACTCCCGTAAGTGACCGCTGGCTCTTCCCCTACGCCCTCACTCCTGTAAGTGACCACTGGCTCTTGCCCATCAGCCCTCACTCCCGTAAGTGACTGCTGGCTCTTGCCTTACTCCCCCGCTCCCGTAAGTGACCTCTGGCTCTTGCCTTACTCCCCCACTCCTGTAAGTGACTGCTGGCTCTTGCCTTACTCCCCCACTCCTGCAAGTGACTGCTGGCTCTTGCCTTACTCCCCCACTCCTGTAAGTGACCTCTGGCTCTTGCCTTACTCCCCCACTCCTGTAAGTGACTGCTGGCTCTTGCCTTACTCCCCCACTCCTGTAAGTGACTGCTGGCTCTTGCCTTACTCCCCCACTCCTGCAAGTGACTGCTGGCACTTGCCTTACTCCCCCACTCGTGCAAGTGACTGCTGGCTCTTGCCCGTCAGCTTCTCACAGCTTAAGTGGTGCTCCTTCTGGGATTTACAAATGATTCCTTGCAAGATGTGCACTGCCTTCTTTTCCCAGTTTCTCGTGTTTGGCAAAACAGCCTCCCCTGACTCGGCTCTGGCCTACCTATACGTTCTCCGGCTCCCTCACCTTTACACCGTGTTCTCTGCCCGCTTTCTAGCCACCTCGTTCCCTGGCAGCATGGTGTGGGCATCGCCTGGTTCCTTGGCAGCATGGTGTGGGCATCGCCTGGTTCCTTGGCAGCATGGTGTGGGCATCGCCTGGTTCCTCGGCAGCATGGTGTGGGCATCACCTGGTTCCTTGGCAGCATGGTGTGGGCATCACTTGTTTCCTCGGCAGCATGGTGTGGGCATCGCTTGGTTCCTCGACAGCATGGTGTGGGCATCACCTGGTTCCTTGGCAGCATGGTGTGGGCATCACTTGGTTCCTTGGCAGCATGGTGTGGGCATCACTTGTTTCCTCAGCAGCATGGTGTGGGCATCGCCTGGTTCCTCAGCAGCATGGTGTGGGCATCGCCTGGTTCCTTGGCAGCATGGTGTGGGCATCACCTGGTTCCTTGGCAGCATGGTGTGGGCATCGCCTGGTTCCTCAGCTGCATGGTGTTGTTATAGGTATTAACCCGTTACTTAAGATACGTATCCATCACCTCCTCTAATTACACACAGGTACAAAGAGTGAAATCCTACCTGTTCTTCAACAATCACGGTCAGTAGATATGAGTGATTCACCCAGCGCTCTCTCACAGTGCTGAAGAATGTCAGCACTGCGTGAAAATGCCGGGGAAACCCTCAAGGGGAAGAAAACCCAGAGATGGAGGTGGTGAAGAGTCGGATGCGGACTGTCTCCCATGGAAGTCTTCTGGAGTAGGTACTTCTCAGTCAAGTCGTCCATAGGATGCTAGAAGTCTTTTAGCTATAACGAGAAGCAACAGTTAGATTTGGGAACAGAAACAAAAGGAATCAAGTAATGCGAAATAATGTGGGAAACTCTACCCTGGAGGGCTAGTCGGCATCTGCGATGAGTTTGCTCGGAGTCCGAAATGAGAGAGAAGGGAAAGAAATACTCGGGAAATGGATCCGCGTTCGGGAAGAAGGGTTGGTTGGTTATTGTAGTTCGATACTGCCTGGACCATGCGAATGCTGAGAAAAAGGGGAAAGCAAGTTGAATGCGTGCAGGGGTAAACAAATGTTTGGAAGGTGACAGAGAAGGTACTATGTTTACCTAAGAGGTGGGTATACAGGGCCACATAGTTCCTGGGAGAGTGAAGAGAGAATCGCGATCACGTTGGATGTAACCCTGAGAGGGAGAAAAGGAAAGTAAGAATATGTGTCTGTGAGGATTGCGAGTTCGTAAGGATTAAAGGTCCCTAGGAGTGATACTCACGGAGCACAGTCTCTGTAAACAGAAGCAACGCAAAGCCGTCCTGTGTTGGGTGCCGGAAATACTTTCACGTTGAGGATGGGCGGAGTCGGTTCTCTCGTCTCCCGAACCTCTGGACCAACCCCCTGTGAAACAGTGGCCATCTTGGGTGTAGCAAAACGGAGATTAGCAACGCGACGCCAGCAGCGCCATAGAGAAAAGCACCGAAAAATCCCGTGCTGACGAGGAATCGTAACAGGTGTGGGCATCACCTGGTTCCTTGGCAGCATGGTGTGGGCATCGCTTGTTTCCTCAGCAGCATGGTGTGGGCATCACCTATTTCCTTGATAGCATGGTGTGCAACATTCTGCACAGGACCTGGGCCAGGCTTTCTTGGAGTAGGGTGACCGGATGTCCTCGTTTTGCAGGTACTGTTCCAGTGCCGGGTGCTTAGTCCCCCCTCCCCGAACCCCCCTGTCCTTATTTTGGGGAGCAGATCGGGTAACCACTTGCAGGATCCCAGCTGTGAGTGCATTAAGAGAGGACATCTTCACAGGTCTGTGCCAACCCAGAAGAGCCAGTGGTAGACTGGAAAATAGGGAACTCATGAGATTTTCCAGTGGGCCTCTACACCATGGGCTTCTTTAGAGGGGGCACACTGGTTTTCTGTGGACCCCCTAGCCCCTCTCTCTCCCAGTCACCCCACCTCCTTTCTTTCTTCTCTCCTGATCCCCCCACATCACTTTGAAGCAAAGAGTTTGTGATCGGGCTGAGAGGATGGCTCAGGGGCAACGCATTTGTCTTCAAAGCAAGGCAATGCACAGCAACCCAGGTTTGAATCCCGCACCGGTTTCCCGTATTAAGTGCGTTGTACAAGATTAATAAATTATAAAGCTTCTATGGGCTGGACATTTGGTGATCAAAGGTTGAAAAGGGTTTCCTCCTTTAAGTCCATAACAGCCTTTATGGAGGGCCTTAGAGCAAAGTCAAAATTGCTAATAGCCCAACTAAAAAGGATTGATCATGAGTATTGCAAATATTCCCTTCCACTCTACAGTGGTACTACTTGGCCAAAGTGGAACCAGTGATCTTGTATGGCTTGGATATCCTCTTACTGGGTATAGGGCCGCATTTAAATAGTGTTCCAGAACTTAAATCTGTCTTTGTCATTCCCAAACGCAGGGATGGGCCACAAATTCGGATTGACCTCTTTACATTATAAGGTTGTATGGAAGACAATGATCCATCTACGCTAAAATGATTAGTCCACCGCCAAATGCTTTGTATGTTAACTTGGCAGCGATAGAACAGGCACAGTCTGTACGCTCCCTGAGCTGTTTTAGAGAGCGTATGTCTAGGCTTCTTAAAATTCAGACACAAGAGTGTGAGTTTATCTCCAATCCAACGCGAGATGGCCAGCCATCAGAGAGCTGAAACACCAAAAGCCCCCTGATTATCACCTTGTTGCCTTTTTTACACTAGTTCCTCCTCATCAGCCTCTTGCTGACAAAGAGGATGTATAGCTTTTCAGTATGTATTTAGTGTTTTAGCTCCCTGCTGGCTGGCCGTCTAGTGATAATCGGCGGATGTTAACCCTGGGTGTATTTCTCTGTTTTAAATGTGCACTTTTCCAAGCTTGCATTGTAAACTTCGTTTGCTGGAGGCTTCAGGCCGTCACTTCCAAACGAAGGGCTGCAGCAAATTAATTTTGGGACGCGAGCGCTGCACATCGCACATTTAAAACACCAGAAGGAAAATATTACAGAAAGTAATCTATTGCAACGTTATACAACTACTGACTAGCAACATGGGGGCAGTTGCTGGGGGCCCCCTAAGCCTCGAGGCTCCTTTCATTGAAAAGGTTGAAAGGCCCTGGCGCCATCCCTGCCTGCAAGCTGAATCAGAGCAAAAGCTCTTTTGAATTTGGTACCCAGAGTCCTAAATCCGCTCACTTTATTCTGCGGAATGTCTGGAGTTCTCGCCCCACCATTTTTCCTCGCTGCTGAAGTGAAGTCCCAACAGCTCCACTGCCCGTAGTCCTATTTTTATATCTGTGGCCAGCCATATTTGTTTACATTTGAAAATCTGCTCAGCCAATTTTGGAAGCAGGTCTGCAGGACACGGAAGGGCAGCCAGTGCTGTGGGCAGGGCTCGCCTTTAGAAGGGCGGGGTGCTGGAGTCCTGGGCGGATCCCTTGGCAACTAGGCGGGCGCAGAGGACTTCTGTCGGTGCGCGTGGAACTCGCAATGAGACCAGGGTGGGCTTTACAGGGTTCTGTGGGCTTTCTTCCTGCACGTATTGGCCACATTTATTTTCTCAAATACATTTTTTTGAACCAACTTACCCCTCCTGCCTTTTATTGGGGGTTTACCCGCCATCCTGGTAGACACCCTCCATCCATCGATACCTACCTCTGCAAACCTGTTTTTCTCCCCTAGCTCGCTGTTTTAATGGCCGACATGCAATGTTTAGTTTAAGGGAGTTTTGCTCCTTTTCGAGGCATTTTTTTCAGATATACTAGCCCTGGGGGAACCACTGTGCGGTTACACGCTACATTCCCTGCTGGCCAGGGCTCATGTCGAGGGTACACGCTGGTGGACGGAGTCCACCCATTATTTGCAGAGGGTGGACTTAGCCCTCCCCCCCCACACACTATTGGAAGAAAATATCCTCTCTTCGTTTTGTGTGTGTTGATTTTATTTATTTATTTATTTTTATTTAATGTGATACAGTTTTTTAAACAAAAACTTTACACATAGATAAATTCTTATTACAATAATGTAAAACAACAACTTAGAATTTCTCAACCAATTATAGAATGTGAAATTAAAAAAAGAAAAAGGAAATATATTTAAAAATATATTCACTTGCATTTCTTTATTACAAATTATTACAAATTTCATGGGTCACAAGCACCTTTAGCACCTTTAAGTTTTCACATAACTTCGTAAGGCAACTCATTTCCTTCTGTTATTTGCCGGGAGATTGACTGATCCACCTGTTTCAAATTTCAAGTTTTAAATTTCAAGTTTTCCCTTAACCATATACCATACTCTATATAGAGCCAAATGTAGACTAGGATTCAAGGTATTGATACATACATTCCAGAAGTCTTTAGATTTAATATGGTCAAGATTATGTACATATCTGCTGTAGTGTTTTATATAAATTAAGCTTAGTCTAGGACATAATGTGAGGACATGTCTCGCAGTTTCAAGTGAGGTTTTGTTCTTACATATCCTACAGAAACGCTCAATTTTGGGGATGGCCCGTTGTGGGCCCAACACCATTAGAGTAGGGAGATGGTTGATACATAGAAGTAACAGAAAACGTCTCAAATTATTCGAAGGTCAAAGGTTTAGATATCTTTGTGCCCTACTAAAAGTGTATAATACGTGAGATGTGAACCCATAACTGTGAAGACTCGCAAGATGTCTGAAATTATTCTGCCAATCCCAGATTTTAAGACGTTCCGCCATTTGGGCCTTCAGATGTTCATAATTATCTCCCCAGTTAGGGGTCCATTCAATCATCTCAAATAAGACAGTCATTTCTCTCATAAAATAGACCTGCTTATTCCCAACAATGTCTTCTTTTACCGTCCTCAGGAGAGGATTAATTGGAGTGACCTGCACCTTAATGTAAATTTCTGCTCTTTTCTTTAAGACCAGAGCCTTTAGGGAGGGTAAGCCGAGCTCTAATCTTAGAATTGCCATTGGTATTCCCTGTGGCAAACCCAGTAGCTTACGCCAAAAACGACCCTCCAGTACCTGAAGCCAATCCAGATCTAAGTGGACTAAAGCTTCCAACCCATAGGTTACCATAGGAATTAGGCACTGGATGTAGAGTTGGCGAGCTGCCCACACAGAGTATCCACTTTTATTGCGCGTGAACTGACATATCATGGAGGTTAATTGTGCTGCTTTTATTTTACGGGCTTGAACACAGGAATGGAAATTTCCCTTACAATCAAATTCAACTCCCAGGTATTTATAGCAGTTGGTATATTGAATTTCCTGTCCTCTTATTATCATTCTGGGGCGGTTCACTTTGCCATGACTATACAGGATCAATTCAGTTTTCATTTGGTTGATTGTGAGTTCGTTCTCCTCCGCATATTCCCAGAGCCGCTTAGCCGAGCGTAAAATACCACTGAATGTGTGGTCAAAAATGACCACATCATCCGCATAGGCCAGGACTAAGCAGTGCTGAGCACCAACTTTAGGAGGGCAATTACTCACAATTCCCAAACACTCGGGGATATCTGAGACGAACAAATTATATAATATGGGTGCAGTGACACATCCCTGTTTCACTCCTCTAGTTTGCTCTACCGCCCTAGTAATAGATCCACTTCCGTCCAGCCTCAACTGTACAGAAATGTTATGATGTAATAGTTGTAGGTAATAGAGCAATCCTTCAGGGCATGCCAGACCCCTAAGCTTCCTCCATAGTTTCTCTCTATTCACCGTGTCAAACGCAGCCTTAAAATCTACATATAGGGCATACAGAGGCAGGTTATTAGGGGATAAGGCTTTTTCTCTGAGGTTATTCATAATATAAAGATTCTGGACAGTAGAATAACACTCTGAATCCACTTTGAAAGCGGTCCAGAATCCCTTCCTTCTCTGTCCAGAACTGTAATTCCTGCAATAGTAAGGAGGCAAATAATTTGCCAGAACAGTCTAACATGGAGAGCAGACGATAATTACCTGGATCAGACCTGTTACCTTTTTTAAATACCGGCACTAAGATTGCTCTTTGCCATGTCTCTGGAATTATCCCGTCCTTTAGGACTTTTTCAAAAAGGATTTTCAGAAAATTAGCCCAGAAGACTGGATTACTCTTCATAAGAAGATTGGAAAGACCGTTTGGGCCCGGGGCTCGAGAGGCTTTAAGTTTGGTAATCTTGTCTATCAGATCTTCCAGATGAACAGGGAATAACTCAGGGACATGGGAAGTAGTAGCACATATTGCAGGATAAGCTACCGACGTGCCATTGCGTGTCTCCAGGAAGTTAACCCATTCCTCGGCATCAACTGGGTTAATCTGGGGGGTTGCCCTGTTCCCCCTAGCTTCTCCTAGAAGTGCCCAGATGTTCCGGGCGTTTCTTGAACAGATACTTCTCACAGTTTTTTGCCAATTAGCCAATTTCTGCGATCTTTTCCAATATTTTAACCATGACCTATATCTGTTTTTTACCTCTCTAACCTTGGTATGTATATCCATGATAGGATATGTGTTAGTTCTAATTCTACGTATATCCCTTCTCAGGGTCCGTTTAGCATCCCGAATTGTCTTGTCATAGACCTCAGTAGCGCCCCGTTCTTTAATGACAAATAATGATTTTTTTGTTACATATTTAGCTGTAAAATTGTAAATCCATCCTTCTAAGTCTTCAACTGTACAATTGACAAACTTAGTATAGTAATCATTATTCCACTCACCACAATCATGACAAGCTTTAAATATATTTTCCTCAGACCATATTAATCGCGAACAGGCATTGTTAACCAGCAAACTTCCTACCGCTATTCTTGGGGAAAAATCAAGAGCACAATCCAAACTTAGACTTAAGCCTCTGTGATCACTCCAATCATTATCTATTATTACCATGTCATTGACTAAAGATGCCACTACAGGACTGATGAAACAGTAATCTAGGGTGCGACAAGCAACACCTGCTCTCCAGGTGAAATGTCCCGGTCGGTCACTCATAGTTCGACCGTTCAGGCATTCCAATTCCCAACTTTTCATAAAACACAGCCACTTCTCCCCTTCAGCGTCGCTGAGATCTTGAGACATAAGGGGGTGCGGGTGTAAACGCTTATTATTAGTCGTACCTCCATCCCCTTTCATAGAGCAATTACAATCCCCAGCAAGGATAATGAAACTATTTTGACATTCATTGGTCCACTCGATAAAAAGATCATGCAGTTTATCTTGTATTTGATCGCTCTTTGATGCATCGTGGGGGTTATATATGTTGACCAACAAAAGTTTAGTCCAGTTATTCTTAAGGGGAATAACCACCTCCACCGCATTGATGTTATCCTCCGAATCAGTAGCTATTTCTCTGGATGTTATAGATTTTCTTACCCCTATCATCAGTCCCCCAGAAGGTCTCCCCATCGGGCCTTTTTTGGCATAGGTCTGGTGCAGTTTATATCCATCTATTATGATTGGTGCAATTAACCAAGTTTCCTGGAACATAAAGAAAGAATAATCCATAATAAAAGATAATGACCCATTAGTTACAGTAAAGTGCTTAAAACCCCTGGTATTCCAGGATAGTAGGGAGCAAGTTCAGGGTCTATTTATTGCCAATGGCAAAGCTTCCGCAAGCCACTTGAGTGTTCTGAATGTCGCACATTTGCACTTGGTTTCCAGTGAGGGAAGGCAACTTAGTTTTATTATCAATTTTAATAAACTTGGGATTATCTTTGATTAGGGGGTCAGCATCGTCTGGGTTCACATCTACTCCTAGTCCTACTTGTGCTAAGTTGACTTTGTGTTTACGAATCAGTTGAGCCGAGGCCAGGACCGTGCAATGCAATGCCGTCACGTTAGGATTAGTGGTGCATAAGGGCTCCACAAAGGAAAAATCCTCCGATCTGATGACTCTTAATTGGGGTATTAAGTGGAGTTTCTCGAGCATAGCTGCACGAGGTAGCCATTTATTGCGACATTGCTGATTTAGGTTCTTCACAATGCAGATCTTGTTTTCCTCTCTGTTCTCTTCCCTCACCGGTATCTGAATATCCATTTCAGTGTTCGTACTTTCAAATGAACTATTAGAATTGTTCCTTTGAGGAGTAGAAAATTGATTAACTGCAGAATGATTGTCTGTAAGAATGGAGTCTTGGCTCGTGTTACTCACAGCTGAGATTTCTTTAGCTTTCTCCTCTAATATCCAGCTAGTGAGTGTACCCCGGCCTTTATTTCGATTGTTCTTTCTTTTGAGTGCCCTTTTTTTTGCCTTTTTCGATTTCTGCTGGGGAATTGCTGTATCAGGGAGTGGGGAGGCCGTCTCTACAGGGACATTTCTTAGGGCTGCACTTTTTGCCATTCTGCGCTGTTTCTTAGTCAGATGGATAATTTCTTCGCCTGTGGATTGTTTAGCCTCCTCAGCATTAGGTAGCCCAGCCGGCATCTCGGACTCCTTTGCCTCTGCAAGCGCTCCTTCGTATTCTACATCCGGAGTGGGAAGATTCAGCTGTAGGACTGTGTTCACATGTATTATCCCACATAATTTGAGGAGAATTTTTAGCGCAAATTGAAGGGAAACTAAGGAGGCCTGTATCTCGGTGATGGCTACCGAGTTAAGCTGAGAAAGCTCGTTAGATTGGTCAGCCTTGGTTTGCCCCTGCTCGTCTAAATCGATCAAAAGGTTTGGTGATTCAGATAATCGACCAGAACATATGGTTCTCGGAGAGGAACTCGCGGGTTGCAAAACTTGTGCCTCCACAGTAATACGTGTAGCTTTCTTGGCTGTCCCCATCACAGTGGACCCCTGTTCTTCAGAATTAGGTGGAGGAGCCATAGATTTCTGTATGGACAGGCATAAGTCTAATAATGAATTGTTATCAATGTCGTCAAAGATCGTAATATCCAATGGTCGGCTTCCATTATGTGCTGCCGGTAACCTTTCCTCAGTTTGATCGTCAATACATGCAGGAAGGATTTTTTTGAATAGCTCCAGAATGGTGGCTCCCCCATTTACTGGAAATTTCAGGCTCTCACCCCCGGTCTCGTTACTAGTAGGCATATGAAGATGGTTTGTCCTACCTTTTCTCAGGTTATAGGACGCTTTCGCCCCACGTGTTTTAGGAGGCATATAGACTTAATTTAAAGTCCTAATAGAGAGATTAAAAATGTATAACCGGGGGAGAAAGGGTGTTTCACACAGAACAAGTTACTCAATAGTCAATTACGTGGAATGATAGAACAGAATACCTATATTGTTGGATTATCAAATTCGCTTATGGGTTCAAAGGAGATTATATTCTCCCGCAGTCTCCCGTATACTATTCATGTAAAATAGAGCGCGGCTTATAGTACCTGTGGGTGGCAAATATCCTCGCCGAGCTGATGAAGCGTGTGATACGAACTCCAGATAGCACAGCTGAATATGGCGCCCCAGCGCAAAACAGCCGCACAACAGCCAATAGGCTTGTCTGCAGCCGGGCTTAACGCCACAAGGGTGTCTTCAGGTGGCTCAAATAGTGTTCAAAAGTCACGTGATTGAGCACGGGAGCAACACAGATCCTGCCTCCTCCTGGAAGCACGTGACCAGTGGCAAGAGCGCGACTCGCTCGCAGTGCCACTCAGAAATAAATTGCTTGTGCAGCTTCTACACCGTTCAAAAGAGCAAAAAAATAAAACACGTTCTTTCAGGTCAGAACACACAGCACCACTCGGGCGTCTTCAGGTGGCACAAATAGTGTTCAAAAGTCACGTGATTGAGCACGGGAGCAACACAGATCCTGCCTCCTCCTGGAAGCACGTGACCAGTGGCAAGAGCGCGACTCGCTCGCAGTGCCACTCAGAAATAAATTGCTTGTGCAGCTTCTACACCGTTCAAAAGAGCAAAAAAATAAAACACACGTTCTTTCAGGTCGGAACACACAGCACCACTCGGGCGTCTTCAGGTGGCTCAAATAGTGTTCAAAAGTCACGTGATTGAGCACGGGAGCAACACAGATCCTGCCTCCTCCTGGAAGCACGTGACCAGTGGCAAGAGCGCGACTCGCTCGCAGTGCCACTCAGAAATAAATTGCTTGTGCAGCTTCTACACCGTTCAAAAGAGCAAAAAAATAAAACGCACGTTCTTTCAGGTCGGAACACACAGCACCACTCGGGCGTCTTCAGGTGGCTCAAATAGTGTTCAAAAGTCACGTGATTGAGCACGGGAGCAACACAGATCCTGCCTCCTCCTGGAAGCACGTGACCAGTGGCAAGAGCGCGACTCGCTCGCAGTGCCACTCAGAAATAAATTGCTTGTGCAGCTTCTACACCGTTCAAAAGAGCAAAAAAATAAAACACACGTTCTTTCAGGTCGGAACACACAGCACCACTCGGGCGTCTTCAGGTGGCTCAAATAGTGTTCAAAAGTCACGTGATTGAGCACGGGAGCAACACAGATCCTGCCTCCTCCTGGAAGCACGTGACCAGTGGCAAGAGCGCGACTCGCTCGCAGTGCCACTC
The DNA here is from genome assembly GCF_040938575.1 of Ambystoma mexicanum. Classification (NCBI taxonomy): domain Eukaryota; kingdom Metazoa; phylum Chordata; class Amphibia; order Caudata; family Ambystomatidae; genus Ambystoma; species Ambystoma mexicanum. The sequence continues at coordinate 160,340,174 of NC_090940.1, forward strand.
AGAAATAAATTGCTTGTGCAGCTTCTACACCGTTCAAAAGAGCAAAAAAATAAAACACACGTTCTTTCAGGTCAGAACACACAGCACCACTCGGGCGTCTTCAGGTGGCTCAAATAGTGTTCAAAAGTCACGTGATTGAGCACGGGAGCAACACAGATCCTGCCTCCTCCTGGAAGCACGTGACCAGTGGCAAGAGCGCGACTCGCTCGCAGTGCCACTCAGAAATAAATTGCTTGTGCAGCTTCTACACCGTTCAAAAGAGCAAAAAAATAAAACACACGTTCTTTCAGGTCGGAACACACAGCACCACTCGGGCGTCTTCAGGTGGCTCAAATAGTGTTCAAAAGTCACGTGATTGAGCACGGGAGCAACACAGATCCTGCCTCCTCCTGGAAGCACGTGACCAGTGGCAAGAGCACGACTCGCTCGCAGTGCCACTCAGAAATAAATTGCTTGTGCAGCTTCTACACCGTTCAAAAGAGCAAAAAAATAAAACACACGTTCTTTCAGGTCGGAACACACAGCACTACTCGGGCGTCTTCAGGTGGCTCAAATAGTGTTCAAAAGTCACGTGATTGAGCACGGGAGCAACACAGATCCTGCCTCCTCCTGGAAGCACGTGACCAGTGGCAAGAGCACGACTCGCTCGCAGTGCCACTCAGAAATAAATTGCTTGTGCAGCTTCTACACCGTTCAAAAGAGCAAAAAAATAAAACACACGTTCTTTCAGGTCGGAACACACAGCACCACTCGGGCGTCTTCAGGTGGCTCAAATAGTGTTCAAAAGTCACGTGATTGAGCACGGGAGCAACACAGATCCTGCCTCCTCCTGGAAGCACGTGACCAGTGGCAAGAGCACGACTCGCTCGCAGTGCCACTCAGAAATAAATTGCTTGTGCAGCTTCTACACCGTTCAAAAGAGCAAAAAAATAAAACACACGTTCTTTCAGGTCGGAACACACAGCACTACTCGGGCGTCTTCAGGTGGCTCAAATAGTGTTCAAAAGTCACGTGATTGAGCACGGGAGCAACACAGATCCTGCCTCCTCCTGGAAGCACGTGACCAGTGGCAAGAGCGCGACTCGCTCGCAGTGCCACTCAGAAATAAATTGCTTGTGCAGCTTCTACACCGTTCAAAAGAGCAAAAAAATAAAACACACGTTCTTTCAGGTCAGAACACACAGCACCACTCGGGCGTCTTCAGGTGGCTCAAATAGTGTTCAAAAGTCACGTGATTGAGCACGGGAGCAACACAGATCCTGCCTCCTCCTGGAAGCACGTGACCAGTGGCAAGAGCGCGACTCGCTCGCAGTGCCACTCAGAAATAAATTGCTTGTGCAGCTTCTACACCGTTCAAAAGAGCAAAAAAATAAAACACACGTTCTTTCAGGTCGGAACACACAGCACCACTCGGGCGTCTTCAGGTGGCTCAAATAGTGTTCAAAAGTCACGTGATTGAGCACGGGAGCAACACAGATCCTGCCTCCTCCTGGAAGCACGTGACCAGTGGCAAGAGCGCGACTCGCTCGCAGTGCCACTCAGAAATAAATTGCTTGTGCAGCTTCTACACTGTTCAAAAGAGCAAAAAAATAAAACACACGTTCTTTCAGGTCAGAACACACAGTGTTGATTTTAAGAAAGGCAAATGTCATACGTCAGTGTAATTTGGGTGGTTATGCAAAGCCAATTTAATTAATTGTGCATATTTTACCTTGATATGCTAATTTCTGCCGACGTCATATTCCATTGCACTTGTTGAGTCCCCCCACTTTAATGTTTAGGACTTGACCCCTGCTGCTGTCCTTGAATTGCAAGTGCTGTACCTGGGTGCTTCAGGCGCCGGTGCCGCAGCGAAGGCCTCGTTCCTTCTCTTCACTCTTCCTCCGTCGGCTGGAGACGGATTTCACCACCCCCCTGCTTGACGTGACTCTTATTCGACTCCTACTCAATTTTATTTTTACATTATTTGCATATTTCCCGATGGCTGCCCAGGCACAAAGCATGGAAGCCCTGCTCGGTGAAAGCACAGAGTAAAATAGCATCTGAACTGGTCCTTTACAGGAGCGCCGAGGTTGCCGGCAGAGCAGCCAAAAGGTCAAAACGCACACACACATTTTCTTTGTTACATGTTGGACTTTCCAGGAAGGATAAGCGGCGCACATTCTTATAACAGAAAAGAGATTCTGTAGCAATGTTGAGAAAGGACATTTTCCTCTACTGCATTTAAGAGACTAGATTGGGTTACAGATTATGTGACCCTCTAGATGTTTAGGACTACAACAGCCATGATCCTTCACCCACGATGCTGACTAGGAATTAGAATTATGGAAGTTGAAGTTCAAAACATCTGGATGGCCTCATAATGTATAATATGATATGATAGGTTATTTATAACGCACTTAATCCACAAAGGTTTCTAAGCACCGATCCCCGTGTTGCTCCGTGTCGTCTTGCTTTGCTCCGTGTCGTCTTGCTTCGAAGGCGAGCTTGTTGCCCCTGAGCTATCCTGCTGAGACAGTTGAGTAACCATGAACCTCAATTGCTTGTGTGAGCCTTCGAAATAAAGGGGCAGCAGACATTGTTACCCCTATCTTGAATCTGAATTGAGGAAGACAATCCGGATATACAACTGTCGTTGACGTGGCATAAATCCTTCATTACTTTCACCGTTCGTGGACTTTTCTGCCGTTGCCACCACTTGGGTGTATGCTTTGGCACTGGTGCAGTTTTGGACTCTGTGTCTGACCTTTTGACACCTGGTAGTTGTAATCTACGAGTTCTAGGGTCCAATTTCCTGATTCAGCTGCCACCTGGACGCATTTCAGTTTTTGCCAGCCTGTATGCTCATATACTTTAAAGATGATGCTTTCCAGAATGCCTTGCAGCCAGTCCAATCCCCACTCTTACAGGCCAAGGATGGAGGGAGGAAACGTTGCACCTGTGGCTGGCAGGTGCTGGCATTTCATCACGACTGAGCACGTGATCATTAGTTAGGGTGACAAGATTTTCCAAAATTAAAAACCTGGACAGGCCACTGACATAGACGTGGGACTACAGTTGCAGCAGTGATAAACACAAAAAAGGGGACTAAAAGACAAACAGGACGTCAATTAAACCATAGTCATACTTCTATATCGGTGGCCTGTCTCTGTGCTTTTTATAGGCACAGAACGCTGATTAGAGGAGTGTGAAGACCGGGCACAAGAGAGAAGGTATGGAGACAGGGGTGAAAATCGAGTGGGGATAGTGGTAGATGGCCCGATCTTGGATTTTTCAATCAGGTCTCGCAAAAAACGGGGACAGTCTCCACCCGACCCTCAAATCCCAGGATGGGGTTTTTAAAATGGAAAAAAAGCCTCGGGACACCAGGATGGAGGGTCAAATTCCAGGACTGTCCCGGGAAGACTGGGACGTTTGGTCACCCTATCACTAGTCCTCTTTAAAAAGCTCCATTTCCTTCTGTCTAGCCGTGGGTATTTTTGTTGCAGTGTTCCTGATCGTGGACGCACCTCTTGCGCCCGCATTCTACTGCTTTTCAGCCAGCGCTTGTCCAACACGTTCCTTGATTGTGATCCTGTTATTTGACCTTGCTGTGTTCTGCAGTCTACCTTAGTTCCGCAAAGTTCCTTACTTTGAGAGTTTTCCAAGGTCTAGTTTCGTTATCCTTTGCTTTTTTGGGTGGGGATGGCGAGGCATGCATAGGGTGTTGGCCTCGATCTTACTGCTTCTTTCATTCCCTGGGTAGTTTAGGGACATTTAGGCCTATTGCGTTTGTCCTGCTTCTGTCCCCCCACTGCAAAGGTAACGAGCAGCGATTCATGATTATCTGGGTCTCTAATTTGTTTGTACTTGACTGGGCCTATTTTCTGTCATTGCCTGCTGACCCTGATCAACAAGAAGCAAAGATTCCATTTGATGGTCTTTGAAAAGCTTTCATGAAATGGCTTCCCTTCTGGTCAGCCGAGATAAAGTGGAATCTTATGAGTGGAAGAACCATGCCCCAATATTACTCGGCTGGTGGGGAAGGCAAATCGTAATCAAGTTAATGAGTCTTTGTTTGATGGCAGGCGGCCTTTTGATTCGGTGGAGTTTGGCTTTCTTGGAGAATGGTGTGCTTGCTTGTCTGATCTTCCGGTTTCCAGCACCCTCAGGCCTAGTGCATAGGTGTCCCCAAGCTCCTCTCAGGCTATGGTGGGAACTCTGCAAGCAGGCCCACTCGTTCCCCTATCTTTTGGTTCACCTGTGCCCATGGGCCAGGGGCAATCCGAGGGAAAGGAGGCCATTTAGGGCTTTTTCTTGCAAGGTGCTGTATGTAGGTTTCTTGTATAGTGCACCAGACCACCCATAGGCCATCTCAAAGTGCTGTGCGGTGAGGGGGAACAAGAGGGTGGGGTGAGGTTTGGAAGAGAAATAAGGGCGTGACGGTGAAAGGTAAGACTGGCAGTGAGCTACGCCTTCATCTGGGTGCTCAGTCGGAAAGGGACCAGGGAAGGGAGGTCCCAGGCAAGCCAAGCCGTTCTCTCCTTCTTACCTCCACGGTGTCTGCAGACACTGTCCCCGTTTCCTGTCATAGTAGAAGCATTTACCGCGAGCTGAGCAATACCCTGCATAGGAGAGTTGGAGAATTGGGGGCGGGGCCAGATGCACACTCCTGATTTGCCTGTGGACCTTCTGGGAGTGCAAGGACATCTGATTTTGAGGGAGGGGCCAATCCGCAATGGCTGGCTTTAGTTTATACTTCGCATACCCAGGGCCGGCCCTAGCCGCGGCAGCACCCCAGGCAGCAAAACAAAAATGTGGCACCCCTTGTCATGCGGGGGCGGGGGGCACATTTTTCTAGAGGCACTATTGCGAAAGCTTCAGTGCCATATTGTTATTAAATGCACCGGCGAGCCACCACTATGGGGATACCTTGAAAGACTCCCCCCAAGCTGGCTTGGCGGGGGCTTATGGCACCCCGGGCGCTCGCCCGGGCTGCCCTACCCTAAGGCCGGCTCTGAGCATACCCAAGCAAACCCGTTGGCATGTGGTCACGATTTTGTCAGCTTCTCTGGGACATTATACTCCAGGGCAAGCAAACAGTTGATTGGCGGGAGTTTGTCAGGAGGGGGTAAATAGGCGGCCATTTTGGATGATTTCATACACGTTTTCCCATTGAGCTCTTGCTAATGATGCCATCCTATAAAATAAAATCCTCTTTGTGTCACAGAAGACAGAGAAGACCTTACAGGGGGTCATTCCTTTAATCCAATCTTGGTTGTAAGGAATTTCTTTAATCAGAAATACAATCATCCTGAAGTATCTTCTATTGTTCATCATAACCAATGGAGTGCATAGTAAGGATTTAAACATTTAAAGTGCAATCTTGCTGACCCTCCACTGCCAGAGAAATAAGACGCAAATTGTTAATTTCTCCATAGAACACTCCTGTTGGGATGTTTTTATTTTCGGTATTATAGCGCCGACCTTGCTCAGAGGAGCATCCAAGCGCTTCTCAGAAGACATGTATTGCATCAGGAGCATTTCAAACCTGAGAGGGTGTACACAGAACAGTTAAGACCTTGTTCGAGAAAGCTGGCTATGAGTAAAAAGAATGGGGACATGGGGGTTTACATAATGGGGACACTTGTGGGCGTAGAGGGCTTATCTTCCCAGTCGAACCAAACAGCGCCTCAACTTTCCACGTAAGCGTTGGTTTCCATGATCACATTAGTAACTACATAATAACTTGCTATGTTAGCTCTGAGCCCCATTAATGCCCTTCGTATTGTAGTGTATCGTTTGTATAGCGTCTTTCACCATTGTATGGTCCCAACGTGCTGTAGGCTGAACGCCCTCTGGGGACCGAAGTCCAAGTATGGGGAAATCGAGAAGTGCTAGTATGCGTGTGTGCATAACAGCCAGTACCAAGCTATGAAGGGGTGGCCAAATCCCTGCTAGACATACATGTCGAGCTGGTGTGGATGGGTGGTGCGAGGCAGTCTAGTGTGTATGCGAGGGAGGGATAGTTGTGTGTACAGCTAAATATCGATTTTTTTTTGTCTTGGTGAATAGCTGCATTCTAATGGCAGAGGTGTTGTGCGCGAAGTGTTTTGAGTGGTGGAGAATGGCAGATTCGTACGGGTCTGCGTTCGTGCCTTTGGCTAAAGTTCCACAAGCATGGAGTGCAACAGGTTTAAAGGCATTGGCTTAAACTTAATGAGCACCCCAGTGCTCTCGCTACATTCAACGCTTACCTAGACACCATGCACTGGATAGATTGTATATTCATCAAATACATCTAAGTGCACCACACTGCCTGCCCCCAAAATACATCTAAGTGCAACACATTGCTTGCCCCAAAATACATCTATGTGCACCACACTGCCTGCTCCCAAAATACATCTAAGTGCAACACATTGCTGGCCCCAAAATACATCTATGTGCACCACACTGCCTGCTCCCAAAATACATCGTAATGCAACATATTGTCCGCCTCCCAATATATCTAATTGCAACACATTGCCTACCCCAAAATACATTGTACGATAGCCTTCACATTTATTGTAAATGCAATACAACAACAAATCCAAGAGCACGGTGCAGGACAACATAATGTCATGAGTAGGTGGTCATAATTTAGGAGTGGTAGGGTTTTACCAGAGCATAGTAATGGCTGTATCCCCGCCCATACCACCTTACCTGGGTGTAGCTGTAGGGTGTCCCGTGAGAGAACAGGGGCAAAGAGGAGATGGGAGATGCCAGTGGGGAGCTGTCTTGTGCCTCTGGCCCTCAGCCGACTGCCCGAGCAAGTCTACTCCGGGAGGGCCTCTGAAATGCAGTTGCTTCAGTCACGGACCAATGAGAACCAAATGGGCGGGCAGGGGGGAGTGGGGAAGGAGGGTCAAATAGAGGATAAGGTGAATGGGAGAAGGCAGAGGGAAGCAGTCAGAGAAAGCTGCCAGGACAAAAGGAAAGGCAAACCTAGCTGAGTAGAGGTAGATGGTGTGTTCTTCATTCGGCTGCATTCTCGAATTGTACAGGCTTTTAACGCTGAAAGTGCTGAGAGTATGGGGGGAATCGGGTAGAAGGAGAGACGAGCAAGGTTTTAAGAGCTTCCCTGAAAGCAAGGTGGTCCTCTTGGATGCAAAGCGGGAGGGTATTCCAGATAGTCGATGCTTGAATCAAGAAAGATGTTCCTCCTAATCTGGTGGAATTGATGGGGGGAATCACCAGAAATTGAGTGGAGCAATATCTCGGGGTTCGCTTTGGTTGGTAGCGAGAGAGTTTGGTTTGGAGGACCTCAGGGTCTTTCTTGTGAAGGGCACGGTGGGTGATACACATGGCTTTGAAAGTGGCCCCTTTGGCTGATGCGGAGTGGGTGGAGCACCCAGAGTGCTGGGGAGATGTGGTCCCTCAGCGAGAGGGCGAGGAGGAGTCGAGCGGCAGAGTTTTGGATCCGTTGGAGCTTTTTGAGCTGGTAATAGGGTGCCCCTTGGAAGAGAGAGTTGGCATAATCTAGCCAGGAGATGATGATGGCCATGATTTCTGAGACTGTGTGAGGGAAGATACTCCTGAGAATGCAGAGGTGGAGTTGGCAAGATCAGGAGACCGCGTTGATGTGGTGAAAGAGAGAAACGTCTGAGCTGAGGGTGCATTCTGGGTTCTTTCCTGAAGGGGAGGCTGTTGGCCGGGAGGCTAGGGAAGGGGTCCAAGGTGTGTGATGGGGGAGGAGAGCAGTCTTGAGACGCATAGCAGAATTTCAGTTTTGCCTGGATTGTGGAGGAGATGGTTGGTCGTCGTCCAGTGGTCAATATCTGTAATGCAGGAGGCAAGGTCAGGGAGAGGGGAGGAAGGGGAGTTGGGTATCTTGAAAATGATCTGTGTGTCGTCGGCGTAGTTGTAGCAGGTAAGGTAGTGGGAGCGGCTGAGTGAAGGGAGGGGTCTTAGGTTGAGGTTGAAGGTGAGGGCGGAGGGTTGAAGGTGAGGGCGGAGGGTAAAGTCCCTTGATGGTCCCCCAGAGAGACTGGCCGGGAGGCTGATGAGAAAAGGGGAAAGGATGGTGATTTGCGAGCGGTTAGAGAGGAAGGAAGAGATCCATTTTAAGGCCGATGGTCAAGGGAGTTTTTTTTTTCAGTAGATGACAGAGGTTTTGAAAGCTGTGGGGAAAAATCCCTGATGTTAGAGACGGGTTTATTATAGATCTGGTGGTGTTGCCAGCGTGGGTGGAGGAGAGAATGTTTTTAGGAGCGAGGGGGGCAGGGCAGTCATGCGCAGGCCCCTATGCACATATAAAGTAATGTTCCCAGTTAGGTTAGGCTGGGCAGACTTAGCCAGTCTAACCAATCTTTTTAGGGATAATGTGGGGTCTCAGCAGTGCCTTCCCAGCCCCAAGCAGGCAATTCCTGATTTATTATTTAACCTAATTTGCAAGCTACCTTAAATACAATATACTTATCTGCAATATAAAAACATTTCACGGTCCTTCCCCAATTTCATGTGATGCCCCCTATAGGGTATCAGCTGGTGCAGAAGCCCATCTTGTTATCATCCTCCTCCTACTACAGGCCACCCTGTATGGCTGGTCTTTAAAGATGCCCATCTGAACACTTTGACGCACAGGGAGACCGTGAATTACCCATAATCACACAATTGTTTGGTGAAGACCGCCAAGAAGTACTGGATAAGTACTGTTTGCTGTGTTTGCCCTGGTCGTTTGTGGAATTATCGCGTAGCAGCTCCTCTGAAAATACCAAGGCTGTGTGAAGGCTCTGCGCCTGGAGGACGTCTGGTGCTGTGACACCGTTTTTGCCTGACCTGGACTCACAGGAAGGAGGTGACTTTGTCTGATTAACATTCTGTTATAGTCACTGTGTGCGCACAAGACCCCGAAACAGGGGTGGACTGTAATCAGTGTGTGCCCATTATTGTATCAGTGTTCCCAATACTCTATCAGTGTGTCCAACCCACCTTTGATAGAGGAGGACATCAAATTTGCATTGTGTTGTTACGTGATTCAACAGCATGCTGAAATTTAAACACTGTTTTGCGTTTTCATTTAAGGTACTTCCGGATTGGAAGCTCTGCCCTGTGTTTGTGTGACGCCTCCTCCTGGGTCTACATATTCCCATCTACCAGCGCACCGCGCGCGCACCGAGAAGTACTGGATAAGTACTGTTTGCTGTTTGCGGTGCTCGGTAGGCGGTGGGTTTTTCTGACATATGAGGATTTGGCGTTTGCTTGCTCAATATCTCTTTTGGGATACACTTTTGTCTGGACACTGAGTCGATGATACAAACTAAGTTTGTGATAGCTGTTCCTAGTATCAGAAGTGCTAGAAGGGACAGTTCGGGTGGCAGGTAAAGGGGTTATGGGAGACTATTTCACTATGACTCTCTTTGCATAAGGTTGGACATTTAGCAATATTTTTGCTCTAACAATCATTGCTCTCTAACAGTAGGACTGGTTGCCACATATCTAGGAAAACAAATGAGTTCATCCTATGCGACCTGATTGTTGAAACCTTAAAATCTAATCACTTGTGTTTTGCATAAAATAACATGTCCTCGCGCCTACGCAGTGGCCTTAAGGAAACAATAATGATCCCAAAAAAAGGTAATATTGACGCTACAATGGCCAAATTAAACTTGATGTATGGGGCTTCCAAGAGTACGGCCAATGATCATGTAAATACACCGAGCATGCGTGAACCTGCACGATAATCATGCTATAGCTTCTAATACAAGGAAAAGCTTTCTAAGTGTGCCAGATCCTGAGACTAATCACGACCTAGGTAGGATTGAAGATATCAACACAGGTCCACCCTCTGATATCTCGATCTTGGCACCTGCAGTACTAATGGAGCTAGAAAAACATATAATCCTCTATGATGGCCCATCAACGCCAGTCACAGTGCGTCCAATTGGTAAACATAAAGTACACCTTAATTGTGATGTTCCACGTATACCATTACTAGAATCTGTTGCACCCTATGCTGACCTAGAAAACTCACCTAACAAACACGTGACTGTTGATTCATACAATGAAGATTCTGCCCAAATCAAAGAGGGTGTAGTATGCTCATCTCCTGAATCTCAACTCTTCATTCAACCTAGACTGATGAATGTTGAGACCAACTCGAACGTTCAATCTAAGCCAACCTCAGAAGTTGAGGATCTTCAAATCTTTGAATCATCATATCCTGTAATGTCGAGGATTCTTAATCTCCTTGACAAAGGTCATGATTATACCCATTATGAACTTTGATATAAAATCAGCACTTCCCGATATTTCCTCAAAACTCAATAAACCGGAGGGTTATATATTTGCTGATTACTACAAAAAGCAAAAAGGGTGTCACTCTCCAAATATTCTTCTCACAACTACATTGACAACTCCATCATAAACAGAGAGTGAACCAACCGAGTCTCAGGATATCCCAAAAAAGAATGTGAGTGGTGCAATTTATGGATTTCCCTCGACTTTCGCTCAGACTGTCAATGCACCAAGAAACGTAGAATGTATCCAAATCTACACGCATGCACAGCTATGCCAAATGGTATCTTACCATGCAGAGAAAATTGACCAGTTACTTTTCCTTAACCAGCCAAATGATTTGGAAACCTCAACGAAAGATTCGAATAAAGAGCTCCATCAGACCAAACATCCTAGTGCCACTCCTGACAGTCCGTCTGACTTGATTGAAATAATAAACGAGGAGAGTACAAGGGCAGTCATAAAATTGGACCCCCCACAACTAGAGGAATCCTCTGATCTTGGAGGACAAAAACAATTTATATCACGCAAACAAAAAAGATTGCACACACGTGCAATGAACAGACTAAATCTACATAACGTGAAATTATTAGAAACACAAGAAAAAAATCAAAAACAAAAGAAAATAAATCAAAAACAACACCTCAATGCTGAGTCAAAATCTAATGGCAAAGTACTACCAACTGAAATAAAAAACAAACGCCCCCCCCTGCCCAGTTAAACATCGATTTGGGGATCAATGTGGAGGAGCTTTCACTTGAAAGTCGACTTGCTTTACAGCTCCAATCGAATTTGGTTGGCGTCAAAGAAATAAAGCATATGTCGGCGATAGAAAAATCCATTATTGATAAAAAGAATTTTCAGCTTCATTGTCTTCTTCACAACAACCTTTGCTTTCAGCGTTCTATAAACCAATTCCCAACAAAAAAAAAAACTGAATGATCAAACCCACAGCAGTAAGTTCCCTCAGAGCCCGGGAATCGGGCATTGAAGGGGCAAGAGGAAACTTTCAAGTCCACCATCCGTAGAGTCAGAGTGCAAAACTAACACCCTGCAGACTGTTGACCAACGACACAACTCACCACAAAAGTTGTCTCTAGTGCATCCTGAAAATAACGAGACTCCAAAGTGCACGGTGGTACCTGCTTTTCCCCCAAATGACACGAAACACCCAACTCTAAGAAATGAGTCTATGAATAATTTTGAATGTGAGGCCATGACTAAAAAATCTCTGATAACGGCTGACTCTATCGATCAATCCATTCATGGTGTACCCATGTCGAGTATCTTGGGTTGGATTAGTGCACCGGAAGTAAATGGAGATCAAGACCTAAATCGATCATTCATGCTGCAGACCTTTAAAAAGATTCCAGCTCTAAGAACACTGGTATCCAGCGATAATATTTGGATTACGCTTCCTTCAAAATCATAGGATGGTATTCGAATTGCAATCCCCAATAACTGCCGAACTAATATGGAACCATAGAAGAGAGCTAAAAATGCTAGGATTATCTATGACCAAAATCCAGACGATTGAAGAAGCAAAAATCTTCAAGGAAACTGTTCCACCAATCGCAGTGAACACAAATAACCAATCAGTAACACCCATTACTTCTTATTCTTTGGAAGCTGCAGTCTTGGCACAGTTGGTTGCAATTTCTGCCGTCTCCAAAGACTAGACTTGGTTATCAGCACTATTGGGGTCCCAGAAGGACTCAAAAAAACCGAACACTCATAGTAGCAAAGAGCTCCTACGTGTAATGTCATGGAACTCATGTGGAGTAAAAAATCGAAAAATGTGGTTATCTAGGTATGCCCCTCAGGAAATTGTGGACATAGTGTTGTGTCAAGAAACAATGGCTGTTAAGCAACTTGAAATTAGCGGGTTTGTTTCGTATTCTACTCTTGCTACGCGATTGTCGAAAGGTAGACCAACGGGTGGAATCACCATTTTGGTAAACACAGGGCTTGCTTTCACCTTGTTACTGACACATAAAACATACTCCTATATTGCGATTTTAACTGAACTAGGAATATGTAAAACAGATCATGTTCTAATAGTCTCATTGTATTATAATCCTCTAGTTACCGCAAAAACCAAATTGTTTAATGATCTTGATGTTCTATTCGATGAAGTCTTTTGCAAATGGCTAATGTAAAAGTAATCCTAGGGGGTGATTTTAATTCCAACTGTCTCCAAGCTCCCCTTACTGAATTACAAACTCCTTTCCAAAATCAACCTCTGATGAACAGGAAAAGAGGGATACTCTTCCAGCTCTTTTTTGGGTGCTGGAATATGGTCTTGCTACCCTTTCTTTCAAAAGAGAATGTATATACATGGTCTCGAAGTAACAGAAAATCATGCATTGACTATATTGCGGTATCTGTGGAACTATCCTCAAGCTGTACGGGATTAGAAACTGCCATGATTGAATTGAGTGATCATTGTATTCTATATTCAGAAATTCAATTAACTATCCCAACATTGGTACAAGATCCATTTAGCACTTTTATCTTGGAAGATCGACCAGGTGCATCATTAAGATGGAATGTGAAAACGTACAGAAAGCTAAATGCAATCATTAAAATATTCGCACTGAATTGCATGAATTGTAGCAACCCAACCATCAAAGGGACGATAACAACACTAAAAAAAATACAACCATCATTACAACAGCACTTACATACCTGGTCTTGCTTAAATCAAAAGAAAAACCACAGCCTCCAGCTGTCGATTTACTTGCCGCTAGAATTAAAATCTTAAAAAAACAAAAAAATCAGGATATTGTACACTTAACCAAAATGTGATTACCTAACTCTAAATACCAAATTACAAAAAGAAAAGTAATCAATAAATATCACAATAATATAAAGAACTATAGATTCTATCTTCATCACTCTACAAATCAAACAATTATAGCATCACTGTGTTCCAATGATAGGTGATCCACTTGGGCTCTTTTAAGGGGTAATGAATATTCACGAATGGTCGAGCAATCTTCTAACATCAGTGCAGAAACATGGACACATTTCTATAAGGATAAATTTGCATTACCCGAAAGATTTTCAGAACCATCGACCAAGTTCAACCAGTATTCAGTAGAGGAACTTAAGGGCCGGCCTCTAGAGGATATTACATGGGCCTTTGGAAAGCTAAATAAATCAAGAGCTCCCGGCCTGGACTGTATCCCTCCATGTGGTGTACTTAAAGAAAACGTGCAATTATTGGCCCCGGTGCTTAAACTTCAATTTGATGAGATCATCCCATCATCTTGTATTCCTCCTTCATGGTTGCAATCTGTCATAGTTCCCATTCATAAGAAAGGCGTTAGAACAAACCCCAGTAATTTTTGTCCCATTGCCTTGATTGATACGAGTGCCAAGACCTTTGCTGTTTTATTACTACAGCAACTAAAAGAGATTATAAACCGTCTTGCTATTCTCTCACCATTTCAGATCGGTTTTCGTGCCAGAATGGGAACTGCGTTGAATGCAACTGTTTTAGCGCACTTAATTGGCCAAACGAAAATTCCAAACACGGGTGCCCTATACATGGCATCCGTTGATTTATCCACAGCATTTGACTGCGTGATTAGGAATCTACTTTGGGAGAAACTTGATGCAAAGGGGATACCACATTGCCTAATTGCGACGCTGGCTAAATTGCACCAAGGAACTTCATATCTGGTTTGCATCAACAACTCTGGTTCAACAACAACTCCTATTCCAACTGAGGTGGGGGTTAAACAGGGCTGCAACCTGGCGGCTACCCTGTTTAACCTCTACCTCTCTGATATTGAAAAAATATGGAAAGCTGAGATCACCTATCCAGCAATATTGGGACATTTGCGGATTCAATGGATTGCATTTGCGGATGATGTGCTAATTTTCGATCGTACACCATATGGCTTACAAAAAAAGCTCGTAATATTTGCAGAATATTTATACAAACAAAATTTAACATGTAATGTGGAGAAATCAAGTATCTTCATCTTAAAAAACAAGAAAAAGAGAATCTCTACAATGAAATGGTCTATAAACTCTATCCCCATGCCTGTTAATTTGAATATGAGATATTTGGGCTATGATGTGATAGATTCCCCCTCAACAAAAACCTGGCTACTAAACTTAAATGCAAAAAAAGCTGTTTTGATGAACACAGATGTGGATTGTATTGATGAAATACTGAAAATTCTCAATAGCACCACTCTTGCAATTGTATATGCTGAAAGTGGAAGCCATCTTATTATATGGACTTGATCTATGCTTGTGTAACATTGATGCAATCCTGGACCAAATTCAAGGTCAATTATGGAAATCCACACTGAGATTATCAAACTCTTTACCAAACTGTATATTGCAACAGGAGCTAGGTATCTCAGCTCTATCAGTGAAATTCCACTGGCGACAGTTAACAAACTATGGAAAAATGTTGTTTCCACCACAATTATGATCAAGAATCGAGCGCCTACCTCGCTGGTCACTTTCTCAAATCTCATGATTAATAAGCTCGATGAATGTGGCTTAAAACCAATAGATCTCGAATATCGATCGGTTTATGTAAAGAAACGATTATATGAGCATGAGTGGCTAATCACACTGAATGATATGCATTCAAAAAAATTATACTCTGAAGCAGCCAAATTTGCTACTCTTAGAATACCTTTTAGCACCTACCTGTTAGAATTACGGCTACTTCCTATCACGATTTATATTTGAGATTTAAGCTCAACCAACTTCACACTTTCAAAAAAAAAGTTCATTGGAACGAGCACTCTGCGACGAGACAGATTGCAGGTTGTTGATTATGTGATGGAAATATCTGCATGGAAAATTTAAAACACCTAACCATGTACTGTGTTCACTTCGAAGCCCTGAGATATTCACTTATTGGTCCTAATGTGCTAGGCATGACACAAGAAGCCAGAGAATGGTGCTGGAAGAAATTTATGTGGGGATATTCATTTAAAGTAATTGTCGTATTGTGCATATTTCTTGAGAGTTTGGTTGTGGAATTAGGCAAGAAGGAAAAAAATATAAAAATATTATCCTATACCAATGAATTATTCTTCTAACAAAAAACAAAAACTATATAAGAAGACAAAAATGCACTATTCCTCCAAGTAACATTTTAAATTTTATATGGAATTGAAACTATGAATGTTAACCATTTTTTATGTTATGTATAAGGAATTTATTAATGAATCATGAATATCTTTTATGATGTTGTAAAAGTTTGTTAACCAAACTAATAAAACGGAGCGGTAATTCCACACCAGATATGTTCATGAATACATATTTGTGTGCAATTTAGTCATTCATTTGAATTTTAAGAGGTCAAGCTATGCAGAGTGAGGCAGAGGACAAGTGCTGAATGGCTGTATTGGTCACTGAGAGAGCAAGCGGTGAGGGGGTGGGTAAGTGGATGGATGAATTGTGAGTGAGGGAGTTGGGTGAGTGGATATATGAATAATGGAGTGAGGGGTGGAATGGTGGATGGATGGGTGGATGGATGGGCTGGTGAGTAAGAGGGCGAGGGTTGGATGGTGTGTGTGGGAGTGAGTAATGGATGAATGAATTGGTGAATGAGTGAGGCAGTGGTTGGGTTTGTCAGTGAGCGCAATCTTATTCAGAGATGGTGCTTGAGGTTCCTGTTGCGGGCCCTTGGCTGGAGCATTGGTGAAAGAGTAAGAGGGTGAGTGTTGGATGGATCGGTGAGTGAAAGGGAATGAGTGTTGGGTGGATGGATTGATGAGAGACAGCGAGTGCGAGGGGGAGTGATGGATGCATTACTGAGTGAGAGGTTGAGTATTGAATGGATGAATTGGTAAGAAAGTGAAAGAAAAGAGGATGGAGGGGTGGATTGGGGAGAGGGTGGTTTGAGTTCTAGTCCATATCACAAACCTGACGGGGAGAACATCAGGGCTTTCCTTCTGTGTAATTGTGAAAAGGAGTGTAATTTGAACATGGCTATCAGCGGGGTGGTGCTCATTATCCCGTTCTCATTACTTCTGGGCTGTTCCGGGGCGACAGGACAGGAGGCCAGAAAACATGTTTTCGTCCTTAAAGACAGGGCACACTTTGCCTACCACTGCTCTTTCTGGCAGTGCTGAGGGATCCCAGAGGGATGGAAGGTGGGGAAGAGGGAGGGGGCCTCACCGCTCCTAATAAACATGTGTCTCTCAGAAGCAATCCTGATTCGACGTTCATGTGGTCTTGTTGATTTCTGAACCCTGGTCCGAATGACCCGAGTTCAAATCCCGGTTTGGGCACGGTTTAAAGCAGTCTGTGCACAGTAAGGCAGTTGAAAGATGCAATTGTCCTTCCAGGGAGAGATTTTTTGGCTGATTCCGGATCCGGGAAAATCTGACCCATTGCCAGCACTAACCCTCTGCATGCCAGCACTGCCCTCTGCACCTTCACACTGGCACGTTTGGGGCAGGTGGCCTTCCTTGTGACATCACTCACTGTGAAGTCACATGGGTGCTCGGTTAAGCAAGGCATCTGTCTGCAGAGAGAAAGAAACACTAATGGTAGAAAGACACTTCACCTGAAACAGAGAGACCATAGGCCGCACGGTTGCCCATCTCCAGGCCTGGAGGCCCGGGATCCTGACAGGTTTTCAGGATATCCCTCATTAATATTCATGAGGAAAAATGTACATACATTTAGAATCATTGTATGCAAATTTATCTCCTGAATATTGAGGGATTATCCTGAAATCCCAACATGGATCCATCCCTCGAGGCCTGGAGTTGGACAACCCTGCATAGGGGAATGGAGAGGCTGCAGTTCTTGGTGAGCCAGTTTTGTGCTGGACCCACTGCGGCACCGAGAGGCATTGCTGGGGGGGGCTCCGAGGGGACTATAGCCCCAGGTACTTTGGTTGTAGCCCTGGATAGATGCTCAGGGGCTACAACCGAAAGGCTAGCTAGCCCGAGTCCTGACAGTCCCTATATTGGTGTAGCCCCCGATCTTTTCCAAACCTAGCAACACCCCTGGTGGCTCCCACTGTATATGTCTGCATAGGTTGCACCGGACTTGGCACAGCTGTGCCACCATGGCACAAAGCACCTCACAACTGAGCAATGCCAATCTTCAGTTGGGCCATTATTTGACCACAACATTAGCCGGTGCGTGGTAGCAACAGGACCAACAGTTGACAGCTGTGCCGTGTCCCTAAGGTCTCGCTTTTCCAAACCGCTTCTGGGCCCTTCTCCTGTTGCTCTTGCTGCACCAAACCTCACCGCTACATTTTAAAGATAAATATGGGTTCCACCGTTTGTCTACTTATGCCTGTGCCAGACCCAGAAAGGATTGTGAATGTTAACAATGCCACACCTAGTTAGAATTGTGATCATTAGCCTGTGCCAGACCCAGCCTGGATTGTGAATGATTGCAATACCGCACTTAGTTAGAATTGCGAACATTAGCCTGCACCAGACCGTGACAGGATTGTGAAGGTTAGCCTGAGTCGCCTCTAGATAGAAATGCAAATGTTGGCATCACCCACACTTGAGTGGAGCTGTGACCATTAGCCTGAATCACATCTGGATAGGAATGTGAATGTAAATGCTAACATGCCCCACACGTGTATCTCTGTGTACCCTGCTTTCCTGTTCACCATGCTGTTGCTATATATCCGTATCCCCCCCCTCCTGTCGCTGTAAACCCAGCCCCCTGCCTCTGTGTCTGTGTCGCTCTGTTTCCTGCCATCCTGTTCACGTGCCTGATCTCAGGCGCTTCAAAGATAACCATCATATCACATGACTATGCTTACTCTCTACTATACACCATCATACAACTAGAACACATCTATAATACCCCTGATTAATTTGGCCTGGCTGTTCACATACGAATACGACCACTATGTCCATGGAACTCCCGGTCGAAGTGAGAGCTGGGCTTCATTCCAAGTGGGGGCTAGGGATCTTCTGAAGTAGGCCATTTGGACCCGTCAATCATACAAACCCTGAGCAAAGTACTCTACTAGATTCAAGGCTCTGTTATAACTTTATAGCTCGAAGGAGCGGGACATTATCCAGCGATAATGACCTGCCTCCAAAAGTTGGGAAACTGTCATTATCCCTAGCGATAAGTATCCCTCGGCGGTCTAGAAGGTTATTAGCACAAAGTGCTAGAAGCAGTACAGGTTTTGAAGTTGCCATGGTGAAGTAAAACATGTTCATTTAAATAATGAGTTCATACACAAAACGTGTTAGTAAATTAATTGGTCTCATTTTGTAGTATTTAAATAACTAGATTGTATTTTTCTAAGGTACGAATTTTAATTGTAAACTTTGTTGAACTGGAACAGTTTGAACATGAGCGTGTTTCCCTTACAAATGTGGCGGCATTGTTGCATGTTTTAGCTTTCACTTAGTAGCCGTCACTAGTCTGAAAGGACTTGTTGAAAGAAATCTTGCTCGGTAATTGAATGGTTGTTTCTTGAATGCAGATAAATGATTAAATTTTTTCCTGGCTGCTTCGAAAGTTGGAATGTCTGCAACTCGGCTATTGCAGGTAGTTATTGACCGCATTCCGAACGCTTTGATTGGCGGAAAGGATACCAATAATAACTTCCACGCGTTAAATAGTTTATAACACTCTGCTCTTTATTGCCAGCAAATGGCTGCTATTGTGTCCTGCGATTTATGCTTTTCAGCAAGACCAGTATTTTTTGTGTGTGTGTGTAGGTGTGTGTGTAGGTGTGTGTGTAGGTGTGTGTGTGTGTGTGTGTGTGTGTGTGTGTAGGTGTAGGTGAGCAGAGTGTGGGCTTGGTGGTTGTGCTGGGCATTGATGAGACTTCAAGGTCACCAAAGGAAGGCATACATTACCACAGCCTTACAGGTTAAAATTGGCCATTCTTAATAGTGGCAATAAACCCTTGAAAACCCTGCTTTAAACTGCAAAAAATTCCTGCCAATTCAGAAGGCTGTTTGCGTTCACGGGCCATTCTGATTTATATGTAGACCGACTTGATATTGCAGAAATGTTTGAGTGATTGACAGCCGCTTGCAAAGGCAATGTGTCTCTGTAATGGAGGCGGGTGGGTGTGGAATGGAATCTTCCTCACCGCACACTAAGCCGACGTGTAGTATTTCCCGGCCACTACTGCAAAATCCCGCCTAGTGGGCTGAGTAGCTTTCAAAGATGAGTAAAGTAAACATGCACGCCTGTGGACGATGGATGAGAAGGCACTCCAGAGGAAATAAAAAAGAAAAGAAAAAAACATTCTCGCGCTCTTGTTTAATATTTTTGTGAAAAATACTAAGTCAGCGACTCCTTGTAGAGCAAGCCACCTTACCTACAGGTTACACGCGCCTCCAGCAGCTCTTAGAAATGTCCCCTTGCTGGTGAGACTGTCTCCTAACCAGTGAATTCCCCCCCCCCCGCACTCCCATAGGATGCAATGGCAGCAGTGATTTGACCATCTATTCCAACGGGCAGCAGACTTCCACATCCGCGGGATAAAGAGTTCATATCCCCCAGAGGCTTCCAACAGTCCCCAGAGCACTCCCTCACCAAGAGAAGGTCCTTCATCCCTCGTGAACTTAAGGGAAAGCCTGCATGAGGGATAAAGAGTGCATCACCCCCAGAGGCTTATGTGCATGGTGACGTCCTGTGGGTCATGGTCTTGCAGTTCGTCTTCAGGGTATAGCTCTTCCACCACCCTTACGTATCTCCTATGCCCTTTATGATAAGGGCGCATTTGGTACGTAGGGTTGTGAGTTGTCCTTTGGTATTGCCTAAATTGTGGCGAAGAGGGTGGTTGCGGTGTGAGGAATGGCCTGCCTTCTCTGCAAACCACTTGGAAATGTCCTTCTCTACCACAGTTTCTGCATTTTTGGGTGAGAGCGGGGCATGTGCCTGCGTGTGGGAAGGCCATGCCGCATCTGTAACATTGAAGTTGCATTCTTGGGGTCTGTACGGAGCTGGTACCTGTGTTCCTTTCAACTCCACATGTTGTGTTTGCTTGGACTGCTGCTATAGTTTCACTTTTGTCTTACTTGGGTGCGGATGTGTTGGTCATGTGTGTAGCTTGCCTGTCCACCCTTTCAAGGATTCTAGCCATTTCACTGACTTCTTCGATGGTGAGGGTTTTTTTAAGGAGTTGTTTTTTCAGTGTTGGTGAGACGCATCCTTCAATGACTCGTAGGCGGATAGCTTCTTCGAGGGAAAATGCATGGAACTGACAGTGTGCCCCTTTGATTCGTAATCTAGTTATGAATTTGTTGACAGTTTCATCAGCTCGCTGGGTGCATTGGTTAAATATGTATCTCTCATAGTCTCCATTAGGCTCTATTACTAGACGTTTATTGCGAGCTGTAATTAGCGACGGGAAATCTGTGTGTTCTGCTGCTGGGATGGTCTTGATTAAAGTTTTGACCTCTGCCCCTGCTGTGTTTATGAACATGCTGCACAGTCTTGGTGATGTTTCCTCGCCCACCGCAGTAATAAAATTATTGAAATCTTCAAGCCATTCAACCCACCGAGGGCCTTCATCCCCTTGAGGGGTCATGAAAATGGCAGAGGCATGCACCAGGCGGTGGCCGTTGACTTTGTCACTGGAGCGGGTGGTGGGGGGGCTTGGGCACCTTGATCCGAAGACAAGCTCATGATGGTGGATGCTCTTGGGCAGCAGCGTGGTGGTTTCCTTATTGAGGTGGGGGCGTAACCTTGTCCACGCTATGTATGAGGCACAGCACGGGGTGTGAGCAGCGCAGGGCTCCAGGACACTTGAAAAGCCTTTTGGCTTGTCGGTTGAACCACAGTAGGTGAGGTCGCTGGGGCGCTGTAATGGGGTGATGTGGTATTGCACTAGTGCGTAGGTTCACTTATTGGGCCAGCACTTGGGGAAGGTCCTTGTGCAGAGGCTGGTGTTCAATTGGGCGATGATGTGCTTTTGTGCACTTACTTGGATTGTTATTCGTAGTTTCTTTGATATTTTTCAGCTGTGTGAGGAGGGAAGGCTCTGGCGATGGGAGTGGAGCCCGCGCTCGATCAGGCACTGGAGGCGGGGCCTGGGATCAGGACCTCGTACGAGCGGGAGAAGTTTGTGGAGGAACGGGATCGTCTTCGCTTGTTAGACTGGAGGAGGCGGGGCTTGGATCGGGTCTGCTTGCAGGCAGCCGATGCTTGCAGTGTATGAATGTGGCAGCTGCTTCCGGTGGTAAGGAGGACGCCCAAGCTCGATTGGGAGAGCTTTGCTGGCTGGGACAACGTGGCGGGATGGCTCACTTTGAAGGAGGACGACGCTGGTGGCGTTGGAACGTCCTCGTCGCCAAATGTTGGGCCCGAGGGGCCCACGTAATGAACACGCACACACAGCGGGAGTGTAGGAACGTCCTTCTTTATTGATCTCCTTACATCAACTGCCTTTCCTCCCCCTGGGCTCCTCCGTCATCGCGTCATGACCACATGACATTTCCGTGGGCTTTTCTTAAAGGAGCCGTGCCCAGTAACAGCTTCCAACAGTGCCCAAAGCACCCCCTCACCAAGAGCAGGTTCTTCATCCCTCGTGAACTTAAGGGGAAAACCCTGCACGAGTTAAAGCCCATGAAAGAGAGTAGGGGGGGTTGGTACAGGTGATTACAGGGTGGGCCAGCCACGCTCTACATACACATACCTTCTATGAGATAAAGGGCAGGGATTGTCAAGTGAAAGCCGTTGAAAAACTTGCTGGTAGATGTCACGAGGCTCACTTTTTGTATTTTTACTGATTTTTACACATGAATACAGACAGAATTCAATCTGTTTTCTATCTGCAGTTATTTATCGAAACGGAACACAGCACGGGTTTCCCGCTTGTATGCCTATGCTGTCGGTCATGCCTTGCAAGCCAATCGTTTTGCAAACCGGAAGCTTGGGGTGTGTCAAACAATTGAGTGATCTCCCATTTGCAGCTGTTTACGTTTCTGCCCAGAATTGTCCCAGGTCAGCCGCCGTCACAGCCGAGCAGTTGAATTTGATGTACAAAAGCCCAGCTCCATTCGTTTACCGTAGGTCTGTGGGTATACGCGTTATTACTAAATATACACATTTTTTCATGCGAATAAGTGTAAGGACACCTGCAGTGCCATTTCATGCTTGCCCATCCTCTTGCCGTGTGCATTCATCGCCTGCAGCATAGTGTCTATGGGCACAATCACAAATGCCTGTGGCTTTATGATTGGTCATTTATAACGCCCTCAATACCCAGAGGTTTCTAAGCGCGGACCCGGGTATCGAACCTGAGGTGCCCCGAGTAGTCTTGCTTCCAAGGCAAGCGCGTTGCCCCTGAGCTATCCTACCGAGACTTTTACCTGCAGAATTTAACTTAGCCCTCAGCACGAGACCTGTTTAGGCCTCTGCTCACCAGACCAGCCTGGGCGGTCTACTCTCAGTACAGTGGGCATTGGGCACAGCATCAAAGCATCCTGACTGAACATAACATCGCTGTTGGGTTATTCAGCATTGCCAACCCACAGCAACACCGCTCTTTATTCAGCATCATGGTTCGGCAGCGTAACCACTGTCTACGGGGAAGCTCAACAGCAATGCGATCCGTCTCAAGAAAATGTGCACATTTATCAATGGCAAAAGAATTTCTGCGATCTCTAATTGAAATCTGAAAGACTACTCGCGTCTTGGGAATCGAACATCAAGTCGAGCTCTTTTACCAATCGTTCCATCTCCGCTAATCTTGGAATTCTTCTGTATCGTGTGGACCCGATCGCTCCACTCAGCCCTACTTCTCCCCTCCGGTGTCCCTCGCTACCCTGCTCTCCATTCCCATACCTCTGCTACCCCTGCACCCAACCCGTAACCCCTCACATGCATTACCTATGTGCAACACATTTATTACACAGCTAATTTAATGCTTTTTGAATCCCATATGGGTATCGGGTAATAAAATCGCAGCAAAAATGTTGTAGGTAAAAAAATAACGCAGCAAAAATGCTGTGGTTTGACCTGGTAAAGAAGTACCCCATTATACCATTTAAGGGGAACAGGAATTGCGGGGGTGTCCCCTGCTCCCCTTAAATGGTATAATGGGTCCGGGGGTTGCGGCGGTGTCCCCTGGCGGCAAAACCACAGCATTTTTGCTGCGATATTTTGTATACACAGCCATTTTTGCTGTGATTTTAAGACATGTATCCTCCCGTACGTGCGTACGTATGTACATACATATACATACATCATATGCTTAATAAAAAAAATAAACTCTGGCACCTGCTCGGTTGATATTCCATATACAGGACACCAACTTATGATGGTGATGGGTGCGTGGCCTTATAACACCCTATTGGCACAGCTGGGCAATTTGCCGGAAGGGGGCGCACCTCCGGCACGCTCCGTGGGATGGCAGATCGTTGAGGGTCAGGATAAAGGATGTAAAAATAGCAATACAATTGTGCCTCCTGAGAATCCCTGCAGATAATTGCCTTCACGTGGATCCTTCTGTGTCTTGAGGGCCTCCGGCAGAGAGAATAATGAGGGCTGAGCAGTGGGGGCAGGAAGCGTTGCAGTGGCGGTCAGAATGCACACATCGAGCAAGCCAACCATAGAGCACTTACGTGGCTCTCTAGTGGAGGAGGTAAGAAAGAGATTTCAAATGTACGGAATCGTTTTCTTCAGCGTCCTCCAGACCTGCTGGTTGATCTGCAAACTATTTGCACACCCATACTGATAAGCCAAGCCGATCTATTTGATACATTTGTGTAAGAGCATGCCGGGGCGTCTCGGTGCTTGCTTCAGCCTCTGGCACTTGGACTTCTTTCCATTGAGGCAGAGGCCTCTTGTTGGGCTCCTTCCTCCGGCTGATACCTCTATCTGCCCAGGCATCAGGACCTAGGCAGAGTATTCTCAGCTAACAAGTTGTGCACCTTTTCTGTTTTCTGTGAGAAACATGCGGTGCCCTTTATATAATAAAATTCTAAGTGTGTGGCTGTTCCTTGGATGAGTGAGTCTGACCACCATACTGATTCCTAGTGCAGGGTAGCAGAAGAAAACTGGGTTTATAATGTGACGTGAACTATAAGTTTACAGTGTGATGTAAACTATGTTTACAATGAAGGGCCCGATTTATAAATGGGCCAATGGCATGGTTGACATTTACATATTTAGTTTGCAGTGAAGTCTAATAATGGTCTTCTTTTGTAAATAAGCTTTAGCAACCCACATCTTTTTAATTTGCCTTTAATCGCCCTGGGGAAAGTAAAAATGCTGGTCCGATGTCAAAGCGAGCACTCTACTCGCTGTGCTATCTGTGCAGAGCCTGCAGACGCAGGTTCGAATCCCGGCGGGGCCAAACTCAGCCTTTCATCCTTCCGAGGTCGATAAATGAGCACCACACAACGTGGGTAATAATAAGCAGCGCTCAGGGACACCTGAGGGTTCGTAGCACTATATAAATGATAAAACTATTATTATTATTACTGTGCGGACAGAATTGGCAGTATTGTCACGTGATGCAAAAATAAGCAGCTGTGTTTTTTGGGAGCGGAGGGGAAGCTAGCACTTAATGGGATTGGTTGTTGGTGTTTGCCGGGGTTTGCAGGGAAATAGTGTGTTTCACCCTATGGTAGGAGAGGCCGGTCCTGGGCATGAAGTTGGAGGGCTCTTTCCAATTTCCCAGAAGGTTGCAGCTTCTTTCGAAATGAGATCATGGACTTCTGCTTTCATGGTACAATAGAAGTGTTCCCTCTTCTGGATGTGGAAAGGGGTTCTACTGAAACCAACTTCTGGCGGGGTGACCTCAAGAGGCCTTTAGCCCGTTTTGTAGCACAGCCCGAAAAGACACCCTATTGAAAAGGGACAAAGACATAAAGGATTGTGACATAGAAAAGGTAGACAATACAATTTGAATTAGACGATAGAGGAAAAGGGTAAATGGGAGGGGGTTGGAAGGGGAATAGGCTTGGTATTAGCGGGCCGGCTCATGTGGCCCCAGTAGGCTTTCGCCCCTCTTGCTTTCCTTGTGCCATTCTCCATTCATCGCCTCCTAGGGCCTTTTTGTAACTGGTCTTTTGTTACTTGCTTCCGATTGGCTGCAGCTCCATTCGCTGGATTACTTTAGGTACTGATCACTGTGTACCAGAGAGACTACAAAGTTGGTTCTTCAAGATCAAGATTTCTTAAGCGTGGGTTTATTGCCCCTTGTCTACTAGGGTCTTTCGATGCTGGCTGTTCCTTTACTCCGGCTTGCTGTACTACTGCTTGCTTTCTGTTGTACTCCTCTTTTAGAGAATCTGTACAGGTCTTGAGGAGAGCTCCTCAGTAGATGATTCTTCAGTAGTGGTCATGGGAAGGATGATTGGATGGTATTCAGTGGTGCTGCACTTGCCTGTTTGCGATACGTGTCTATGGTCTTTGTGGTGGGGTTCGGTCACAGGGTGATGTTTCCGGCTGGGCCTTGCATCTTGTGGTGCTTGCCCTTTCTTGCCTTTTTGTTTAGTTGTCTGCATCACATGCACAAGCTCTACTGAGGGTTTTAGGCAGACTTTGCAGGAGCTTCTTGGGGACTTCGGGGCCTTGTTTGTTGGCATTAAGTTTTTTTGGCCTTCCCCGGAGTAAAGCTGCTGTCCTTCTTGTGAGTTCAGGAAAGAGGCCGCCTAACAGAGTAAACTCATTTTTGTGTTCGAGTCTCTGCCTTGACATGATCTAGAGGGCGCCTCCTTGATGCATCATACCAAGTGCTGTGATGCTAAGCATGCTCCCCATTATCTAGGCTCCCCATCACATAGTCCATGGACTGTCTTCTTTTCTGGCTTGAGGTCAGCAGAATGCTGAAGGTTCACCCTGGCCAGGAAGGAGACTATGTCTTCTTCTGCGGTCGGTAGGAGGGGACGATGGCTTGGAAGTTGGGGTTGCCACCCAAAGTTTAGAGCGAAATCTCTTTAATTTTTAAAGATTCCTCAGCCATTGGGCATGGCTCGCCTGGGGTGTTGTTTTTCATCTGTCTTTTTAGAGTCCGGCTGATTGTCCCCAAAGAACATTTCACGCGGAAGTCCAGGATGTTCAGCCTCCTTCTGAATTAACCTTTTTGGGACCATTGAAGACTTGATGAAACTTGGTTGAAGGTTGTCTCCCTCCCCCGCCCCTCCATGCTCTGGGTGCTCTGAGGGCAGGTGGTAGCTGGGTGTTCAGAATGATGCACAGTGCCTTGGTGGAGGTATTTAAAATAAAATATGACGGATCTTATAAATCAGCCTGCATCTCTCCAGAAGATTTGGACTACAACTCCCATGATTCTTCACCACTGTTCTGGCTTGGTCTGATGGGAGTTGAGTTACCCATGTATCTCGGAAGGGTGGGTACTGGGTGCGGCTAAATGCCACTGCACCTCAAGGTGCCACAAATCATTGCAGTGACCCGTTCAATAGGTATCCAATCACGAAGATTTGGAGCGGACTCCAAAAAGAAGGGAGCATGGTGTGTCCTGGCACAGGAAAGGCTGCCCCGGAATAAAATGCATCTCCGATAAGGCCTAGTACATCTATCCCAGAAGTGCTCTGCAAAGAATCCTTCCTCCGTGCCTTATACACCTCTGCCAGACGCCAACATGTGTCCAAAAGCCAAGATGACTCCATAACATGCGAGAGAAGCGCCTTGAGTTCTCGGGCATGTATGGGGAAGGTTACAGTGCGACTGCTCTTCAGTGACATTCAGAGGCACCTGCAGAAGCAAGAGCATACCTATGCCCTGAATTGGCTTCTTATGTCCGTTCCGTTCCAAGAATACTTACCACACTCTACACTGTATGGCAATGCCACTGTGATAACATGTGCCTGTGTTACCCTATTGTATTGTTTGACAAAACCATTGTGAGAACATGTACCTGTAACAGCGCCTCACTGCCTTCGGGTTGTATGTGTGCTATACAAATGAAATACTTCCTGTTGTGGAAACAAGTAATTGACACTTACATTACAAGTGCTGGCACTGCTTCAAATGGCATCATGATTACAAGGACAGATCAGCCCAGAAATAACTGCTTGTCTGAGGAAGGCAGGGCTATGTATTATAATACCCCAAATGCAGCAAAGGAAATGGGCTGAAACGAGACGGATCAACGCTCCGGCAAGACAAGTCTCGTCTGAGCACTGCTCTGTCCCCAGACCCCGGGTTTTGCTGTGACACACTGATCTGCTTTGAAGCCACGTTACTGCACAGACGTGCAACCCGCGCTTCAACGAGAAGACTGCAGCGATGCCAAGTCTGCTTGTTGAAGCACGTGTTGCGTGTGATATCTCTGCTTCAGAACAGGATCCTCTGAGGGGATCCTCCCTTTTACCCAAGTTATCACATGCACAAGCAACCCACGTTTCAACAAGCAGACCCTTTTAGTAGACACAGAAAACTGAATACTGAAACAGCCCAAGCCTCACATACTTGTTGCAGCTGTCCAAACGGATATATATGTCCTGCAATGTACAAACATGTTTTTCTTAGGGTGAGTAGTGTGATCATTCAAAACTGCAGAGCCCAACTTGCGTCATTCGCTCAAGAGGGTTTCTTAACGAATCACTATAAGACATGTTTCAAATGTAAGTTTGGATATTCTTATGCTCCCATAATTCTCTTTGCTTTAATGCAAATCACCAAGATTGGGTTCTATAAAGAGATACTGTATGGCATAATCTAGCCTGGGGCCACACCCATTGGCCCCGCCCCTCCAAGGATCAGAGGGTTCCCCCAGTAAAATCTTTCCATTTCCAGCACTGCCCAAATGTACTAAAACTAACTCCCCACCTTTGACCTATTCAAATACGAAAACCAAGATATTTTGCACCAAATTTTACTTTAAAATGTTTATCCTTATTAAATAAGAGAACCCTGCATGCATGATTGATTCGAAAGCTGTTCTAAGGACCTTCCTAAAATGCCTGTAGGCGGTGCTTTAATGGCTAGGATTGGCGCTGTGTGGCCACCGGGCGTGCCTACCTGCAGCGGGAGCAAGAGCTGCACGAGTTGCCTGGAAGAGCTGGAATCCATCCCAAGGATAGGCCTATTTGAAGAGAAAAAAAGAAAGTCCCAAAAACAAGCTACCTATTGATGTCAGTATATAGTTTGGAGATTTAGACTGATGGGAGGCAACTGTAGGTGAAAATCTTGTGTGAAAGCATATATCACAAGATATGCGCAAAAGCCTGGTGTTTCAAAAAATATAATCAATTTTATTTATCTAGTACATGCTAAAAGCAAGGACATCAAGGGTCCTATTTTTAAAAAAAGAACAACATATGACAATAATAATAAACACTGTATTCAAAAACATACAAATAAATCTGTTGGCAAATGTCAAAACTTAATGAAGCTCATTGTCAACTTAAAGTGATGTTAGTACAACAAGGTGACTTCCAATCATAAATAAAATCAATGATTTTTTTCTCTCAAGGGAGCCCCATACAAAACGTGTCGACAGAGGTGACTCTGTTTCCAGCCTTAGATATGTAAACCAATTGGGTAATACGTGTTAACTGTTGTAACCGGACACCTGGTAGTCCGACTAAGGCTTTCGTCAGGACACACAAAGGACATCTGGTGTTGGATGTCGTATTTTCAAAGGAGGTACTTTTTGTCGAACGTTATATCTAAACACAAACATAAAAGAAAATATTCTTAAAAACCGGCTTAGTGATAGTGTTGCCTCATTTTTCTTAAAATTTCCAACCAGTTCACAAGTTTCTGAATGTGCATCACGGGTATATTATTATTTAATACTCTGTATACCCCTTTTACATGATAGGATATAGTTAATTTTTTTATTTCGGACTGGTATAATATCTAACTTTTATATCTTTCTTGTTTCATTTGTCTATTATTGATTCAATAATCATAGTTTAGAAACCCCAATCTGAGAACGCATAGATAAAGGGCACAAGGGTGCTTAGTCAAATCAATGGGAGGTCAGAGACCAAAACAATTTTTAAATAGATTTCTGAATGTACCTGCTCACATTGTGACCTCTATTTATCATATTACCTTGGCAATTTCTTCGAGAGAGCTCAAGGAGGTTCAAGCGGTGTATGTAACCGTACATCAAATACACTCATGCTGATGAATGGGGACATCACGGCCCAGATGCAGAATTTGGATCATCTGACACTGTGTTAGGAATAACACATATAGAAGGGCTAATGAACATTTGTTTAACCTTTGGCAATGCGTATTAAAAATTCACATAAATTGCCATTTCATACCTTCAAATTTCTTTTGGCCCCATACGGATAGGTTTTTCAAGCTGTGTTATCGTGTCCGTATATGGAGAAAGCTTCCTATAGCGGAACGAGATTCTGAAGATTCTTTACTAGATGCCCGTGTTGCTCGAGCGCTCTGTAATAATTAATTGCAGACATGGCAGTATGTCAGAGCCATGACTAAAATGCTGCAAATATTTAACTTTAGAAAGATTGAGTAGTTGTTGAATACGAATCAAACACTTACTTTAGTGCCAGCGCCACCGTGGCGTGTCAATGTCCGTATCTAGATGCAAAACGAAACCGTGGATCACATGATCGACTTAAGAAAGTCGGCATTTGACGTGTTGACGTCATCACGTGGTTGTCCTCTCGGCGGCCCCATTTCGAATGAAATGGTGGCCATCTTGGAATGTCAAAACAAAGACTTGCCACATCGTGAATGCCAGTGTATATTCATATGGGGCATCTGAGTATACAAATGAATCGCTTAACTAACACGTGCCCTAATTAACTGATAAAGTATGTGTCCATCTTTAGTTGCCAAATGTGGACAGATACTAACGTTGAAGAGGTCATTTTTGTTGTCAAGTAAGAGGAATATTTTCTTGTATTCCATTAAGCCCTTATAGAAGAAAGGCTTATGTGTGACCGCTGCATTATTTGCTGTCATGAATATTGTATTAGTCTTAAAATGAGACTGTACAAAGTGGTACAAGCATGTGGCTAACTAATAGGCATTGCTGAATGATGGATGGGGGTCATTTGTGGACAAAAAGATTCCACTCGATGTAAAGATTTAGGCCACACTTAACAGAGTCTAATTTGTGGATCCATTTTTGTTCCAGTTTCCGCAATTTTAGGTCTCTGTCTCCTCCACAGGGGTGTGCAGCCACAGTTTATAACACGCACCAAATTATATCGTTGTGAGAATGTTTCATTTTTTGGTAGTGTTCAACTAGCGGTTTATCTTTAGTCCCATTCTTTATACAAGTCCGGTGTTCTCCTATTCTAGTCCGGACTGTTCTTTTGGTTTTACCTATATACACGAGGCCACATGGGCAAGTTATGCAATAAATGGCCCATTTAGTTGCACAATTCGTGAAAGATCTAAGTTTCCAGACGACACTTTTCAAATCAATGGTTTTTACATTTTTGGTGAAATTGCACATGAGACATTTTCCACATTTATAATGACCTATGACTGGAGGCAAACTCCAAAGAGTCGATTGGGTGGCCAAATTGGCCGGCTGTCTTGGATATGTGTGTACCAATTTATCACCAAGATTCTGTAACCGTTTGAAAGCAAAACGGGGAGGAAGGATAGAAAAAGACTCTGTGTTGATCATTTTCCAGTTTTTTAGAATGGTCTTTCTTAGATCATTACTTACAGGGGTGAAGGATGTCACACAAGTTATTTTGTCCAGTTTGATGTTGTCTTGTTTAGAGAGGCAATTGATTCTTTGGATATTAGCAGCCAAAGAAGGATATTGTAAACTATAAAGAAGAATTCACATATCCCTACCTAGTTCCCGGCTTTTTTCAACAATATAATACAAACCAGCCAAACTGGAATGCACAGTCCCAGTCAAGACCACAAAGAAACAGGAAGTTTGTGAGTTTCTCGAACTCCTCCAATAGTAGTGATTCAGACAGCTCTGAAAATGTCACTAGTGCAAGTGGAACTACTCAACCCCAAAGGGGCCAACAACAGTTTTTTCAACGACGGGGAAATCGGGGAAGAAACAGACAATGGGGCAACCACATCATGCGGACCCGACAATGGATCCCGCCACAAACTTGGTAACCCCTAACTTTAATTTGAGTACACATGTTACTGCCAGATGAGATATCGGTTCTCTCAAAGGGGTTATCTTTTGTTCCTGTAGCTAGAGCAGACGCTTTCCAAACTGAAGTTGAAATGCGCAATTTCTTTCGCATTATCAGGTTAAAGTATTTCTTCCATGATAAAAATAGTCAGAGACCTGACAATGACAATAAATCGGGCAAAAAAAAACCTCCACTTTCACACCGCTGCAATCCATGGTATCACCGGAAATACTATCTTTCGAGAATAAAATCCTAAGGGAAATGAGATTTCTATGTGCTAACAAAAACAAATGTCGAGATAATCTCTCAAAATCAGAACATCTAGCCTTGAAAAATTTGGAAAGCAACCCCCTGTTTATAATTAAACCGGCCGACCAGGGAGGAGGCATTGTCCTTTGGGGGTCCGACCTCTACAAAACCGAGGTTGATAAAAAATGGTCTGATACTGCAGTATACAAATCTATTCCATCAGACCCAACTACAAAAATCATGGAAGAAATAGTTAGCCTAGTTACACATGCGGCAGACCAAGGGTGGATCAATGACGAAGAAAAACTTTTTTTGATCAAAAAAAATCCAGTCACCCCGGCATTTTATTGTCTGCCCAAGATACATAAGCATCTCACCACCCCTCCAGGACGGCCGATAGTGTCGGCCATTGGCTCACTATTAGAACCCCTGTCAGTATATGCCGATGTGTTTCTAAGACCTTTTGTGAACCAAATGAAATCATTTATACAAGATTCCACTGCAATGATAAAAAATGTGGATTCACTTACCATTCAGACTGAGGACATTTTTGTCACACTTGATATAACATCCCTATATACCAACATACCGCAGATGGAATGCATTAATGTCATGCTAGAATTGCTCGAAACACGGGCAGAAAAATGCCCACCTTCGGCTTTTATTGCTGAATGCATACATATTGCCTTGACAAAAAATGTCTTTATTCATGATAGTTCCTTTTTCCAACAATTAAATGGTACCAGTATGGGGGCCACATTTGCCCCTGATCTGGCTAACCTATACATGGACCACTTTGAGAAAAACCATATATATAGCGATACCAATCCCTTTGCCAAAAACATCCAAGCTTGGTATCGATATATTGATGATATCTTTATGATTTGGCGGGGTACGATGGAAGAATTTAAGACCTTTAACATCTGGCTCAATCAATGTGAGACATCTTTGAACTTTACCTTAGTAGCCAATGACACAAACATTTCTTCCGTAGACTGACTTATTTACTGAAGGCCAAATAATTTAATAGGCGCAAGTCTGTATAGGAAACCGACACAAAAAAACACTCTGCTGCACTTTGGAAGCTTTCACCCACAATCATTGAAAGAAAACCTGCCCTTTAGCCAATTCCTACGTATCAGACGTAATTGCACTGAGAAACAAGACTTTGTAGCCCACAGTGAGCTATTAAAAGGCAATCTAAAAGCAAAAGGATATCCCCCCCGATACCATCAGAAGATCTTATAAAAGGGCTGCTAATATCCAAAGAATCAATTGCCTCTCTAAACAAGACAACATCAAACTGGACAAAATAACTTGTGTGACATCCTTCACCCCTGTAAGTAATGATCTAAGAAAGACCATTCTAAAAAACTGGAAAATGATCAACACAGATTCTTTTTCTATCCTTCCTCCCCGTTTTGCTTTCAAACGGTTACAGAATCTTGGTGATAAATTGGTACACACATATCCAAGACAGCCTGCCAATTTGGCCACCCAATCGACTCTTTGGAGTTTGCCTATAGTCATAGGTCATTATAAATGTGGAAAATGTCTCATGTGCAATTTCACCAAAAATGTAAAAACCATTGATTTGAAAAGTGTCGTCTGGAAACTTAGATCTTTCACGAATTGTGCAACTAAATGGGCCATTTATTGCATAACTTGCCCATGTGGCCTCGTGGATATAGGTAAAACCAAAAGAACAGTCCGGACTAGAATAGGAGAACACCGGACTTGTATAAAGAATGGAACTAAAGATAAACTGCTAGTTGAACACTACCAAAAAATTAAACATTCTCACAACGATATAATTTGGTGCGTGTTACAAACTGTGGCTTCACACCCCCGTGGAGGAGACAGAGACCTAAAATTGCAGAAACTGGAACAATAATGGATCCACAAATTAGACTCTGTTAAGTGTGGCCTAAATCTTTACATCGAGTGGAATCTTTTTGTCCACAAATGACCCCCATCCATCATTCAGCAATGCCTATTAGTTAGCCACATACTTGTACCACTTTGTACAGTCTCATTTTAAGACTAATACAATATTCATGACAGCAAATAATGCAGCGGTCACACATAAGCCTTTCTGCTATAAGGGCTTAATGGAATACAAGAAAATATTCCTCTTACTTGACAACAAAAATGACGTCTTCACCGTTAGTATCTGTCCACATTTGGCAACTAAAGATGGACACATACTTTATCAGTTTATTAGGGCACGTGTTAGTCAAGTGATTCATTTATATACTCAGATGCCCCATATGAATATACACTGGCATTCAGGATGTGGCAAGTCTTTGTTTTGACATTCCAAGATGGTCACCATTTCATTCGAAATGGGGCTGCCGAGAGGACAACCATGTGATGACATCAACACGTCAAATGTCGACTTTATTAAGTCGAACATGTGATCCACGGTTTCGTTTTGCATCTATATACGGACGTTGACATGCCGCGGTCGCGCTGGCACTAAAGTAAGTGTTTGATTCATATTCAACAACTACTCAATCTTTCTAAAGTTAAATATGTGCAGCATTTTATTATGGCTCTAACATACTGCCATGTCTGCAATTAATTATTACAGAGCGCTCGAGCAACACGGGCATCTAGTAAAGAATCTTCAGAATCTCGTTCCGCTATAGGAAGCTTTCTCCATATGCGGACACGATAACACAGCTGGAAAAACATATCTGTATGGGACCAAAAGAAATTTGAAGGTATGAAATGGCAATTTATGTGAATTTTTAATACGCATTGCCAAAGGTTAAACAAATGTTCATTAGCCCTTCTATATGTGTTATCCCTAACACAGTGTCAGATGATCCAAATTGTGCATCCGGGCCGTGATGTCCCCATTCATCAGCATGAGTGTATTTGATGTATGGTTTACATACACCGCTTGAACCTCCTTGAGTTCTCTCGAAGAAATTGCCAAGGTAATATGATAAATAGAGGTCACAATGTGAGCAGGCACATTCAGAAATCTATTTAAAAATTGTTTTGGTCTCTGACCTCCCATTGATTTGACTAAGCCCCCTTGTACCTGTTATCTATGCGTTCTTAGATTGGGGTTTCGAAACTATGATTATTGAATCAATAATAGACGAATGAAACAAGAAAGATATAAAAGTTAGATATTATACCAGTCCGAAATGAAAAAATGAACTATATCCTATCATGTAAAAGGGGTATACAGAGTATTAAATAGTAACACTTGTATATAGGCGCGTTACAAATGCCATATCATATCATATATCATATCATATCAATATACCCGTGATGCACATTCAGAAACTTGTGAACTGGTTGGAAATATTAAGAAAAATGAGGCAACACTATCACTAAGCCGGTTTTTAAGAATATTCTCTTTTATGTTTGTGTTTAGATAGAACGTTCGACAAAAAGTACCTCCTTTGAAAATAAGAAATCCAACACCAGATGTCCTTTGTGTGTCCTGACGAAAGCCTTAGTCGGACTACCAGGTGTCCGGTTACAACAGTTAACACGTATTACCCAATTGGTTTACATATCTAAGGCTGGAAACAGAGTCACCTCTGTCGACACATTTTGTATGGGGCTCCCTTGAGAGAAAAAAATCATTGATTTTATTTATGATTGGAAGTCACCTTGTTGTACTAACATCACTTTAAGTTGACAATGAGCTTCATTAAGTTTTGACATTTGCCAACAGATTTATTTGTCTGTTTTTGAATACAGTGTTTGTTATTATTGTCATATATTGTCATATGATGTTCTTGTTTAAAAAATAGGACCCTTGATGTCCTTGCTTTTTAGCATGTACTAGATAAATAAAATTGATTATATTTTTGGAAACGCCAGGCTTTTGCGTATATCTTGTGATCTATGCTTTCACACAAGATTTTCACCTACAGTTGCCTCCCATCAGTCTAAATCTCCAACCCATATGCTGACATCAATAGGTAGCTTGTTTTTGGGACTTTCTTTCTTTCTCGTGAATTATAGACCACATCCCAAATGCCCCTAACAAAAAAGTGGTCCTTTTGCTCATATAGCATTACTCTAGGCCTATTTGAAGCCAGCTTGCAATCTCGGCCTTATTGGTTTATTCTTTTGGAACCTGCGAGAATGTGGTCTGTTCCTGCAAGCAGCAGTACGGCCAACCCCAGCGGGACTTGCGTAACAGGAATCGAAGAAGGAAGACAAAGGGAACCGGTTTGCGTGTTCTTAGTGAATTCAAGAAGTATCAGAGCGCAGCAGAGAAAAGGAGGCCTCTGTGAGAATAGCTTAGGTCTTTGGACCAGGTACCCAGTGTAGATGTTGACGGCCAATCACGATGCAGATAAAAAACCATAGGATCACGGAGGCCTGTGCTAGGTGATGTGCGAGAGTCATCGTCTGGCACCACGGCTTCAAGTAAGCCACCATGTCCACAGATAAAGACCAAAGGATCACGGCGGCCTGTGTTAGGTGATGCGCGAGAGTGCGAGAGTCATTGTCTGGCACCACGGCTTCAAGTAAGCCACCATGTCCACAGATAAAGACCATAGGATCACGGTGGCCTGTGCTAGGTGATGCGCGAGAGTCATCGTCTGGCACTGCGGCTTCAAGTAAGCCACCATGTCCACAGATAAAGACCATAGGATCACGGCGGCCTGTGCTAGGTGATGCACGAGAGTCATCGTCCGGCACCACGTTGTCAAGTAAGTCACCATGTCCACAATCCCAACCAGTTCCTTGCAGAGATGGGTCATTCGTTCCTTGATCAAGGACTTGCACCTAGGCCTCCCATGCGTCTATCAAAGATGTTATGAATAGCCAGCAGATGACCCCTGGCCGTCCGTTCCCATGTATGTCCGCCATTCTTTAGTACTCTTTATTTGCGTGTTGTTTCCTACCCTGTTCTTGTGCCTACCCTTGGACCTCCCCTCCTCTGTGTGCTTTTTAGTATTGATTGTTTTTATATGGGGTTCAACTCTGGGCGAGTAGCCAGGCCTGGTCCTCATCCTAGGTGCACTTTGGTGATTCTTGAGATTGCGAAAAGTGCAGAATCCAAGTCTACACCAAGACCCTCCTTGAAGGTCAAGGGACTGTCACTTGGATGAGAGCGGTGGCACAGAGGTATATTCTACCAAGAGTACAAAGATGATGAGTGGGGGCTGGAGGCCAGGGCTGCCTTCTGGGCCCAGACTCTACTCACAGGGCGCCCTACATTACACACTAGTGCAATGCACATCTGTTTAGTTTCTGCCACACACTGCCCTTGGCTTGGTGGTGCACCTCTGCACACTTCCCATAGATGGGAGTAGATCAAGGGGAGCCTTGCTCTCCCTGCAGCTCTGTAGCCAGTGTGGAGAAGGGTGCATTTAGAGGGAATGGGATAGAAATGCAATGCACACAAATGTGACCAGGGTGGGATTGAGGATTCATTCAAAAGGGGCGGGGGGCATTTTCCTAAGGCCCATGCTTCAAGGGACCATTTACAATTCAGGTTAAAATGTGTCCAGCTATAGTAAGGGGCGGGCCCTTGCTAGTACTGGAGTAGCAGGGCATTCTTACTCCAGTCCTGAGCAAACCCTAGATAGTAATGGAGTGACGAGGAAAGGAATGAGTCTCCGAATGCCGCCATAGACGCAGCCTCAGCCTCGACCCATTTTTAGATGGGCCATAAATTAAGACCACTGGGTTGTTCAGGCCGCCCTTTTGCGCTCTAGACACGCAGTTCAGCAAAGTACCATGAGATCAGGAATCTTTTTTTTTTTTTTTTTATTTATTTACAAGTATATACAAAAATAATACCAAAGTACAGAGGAACAGCAAGGAATATAAAAAAACGGATCAAATAAAATCATTGAACATGTTCCAAATCTTTTCATATGTGGACAACTTACATTTCAATCTGTAGATCATTTTTTCTGTACTAGACAGGCTATGCATTTCTTGAACCCACTCCTCAAATGACGGACGGATCTGACCTTTCCATCCTCGAAGGATCAACCTTTTAGCAACAATGGTTGCTCTGAAAAGCCATTTCTTAAGGGAAGAGTTGACTTCAGCCAGCTCGGAATCCTCCCCTAGGATCATTGTCTTAAAGTCCAGGACACACCCTTCACCCAAAATTCTGACACACACATCACAAATGTCTATCCAGAAAGCCCTGACCCTCTCGCAGGCCCACAGCATGTGTTCCAATGTTCCCACTTCCTGAGCACAACCCCAACAGTCAGCATTGTCAGTCATGCCCCTTTTATGTAACGTTTCCGGACACCAATACACACGGTTCAGGATCTTAATTTGTCTAGACCTTTCGCCCAGATTCAGTGAACATAATGAGACATTTCCGCATATAGTCTGCCAGGCCTCAAGATCAATATCAGACCCAATCCTCTCACTCCAGACCTCCCGTAAATTGTCATTGTTCCGAAAATACGACATGAAAAGTTTGTATAACCTACTGGCTAAACCACCTCCCTGTCCATTGGAATCCGTCAGAAAAATAGTCAAGTCAAAGGAGTCAGACCAGTCCACCTCACCGATAGACCTCTTGAGTCGTCTATAAGCCGAGTCCGACAAGTCCTCAAAACTCCATCTCTCTCTCAGCTCAGCTGCAGTCAGCCACCGATCATCGTTCCCCAGGTCGGAGACCTTTTTAACATTCATTAGGAACCAATCGGGCCAAAAAATTGTCCTGGAGTTATCTCTAATCCTAGGATTCAGCCATATAGAGGCATTCTTACACTTAAAAGCGTCCCTCCCTATCAAAGTCAAGACCTCAATCCAAGAGTTGCGCAAAAAGGACGTGGTTAACAGACTTCCCCCCGTGATCTTTGTGTTAGTGGTCAACAGTGCTTCCGGGCCTAATGGCCCATATGCATTCGACTCCGCCACCGCCCATCCGTCCAGTTTACCATCTAAAAACGGAACAAAAGAATGAGCAGAAAATGCTAAATGGTAGGCCTTAAAGTTCGGAACTCCTAGACCACCCAAATAAATTGGACGCTGCAATTTCCATAGACTAAGTCTGGGCGGCTTCCTGTCCCATAAAAATTCTTGCATAAGGCGGTCTAGATCTTTCCAATAACTACACTTTATTCTCAGTGGAAGCATGCTGGTAATAAAGTTAATCTTGGGAGCCAAATTCATTTTCAAGGCATTGACTTTACCCCATAGTGAAAGTTTAAGTAAAGACCACCTTTCCAAAATCAATTTGCAATCTCGTACTACCACACTCATGTTTTCATCAACCATACGGGAGACTGGAGCTGTCAACCATACCCCTAGGTAGCGTAAGCGCCTATCACACCAAGTAAACCCCAGACCCTCAACCAGGGATTTATCACATCTATTGGACAGAGGCAACACTTCTGACTTCTGGTGGTTAACCTTGTATCCAGAACAATCATGAAAATTCGACAAAA
The DNA here is from genome assembly GCF_040938575.1 of Ambystoma mexicanum. NCBI lineage: Eukaryota > Metazoa > Chordata > Amphibia > Caudata > Ambystomatidae > Ambystoma > Ambystoma mexicanum. Next base: position 160,379,097 of record NC_090940.1, read on the forward strand.
TCCTCATCAGACATGGCAGGGATATGTCCAAACTCTGCAACACCAACAAGAGGTCATCAGCATAAAGCCATGCCTTTTGCACCATACCCCAACATTCAATGCCCTGTAAATTCGGTTCATTCTTTATGTAAATAGCTAGGGGTTCTATCGCCAAAATAAATAACAGAGGAGAAAAAGGGCAACCCTGCCTCGTGCCCCGCTTCAAACAAAACGATTCCGACGCCACTCCATTAGTCTTAACGTCAGCCGTCGGACTGGCATATAAAAGAGCTACCCAGGAGATAAAATCCTCCCCCAGATTCATTTCCCTCAATACCGAGTATAAATAATTCCAATTAACTCTGTCAAAAGCTTTTTCAGCATCTAAGGACAGGATGGCTGCATCACCTACCAGTCTGTCCGCCATTTCCATGGTTAATAACAATTTCCTGATATTGCTGGACGTACGCCGACTCTTCATGAAACCAGATTGTTCCTCCCCTATCAAGACCGGCATGAACTGTCCTAAGCGTAAAGCAAGAACCTTGGCCAAGATCTTGTTATCTGTATTGATAAGGCTGATTGGACGATAACTAGCTGGTTGATTGCAATCCTTATCCTTTTTTAAAAAGACAGAAATCGACGCATGGCTAGTACTCTTAGGTAACGACCCAACAATTCTGCTCGAAACAAACATATCTCTCAGGAGTTCCAAGGCCGAGTTCGGGAGGACCCTGTAAAATTCACATGGAAGGCCATCCGGTCCCGGAGATTTGCCAACATGCAGCCCAGATATTGCGCCTTTAATCTCCTCTATTGTTATCATTTCACCTAGAATATCACGCTCAGCATTCTGGATCTTAGGTAAATTCAAATCACCAAAAAATCTCTCACCCCTACCTGTGATACCAGCCTCATCGCCATATAGATTCTCATAAAAATCGCGGAATATTGAGTTGATTTTAATCGGATCAAAAGTGATTCTACCCTCCTTGTCAAACATAGAAGCTATAGCCGAATCGGAGATCCTTTTCCGCAACCTGTATGCCAGCCACCTATCACAACGCTCCCCTTTCTCAAAATATGTACACCTAGAGTAGAACAAACTACGTTCGGACCTCCTAGACAAAAAATCTTCCATTTCTTTTTTGAGTTTTTTTAAATCAGCACGTTTCACTGAATCTGACAGATCAAGCATCAGATCACGAGAAATTTCACTAATACGTGAGTCAAGCTCACGCCTTTTACCCTCTTCTCTCTTCCGTTTACCACTAGACAGTCCCAGACACACACCACGCATACAGCACTTAAAGGCCTCCCATGTATTTGCCACACTGATCTCCTCTGAACGATTCTCCCTTACAAAGAAATCAGCTTCGGAAACGATCCGGTCCAAAATATCATCATCTAATAGAATAGATGTATTCATTTTCCATGAGAAGCTCCTTTTACACTGAAATTTAAGTCTTAATTGCAACACAACAGGGGCATGGTCACTCAATACAATATTACCGATATCAGAAGAAACCCGACTGTCTGAAACAGTCCCACCAGTGAAAAACATGTCCAGTCTAGAAAACACTGCATGTGCACTGGAATAAAAACTGTATTGCCTCGTATCTGGATGCTCAAGACGCCATATGTCATTCAAACTATGTTCTTCTAAAAGCGACCTAAGTGCCCGGTGATGATAATCGCAACGAAGTACACGGCCATTCTGACTCTTATCCATCTTTGGATCAATCACTGTATTAAAATCACCACCAAGCAGAACATTAGAATTATTCAACTCTAAAAGAGTCTGTGCCACCATTCTGAAAAAGGATCCATCATCCACCGTAGGAGCATAGACATTGCAAAGAGTTAATAATTCCCCCTGAATCTCGATCAACAACGCAATCATTCGACCTTCTTTGTCAGCAATTCTGCGTATAACTTTCATAGGCAATTTCTTTCTAAACAAAATGACCACCCCCCTTGATCTTGAAGTAAAGGAAGAGCCAGCAGCTACGCCAACCCATTCCCTTTCCAACCCAGATATCTCATCCTCCAATATGTGAGTCTCCTGTAAGAAACAGATGTCTGCATGCATGTCCTGCAACATTTGAAACACTTTCTTTTTCTTGAGCAGGTTATTGATCCCATTCACATTCCAGGAGATAATACGCAGGTCATCCGAAGTCCCACCTGAGTGGGGAGTCATCATGACTCTACGAATATCAAAAAACTCAAAAGTAAAAGAAACACACAAAAAATGAAAAACAATAAGCAAAAAATAAAAAGAACGAACAAGATAGTGAAGTCTATTCAGCCCAACAAGAAAATTGAACAACATTGAGAACCATCCCCAGGACCCCTCCCAATGATGCAATAAAAGACATCTATGTGGTCAGAAAACCCAACCCAGAAGATAACAACATTTAGTAATGAATGAAATACCTGAACCCCAGTCATCCCCCCAAAAAGAAGAAACCCCACCACCGAGAATCACGTTGAAAACACAGAATAGGTATATCAAACAATCTCTACTTCAAAACATACAGTTGAACCCCACCCCACACCAATTGCACCTATCCACAACCTCTAAAGAGCCATGCTAAAACAGTGAGGCTAGACAAGGCAACTTCAAATGTATATACACTGTGGCCATACCATTCATAAATATCATTCATAAATATCTAAACAGAGTCCTGAAAAAAAAAGAAGAAAAAAAAGAAAAAAAAAGAAGAAAAAAAAATACGTCAATGGCAACTTCTCAATAAAAGTTAAAAGGTAATGAGTAAAGGCAGATATGGACATCCCCATACAATACGTGAAGGATAACACAGAAAAGGGAGTGCCTCCTGGTGGTTAATCTAGCCAAAAATGACCAGAAGTCTGATCCACAGTTCCCTTGATAAACAAGGCTAGGCTAGGGACCGAAGATTGCCGGAGTTAAAATAACACTAGCATCCCAACTTCAAGAGCAGTGAAGGCATTCCAATGTGACCGTAGCGGAGGAAAAGGAAGAACTGCATCCTGGGCACCGCTGTAGTCATGGCCATGAAGATCATTATACCATCACGTATCCAGTGAGGAGCAGATGACTGCATGCTCATAAAATGACTGCACTGGCTCTGGACCAACTAAAAGACCAGGCAGGCGACCTGGCAGTCAAACAATCCCCCAAAAAGTCCTCCGAAAAAGGCGCTAGAATGCAGTTGGTGGGATGTGAATAGCATATGCCCCAGTAGCGCCGAGCTGCAAGGGAGCGCCCCCCCGGCATCCACAGCCCCCGACACGAGGGAAACAGTCCCGACAGTACCGAGCTCCACATGGGCATCTCATACCTCAAGCGGGAGACAATGATGCTGTTCTCTGTGACCGGGGGCGCCGCTGGAGAGTCCGGACGCTGCCCTCCAGGGGGAATCCGCCCAGCACCTACCGGGGAAGAAGAAGAGTGCAGTCGAAGCAGGGCCGCATACGCAAGTCCCCGAACCATCCACTCCCGAAGTCGAAGTTGAAGCGAGCGGCATTTCCGTATTCAACTGCGGTGACGACGACGTCTACACGCACACGTCTCACGCAGATGCTGTAAGGTCCATTCCTCATGTCGCATATCACCGTGAGCCAGGATTCAGAGGCATTCCATCGAATGGCACAGTGCGGGGTTCCACCATAATTTCAAACAATGCAAACTGCCAAAAAAACTGGCGGCGCCATTAAAAAAAACTGAATATGAAAAAGAACATACTAAAAATAAAAATAAAAATATATACAGACATGGTGGGGCGGGGGGACACTAACAATGTCACTCACTGTTCATGGGAGGCGCTGGAAGGCTCCTCTTGTATGTTTCTAGCCAGTCTAAAGCCAATGCAGGATCAGATGTGTTTCTGTCCCCATCAGGAAACACAACAGTAAGAACATTATTTCTGCTAAGAAAAGCTTTTAAAGTTAGTTGACTAGCCAGTTCTTTAGCACTCTGGAAAGATCTTCTTTTATGTAGGATCTCCTTAGGATAATCAGGATAGACATAAACCAATCTACCTTTGAATAAGGCTTTCCCAACCTGTCTGGCAGCTTTCATCAAACGCTCCTTAGATCTTATATGTAAAAAGGTGACCAAAATATGCCGAGCTCTGTTCCCCAGATGTTTACCAATCCGAAAGATATTATCCATGTCTTCATTCCTGATTGTAGAGCACTGGAAACTGTCTTTAAAAATCTGTAAGACCAGGGATGGCAGATCCTCCTCATCTCCATCTGACTCCTCTACACCAACCAATCTGATGTTTCTTGCTCTGATTCTCATCTCCAAATCCAAGCGTTGTTCCCTTTCAGTCTTCAAGTCAGATTGTAGGTTTTTGTATGCCTGGAAGCTGCCAGCGATCTCAGAGCTCATAGTTGAAGAGGATTTTTCTAGTGCTGTGACTCTGCCATCCAGCTGACCGGTTTTCAGATTGAGTTCAGCCATTGTCAGTTTAATATCACTGACATCCTGGGCCACCTGAAGAATGGTTTTGTAGACATCTCCAAGGCTAGGGGTTTCTTCCATCTCAGGAATTTGTTTAGATTTCTTGGAGGCTGGGTTTTCTGCTTCCCCAATCTTTTTCTTGGAGCTCATTATAATTTCAATATAAATAGCTTCAGGGAGAGGTCCAGAGCAGTTAAGTTAAGCTGCTACTCCACCGCCAGCCATTCTAGAATCACCGAGATCAGGAATCTGACGACACAGAAGAGCGAAGGAGTCTGCTCTTCCCACTGCCATCTCTTGAGCAAGCCAACCAGGGGCGCGGGATCCTTGCCTCAATTCAAATGACTGGCTCGGCTCTGGATCCCCAGGAAACCAAGAGCCGAATAAGAGCCGGGCCAGCCATTAGGTGTGCTGTCCTTGCTGGGGGTAGGAGCTGGGAGGGGCACAAAACTAGCAGGTGGGGAGAGCGAGAATGGAAAGGAGGCGTGGAGGAGTGCAAAGCCAGCCGAAAGGCCAGGAGGTATATGCAACAGATAAGGGAGAGGCACATAAGGCATACAAGCAAAGACTAACAAGAAAAGGAGCACATTGTGGAGGCCATAAATATTTTTGGAAAAACGAAATGAGGAAATTGTGAAGCGAGTTTTCTCAGTGCCGTGTCAGTGAAGGGTCACTGGTGCTCCTAGCAGCGCTCACCCACCTAGGAGGATCACAATAGCATATGCACTAACGCCGAGATTTCTGCGGTGAATGGTAAAGCTATGTGGGTGACCTCATCCTTTTGAAAGAGTCCACTGAATGCGGACGAGTGTGCAGCAACGTATGTCATCTCAGAATAAAAATGAACACAATTTATGATAGCGCGCTCTACGGGTGCCGGCCCATCCAGCCCAAGCTGCCTTCTTTTGCAGTCCCTCCACTCCTATATCCCTATGTATCATTGTGTTGTGAACTAGAGTAGCCTGAGCGCGCGGAAACTGGAAAAGAAAATGGCGGCAAGCCGCGTGCGAAGCTGTGAAGCATATTCATCGTCCACCATCGCTCAGTGAAAGGCGCGTACACCAGATCTGCAGAGTCCGTCTAGAAGGGCCCCAAGCCATACAGTGAATGTGGGCACGTGTTGGGATAGCTCAGTGGGTTAAACGCTTGTCCCGAGTAGTAGCTGCAACCCTTTGCCATGTGTTAAAGTCGCAGCAAAGCTAGTCAGCCAGTTATCCTCCCGAGGTTGTTAACAATACATTGGCGAGCAACAACACAAAGCACTTAGAAGTGGGATCAATCCAGCATGAAGTGCTATAGTAAATCTATTCTGCTATAACCCAAATCCCCTTCCAGCCATTGTGACTGCTGTGCTGTGTGGTGTGATTGAATAACACTCTTTAGTTTTGCTCTCGGAATAATTAAAAAGTAGCCTTTTACATTTTATAGTATAGTGATGGTAACTGATATCTTTTGTTATGCCACTTCTGTTATTTACTAAATGCCAGGCTGCCTAATTTACATGCATTTTTCCCAAAAGATCAGCTGTTCCAAGTTTCTACATATATCCCAACCCATTGAGCGTGAAATGAGGATCCTCTGACCAAAGTGAGTTTATCACACCTCCTCCCGTTGTATAAATAGACGCACTTTCCACAAAATCTCGGCCAGGGTTGCAAAGATGCACCAAAAACAGAACTTCAATAAGGTCCAGGTGCATTTTTAGGAAGTGGTGGAAACCCACAGGAAATTGCATCTGTCCTTGCAAACCTCGGATGTGCTCAGAGCCTCAGCCCTAAGCCTGGTACCCGGACGGGCTGTGTCATTGTTTTACCTCTGCTTTTGCAGCATCCTTGTATTGGACCACACCGCAGTTGGTACACGTGCCAGCCAGCTTAATGCAAGGATGGAGCCAGAGTGCATGAAGAAAGTGTTCTGCTCGGCTTGACTTCTTATTCGGTGCAAGTGGTTCGTGGTAACGCTGTATGGTCATTAGTCTTGAGAGGCCTCCTAGTCCAGGGTCCTTTGGTATGTTGCTCTGCTTTCAGACTGCAGCAAATAACCACTGTAGTAGTTTCAGGGCGCCTGATCCTTTTCCGTGGCATATTGCGCCCCCCATCCCCGTCCCACGGGGGTTTCTCCGGACCGTAGACTGCTTGGGGGATAGTGAGCAAAACTGAGGAATGCAAGAGGGGAGGATGGGAAGAGAAGGATATTTGGGAAATTGGGCAAAGGCAAGTGTTTTGTGTAAGGATGGACGTGTGTCCGGGTGTGTCGCTCCATCATACATGTATTGTCTTCTAGAGAAAGTTAGAGACTACATGTTTTGCGATATTATAAGTAATTTGGTTCCAAGGCCGTTCTGGCGAGCTATGAATTAAATAACGATTAGTGTTGGATGATAATCTTTTTATAGTATATTATGGATATAATGAATACATGTTTACTATGTCACTTCTGTTATTTACAAAATATTAGGCGGTCTAATGTATACACATTATTTCCCGTAGTTCGGCTTGTGCTTTGGCGTGGGGCCAAGCCAGACTTGGCTTGCCCGCCTCTAGACCTGTTAATGAGGTTGCTGTAAAATAATCGATCAATTTTCTTCCCATGTTGAGCGTGTTCTAGCTATGAAACACTGGAGTGCATGCCAGCAAAGAGTTAACAAGTGCCTTATGGGAACCGTGTCCAGACTGTTATGGTTGCGTCACTACTCCTGTTCGCCTGGAGTGTGACCTCATTAAAACACTGTGCACCTTTACTAATCTGGTGTCACCTCCCACTAGAAGGACTGTAATGATGACCAGAAGAGTGTAGAGGAAAAGCAAGCTTCCCTTTGTCGCTGTCCTTGGGTCACCTCTTCTCTTCCCTGTTACTCCTCACCATCGTCCTCGTCTGTCCCTGAGGTTATACTTCTTCTTGGTCATGCATTCAGCTTTCATAGCTTGGCAGGTCGATAAGAAATAACCCAGAGTGCTAAGCCTACAGGCAAACTGCAGAGTAGGGCCGACCACTCATTGGTTCTGCCAGTATCCGCCGGGATCTGAGTCTTAACATGCAGTTCAAGGCTGCTAGGAGTTGCCATAAATAACCTGCCTTTTTCATTTAGTGGAAAGTCTGAATAGAGAAGTGAGAAAAAATGAGATCATGTTTTCAGAGGTATTCTATTACAGACTAGGCATGTACTAATCACAATTTTATTTTATGATATCAGCACATTTTGTGTTTTCATAATGTTGGACTGAACAGCCCTTAGAACTTTCACTTCTCGAGTGAAGACCATATTTTCCTGTTTGGGCTCAATCTGTAACATAAGGGTCTGATGTCAATGGGCACATTGATTTACGAAATCTTAAAGGGTCACAAAACTTTCATTCGCGTTCAGACACTGGCTTACTTCGGTCCTTAGCATAAAGTACGCTCAACTTTCCTGCACCAGAGGTCCTCTCTCTTCTGTGCTGTCCTACCACCACTCGGAAGCCAAATATATGGATTAAATCTAATGGCAGTATCTCCTGCCCATAATGCTGGCACAAAGTATCTCCTGCCCATAATGCTGGCACAAAGTATCTCCTGCCCATAATGCTGGCACAAAGGAAGGTTGGATAGAGATGGCATGCCAAGGGCAACAAGCAAAGCATGAGAGGCCAACATGTGTCAGCAGGGACCTTTCATCAGCTGATTCTCAGCAGAGGGTTGCTCCTGCAACCAGCAGTCAGAGGGTATTGGACACTAAAGACACATCCCTGCACAAATGTTGGTTGGAGGGAAGGAGGGTCATACTTTCTCTTAAATGTATCTATTGTTTCTGAGACTGGCACCATGGAAGAATTGTACTGGAAATGCAAAGCTAAAACTATTGTCTGCATGCTGGAAAAAAGCATCCACATAATCCTACTGGATTGGTGTGGCAACCATCATCTACAATCTGCTACTATGCTTCTAAGTAACTGTCTTTGTCCAAATGTTCCCACAGGTTGAATGAGAACATGAGTGTGTGTGTTGCGGACTTCGGCCTTTCCAGGAAAATCTACAGCGGGGACTACTACCGGCAAGGCAGTGCTTCAAAACTTCCTGTCAAGTGGCTAGCCTTAGAAAGCCTCGCAGACAATGTTTACACAGTGCACAGTGATGTGGTGAGTACTGCCTGCAAACAAGTACATTTAAATGGGCCCATTAGAATCATTATATGCACCGAAGTGCAACTAAGGTGAATTACATTATGATAGGCTTTTAGATAAGTCAGTATCGGGGCATCATCTCAATGGTGAGATATAATTTAGCTATCGTAAATTGAGAATGTGGAAGGGTAAATAGTTGTTCAAGGTGAACATGTAGAAATTGCATCCATCCATGCCAGCGTACATGTCACTAGTTGTCTATGGAAAAACCTGTGCCGTTCCAGCAGATCCAATTAGTGTTCTGTGCCCTGCAATGGAAAGGCTGTGGGCCTCGGGCAGAGTGTGTGGGCCAGGGACAAAGCTATGACTGCTTTAGCTGGATGGGGTTTGAGTGTTTGTGAGAGGGAGCTTCACTTATTCTACACTTCTGTGAACAACCGGTATTTCACCATTGCCCATTGTCCCACTGTTGACCGGGGTCTCGCTGGCTCTGTAAACGGGTCATCTGCTCCATCTCTTTCAAATGTGCACTTACTCCAACATGTCATTCAAAGTATGGCGGGCAGCTGTAGCAAGCGACCGTCAATGAATGCTGATAGTTTGTTTACATATAGTGCTGCCATCTAGTGGTCAACATTTGTCAATGCAACTTATTGTTACAGACATCCATAGCCTTTTAAATATCTACTGCAATGAAGTCCCCTACCTAATCTTGTGGACCGACAGTGGGGTGGTCAAAGGGAACCATGTTTCCAGACAATTTCCTGACTCTAGATTTACACAATACGAGAGCACAGAGATCAGTTGAAAGCGGGTAATGCCGGGACAGGTTCACGGGAGAGGAAAGGAGGCCTCTCACATTTCTAGCCCTCTCTGAAATACAAGATGGCTGCAGGACTTAATGTAACCTGAGGCCACACCCCTTCCAACCCACCATGTCCGTTAATTGTCAAATGCATGTGGATAGTGCCCCCCAACTCCTGAGAGGGGACTGCTGCTGCTACGGTGAGCAGCCTTGCCCCCCACCTCACCTCATTGCTTGAGTTCGTTTCACCCCATTTCCATACTCCCATCTGCAGTCCAGGAGCCCTAGGCATCCCTCCTTTCCTTACAACACTCTTGGGGAAGATGCAGATCCTCTCCCTGCTCTTTTCCGGCATCCCCTTTGCAGTTCAATCCCCCAATCTCCAATCCTTGAAGGCCAAATCCCTTTCCCCCACTTCTGTGAGCATAGTCGGATCTCCATTGTTGCCTCCTGCCTGACCTGAATTCGTCCGGTTACTCTTTGCTCTACTGAAGCAGGTGCATCCCAGTGCCTCCAGCTCGCTCTCTGTGTGGCAGGCCCCCTGCCGCCTTCTCGAGTGGTCTATATGTGGCAGAGAGCAGGACTGTCTGCCAAGTGATCCACTGTTTTGGTTGCATTTGTACGTGTGTAGCATAAAGGAACTGCTTTCTAGTAAGGACGTGTCTGTTCCACACGTTTTCTTGTATAAAGAAATGAGTTACAAGTCATTATGCCACTATATTGGTAGCTTACTCTGCTGGTTTCGCAGTGTTGGGGGTTTGCAATCTGCGACTCCTCGGATGTTTTGCACTTTGCCTCCCATGATCCCTCACCATTGACTACTAGCTAGTGCTGATGGTAGTTGCAGTCCAAAGCCTCTCGAGAGCCAACGGTTGCAGACTCTTGTGGTAAATAAACGAGGCTTTACCCACAACATGAAAGTAAACTTAGGCATTCACCTTAAAAATAGTCTGCATTGCTGTCGCTTCTTCGGTCCTTTGCTGTTTAGATTATTGGAAGCATGTCCGTGTACACTTGCCCATTCTCGAAGAACTTTGGTGTTCAGAGAGGCTCGCCCCCCACTACTTGCACAACACTCTACACCCCCCCATCCCTTACATACTCCTTCAAGTGATGTAAGTGGCAGTAGTTCAGGCATGGAGGAAGGCAGGCATAGCAGGAGTCCTGTATGCCTTATGAGGGAAGTCGGGCATGGCATGATATTTCTGTCTCAATGTTTTTCTGTGCACCGTTTTCTTCTGTAATGAAAACCTTCTGGAGTAGAAGGTACCTTTCAGTAAGGTTGGTCTGGGTGACTGAGATCCAATATCTGTAATTAGGTGCTGGACTGTGGTCCCTTAGTATCCATTGAGTATCAATTTCCACACACGTTAGGTGTTTGCAACACTTGTTGATTTATTTTTCGTTCAACTAAATTTCTCTCCAAACATGGGATGTCACTCTTTTGACAAGCATATTCTTTGCTTAATCATTGCATGTGTTACAGATTGTGATATACTTCTCTGCCATTGGTGCCGACACGTGTTTCAACCTCTGAGGTCTTTCTCAAGGCAATTGCAGGGTTAGCGTGTTCCCGGACGTCGCTCATTGAAGCAGATCACTGCGAGACTGAGAGACTGTAAGGACCCTCACCCGAGGAGAAGAGGTACCACCCTCAACAATTGCTGACTATAGGAGATACACTTCCAACCATCCGGGAACACGCTATCCCTGCAATTGCCTTGAGAAAGACCTCAGAGGTTGAAACACGTGTCGGCACCAATGGAAGAGAAGTATATCACATACTCTGCAAACACATGTAAAGATTAAGTAAAGAATATGCTTGTCACAAGAGTGACATCCCATGTTTGGAGAGAAATTTTGTTGAAGGAAAAATAAATCAACAAGTGTTGCAAACACCTAACCTGTGTGGAAACTGATATTCATTGGATACTAAGGAGCTACTGTCCAGCCCCTAATTACAGATATTGGATCTCAGTCACCCAGAACAACCTTTACAAACACTGGGACCTTTGGAGCTTTGTCCCTCGGGTAACCACCTGACAGGCGGCAGGCAACACAAGGAGGAAAACACACACACTAGCGCAAGACCCACAGTTCCCAATAAGCTTTCAAATCACTTTAACTACCTTTTATTAAGTTGGCACTCAGGTTGTTTTGCCAGCTTTCAGAATGACATAGGTCTCCTCCATGGGCAGTTCTTCTCCCCCCCCCCAGTGTCTGATTAAGGGATGAGATGGATTGTAGTAGATGGGCCAAGCTTTAGGCAGCTCCAAATTGTTTGTATCTTCAAACGCCATGTATGCCCAATAGGCTTCAGCTTTATTTGTATTTCTCGCCTAAAAAGTATTTCGGTATTTTCATCTGTTGACATCCAGATTTTGCTTTTATTGTCCTAATTTTGCCTTTGAACATTATTTGAAAGGTACCTTGTAGCTCCATTCATTTCAAAGTCTCTTATTTAGTATTGCATGGCTGTGCGTGCACCCGAGAGAAGTTGCATGCAACCATCGTGTCTCCCCAATTTCCATGAACATGGAATATGGCATTTCCAATGCAGCCTCGTTTCCATGCAGTGTGTGGCCCAATGGCTACTGAGTTATTTAAGCCCATGGCGCAAGTATGTATATTTTTCATGGTATCAAATGTTTCCATCCTCCATGTACACCTGTGAGTCCTGTATCTCTGAGGGACCCCCATGGTCTTGCTCATTGTTTCATGCGGCTTAATAGCAGTGGGGCCGGTGCACTTCCTTCTGGAGGCGGCCACGTGTGGGTACTCCCTTACATCTCATTACCATGCCCGCAATCTATGTGTAATGGGAAAATCCCCCCCCCCTGGCAGCTCTGGGTCTACAACCATTGATTACCCAATTTACTTCACAGGAAACGTCTTGCCATCGAACCCCAGTGCCCCGTCGCTCATCGGGTCATCAGGATGGCTGAGGTTCTGCCTTTGATGGAGACTACACTGTCATTTTTATGTAATCCCCTTAATGTTTGCCTTTGTTGCAATTAGCCTGTCCGTGTACTCTTAATTGTATGGTTGAGTTTGTCGTTGATACTGCAATCCAGCCTCGCCGTAACAGGCCATGATTATCCGGCACTTTCCCACGTATGTCAACAATTTGTGTTTTTTGTTTTTGTTTTTTGCTGCACAGTATCCCCTTGGATATCATCGATATATTGAATATTTTTTAAGTCTGTCGATCTGACTTCTTAACTTTGTTGATACTCTGAAGCAGATTCGCTATATTTATAGTAAAGCCATTGACGTTCCACTAGACTAGTGGGTAAGGCCGGCAAATATGTAGAACATACGAATGCATACGAGCGAATGAGTGCGTATGAAAAAGGGAACGTAGAGGGGACGTGTGCGTAGTGGGTATGAGTGCGTAGAGGGGAAGAGTGCATAGAGAAGATGGGTGCGGACCATATAACCCTTCATATCACACCACCACGCTTACTCTCTCCTTTACACGGTTCCATGTAATGTCGCCACAAAAATCTCGCCATGCAAAAATATCGCCGAAAAATTGCCGTTTTTTGTGGCGACATTATTGCATGGAACCGTGTAAAGGAGAGAGTAAGCGTGGTGGTGTTATATGAAGGGTTATATATATTTTTTTTTCCCCTGTCCCCATATATATGGTCACCCAAATAATATCGCCACAACATTTTCCCGGCGATATTATTTACGGCGACCATATATATGGGGATATTATTACCTGATACCCTTTACACCATCACTCAGCTAGAACACAGAGATACTATAACACCATTCGGTATAACTGTTCTCATACCAACATCCGCCGCACGCTCCACATCATTCTAAGTAAACACTGTTGGTTACTCACCCCCCAGCCAGACGTTCTCCTCAGGGCTAACGCAGCCACATCCGGTCTGGATAAATCCTGCCAGAACGAACACATACTCCAGATCTCTCAACCACCACACCTACCGCTAAGAAGCAGCTATTACACGAATACCGCACCAGCTGCACACATACCGGTGCTCACACGCACCTTAACTCTCTCTACTGACCTGAACTTCGGTTCCCAAGGGCGTTCAACCTACCAGCGCCTTCAGACCATACCAATGGTATATAAGGCGCTATATAAATGCAAAATAACATACCACTAAATTGGTATATAGAACACTGTTAAATTACTTCGGCGTGCTGTTTGGTGCTATCGGGTATGTACCGGCATCCTGCAAAAGGTCTACTTTGGAATCTGATTTCCTGATGGGTTTCTATCAGTTGTTCTTCCCTCTGCCTTTCTGAGTACCTCCATCTTCAGTCCATGGATGGGGTGTCATTTCCTTGAGTCGTCTTCATGTCCTATTTCCATTGATTTTTCTTGTTGTCGTTTGTACGGCCTTTGTTCCATCCTGCAAGACCCCTTACTTGATGCCAAAGTGAAGTTCTGATATTGTTTTTTTCACGTTATTCTTTTGTGGTTGTGTGTTTGCCCCTTTTCGTTGCTATTTATGATTTTTATACGGCATTTCATTTATTGATAATGTTCATTCGTCGATCCTTCAGTGCTTGCCGCAGGCCGGGTCCTGATCCTAAAAGGGTCATCTTAATCATATCCACAGATGTGTTCTTGTGAGCCAAGAAAATCTGTGTTCTGTGTTTCATTTATGCTAAATAAACGAGTAGGTACCGGATGACCTGGGTGTTTTTGATCTTCTGTTGAGGGTTTTCGAAATAAGTGACTCTCCCGGCATTTGTGATGTCGGTGAAAGAGGGTTGTCTGAGGAGTGTGTGTGTACATATACGGTTATGTACAGACCTTCTTTGTCCTATTGTTATCCATGCTAGCACCACTAGTGCCATAGTTTGTGCATCTGCGATCCTACCATGGCCCCTGCCACACATGCTCAGTGGGCTGGGCTAGGTTTAGGGTCAGTGGGAGTGGCTGACCCAGGAAATAGACACCTTGAAAGTGTACTCTCTGTCCCTTTCCAGAGAGCCTGCTTCCAGGATGTTTGAACCCCATTGCAGGAATGACACAGGACCGTGATTATATGAGGTAAAGAGGGAGCCCTGTGGTTAGTGGAAAGGGTGGGGCGTTCTTTTGGGTTGTTTTGGGGGCAGTTGGGAAAGCCCTGGAGTTGTTTTTGGAAAGGGTGAGGGCCCTGAGGCTATGCAGGGTGTGGGTTAGGGGGAGCGCAGGAAATGGGATAAGGAGGAGCTGAGTTGGGGGGCAGGGGGAGTCCTGAGCAAGGGCGCCTCCTCCATGACCCAGCGGCCCCCTCACCCATTATGGAGGAGCCAGCCCAGTGAAACACTGAGTGGTCCTGCAGCTTCTTTTACCAGCTAAGGGAGCACTCCTGGGCTGGCTGAACTGTGAAAGGGAATCACAGTTTCCCTTTGACAGTTCAGTTCCCCAGGAGCAGATGTTAAATAAGCCATGCAAGGCTGGGGGTGTTTTGCTTCGCCAGCCTTACATAGCTCATTGGAAATGCTGGCTGGGGAACTGCATGGCTGTATGTGTGAGGGAGAGCACCTGCGCCTCCTCGCACATACAGACAGAGCAGGCAGGAGCAGGGTGTTTCAGCACCCATGCTCAGGCCCCTGCATGCATGTGCAGGAACCGGGAAGCTCTTGCCTCCTGATTCCTGTACTTGATGCAGGAGCTGGAGCACAGGGGAGGAAACTTCAGGGCCGGGGCACAAGGTACATTTATGTTCAATTATTTTTTATTTAAATATGTGTATGATGCATGCATGCTAGTGTTATGAGTGAGTGTATGGTGATGGGTGCTCGTGTGAATGAATGATAGTGCTTGCTCTGTGAATATGTGGGGGTGGGGGGAGGAGGACAGGTTGTACAACAAAGCTATTTTAAAAATGTCTTTGTTACACAAACCCCCTACTCACCTGCCAAAATCAGCTTTCCTTCTGACGCGCTTTGGAGCCCAGGGGACAGGGATGGTATCTTTTCATGAATGTCAAGTAACAAAAAGACCATGGGCTTCATCACGACTTTGGCGGTAACCCTTAAATCCGGTGGTCGCGCTATTACCGCCGGATTTAAGGGTCTGCCCAATCAGGACTTCGGCGGTTTTCGCCCCAGCTCTGAGCTGGGGGGAAATCCGGCAAAAATTCACGCTATTACCACCGGCGTGAAATCCGTCGGTGGTAAGAGAGCGAAAATTCCCCATTGAGCCCAATGGGTAATGGGGCATTCTCGAATGGGCTCAATGTGGAATGGGGATTAACATTACCGCCAAACTCATGATCCGGCGCTATTAGCGCCGGGGATTTCAGCGGTAGGGCTAATACCGCCGGCGTTACCGCCAAAGTCGTGATCAGGCCCCATGTTTGCCCTTTGGGGCCTCTAGCACCAATTGCAAACTGTTTAGCTTTTTACTCAATTATTTTTTAAAGTATACTCTAAAATGCAAAATTTAACCAGTTATTTTAAACAAATTCCTGGGAGGGGGGGGGGAACCCCCGCTGGATTGTTTAGGGCTCCCTCGCTATGCTTGGCTAATTTGGCATATCTGGGGGAAATATTTATGCCCCTCCACTTAAAGAATTCACCAGCCGCGTGTGGCCCTGGGACTGTGCTGGGAGTGCAGGGTGGAGGGAGCCCAGAGACACTGGTGGGAGAAGGATGGGTGGAGCCATGGGATAGTGGTGGGAGCAGGTTGGGGAGAGCCCATGGTCTGTGGTAAGGTGGGGAGAGCCCATGGACTGGGCTAGGTGTGGGGTGAGGGAGCCCAGAGACGGTGATGGGGGAGCAGGTGGGGGAGCCCAGGGACTAAACTCGGATTAGGGTGTGGTGACGGGGCGCAATAGTTCATAGCTGTTTAGACTTACTGTCCATTAGGCATTTTGGGGGGCCCGCCCTGCCCACATTTTGCATATGGGGGGGAGGCCGGCCAAAAAGGTTGAAGACCACTGCTTTAAAATAAAAGAATGGGCACGATCGCTAGCTGGCACAATATGGCTCTTTTAGGGGCTATCGCACACTGTACCTGGAGGCTGCACATGTAGGTCCTTCCTGCTGGCTATGAAGTGTTTACATTGTCAGCCCCTCTCCTCCGCAGCAGATTGCCCCCCACTACACCCACTAGGAGATGTTGAATTCCCATGTAGGTATTTGTCTCCGAAAGTCCCTTTCCCTTATGGTCACTGACTGGCCAGGTTTTCCCCCAAGAAGGCACCCAGGCCAGGTGCAGAGGTCTTTTTCCACATGTGTGGATAGGGCGTGCCGGCATGCTTTGCACCGGGGAGAATAGCCGATGTAGCTCTGCGCTCCTCTTGGTTTCTTGGCCCCGATATAGATCGTTTTTTCAGTGGCTATTTTTACCACCGCGTTCTGGCCGATTCGCTTCTTTCTTTCCTGCTTACGTTGGCCAGGCCCGAGATGTAATTAAATGTTCAGTGCTTTAAGTGGGGTAGGAAATTGAGCAGGCTCTGGAAAGAGGGTGTGGCAAAATTGTGCTTGACGTGACGTAACAGAGGGACTATTGGGGCAAGCTACCACAAACCCACATGTACCTTCAGCTGGTTCAGAAATAAACAGAGAGCACCAAACCTACTGCTGTTTAGCATAAATTCAAAGAGCATTTTGGTAACACAAAATGGTAAATTGGACAACACCATGACCGTGATTCAAACCTACAACCGCTTTCTGAACTCCTAATGCACACTGGCCTTACTACTTATTATTTTATTTTTATTAGCATCCTAATTATAAAATGACTGCAAACTACTAGTCATTCTAACCATGTGGACACATGCAGCCGTTGGGAGTCAGGTGCTGACATCCCAGTTTGTATTTCTTTTCACAGCCTATTCATCATTCTTTGAGTAACCCGTGCATACATTCTGGTGCCGGGCACTTGCTGCAGGGAGATTGTGGGAGCCCTGGCTGTTCCCCGGCTCATGGCAGTTTTTAGAGACTTCCATGGTTCAGTGCCACCTAGCCCCGGCTCACTTAAAGCCCTGTACATGTTACCTGGCTGAACTTTCGGATCTATACTCCTACGTACCTCCTTTTGGGTGGATGGTGCACAGAGTTGAAGACTGCTGCAGCTTCACTGCTTTAAGTGTATACACTTTTCCGAATGGCAAATTAGACTGTGAAGTGGAGCTGTTTTAAGTGTATACAATGGCCCTAGTGGCAGAAAAAAATTAGCAGCCCTATTTGCATACAATCACCATAAAAGCAAAGCACTATTTTCTAGTTCAGGGCTCTGCAACCTTTGGGTCTTCTGATGTTTTGGACTACAAATCCCAACAGGCCTAGCCAGCATAGTCAATGGAGAGGGATCATGGGAGTTACAGTACAGAACATCTGGAGAGCCACAGGCTTGAAGAGCCTGATTCTAGTTTATAGAATAGTCCCAGCCGCAAAGTAAACTGCTCCTAGTGTATACAAATGGACTCAGGAGCAAATCAAACAGCCACCGGTGTCCAAAGTACTGTGCTCTGTATGCCTCAGAGACAGGAATCAAAAGAAACTCGGAAACACCGCTAAATGCGGGCCAGCACCTTCGTTTACAAAGGAGGAGCAGGTTACAAGAAGCCCCTATAGGCCCTATGGCAAGTCACCATATAAAGCAGGCAGGGAAACCGGGAAGAATAGTGTCAGGGTACAAGGTGAACAGGGGGGGGTCTTTCCTAGAAGGACGGATGCCCGGAGTCTAATCTCCTGGTCACCTGCGCCAAGGACAAGGGGTCCCGGGGATATTGAAGTGTGCAGCACACTTCTTTGCCCCTGCCTTGGCCTTGTCTGATGATCCCACTGTGGCATCGTCTCCTGGGATGTGCTAGCCATGGAAGCGGCCCAGGGGCAAGCCCGGTGTAAACCTCTTGCCTCACAGGTTCTTCTTTGCGCTTTAGATGAGTATTCTCCCGCCTACCTGGGTCCTTCCAGGTAGGATTCTTGCCACAGCGACCTCATCTGGTTTCTCAAAGGATGCAAGCTTCCTTTAACAGCTGGTGGCCTTACACCTACGGGCCCCTGCTGGCTGCAAATTTCTGTCTCGGGTCCCATCTTAGTCCTGAGGGTATAGGACGCCACTTGCTTCACACTATTGAGGCTGTAGCACACCCCTCACTTCTGAGGTTTCTACTCTGTCCAGGAGCTATAGTGCACCACTCGCGTGTCCGTTTTCTACTCATTAATGGGACCATAGCAGCATGCTCGCTTCTTGGCTTTATACTCAGTAATGGGACCATAGCAGCATGCTCGCTTCTTGGCTTTCTACTCAGTAATGGGACTATATCAGCATGCTCGCTTCTCGGCTTTCTACTCAGTAATGGAACCATAGCAGCATGCACGCTTCTCGGCTTTCTACTCAGTTATGTCACCATAGCAGATAGCAGCATGCTCGCTTCTCGGCTTTCTACTCAGTAATGGGACCATAGCAGCATGCTCGCTTCTTGGCTTTCTACTCAGTAACGGGACCATAGCAGCATGCTCGCTTCTCAGCTTTCTACTCAGTAACGGGGCCATAGCAGCATGCTCGCTTCTTCGGTTTCTACTCAGTAACGGGACCATAGAAGCATGCTCGCTTCTCAGCTTTCTACTCAGTAATGGGACCATAGCAGCATGCGCGCTTCTCAGCTTTGTACGGCTATGTTAGCTTTGCCACCTCTGGTTTTTGTGGCGCTCTTGCATTGGCCACCTCCCGTTTCACATCATTTTGTCAGTTTTGCCACGAGTTCCTTAGGAAGCCATCCTTACTCCACCGAAATATGGAAGCTTCTGACTTTCTTTTATATAAGTGCTAATAGAGTAGTTAGCCCAATCAGTGTTCGGGTTTGTAGGTCTGTTAACCCGTTAACCTCCGCGTCCAAGAATTAATCTCCCCTAATAGTTCTAGCTTCTGCCTATGTGAGGGACCGTCAACCTTTAGATCTCCAGATGTTTTGGACTATGACTCCCATGATTCCCTCACCATTGACTATGCTGACCAGGGCTTGTGGGATTTGGAGTCCAAAACATCTGGAGAGCCAAAGGTTGCTGACCCCTGCGGCCTATGTGTTTCATTTTTCCTAAACCTCAGGAACAGATGTTGTGGGCTCCCCTTATCCCTGGGTTTAGGGATTGTTGGGGCACCCCCATGGGGATTAAACAACAAGGTACTGGATTCATGGCCTGCAGTTGAGCTCTTCCTCTCACCGACAGAGGCTTCAAGGGGGTCAAGCACCGATTTAAGTTCAGGCAGCAGCTCAACACTTTTGTAGGGCCACTGCATGCTGCTTCTAGGGGTCCCCTGTGTCTGCCTTAGGATGGATTTGCCCTCTAGCTTTGGGGAGCACCATCATTGCAATTTGTCTGTATCTTGAGAAGGGCCTGTAAAGATGCTGTTTTCATCTGCACTATGCATGCTGCACGGCTCTGTGGTCATTCGCCCAGGGCTTGTGATATGATTAGGGCTCATGAGTTTCAGTGCTGCATGGGTTTTGGTAGGGGCCCTGTCGCCCTTCACCAGGGACTGGATTGTCCTGCGTGCCTTCCACCCCGGTGTTCCCTGTCCCGTTTTAGGAAAGCCCTTGAATGCTCATAGCTTGTGGATCCTGAAATGAACTTTGGTCTCCCCGTCCTGACCCCAAGGCAGCATGGTCGCTCCTCTGGTCTTCAGTCTCGATTATGAGCCTTCGGGATGTCCAGTCTCAGTTCCCCTGCAGGTCAGTGGGACTAGTATGCCTGACTTACTCCTCTAGGGTTTTATAGTTAGTCTGAGCTCTGAGTTGTGGGGTCAGAGTCCCAGGGAGCCCTTTCCCTAGCTTGCCTCAACCTCTGCAGCTCTGGAATACCCAATTGCCAAGTAAGGGTCTCCATGCGCTTCAATGGGACCCCCTGTACTAAGTCCCCTGGAAACATCTGTTGATGGGTTCCAGGAGATTGGATACCTGTTGCATGGTCTACCCTCTCAAAGGGTGTCCCACTAATAGAACGTTCGGGAGAGGGGAGAGACTGTGGTGAACCCCCAGATATCGCCTCCAAGGGTGGCTTCACATAGCAGGTGGTAACCCCTGTCCCTCGGTTTTTGCTATTCCTACAAGAAGGGTGCTCCTAAATGGGATCTCTTCGTAGTGTATAGAATGCTCTCAGCAACCAATCCCTCTACCCTAAGTTTATACAATGGTCTCAGCAGCAGGGTGATCTGTTCAGTGTATGCAGGGATCCAAGCAGCCGATTGAACTGCTCAGTGTATGCGGGGGTCCAAGCAGCCGATTGAGCTGCTCAGTGTATGCTGTGGTCCAAGCAGCCGATTGAGCTGCTCAGTGTATGCGGTGGTCCAAGCAGCCGATTGAGTTGCTCAGTGTATGTGGTGGTGCACGTAGCCGATTGAGCTGCTCAGTGTATGCAGTGGTCCAAGCAGCCGATTGAGCTGCTCAGTATATGCAGTGATCCAAGCAGCCAATTGAGCTGCTCCGCGTGTATACATCGGTTCCCTCGTTAAATGATTTTTCTTCACTTAACCAATTCAATGATTCACGCTCGCCTTGAAAAGCTGTCGCTCCAAATAGATAGAAACCTGAGTGTTCCCTCAGGTCCCCTTGTGGTAAGTGAATTTCATGCCCTTCTTCTGTGATCAAATTCATCGTATTCCCTGATGATCCCAAACTAATTTGAGACACCTTGTTGGTTCTGGCTGCTGCAGAGGAATCCTTCTCATCCCAGACCTAATCAGAAGCAGCGGCTTGTGTGTTCCTCAAACTATTAACCTCCTATCTGCACTCATTTCAGACTCCTCATTGATTCTGGCTGCTGTCAGTACCTAATTTGTGGGGGTGTTTGCCAGGGCTCATTCCTGGCACTTATTTTTGAGCCCCAGCACTTATTGTCTCAGACTCACTTTAATTATGAAGTTGGAATAGTCAGTGCATCCATCCAACACAATGAGCAGGTGCGAGCTGTAGTGTAACCCCAAATATGCCGACACTGTGGGGAGCAGCTATGGGTGTTGGCAGCCGTAGTGGGGACCTGCCCACCCGCAGTGTCACAGGAGTGCTAGAAAATATTTGGGCCCTGGCACTTCTTTTTTTACAAATTAAGCACTGGCTGCTGTAGAGCGTTGCTTCTCATCCGACACTTAATCAGAAGCAGCGGCTCACAGATTTCGCAAACTAGTAACCTCCTTGCTGCATGCCTGTGTCGCTGCCCTCTGCGGAACCCCCCTGCATAAAGTGGCGTCCCTAATATCCATTATATGGTCACAGAGCAATGGCAAGAAATGTGCCGCGTGCTGCGGAGGGCCTGTTGGGAGCCACTTAGAAAGATGTCTGCCACACGCCTAGAGGAAAAAAATCATTAGGCGCCGCGCAGCTGCTCCACGCCGCGATGCTTGGCCGCTTACACACAAAAATACTATCATCTACTTCTCATTTCCTTTTCAAATAATGCTGTGTGAACATGCGGCAGGGGACGGGTTGGAGATGCGGGGGGTGTCGGTAAGGACCACATGTGTACCTTCTAGAAGTCCTCAGCCCAAAAGCCATTTTCCTTTTTGTTTTTGTTCAATTTGCGCTTTTTGTGTGACACGAAAACAGTTAAGACTGCATTTTAACAATAGCAGAAAAGGTGCTGAAGATAATAATGTGTACCAGCTGCAGGGTGATACATGTGTGCGTGCCACGAGCCCTTGACTAGTGATATTTGACTCTTGGCGAGTAAGAAATGGTGTGCATGTATAGAATTCTGGTGGCAAGTGACTTTTTGTGGCTGGCTAGTAGCTTGCAACTTGAATGTTGTCCCCCTGCCAGCTCGAGGGGCTCTTTCAGTGGAGAAACGCCTAAGCTGTGGTAGGCATTACATCAGCCCGCTTTTAAACCTTAATCTATATGTGACACTTCTGTTTCACAGGTATCCAGCTTGAGGGCCTTATTATCCGGGTTGGACTGAGAACCAAAAAGAGGCCCTGGAAATACTGTTCAAAGTGGCCCATATGGCACATTTTCCTTAAGCCCCAACCCTTTCCCTATGGGAACATTTGGAAATACCACACAAGACGCCCAGGGCGCAGAGGCCTACCGGGAAATCGCCAGACTTCCCTGTAGGCCAGCCCACCCCTGCCATGATTCCTGCCAGGTTTTCCGGATAACTGGCGAGGCTATGTCAATAATTCACATTTACTTGACTATATGCACGCTATACTGAAAAGTACTCCAGTCATCCAGCGGCGGGGACCAACCAGGAAGAGAGCGAGTCAGCGAATTAAGCAACGGAGAGGCATATTATACACCAGGTGCACCGCTCCCCAGCACTGGCACATGCAACGCTCAGACAGACGCGCAAGCCCTGGCACATTCTGCAATACGGGCCGCCATTGACATAGCACAGCGGCCCCATGCAGAAGAAAGGGGCGGGGCTTAGCCCCCTATTTGTAAACATTGATTGTTTTAACACCTCCTGGGCAGGGAAGATGGGTCAAGATTGGTCAGCGCCAGATGTTCAATGGGAGAAAGAGGGGGGAGGATAAGAAGAGGGGCAGGAAACAAGAAGATGTTGGTTGTTCAGGTGAGGTCCAAGGAGGAGAAGTTGGCAGACAAAGAGACGAGTAGGAGGAAGGACTGTGGATTGGAGTGTGAAGGCGTTTGGAAGAAAAGGTGAGATATTGGTTGGTGAGAGCAAGTGGTACTGTGTGGCGAATGTGCGGGTAAGCTAAGTGAGTGAGAGTGCTAGAAAAAAAGTGGAGAGTGAGTTATAAGTGCATGAGAGAGTGAAAAAAGGGTTTGGTTGAGTTGTAGTGTAGTGTAGAGGAGGGGAGTAGTGTGGAGGAGGGAGTAGTAGTGTTTAGGAGAGAGTATTAGTGGGGAGAGAGGGGAAGAGTACTAGGTAGTGGTTTGCAAAGGAGTAGTGTTTTGGAGAGCACAGAGTCATAAGGGAGAGAGTTGAAGGAAATAACATTGGAGGCAGAAGTTAGGAGAGGGGGACACACCAGAATGGTCAGAAGAAGGAATTACTAGGAGAGAAGGAGGGGATGAGTTGGAAGGAGGTGAGTAGTGGGGGGAGAGTGAGCAACCGGGAAAGGACCATTGGAGCATGAAAGGAAGGGGCCAGGGTGGGGTTTGAGTGTCTGGGGCACATTTAGTACTAGAATCACTGCTAGCATAGACCCAACCTAGGAAGTCCCAGAGGGAGCTTAGATGGGTACGGCGATTGCCTTATGGACCTCATTGATAGGAAGAGAGAGCATAGATAGCAGAGGCCAATGCGCTGTGTATATACTACCCTGGGGAATAAGGACACCAGAGCTAGGGAGGACAATGCTTCACTTAGATGAGCGATGGGCGACCCTAGTGCCCTGCATAACAATTCAATAAAAACCCTTGTACAAACACTGGGAGTTGGAGAGTCCTTTAGGCTATCTCCGACAAATCGCACACACGCACTCACACTTTCTCTGCATCGCTCTCTCATGCTCTTTCTCTCTCCCACACTTTATCTCACTCCAGAGGCGGCTGTTGAATTTTTACTTTTTTTATTCGAGGGACGTAAATTTTTCCCCAAAATATACGGCAGTGACCAAGAGTAGCAAGGGAGTCCAAACCAACCACGGCGCGATCAGTTTTGTAGGGTGATTCATGAATAAAGTCCAATAGATGCAAATCACAAAACTTGCACAGGAGCATTGTTCTACAAATGATCATTATGTCTTATCCCACAATATATGCCAATATAAAAAACATTTTAATTCTGGCTGTAAATCATTTCCATGGAGGCTGCACCCATATATGCCAGTATTCCCATATGAGAACATAGTCCTGTTTGCTATGCGCATAATGGCAGTAATACTATATGAAGAAATGCTCATGCTGGCTCTGCCAATGTATGCCCGTACTGTCAGAACACACTTACAATGATGGAGGAGAGGAATCAACACTCTCCCCCGAACCATAGAAGGCAAATGATTTCGACCCTCCCACCGTAGTTGGCACAGGTGCCTGAAGTAATACACAGGACACCACGTGGCAGCCAATGGGGGAGAATTTGTGGGATGGGGTGGGGAAGTTAGGAAAACCGGAAAAAGGGTTAGGGCAAACCTAAATTGGATAGGTATGATATGATATGATATGGTATTTGTAACGCGCCTATACACAGGTGTAGGGGGAAGCACTGGGGAAAAACCCTTCCTATCTGGTACCTGTTTCCTAATACCTGAACACACTGTAGCATAGACCAAGACACACCTTAATACGTATGCACTTGACTTCAGAACAAACACAGAGAACCAAGCATTCACATGTAGTAGCAAGCGGGATGAACACAGGACAAGGGAAATTTCCCCATAAATGAAGAACGAAACACATGACCCGTAGGGCAAGCTTGCTGCAATACATAAACACGTACGTTTCTGTCCTTGAAGTTTAAACAGGCAAGCGAATGCACATCATCTCCTACTAGAGCGGGTACTCTTGTGACCCAGAGTGAATAGTACTCGATGGAGATTATGCCCCCATAAGCATTCCGTGAAGTCCTTGCATCATATTAACAAACCAACTGTTAGCAACCAACTCAGACCTTCTGTGATTGCCAAGCACAAGTCCAATGCGAGTGAAAGCATGTACATAACTGAGCCCCCACCCCGCAATGGCTTTAGCACTTATCTGATCTCCGAGGGCCCCGCGGGACTCCTCGGAGTATTGGTAGCACGCCGTGAGCCGCAGCCGGTCCGCCTGCTCTGCACTGTGCGAGCGAGCGCTGGCGGCTTCAATGGTCCATCGGGCGGAGCTTCATTGCCGCTTCGTAATCAAAGGGACAGAGCTTCGCCTTCCATGGCTCTGCAGTACTCCGCCGACCTGCTCCTCACACCAACCGCACCCAGATCATTAATAAGCCACACCTGATTCACGCGCCGTTGCCCTTTATGCTGCTCGTAATCACTGCAGCTGGCAACGCGCACGTGACATACGCCCGTGACCGTGGCCTGAACTACAAACCTCCGGTGGCTTGCTGGGAATTGTAGTCTTGCCTTCATACTTGCCCTAGGAGGTTTAGGAGACAAAACGTGTCACTCCCGTGCGCTTCCAGCCCTTATTCCTCACATTACCTCCCCTCCCAGGCCTCTTCCCAGGTCCAGTTTTTGCAGATGTCTCTTATGAAAGAGTTTTAGTAATTGAGGCCCATGCACTACTTCTGCCGGCTCCCATGAACAATCTTCCAATCCATAACCTTTCCACTCAATCAAGTACCATAACCTTTGTTTTATTTTCTTAGCATCCAAAATGCATTTCACCTCATACTCCAGATGTCCTTCTTTCACCATGGGAGCAAGTCGCTTTGTCTTTATTTCCGGAGCTGCAGGTTTAAGCAGAGATACATGAAATACCGGCAAAGTCTTTGGCAATCTCAATTTCACTACAGTATCAGATAGACACTTAACGATGTCATATGGACCAATAAATCTTGGCATACATATTCTAGATCCAACCAAAGCTAAATTCCGAGTTGAAAGCCACACTCGGTCCCCAATCTTGTACCGTGGACTCTCTTGCCTATGCTTATCAGCTTCTTTCTTATAGGCTTTCTTGGCTTTTTCCAAATTTGTGCGTGCTCTCTGCCTGAATGCAAGAAGCAACTGTTTTCAATCTTGTAACACTGGTATGGTTTCAACCTCTGGGAGTTGCTCCAGGATCATGTTTTGTTCCTGCCCATACAAACATTCATTAGGTGCCATTCCCAGTGAACTGTGGAAGGTATTATTGTAAGTAAATTCTGCCAACCACAGTGCCTGCACCCAGGAGTCCTTACCATCTCCCAGATAACCTCTCAAATATTGTTCCAAAGTCTGATTAACTCTCTTAGTCTGACCATCGGTTTGGGGATGGTAACTGGTGGACAGAGCACAGTTGATTCCCAGCATCTGACAGAAAGCACGTCAAAACCTGGATGTAAACTGTGGACCTCTATCCGAAACAATACTCTTTGGTAACCCATGCAACCTAACAACATGTTGTAAGAACAACTCAGCCAACTTGCCTGCCCCGAGAATACCAATGCATGGAACAAAATGAGCCTGTTTGGACAAGAAATCCACCACTACCCAAATGGTATCAAACTGGTTATCTGGTGGCAAATCAGTTATAAAATCCATGGAAATGTGAGTCCACACTCTTTCTGGTGTAGGCAATAGCTGTAAATAACCTCTCTTTTTAACATGATCAGCCTTGTTCCGTAAACAATTTTCA
Source organism: Ambystoma mexicanum (assembly GCF_040938575.1). NCBI lineage: Eukaryota > Metazoa > Chordata > Amphibia > Caudata > Ambystomatidae > Ambystoma > Ambystoma mexicanum. The sequence goes on from NC_090940.1 coordinate 160,405,602, forward strand.
CATTGTAACAGATATTTTACCACATCCTGTCTCAATGTAGGCCACCAAAAATACTTCTCCAACATTTTTTGCATCTTTTTCTGACCTGCATGCCCCGCCAAAGGGAATCAATGGCACCAAAACAGCGCTTTTTCTTGCAATCCTTTAGTGGGCAAATACAAATGACCCTGGTGGTAGGGTAACCCATCTCGCACTGTAAATGCCGGATGACTGTCTTTCCACTGTTGCAATTGTCTGGAGGAGACAGCTTTCTTTATTTGGTCAATTAATTGTTTAGTGACCGCCCCAATGACTTTCTCTGGAGAAATAATGGTCTTGACTTCCCCTACTGTTTTGTCTATATTTTGTCGCCAGGATAATGCATCCGCCTTCCCATTCTTATTCCCTGGTCTGAATGTCACCACAAAATCAAATTCATTAAAGTACTGGGACCAGCGGAACTGTCTTTGACTCAAGGTGTGCGCGGTTTTAAAATACTGTAAGTTCTTATGATCAGTTACCACTACCACCTGATGTCTCGCTCCCAGTAAATAATGTCTCCATTCTAAGAATGCTGCTCGAATGGCCAACAATTCTTTGTCAGTGATTGAATAATTCTGCTCACAACCAGTTAACTTCCTTGAAAAGAAAGCTACGGGATGCCATACCCCTTCCTCATCCTTCTGTGATAAGATGGCTCCTATGGCGATGTTACTTGCATCGGTCTCTACCTGAAACGGTTTCTCTGCGTTTGGGTGTCTTAATACCGGAGCCGTAGTGAAGGCCACTTTCAATTCTTTAAACGCCCTCTCTGCCTCCGGACTCCACACAAAACTCACTGCCTTCTTCAGCAATTGTGTAGTGGGCGTGACTATTTTAGAAAAATTACTGATAAAGCGCCTATAGAAATTGGCAAATCCCAAAAAGGATTGGATGTCTTTGATACATTGTGGAGACAGCCAATCTTTGACTGCCTGCACCTTCTTTGGGTCCATGACCACACCAGATGGAGTCAGAATATACCCTAAAAACTCCACTTGTTTTACATGAAACGCACATTTCTCCAATTTTACACATAATTGGTATTCTTGTAAACGGTGCAACACTGCCTGAACATGTTGTACATGTTGTTTGGGCGAATCTGAGTATATCAAAATATCGTCAATGTAAACAATAACAAAAATATCAATAAAGTCTCGCAATACTTCTTGCATAAAAAACTGAAAAGCTGCAGGGGCATTACACAAACCAAACGGCATCACAAGGTACTCAAACAACCCAAACTTAGTTCGGAAAGCTGTTTTCCACTCATCCCCCGCTTTCACTCTTATTAAATGATAAGCTCCTCTTAAATCAAACTTGGTGTAAATCTGTGCGGACCTCACTTGATCCAACAACACTGAAATGAATGGCAATGGAAACCTATTTTTTACCGTAACTCTATTTAGTGCCCGATAATCAATGCAGGTTCGTAAGGTGCCTTCCTTTTTAGGGACAAAAAATAAAGGCGAGGAGACCGGGGAAGTAGAATGCCGAATTAACCCCTTGGCCAGCATCTCATCTAGATATTCCCTGAGATATTTATTTTCGGTCTCTGTGAGAGCATATATTCTGCTACACGGTAATTTTGCCCCTTCCTCCAATTCAATTACACAATCATAGGGACGATGAGGAGGTAATTTTTTCTGCTCCTCCCTTATCAAAGACTTTTGCAAATCCTCTATACTGGACAGGGATGCCTAAATCAACTGCTTCCACCACTTGTTCCGGAGATTCTCTTTCCACCAACCAAGATGCAGCTCCTACTTCTGATAACATATGATCCTGACACTGCTGACCCTCAAACCACACCATCTGTTTCGCCCAATCAATTCGGGGATTATGTTTTCTTAACCAGGGCATTCCCAAAATGAACCCAAACTGAGGTGCTCCAATTAAATCAAATGTAATCTCTTCTCTATGGCCTGATGCGCACACCATCTCCAGTTTCTTTGTTTGTTGCCGAATGGGTCCTGATGTCAAAGGCGATCCATCCACTGACTGTACTCCCTCCACCCTTTCATTCTCCTGTATTGGCAATCCCCATTGTACCGCTAACGCAATGTCTACAAAATTGCCTGTTGCACCTGAATCCACCATGGCCCATACCTCCTGTTTAGACACCGCAAAACACAGCGTCACCAAAATATACAAGTGAGAAGTCTTATTACCAATTGTGTTAGCTACCCATCTGGGGAAGCTTATTTCACTGGGGCCTGTCACCGGTGTTCCCGCTATGGGCGGCCCGTCTCTTTTCCCGCTTGCTTCTTTCTTCTTTCACTTCCCACCCCTCTTTGTGGAGTGTTGGGACAGGTACGTATGAAATGTCCTGCCTGCCCACAGTACAAACACAAATTGTTAGCTTTACGCTGCTCCTTTTCTGTTACCGATAGGGGTCCTCTAATACTACCGATCTGCATGGGTTCCACTTCATTTCCCCTACCTACCTTCATTCTATCCAGTCTCACAAAGGGTGCTACTACTGTTTTTTTCTTGTCTCCCTTTCTCTCATTCATTCTGTGATCCAATCTTAACGCCAAATCAATCATAACTGTACATGTCCCTGATTGTGGTTCTACCTGAGCAATGGCATCCTTTAATTCTTCCTTCAAACCCTGATAAACTAGAACCGTCTGTTTCGCTATTGGCCCCTCCGTCTCAATCACTAACCGATTAAACTGAGTCACATAAGTCACTAGATCTCGACTACCCTGTTTCAAGTTCAACAATTCTTTATCCTGTGCCAAAGATACCTCCCGCCGGTCAAATAATCTACCAAACTCTGCCAGGAACCCATCCCAATTATATAATAAAGGGTCATCCTTTTGAACTAGTGGCATAGCCCAAGCCGCTGCATCCCCCGTTAAATAAGAGATCACAAATGCAGTTCTGGCCTGTATTGTTTCAAAGGCTGCAGGTTTACATAGAAAATGCAATCTGCATTGAGTCAAGAACATCATATACGTGCAAGGATCACCTGAAACACGCTCAGGGGCTGCCAAAGGTACACTGCTGGGAGGTTGCACAATTACTGTAGCACTTTGATTAGGAACTACTTCCCTGGATCTTGCTGTAGATCCACTTGGCCCCTCGAAAGGGGTTTGCTGTGCCACTAAACCTTGTACTTGTGCCTTTAAAGCGTCAGACTCTTGACAGGCATGTGCCAATTCTACTTGGATATCTTGGAAGGCCTTTAGCACATCGGCCAAAGGCGGAGGAGTCGCTCCATTTGGCTTGGGTGGTTGTAAGTATCCCAATATGGGGGTGGCTTATTATGTCAGAAAACACTTACAATGATGGAGGAGAGGAATCGACGCTCTCCCCCGAACCACAGAAGCAGAATGAATTTGACCCTCCCACCGTGGTTGGCACAGGTGCCTGAAGTAATACACAGGACACCACGTGGCACCCAATGGGGGGAAGAGGAGTTAGGGAGAGGTTGTGGATGGGGTGGGGAAGTTAGGAAAACCGGAAAAAGGGTTAGAGCAAACCTAAATTGGATAGGTAGGGGGAAGCACTGGGGAAAAACCCTTCCTAATTGGTACCTGCTTCCTAATACCTGAACACACTGTAGCATAGACCAAGACACACCTTAATATGCATGCACTTGACTTCAGAACAAACACAGAGAACCAAGCATTCACATGTAGTAGCAAGTGGGATGAACACAGGACAAGGGAAATTTCCCCATAAATGAAGAACGAAACACATGCCCCGTAGGGCAAGCTTGCTGCAATACATAAACACGTAAATTCATGTCCTTGAAGTTTAAACAGGCAAGCAAATGCAGTTCATCTCCTATTAGAGCGGATACTTTTGTGACCCGGAGTGAATAGTACTCGATGGAGATTATGCCCCATAAGCATTCCGTGAAGTCCTTGCATCATATTAACAAACCAACTGTTAGCAACCAACTCAGACCTTCTGTGATTGCCAAGCACAAGTCCAATGCGAGTGAAAGCATGTACATAACTGAGCCCCCACCCCGCAATGGCTTTAGCACTTATCTGATCTCCTCAGAGTATTGGTAACACGCCGTGAGCCGCAGCCGGTCCGCCTGCTCTGCACTGTGCGAGCGAGCGCTGGCGGCTTACAATGGTCCATCGGGCGGAGCCTTGTTGCCGCTTCGTAATCAAAGGGACAGAGCTTCGCCTTCCATGGCTCCGCAGTGCTCTGTCGACCTGCTCCTCACACCAACCGCACCCAGATCATTAATAAGCCACACCTGATTCACGCGCCGTCGCCCTTTATGCTGCTCATAATCACTGCAGCTGGCAACGCGCACATGACATACGCCCGTGACCGTGGCCTGAACTACAAACCTCCTGTGGCTTGCTGGGAATTGTAGTCTTGTCTTCATACTTGCCGTAGGAGGTTTAGGAGACAAAATGTGTCACTCCCGTGCACTTCCAGCCCTTATTCCTCACAAGTACCCCACGTAAGCAGGCAAAAACAAAGGACCCAAAACGTGCATGAAAAGGATGTAGAACAGCAAAAAGATGCCAATTCGAGTTTCGGCTGGCCTGGGTTATTTCGAGGGCCAAGCCTTCCTCGGGGCAAATATAGGTAAAGGCAGAGAGCGGGCGGGCATCAAAAGACATCTGTTAAGTAAATACAAATTAATAAAAAATTAAACTTCTGCATAGCTGGTATTAGTGCACATAAGTTATTGACATTAAAATAACTTGAATTAAAGGATACATACCAGTTTAGGCTGTGCATTCAAACATCCATAAGCAGAGAATTCAAACCAGAAAAGTCCTCCTTGGAACGGGTGCCCCAAACCACATACAGGAGTGTACAAACAAATGCCAGAAAAAAGTCAGGCAAACACTAACTTGTAGAAACAAATGTAAGTCCCAATACAGCTGTAAATACTAATATGAGTTAACTGTGGTCAAAACAGTGCCATTAACATAATAAACTCCAAGGACTAATGCCCCGCAGCGACCAGGCAGTACAATAGTCTGAAAGTACGCTTATAATTAGAACAGAACTTGTAGGGTACATGCCCTAAAGTGGAAATGAGCCAGCCTTGGTTCAATCGCCACAAGTTATAGTATTAGAAGCAAAGTCTGCATCCCCCGAACAGGCGTCAATATTCGTCTGCAGCTAAAACATAATGAAGAAGAATAAAAGTAATTCCCAGGAGGCCGAAAGTGCTGCCAGAGTGTAACAGTATGCAGAACGACGTCTATGTCTGAGAATGTGTGCATTTTGGGTTCATGCGTCCATAATCACAGAATAACATGCAACCTGAACGCTGTTGCCGGCCTGTGAACTAAACACTCGCAAGTATGTGTCACGTGACTGAATCGAAATCAAGTGTAAATGTTCATGGCAAAAGGCTTAGTTGGAAAAAGGCAGACAAGGCGGCCATATTGGAAGGGAGTCAGCATAAATCGAAAGTGTGGAAACCATGTAAACTGACGGCAAACAAAATAATTCGAACAGCTGTGAGAACTGTGCACTGTAGACCGAAGACTTGTTGTTGGAGTAATTGTTTACCAAAACATTTACCAAATTATGTTTTAGGGGTCGGGGTGCTCACCCCCCAACCACCACATTTTCCCATGTTTTTAACCCACCAGCACCCTCCCCGCCTGTTTGATCCCCTTTTTTGGTGAATTTGTTTCGGTAAAATCACTGGATACCTGTAATAGAATGAAAATGCATATCTGAGAGAAGAATGCTAGAAGTATGCATAAGGAAAAAAGTGATATAGCTAAAATGGATAAGTAAAAATGTACATAATTGAAGATGGCGTATTATTATAAAGTACTAAACTGCCACAAGAGCGAAAGTGCTCAAAATATTGAAAATAACTGCACATGTACCATCCATATACATAACAAGCTTTCACGATCGACCAGGAACAAGGAAGTCATTCCGGCGGTAGCTGTGCCAGAAAAACCGGCAGGCTGCCGCCAGACCGGTAATTCCATTCCGCCTCCGTGATTGCCGGAATTACCGGGGCATTGCAACCCCGGTGACCCGGTAATTCTGGAGGCGGAATTCTGTAAAGCCCCATTCCCATAGGACTCCATGGGGATGGGGACCATGGAAACACTGGTTCCGTCTATGACGGAGCCAGTGTTTCCATGTCCGCCTGCAGGCGGGTGGTGTTACTTAGGCCAGGTCAGACCTGGCGGGAGTGACACCTCCCGCCTGCGGGACTCGGAATCAGCCGGTCTGGAAACAACGGTGGCGGCGGATTTACCACCACCGTTGTTTCCGGACCGGCTGACTTGTAAGGAGGCCTATTGTTATAAAAGGACAGACCACTGAAATTCTTTATTAAGGCCGTCTTGATGTGTTTTCAAATGAAGAATCCACTGTTGGTCAAGTCGATGCAATTGAGTATTAGTACTGAAATGTCTAGGGTCAGGGATGGCACAGTCAAAATCATCCACTGGATATCACGATCAGAGTGTCCCGCCTCAAGCTAGAGTTGTACCAAAGGGACTGAGGCACCGGTACAGATGCGTGACCGTTGTTGCCCAATTCTAGTTGAGATCTTTCTTGTAGTCATGCCTACATACAGTTTATTGCAGGGACACTTAATAATGTAGATGGCATTACAGGTATTGCCGTTAGTGTGGGATCTTAAATCAAGGTAACTTCATTGTGGAAAAACACTGAACTGGTCATACATATATCACAAGCGACACACACACCGCACAGGAAATGACCCATAACAGGTCGATTCTGGAGATTCCAACAATCCTTAAGAGTTGTGGGCCTAGAAGTTTGAAGTGCCAGCTGTGGGTGTAGCACATATCCGCAAATGTTACATCCTCTCTTCTGGGCGAAGACAGGAGGTTTGGAGGTGGAACCAGTGCTGCGAACAAGATTCCAGTGTTTCTTCATGAGCTGTTTCATGCGAGTGGTCTTTTGCAAAAAAGTAGTGGCACACACAAGGCGATCTTCAGTCTTGTTCCTCTCCTGCATGTTAAGGAGTGTCTCCCTGTCAGTAAAGTAGGCTCCTTTGGCCGAATGATTGAGCAATTTGTGGGGTTATCCCCTATCGCGAAGTCTGGAAATCCAATCGTTGGCATGCTGGCTGTAATCATCTTTAAAAGTGCAGTTACGCCTCACTCTGAGCAGCTGGCTATATGGGAAATGTTGACGAAGTGCTCTGGGGTGTTCGATACTGTGAAGAAGAGTGGAGTTCCTGTCAGTGGTTTTGCGATAAAGACCAGTGTAAATCCTGACGTGATCATGTCTGACAAGGAGATCCAAGTACCCCACGTAAGAACATACTCCTGCTGGCTTTGCCAGTAAAAATGCCATGCCACAATACAGCATGTCCAGACTGGCTGAACCAAAGTCGGCCAATATGGTCATGTATGAGCACTCCTAATGCTTGATGCCCAGTAAAAAAAAATACTATGTCCTAGTAAGAAAGTATAAGCAGACTGGCTGCACCAAAGGCCAGTCTAGCACATAATACTCATGTTTGCATTGGCATTGATGCCCAGAGAAAATGCCATGCCACGTTTACGAAAATATGCCCAAATGCCCCCTGCCCCACAAATCAGCGGCCCCACCAGGCCCTGCACAAACACAAGCGCACCAACTTTCATGCAGCATTCACTCCTCATTTGCATGCATACACATGCAGCATTCACCCGACTCACTCATTCAAAGCGCATCCATAGAGCATTCATTACTCATTCTCCCACACACCCAAACATACGCTTGCTTATTCACACATGCACCCATCCATACACTCTCATACACACAAGTACTTATGTACAAACCCATCCTTACATGCATACACATACATTCTTACTTTTTTTCTTGCGTTCAACCTGAAGGTGTCTCCCTAGCTAGTCCCCGGGGATCAGTCATCCAGGTGGCCAGGACACGGCCATCGCTATTGGATCCAGTTCCTGTGGGTGGACCAGTGAGGGAGGATCCCCTGGATGGGGGTCCTCGGGGAGTGGGACACCAACAGGTGGGACGCAGTATCCCCTTCTTTCAACACCTTTTCCCCATCCTACCACGTAGGACATTCCAAAACGCTGCCCCCCCCGCCTTTTTCGACATGAACACTTCCGCACAACACGAAAGACAATGGACTAACACTAGAGCCGTTTACCGAGGGCTCAAGTCGAGGGTACATGCGGGGGGACGGAGTCCCATCACTTTATTCAGAGGGTGGAAGCAGCCCCCACACCCCCACTCCTCCACCTAAAATGAGAAACATTGAATGTCCTCTTTGAATTCATGAAGGAAAGCCAACCCCAGCGATGAAACCACAGTCGTCGGGTTTGTAGGCCGGACACCTCACCACTACACTACATAACCTGATTAAAGATAGCAACAACTAAAGGTGAAAATGTCCCATTTCGGTACTGCAAGTCCAAGGGAAAACATTTGTATTGGTTCTTGGAGTTTAAAGCATGCACACCTTTTAAAGTTTTGAAAAACACTGCTAGAAGAAAATATCCTTTTGGTTTTGTGTGTGTGTCGATTTAATGAAAGGCAAATGCCATTCATCCTGGGTGGTTAGGCAAAGCCAATTTAATGAAATGTACATATTTCACCTTGATATGCTAATTTCTGGCGACGTCACATCCCGCTACGTTTGTTGAGGATTCCCCCCACTTTAATTTTTAGGACTTACGTTTACCTGACATGCCCCAATACAAGGGTCAGGCAATTGACCAGAATCATTCACACCTGACGGCCCTTTCCCAGTCCCAGTCCGGTCTCTTGCTGTCATGGCAGCCCTCTGGCTCCCGTGCAACCGTAAGAGAAATCAAGGAGAGCTTCCAGCACATGCGCAGAAGAGCCCTAGCCTGCAACCCCAATGGGCCATGCAAGGCAGGGAAAGCAAAATGGCCCCGGGCTTGCATGGTCCATCCGACATGCACTCTGGGGAACCGAAGCTGTCAAAGTGAAACGGTTTCTCTTTGACAGTTAAAGCCAGCCTAGGAACTCTCTCAAAGTTTCTTGCTGCAGCTGGGGAGGCACTCAGTGTTTTCACTGTGCTGGCTTGGCTCGAACATAATGAGTGGCGGGTCAGCACCCGGTTTCACATTATGTACGAGCGGCCACAGACTCACTCTCACCCACACACCCTCACTCACCGATCATGGGAAAGGCACTCTGCTCTGGCGCATGTCGCACAGGCCTGCCATTTGGACAGCAGCCCTGTGCAAGTGAAGCACAAATAAACTATTTCCGTGTAGACGTGCAAAGCGACTCAAAGGGTAGGACTTGGGACCCGTTCATGATGAAATCCAGCCAAACCAATTCAGATGACATTTAAATTCCTCTAAAACGCCCCCTTTACAACGCCCACTTGACTGTCGCATAAGCCTCACTTGCTTCCTGGGAACAGCTTTTGAGAGCGGCTGTGCACTCCTGTTTTGCATGACAGAAACGGCCTGGTTTCTTCTTCTTAATCTGGAATGTGTGAGTGGCGGGGTGGGGGGGCGGTGGCGGAGATGGGGGGGGTGGTAGCAGACGCACGCTGCAGAGCAGGACACATATGCGCAAGACTTAATTTTCTTCTGTGATAAAATCGAGAATTATGATCTTGAAGAGTGCAGAGGAACAGGTTGCGAAGCTGGATCAATTAAAATAAAAATGTCAAGCCTTCACTATCAAACATATTTATGATTCGAAGATGTTTAGTGCTGGCTGCAGAAGAAGCAGCTAAACAGATTGTTACATAAACGAGAAGTGTGCTCGAGATGGGGGCCAGTGGGTAGCACAAGGCACCCCTGAGCTTCGAATTCATGCCCTCAAGAAAGATGGCGCCCGTTGCGCCTCTAGCATTTTCGGGGTCCCTTCGTTCGCAGTTCGCACATGTGTTAACTCGAGTCTGTACAAATTCTGAGGGTCTTGTCGGAAAATTGGTTTCTCGAATCAATCCTCACTGGTAAAGAGCTTCCTGCTTAACAATGGCGCTGAGGAGAGTGGGAAAGGTCAAGGAGACAAAACATGCTGGCTTGACTCGCAACAGAAATCAAAACCGAAGGCGGACTTCTAGTGATCATTAGGATGAATGCTTAGTTTTCAGTATTTAGAACGCACCAAAAAGTAATCAAAAGAAGGGACAAGGCCAGTCTAGCACTTAACACTCATGTTTGCTTTGCAGCCTTACTGGCTGGTAGAACTTTCATGGGGTGCCATTACTAGTGGTAGTGATTTCTGACAGCCCTGCGGTCTGCTCAAGAGTTCCTGGGAGCGGTGGGGCTACTAACCAGATAATCATATTGGATCCCCTCTTGCTGACGGCCGGATGGCGTTCTGATAAAGTAATGAAGTATTTGCAAGGCCCAAGTGGGGCAAACGGGGAGTCTGTTGGGCCTCGGGGAGGTGAGGGGGAGGCAAGAAAGAGGCGGAGAGGAGGTGGTGAGGAGTTTCTCCGGGGCTTCACTGAGGAGGTGGGAGTCAGTCAGGGCCTTGGGCGACTGCACAGAGGCTGACCTGCCTACCACGGGCCGTCGATGGTGCTTTTTTGTTTGGGCTTGTTAAGTAAAACAAGACCAGTACACAAAAAGGCATGTGCCCCTCACTGAAGGCTGTGTTGCTCCCAGCGGCCAACAGGGCAGTCTGGAGATTTTCTGGTGGTCTTTAGTGACATGGGCATGTTTACATAACACTTAGCTGGAGGGAAGGCACCCTTAAACACACGTTGCAAGAACAGCAGGGGGCTCAATTCTGTTGTTCAGGGGATACTTGTTCTGGTATCAGCCAAACAACAGTACCTGAGTCGCCTGCTATTCTGCATTTGTGGTGGGTGGGGTATAGGGGGGGGCACACAAATCTTGCACAGGGTCCTAGCAGACCTGGGTCTGGCACTGCTTTACCCAACAGCAACAGTCTTTAGCAAGCATGGATTGATTAATGATCAGAATCCGTACTACATTTTTAGGGTACATATTAACCCCCTCATTTTAAATTGGGTGCAAAATGACCTGCATTGTGATTAATAGGCGCTGGCCAGCCTGGGTCATTATGATGGGTTTTCCTAAATGGAGAAAGAGCACAAACTGTAAAATCCACTCTAACCCTCCTCTGTGCAGGCAAGCAGTCCGCGCCATCTTCCACGTCTAATTTTGGTGCCGGTGGAGTCTCTTCAGTCATGGATTCCACCATGTTTTTACACTTCTAAAAAAGCAGGCAGATTCCATAGGGATTCATTATAACGCTGGTCGCCTGGCACAGACATGTAGGTCGTCGGTTACTGATTCTCTTCTGGCTGGGATGTAATAAGGCGCGGGAACCCTGGTCCACCAGGATTCCCATGCGTTTTTACAATCCTACCACTAAAAGAATCCTAATCCCCCGAATAGGGCTGTGGACGCACAAGTGTTCGCATACACAGTCCTTGACGGAGATTAATACCTCATTTGAAATGAGTGACGGAGGTGGGTTCTACTAACGGCGGCTGACGACGGGTGTTATTGACCACCTCAACAGCACTCCTCGTATCGACCACAGAAAACGACACACATGAGTGAACTCAAGGTGGCACCACATTTTGGTCCTGTGGTATAGGGAGTATCTCAGTCTGCAGCTGTCCGAAGGAGGTTGCCAGAGTTCAAGATTTCAATTCTGATTTATAGGGAAGAGCATCCAAATTATTTGAGGCCAAGCAATTCATCTGGTATAGATGGAGATTTATGGCAAGTGGGGCAGTTCATTTAAATTCATTTTTTGCAAACCTCTCCCATGCAGCGACCTCCTGCAAAGTCTCTTTTACCAGTAACACTGCTTTAAAAAGTGCTCAAGTCTCCAGTCCTGTTTTTGCTTGGAATTTTGAGGCTCGTAAATTTTCCTAAAATTCTAATGGGAAACAAAAAACGAAGGGGGCAAAAGCACTACTGCACGGCCTTCTAACGTATGGCCCTGGGAAACCTGAGACCTCTGGAGTGTGACCTAGGGGGTTCCAACGTGGAGCAGTCTGCGTTGTGACCCCAACACAGCATGCATGGAGAACAGTACTGAAGGTGAACTAAAATAGTGCACTAGCAGAAATGCTGTCAGGCCTAGTATGCTAGTCATTTTTTATTACATCATTCGGAAACTTCAAGGCCTAAGAATGATTGTATTCCCTTGTTCCCTTCCTGCCTTGAAGCACTTCACTTGTGTATAAGCGCTGTACAAATAAACAACGGCAATTACAGCTTATGAATATACCAGTATTTTTACATTTGACCTGTGTATAGGTCAAATGTGCTGTTCCCAGTAGGATGGAGGGGGTGGTGGAATGCGCCAGCTGTGTGCCCGGCTTCGGAGACAATGGGCCTCATTACAAGCATGCCGGTCCGTTTCCAAACCGGCACACTGCAACTCTGCCGGGCGGGTGCCCTACCGCCCGGCAGGTCTCACCTGCCGCGCGGATCGGCAACCGTCCACAGAATTTCACGGAAGCACCGGCACCACTATTACCGGTGCCAGCGTTTCCATGGTCCCCACTCCCATAGAGTCCTATTGGACTATGGGAATGGGAACAACATTTTACCGGTGCCTGACTTCCCGGCTTCCGTGGTTGTAATCCCCTGGTGTTACCGGCAAGTCAGGTGCTGGTAAATGTTTACGGGTCTGGCAGCAAATGGCTGTTATCACTGGCACGGTTACCACCGGACCTGTAATGAGGCCCAATGTCTCCTCTTGCAGCACTTGAAAACCAAAAACGGCCCTTGCGTAAGGAAGTGGGCCTGTGTCCACCTCGCCTTTCATTTCCATAGAAGATACATTTCTTCCAGAGGGACAAGGAGAAAAGACACGAGTTACCAATTGAATGTATCACAATTAGAAAACTCTATGCTGAGGAATTAGGTTTAACAAAACATACATACCATTAAGCATTTAAAAAAACGTTAAAACTAGTTTTCCTGTTTCAGATCACCCAGGTTTCCCTGAAATGTTGGGGTTTCTGTAGTGTTAGTAAAACTGGCCCGTACCCTGTTGTAATTTATTTACTTTTACATTTATTAAGTGCGCAAAAAACCCCTGGGCATCGAGGCGCTGTAATGTTGATCATTTTCTGGTGCACTTCCATGGCGGCGATCAGTGGGACACGGTGCTGTTTTCTTTACTCTTCAAGGCAAGCTCAGACCAAGGCACATTTCCATGTTCAAAACCGTGGCTCCTCACAGCAGGGATGCGAGACTGCCAATGCCGGCTCCTATTGATGAAATTGGACTCAAAATAAAATATTGCCAGCCATCCAAAGCATATTCCTTTACCCCGCGTGCCAATATCATTGACATATTTACATTGCACACAAAATGGCCTCATAAGTTCACCTACTGTCGGATCAGCCAATCACTAACGGGCTCCTTTAATATGGGGTGTTAATTGCTGGGAAAGGCCTGCATATGGGACTGCCGCCCTTTATTGGGGATTTTGGTACTTATGAGGTTAGGCCGTAATAAGGTGCAGGAGTCTGGGTGTTACCCGGTTTCTATTGCCTTTTACTGTCCCGACCAGGTAAAGGAGTGGTAATGCCAGCCACCATTTATGTGCATATGTGCATATGTGCATGGCGGTGGTGGATTCCGCCTGCTTCTTGCAGATGTAAAAAGCCAGCACGAATCTGTGGGGATTCCTGCCTCTCCGCCGCCAACAAGACTAGAAGACTCATGGTTTGCCTGCTTAGTGTGAGGAAACCTAGGGGGCAGGTTTTAGACTTTGCCACCCGCACTCAAACAAGGAAATCTAACCAAAATGGGACGGGTGGTAAAATAAACCGCTTCTTTTTACCATTGGTGTCATTTTGCGCCTCATTCAAAATGAGACTGGAAGATGGGATTTATCTCCTCAGAGACACAAGAAACCCCAGATTTAGAGAGGGGGAGTGGCAGTCGCAGAAGGGAAGCGGTAGATGGGCTGTCTCTAGAAAGAGATGGGCCTCTTGGCAGAGAGCAGTATAGAGGACATATTCCTTGGCATCCCGCTGGCATAGCCCCTGAGAAAAGTAATAAACAATGGGTGGAAATACTCGGTTACTTTATACCCTCTGGGTAACATTCCATGCCACTGCCATTTAGCAGGTTTATGAGTCACCGAAAGGGACCCTTCCCCAAAAGGGAGAAATCCAGCCCAAACTTCTAAGCCCCCCTCTCCATACAGATCCAGGAGTAACCCTAAACTTATGTCTGCCTCTGGGCGTCATCCGGGAGGTGCAGCTTGGGGTGGTGGGTTACTCCGTGAGCGGTGGCATAAATCCGATTAGTGGGAGTTCTTGAGCCCATCCCATTTGTTCTACTTGTCTCTTAACATCCGTGAAGGACAACCAGATTACCCTGCCCTAAAAAAAAGGGCAGTCGGGCCAAAAATGCTGGGCTATGTCCCTTTTTGCATAAGAACATAAGCAACTCAGCAATTAATTTTTGGGTCTCCACATTTTCATCTAAACGCTTGAGGCATCTTCTAAACAGCTTGCCTGATCTCCAGTCTCTTTCCGCGTAACCCCCCACAATGTGGTATAGCTAAGGTTTTCATTTGAAGGGTTTGGGGGGCTCATGGGCATTGCAAAGCATGTAAGGTGTATGCATTTGGAATATATCCCTTTTAGTACATGTCAAACTAGTGAAGGGTATTGTGAAGTGTCAGGGCTCCAATGATGACTTCAGGCACAAGAAGTTCAGTTGGGAGATGTATTCAGGAGTACATAAACGCCATCAAGCCCTACCTCTCTAAACCTAACTGCCTCTCCATAGCGAGGGCAACCATTGGAGCCAAATTGGACTACTGCAACGCTCTCCTAGCAGGCACATCAGCCAAAAACATAAATAGACTACAAATCACGCAGAACAACGCTCTCCGGGCCGCTCTTAGTATCCCAAGAAGAGAGCATATCACCCAGGCCAGGCTCTCAGCCCAATGGCTCCCAGTCAAAGAACTGATCACCCTCAAAATCCTCACCCTCACTCACAAATGCCTCTCCTTCTCCGCCCCGTCCTATCTTTCAGATACCATCCTCAAACCTTCCTCCACACGTCCCACTAGGATGCAATACGCTAACATACTCTGCATCCCACGCATCAAAAAAGCCAAAGCCGGAGGTCTAGGTTTTCCCTACATTGCAGCACAGACATGGAACGATCTCCCTTCAGACATCCGAACGGAAAACTCACTTCCCATCTTTCGCAGGAAACTGAAAACCTCGTTCCTTGCAAAATAACTAGCAAACTCTCAAGAAGCCATGTAAATATACTGCCTTGCTATTGTATATATTTCCTCTGTAATTTATGTACTACTTGTAACTACGGTTTCCTTTGCAACTAAGATGTCTGTAACAAGCGCCACGATGCTTCTGGGCTGATGTGCGCTCAACAAATTTGAATAAATAAATAATAAGTCTGACTCTGGCTCTCACTTCCAGGATCTCTTCTAACTCCCTGGAAGCTTGAGCCACAATTGCATTTCACTGAGCTCCTGACATCACAGAACACAGTGATGTAACTATGTGCATAGGCAGCGAATAGCTATTTTCAACGGATTTACGAACAAATGCAGAACTCCTAAACAGTGAGAAGAAAAACAGATGTATGAAATCATAACATTAAAGATAGCATCATAACACACCTCCTCCCCTTAAAGATAACATCACAACAAAGGGCTCTGAAAGCTGCTGCTCTCCAGATGTTTTGGACTTCGACTGCCATGATCCCTCACCATTGGCTGTAGTTGGTGGTAATTGTAGTCCAGAAACTCTAGAGAGCCAAACGTTGCAGACCCCTTCTCCAACTATCCAAGCCACATTGCCAATCGACCTCCCAACATCTCCACCCACCCTAGCATTCCCCATACAACTTTGAACTCTGTGTCAGCCATCTCCTTCCTCCCCCTCTGCCCGGGGTTCATCCCTCCTACGCATCAAGCTCCCACCCAGAACCTAACCCCTCGCCCAGCCTCAAACAAACGATGAGAAAGCGGCCAGAAACACATTCTCGTCAAAGCCAGATCTGTCTAAAATGATCATCTTAATAAATATGACCGAATCTTAACAGAATCCTTTTCATCACCAACACTCTGGTTCTCCCAAGATTTCCTCTGGGTTTTGTGAGACAGGCATGGTATCAAGAGAGACACGGACTCAAAAGTAACAGTTTCAAAACCTTTATTTAATAAAGTTTCGGGGTTGGTGTAATACCTAACTGGCCCTAACTCTAAAGAAATTGTTCCCTCAACTGATGCTTCTAAGGGCCGGGAATGTCAGAAAGTCCAAAACCAAAGTTTGTCTGTGTCCAAACCTATGCTTGCGCTCCCTCTTAAATCAAATGCGAAAGGGAGTCTTCTTAAAGAAAAATGGTGATTAAATAGGAAGTGTAACCCACAGCCGGTTTCAGGTAACCTTAAAGATTAGTTCAATTTAAAAGGATTGCCTTCGGAACCTTCCACGTAGAACTCTTGCAGCAAGTCACCAAAGTTCAAATGTCTTTGGGTCTCTTGGGGATCCCGCCCCCAAGCTTGGATCCTTCCAGTTTCTTTTAGGCCTCAGAGGGTTCCCTTCCCCAAGTCTAGGCCTTTTCTTCAGAGTTCAAAAAGGTCTTTGTGGGCCTCTCAGGGTTCCCTTCCCCAAGTCAGGCCCCTCTGGTCTCAAACAAAACTTCACTTTGTCAAGATGCACCATTTTAACACACAGTTCTTTCCATGGGGTAGTGTCAGAGACTTTCGAAATAGCTGGGCTTTGGCTCCTCCCCTGCGCAACCACTCTGACTCCTGACCCCTCTCCTTGAACTCTGTTGCTTCCTTTTAGGCACCTTTCCCTCTTGTGCTTTTTTCCACTCAGGCTTTGGTTTTCGTTCACCTTCTTTCACCTTTCTTTCTTTCAATGCTGCACACTTATACCCCTTTCTCTTCTTTGCTATGCCTCTTTGCACAATCTCCTTAACTTTATCATGCCCCTGGCACATTCTGTTCTTTGGGGGTGCACCCTTGCATCTTCCTGTCTTTGTCTCGTGCCTCTTGCAATTGCCCTTTTCAACCTGTGGGTCTTTCATACCCCCTTTTCCTGCTTTCAGGTCACTCACACCTTTTTCGTTACTTTCTCTCACTTTGTAATTCACGTTCTCAGTCTTTCAGGTCGCTCGCACCCTTCTTTCCTGTTTCGGTTCGCTCGCTCCCTTGCTTTGCTTTCTTTCCACATGTTTTCAGACTTTCACTTATTTTCAATCTGTCGTTCGCTCGTACCCCCTGTTCCTGCTTCAGGTAGATTGCACCCTCAGTTTACTGTCTTTCACTCTGCGCCCCTTGCGCACTCTGCTTTTTCCTTTCTTTCCTTTCTTTTCCGCTTACTGCTTTACTTTCTGCTTTGAAGCCGCCGCTCCCGCTCAACCCTGCTCACGTGCCTGGGTTCCTCCAATTTGCCCAGCGAAACTCGCCCAGACAGCACGTTTCTGGCAAGCAGCTCCCCTGGATACGGGGTGTGAGGTCAGAGTCTTACCACCTGCTCCTCAGACACCCCTGGGGCCGACACATGTCCCAGGGGAACGAGCACTGGCCTAGACACGACCAATAAGCAGCACCTCGCCTTCCTCCCGCTTCAGAGTCCCCACTCCTTCACCTCGCTGCGACCCCTCTGGTACACCGGGCCAGCGTTTCGGTATCCCATGCTCCTCTGGTCCTCCCTGGCTCATCATGTTGCTGCCTTTACGTTCCAACCAGCAATTCCAGCTCGCTCGTACTGGCAGAATCACACCTTTTATACCTGAAGTAATTGTCAAGTGGGACAGTCTACTGGTGTTACATGGTAGGCCTCCCTGTGTATCCATGTTATTGCTATGGGTAATCCTCATTGCTCCCGATTGCCTCTTCCTCGTCCCAATACTTGTTGGAAATGGGGAGGGCGATACAAGACCAGATGAGGTTTTATGTCTACCGAGGACATTATTATAAGGTGATTGGCAAAAGAGAGAGGGCAATCCCGAGGCCCTGTTTCTATGTAATGCAGATGATTCACGCTGTGTCAGATTACTCCTTACCCCACACACCCAGTGGTCGAAGTGAGCGGGAGCGGACGGGAGCGGTGCTCCTATACTTTTTTAAATTAAGTTTTACAGCTCCTATACTTTTATTTTAAAAAGAAATCGTTCCGGAACGGTTTTGTTTTAAAATAACAGTGTAGGAAGAGGTTATAACTTGCACGTTCAGTGCACTGCACTGAACATTCCCTTAAACTGCAGGCAAATGTGCTTGGGTGTTTGTATTGTGTGTGGGAGGGGGCAGGGCGATGGGGTTCGTGAGGGGCAGGGCAGGCCTGTAGGGAACATAGCTCCACTACTTCTTTTCTTACACTTCGACCACTGCACACACCCTTATATAAGGGTGCTGGTCTTCATAATACTTCTTATGACGTAAACTAGGAGAAGACAAAGAAGCATTGGGATTGAAGTTATATCTTTGTCTTATTTGTCCTCCCCCTTGGCGGGTGTTGTGCCGTAGTGACATATTTGTCTCTTTCTCGGGTTGAGGGCCATGGGACCTGCATATCCCATGAAGGCTTCTTGGACTTCTTCTCCCTCACCTACTGTCTCGTTGGGGTACCGCGTCAAGCTAATTGTCCACAACCAAGCCAGCAGGGCAGGCGGTATTGCCATCCTCCACAAAAGCCTCTCTCTGCATCGTACATTGACAACCTGCCCCCTAACACAGACCACAAATCCCTCTTGGTCAAATTCCTGCTGACCCCCCTCATCTACACAAAGCATATTGCTTATATCCCGTCCCGCGGCATACAATAGAAGCTTTGTGGAATCCCTAAGCGACTCCATTGCAGCCATCATGGTCTCCCACTCCTACCTAACCGTATTTGGCAGACTTCAACATTCGGTTTGATATGCACCTTAGCCCAATGAGCCAATCACTACTGGCTGCAGTGTTGCCAACTTGGCGACTTTGTCGCTATATTTAGTGAGAAAGTGCGCCCCCCTAGCGACTTTCTGCTAAAAAAGCGCCTAGCGAGAAATCTAGCTACTTTCTTCCATTGGTTTGGGAATTACACTTTTTTCTATTGGTTTCCAAACCAATGAAAAAAAAGTAGCTAGTTTTCTCACTAACAACTGACCTAATGCGGACGTAACTCTTGACTTGACAGCTGTGGGGTCACCAGTGTATGCAACAGCAAAGCGTGACCCCATCCCGCAGCCTGTCAGGCTCAGCCTCCATTTCGTGCAGTCCTGCACTGATCAGGCTGCTGATGCAGGGCACTGGCAAACGTTGCCTTTCGGCTCTGCGGTTTTTCCCCAGTGAATTTAGAATGTGAATTCAATATTCACTTGCATTAAGAATATTTAACAGATTTGAACATCTTTCCATCGTGTGCGGTCAGTTGTGTATTTTAGAAAGCTCCATTGGTGCATTTTGTCAGAATAAACCCACAAGGCTGCAGTCAAAAATGTATGAACAACTGTGTTGCAAAAATGAAAATAGCAAAACATAAATAAATGTCAAACTTTTTATTCCAGAAGTAAACTGTACTATGATAAAATATCAATACATAATTCAGTATACAGCTCGATCCGGAAAAGTAATGAATTCTCTGGGGCTCTATACACCAGGACAGGCAACCTTAAGCCACCTGGAGTCACACCTAGTACATTCTACATGTTTTCAGACATACTGGTGCGTTCGTAGAAGGGTGATTTTTTAAAGTGAAATTCACAGATGTTTGCCTCTCTGATTTTCAATCACCCGTCATGCACTTGCACAATTATGCAAATTAGGCGATGACGTCATTTAGCTACTTCTAGCTACTTTTTGGACAGCCAATAGCTACTTTTCTTACTGAGGAGTTGGCAACACTGACTGGCTGGACAACCTTGAAACATTGTAGCCAACACAGCTAATCTCAGCCCCAACAAATTCTGCTGGTTACATCCTAGATGTAAACTTCAGATCCCTGACCATCTCACCACATTACCACCACACCCGCTCGTATGGTCAGACCATTCTGCCATCATCTTCGTCCTATGCTGAGTGTACTTCCCGCTTCCAGCCCCTCGACCAAGTGACTCCTGACCTGGCAGAGGTAGTACATACCACACTGACCACGTTTTCCCTCTCCCCAGGACAGGTCACCATCTCTAACTTCGATGTCTGGCTTTCCAAAGCACTTGACTCCATCTCGCCCATCAGATCTTTCTCAAACAGAAAATGCCATTAGCTCAGATGATTCACTCCAGCCCTCAAAAAACAGAAAACCACGAACCATATCCCAGAGTATAGCTGGGGTGCAGACCCATCCTCATCCAACACTTGCCTACGCCTGCCAGCTCAAACTCTACTGTGCTTAAGTCCGGGAAGCCAAAGAAATCCTATTTCAGGAACAGAATCTCCAAAGCCGCACACCCAACCAGGGAAATCTTTTGAGTTTATTGCTGAATTCAACACCCCTGCATGCTCCGCCAAGTCACTCCGCCACACTGAATCCCTTTGAAACTCTCTCTCAGACCCCTTCTATAACAAAACCCTAGATAGACACATCTGTCCTCTCTAAAATCTTGCCCTCTCCCCCACTCCATCTTGTCCCCGGTAGCAGAAGCGAAGCCCCTTCCATCCTTCCACTTTTCTGCTCCTTCTCACTGCTCCCCCCACCCCAATCCTCTAGAATTCCTCAAACTACTATCACTACTTAGCCAGCCACCAGGCACCTCAGGAGACCCTTAACCCTCCCCTCCCTTCCTGCTAAAAATAAATCTTGACATACACCTGTGCTGGAAATCTTGCACGATTCATCACCACATCAACCACTAGTGGTTTCTTCCCAACCAAAATGTAAGACCTCCTTCATCAAGCCCCTCCTTAAAAAGACTTCCCTCAACCCTCTTGACCCCTCCAACTACAGACCCATCTCGAATAGCCGCTATGAACCACGTTAACTGACCCAGTGGCTAGCTCACAAATATGTGTCTTCTCAGAATCCAACAAGATACTAGACGCTGCTTAATCAGACTTCAGACCACTGCCAGGAACGGAATCTTGCTTAGTTGCCATCTGGGATGATCTAAAAAGACACACCAACTCAGGTGGATGAGCTGCTCTAATCCTGCCCGACCTTGCGGCAGAGTTTGACACCATAGCCTGTGCCTGCCTCACCGAAAGACTACACACTCTAGGCATCAGGGCTATAGCACTGAAATGGATATCCTCCTTCCTCTACAAAAGATCTCAAATTGTACATTTTCCTCTGTTCTGCTCGGCATCCCTCTCAGTCCTCCACAGGGTGCCACGAGGTGCCTCTCTCTCCTCCCCTCTCCTCTTTAACCTCTACCTGAGCCCGCTGCCTGTCCTCATTCTGGCTCATGGTTTATCATGCAACAACTATGCCGACGACACCCAATTCATATTCAAAATCTCAAATAGCCCTCCCTCTCCCAATCTCGCAACCTGCCTTTCCGAGACCGAATGCTGAATGACGGCCAATCATCTTCTACTCAACCCAGGCAAAACTGAGATCAACCACCCTCTTCCTTCAACCCACCCCCTGGCACTGCTCTACAGGACCCCCTTCGTCCCCCGACCACCAACACAGTTATAAATCTGGGGTGCATTATGGACTCGGATCTGACTCTGTCACATCTCATCAACTCAGTGGTAAAAAGCGGTTTCCTGCACATACGCATCCTTTGCCGCATTTTTCCTTCCCTGACCTTTCCACACAATCACCACTACTGTTGCAATCATCCTTTCATGCCTAGACTATGCCAACGCACTATACTTAGGAGTTCCTGCCACGCAGCTCAGAAAACTCAGATGAGTGCAAAACATTGCCGCGAGATGACTCCTAGTTTTAAGTCCTAGAGAATAATTCATGCCCGCCCTTCGAGTTCTCCATTGACTTCCGATCAGTTGGCGAGCTTCCTTCAAGGTGATGTGTATCACTCATCGAGCCTTCTGCAACAAAAGGCCTGAATAACTTCATCAAAAATCTACTTGCTACAGGCCAAACAGAAACCTCATATCTGGCTCAGCACTTTTACTTGTAATTCCAGTAACCAAATCAACTCGTATGGGGGAACCTCCTTCTCTGTGCAAGCACCCACAATCTGGAACTCTCTCCCGGTAACCATCCTCCGCATAGAGGACCGCCCCGCCTTCACTGAAAACCTGGCTCTTCCCCCTCTGAACCCTGGCACACATAATCTGGACGACTTGCCCAACACGACAATCAACCCCCTCACCAGCCTTATCCACCCCACTAATTCTCGGCACCCATTCCTCCCCCTTTCGCACAGCCTGCACAACCCTAGAGACAACCCTGTATACAGTTGCCTTGGGGATTGACAGACTTCTTACTTAACCTTCGCCCTCTTTCGTGCTGCAACCCTTAGAATACAGCCGAGTCCCACAAAACATGTGGTCCAGCTGTCACATAGCCACTGACACAGCACTCTTCCTTATGCCTTTGAAGTATGCACTGCATGACTAAAAAAATTGCTTTAAACCTAATCATTCTCTGGTTATCACTGATTTGGCAATAAATATACGTACGAACTGTACCGCTCCTTTTATTTACAGGTCTGCTCAGACTACGATCTTCCGAAGGCTAGTCGTCCACCAGAGTGCTTTGAGCCCATTCCAAAGGCAGTAGGCGCTATACAAATATCAAATAATATAACATGGAATGAAGTTAAGGGAAGTATCTACCCATTCTGGTTTGACCCAGCTTCTCGACTCACGGTAATAAGGTTTCATGAACCCCCCCCTTATCATAACCGTGGGGTCTGCCACCTGTAAGTCTCCAGGTGTTTTGAAAGGTATCCCTCCTGTTTCACTGCAGCTCATTCACTGCTGGACACTTCACTGGAGTAAAATGAGGTAAAAGGGAATGGACAAAGGGTCAAATGTGTGGCTTGGTATTTGGGGGATATTGGTTGGGGGAGATGGTAGGCCTGTGGATCTACCCCCCTAATGAAAACGCCACGGAAGAATACAGTGAAATGGCCATGTAGGGGTCTGTCATAGATCGATTTTGGACTATGACTCCCATGATCCGTTACCATTGACTATGCTGGGTAAGGCTGATGCGAGGTGTAGTCCGAAACAGCTCTCTAGCCAAATGTCAAAAACCCTGGCCTAGCCCAACCATGCGCACGGCGAGGGTCTAAGTTATGAAAAATGTCTCACTGCGTAAAGTGTGGCTATGAGTTACGGGGTCTGTTTATGCCCCCTCCTCTTATATTGTCATTGCTGCGATCACAATCTTAAGCACTAACGTCAACCAGTCCCAATAAGGCCGCCCGGCTGCCTGATGGTGGGACGGGCCTATGGCCTTACCTCACTGTCACAGAAACGCCCCTGTTCTCCGTGCTGGAAGTGGGAAAAATAACCCTCTCCTTCTCAGGGGGAAAGAGAAGGTGAGGGGGTGGGGCCGAGGGGCGTGGCCCCAGGTCATGCAACACAATATCTCTTCATAGAACCCAAGTCTGAAGATTTGCATAAAAGCCAAGAACATTTTGGGAACATAAGAATGCCCACAAGTTTTCATTTGAGACATGTCAGTGATGGTGATTCAGCAAGAAACCCTTTTGAGCGAGCAATGGAAGGTGGACCCTGCTCTTTTCATTGGCCTCAATGATCACCCTGGTCAGGATGTGAGGCTTTGGCTGGTAGAGCATTTGGTCGCTTGCCAAGTCCTCTGAAGCGCGGGCTGATTGTGCATGAGAGCACGACTTGGGAACAGACCTGGGAGTTTCCTGGACTAGCCACTGGGCCTCAGGACGACAGCGTTGCGGCGAGGCAAACTTTGCCAGACCTCTGCTCTGTCTGGTTCTGGCCCATTTCCTGCCCTGTTCTCCTTTCCTCTCCGTCTAGCAGAGCCTCACCTGTACACCCCCTTGCTCTCCTATTTCACACAGCTCCCTAAACTTTTTTTGCGCTCTGGTTTTCCAGTGTGACATACGAAAAAGAGCAGCCTTTGATATCTGTTTGTTTCCCAATGTTCTCTCGTACACTGGTGCAAAAATAAAAAGCAGCCATTGGCTATGCCAACAGTTTGGGCTTTTGTGTTGGCATGGGAAATGCATTTGCCTGGCACTGCCGTAGTGGTACTAACTGGCCATTAATGGTAATCGCTGCAAAATGGTGCGAGTTCCTTGGTATATAATAGCAGTGCCTGGCAAAGGCCTAATACTTATACACAAGCCAAACGTGCTGGCTTTTCCAATGCATGTTTTTAACAAGACTTCAGTGATGGACACACAGTACTTATAAATCAAGTGGATGAAGTCACGCCTGTTAAGACATTTTTATTACACCAGCAGCTGGTTTACAACTCCAATTAAGACTTTAACTCTCAGAAGACTGCTTTGAAAAAACACTGGCAGGCACTTCGAGTACAACGTTTGATGGTACGGCTTGATAAACGTAGCTCAGAGAGAACCCAGCAGGATGTGTTTTTGGGCAAGAAGTGGATAGGAATGGCCATAGGGATTAGCATGGCCATGGCAGTCTGTGGATGAGGGGTTCAAAAAATTAGCAAAGAAGTCCTCTTTTTTTATATAGGGAGCTATGTGGATGAGGACAGAGACAGTTCAACCAACATACAGGTTCAACAAATAGCTACCCAACTTTTACACTCTGGTTATTAACTAAATTAAACACTAGTGCAACGGGTCAGTGAAAAGATACACATTTGAATTACTATACAAATATAAAAATCACATAAAAAGAGGTTTAAAAAATATTCACAGAAAGATCATTGTATCCAACAGGCCATGTCCGACTGATTTTTCAAACATGAACCCAAAATATCATCTGTTTCCTATTGCTATATGAAAAAAAAATTGTTTGTGAGGTTAGTGACACAGGTAGGTTGCTGGTACCAGATCAATGTACAGCATTGGCCCTCTCTATTTGGTGTCTGGGGAGTTTCCCGCGACCTGAGTGTGTAAAAGTTGGGTAGCTATTAGTGGAACCTCTATGTTGGTTGAACAGTCTGTGGATGTGTAAATAGCCAAACCTCACCTGCAAGCTTTGTGTCTCTCCTCCTGTGCCATTTCTCCCTAGTTGTACTCTACTGCGACAGGTTCAGCTTAGCAGTGGCGCTTTAGCACCTAATAGCCGAAACTAAAAACCATGCACTCACTCTTACCTGTAAAGCATGGCATTGGATGCGCATGCCTTGGTCTGAATTTGGAGGTGGCAGACTCGGTCCTAAAATATGCAGGGAGTGTTTCCAGCTACGTCAACCTGAAAAAAGAATCTGTTATGCTGATTTTTTTCCACGCTCTTTTAGCTACCATTGTGTAAAAATACTAAATCTATTAGTCGGGTAACAGCCTGGTAGCAACCTTACGCGCTTCCGCTTGCTCTCCTTCCAGTGCCTGATAGCAGCCTTACACACTTCCGCTTGCTCGCCTTCTCCTTCTTCCTGTCCCTGGGAGCAGCCTTACGCGCTTCTGCTTGCTCGCCTTCTTTCTGTCCCTGGTAGTAACCTTACACACTTCCGCTTGCTCGTCCCTGGTAGTAACCTTACACGCTTCCGCTTGCTCACCTTCTTCCTGTCCCTGGTAGCAGCCTTAAGCGCTTCTGCTTGCTCAACATCTTCCTGTCCCTAGTAGTAACCTTACACACTTCCGCTTGCTCGCCTTCTCCTTCTTCCTGTCCCTGGGAGCAGCCTTACGCGCTTCTGCTTGCTCGCCTTCTTTCTGTCCCTGGTAGTAACCTTACACACATCCGCTTGCTCGTCCCTGGTAGTAACCTTACGCGCTTCCGCTTGCTCACCTTCTTCCTGTCCCTGGTAGCAGCCTTAAGCGCTTCTGCTTGCTCAACATCTTCCTGTCCCTAGTAGTAACCTTACGCGCTGCCGCTAGCTCTCCTTCTTCCCGTCCCTGGTAGCAGCCTTACGTGCTTCCGCTTGCTCACCTTCTTCCTGTCCCTAATAGTAAACTTACGGGCTTCCGCTTGCTCGCCTTCTTTCTGTCCCTGGTAGTAACCTTATGCGCTTCCGCTTGCTTGCCTTCTTCCTGTCCCTGGTAGCAGCAGAGGTGTAGCCAGCATTATCTAATAGTGGGGCCTGAAGCTATTGTTGTTCGGCCCACCTAATTGACATTAACATCAGTAAATGCCCACACAGCGCTGCTCAGTGGGCATTTAAGGACTTTTGGGTGGGCCTTGACCACTCAGGCCCTATCCTGTCTACACCTCTGGGTAGCAGCCTTATGCACTTCTGCTTGCTCTCCTTCTTCCCGTCCCTGGTAGCAGCCTTACGTGCTTCTGCTTGCTCCCCTTCTTGCCGTCCCTGGTAGCAGCCTTACGTGGTTCTGCTTGCTCCCCTTCTTGCCGTCCCTGGTAGCAGCCTTACGTGGTTCTGCTTGCTCTCCTTCTTCCCGTCCCTGGCAGCAGCCTTACGTGCTTCCGCTTGCTCACCTTCTTCCTGTCCCTAGTAGTAACCTTACGCGCTTCCGCTTGCTCGCCTTCTTTCTGTCCCTGGTAGTAACCTTATGCGCTTCCGCTTGCTTGCCTTCTTCCTGTCCCTGGTAGCAGCAGAGGTGTAGCCAGCATTATCTAATAGTGGGGCCTGAAGCTATTGTTGTTCGGCCCACCTAATTGACATTAACATCTGTAAATGCCCACACAGCGCTGCTCAGTGGGCATTTAAGGACTTTTGGGTGGGCCTTGCCCACTCAGGCCCTATCCTGTCTACACCTCTGGGTAGCAGCCTTACGCGCTTCTGCTTGCTCTCCTTCTTTCTGTCCCTGGTAGCAGCCTTGCGCGCTTCCGCTTGCTCGTCTTCTTCCTGTCCCTGGTAGAAGCCTTACGCGCTTCCACTTGCTCACCTTCTTCCCGTCCCTCATAGCTGCCTTACGCGCTTCTGCTTGCTCGCCTTCCTCCTGTCCCTGGTAGCAGCCTTACGGGCTTCTGCTTGCTTGCCTTCTTCCTGTCCCACACACATGCTTTCCTTTCACTCAACAGTTCTACCATCTGCATTCCCCCTGCTCTGTCTCCCGAGAACACACTTTCTCCCCTTAATTGTACGTCCTTAAATGCATGTTCCCTCACAATGACCAGAGTCCTCTCTTTATATTGTCCTGGGAGGATAGCTCAGCGGCAACGTGCGCGCCTTGGGAACAAGACAATATGAAGCAACACAGGTTTGATCCCTCTGGAACCTCTGGGTGTTTAAGCGAATTATAAATACTCAACTAAGAGAAAAACAAGTATGCAAATACAAAACAAACAATTCCTATAACAGCGCCTCGATGCCTGCGGGCTGTGTGAGCGCTTTAAAAATGTAAATACAAATATTCTCTCCCTCTCACTCTGTGCTCTCCCTCAGCTCCCTCTTGCTTTCTTTCTCTCGCGCTTCCTCTCGCTCTTCCCTCTTTCTCTCTTCATCATCTCTCTCCCTCTTATTTTTCCTCTCGCTCTTCCTCGCTGCCTCTCCCCCTCTTCCTCTGCCCCTCTTCCTCTCTCCCTCTTCCTCTCTCCTTTTTCCTCTCACTGTTCTTCTCGCTCTTCCTCTCTCGCTCTTCTCTCTCCCCCTCTTCCTCTCCCTCTTTCTATCTCCCGCTTCCCCTCTCCCTTTCTCCCTCTTCCAGTAACTATCTTCTTGCCCCCCCCCCCCCTCTCGCCTGCCTTCCAGTATATAAGCTCAGTGTGTGACCTCGACACCAGGTGTCATACATGTAGGGCCAGGCCTGCGCGGCAATTGGACGCAGAGATGCAAGCAAGCCTTGAAGTATGGAAAGCGCATGCATTGAATAATGACACTCTAACCGTCTAGATTAAAAGGGAGGCCTGTTTTGCGAACATCTGACGCTGTTAAGTGACTGACACGATGGGGAGAACTTGCTAACTGTTCCTTCTCTGCTTTCCTTTCTCAGTGGGCCTTCGGCATCACTATGTGGGAGATCGTCACCCGTGGGCAGACCCCTTACGCTGGCATCGAAAACTCCGAAATCTACAACTACCTCACAGGTGGGAACAGATTGAAGCAACCTCCAGACTGCCTGGATGATCTGTAAGTAACGTAGCCATGCTAGAGTTCATTGCACCAGGTGGCAGGATACCTGCCAAATATTCTGGACTACCAATCTCATGATCCCCAACCATTGACAATGCTGGCCGGAGTCCATGGGAGTTGTAGTCCAAAACATCTGGCGAGGGGCAGGCCCTGGAAGGAAATACCAAAGTAATGATGAGGAGGAGGAGGTGGAGGGTGGTGGGGGTGGGGTTGGGGGGAGGGGGGCAGTGAGATAAGGGGGGTTGCACAAGCGAAATAAAAAAAATTATCCGTGCAAAACAAAAACGTGTGTCAGTTTTTGAACACGATCTGTGCAAGAAACCCTCTGTGCTCATACTACAACTGTTGTTTATGGACGATTAACCTATTGTGTGCATTTCCTTTCTATTGTTATTTGTATATCCCTTTCCACCCTCAACGGGGCTAAATGGAGTACATTTGGGGTGCCCAGTTGGAAATGAGGGGTGAAGGGAAACCACCTGTATGTTTTAAAGAGATTTTGGGGTGTTCCAGGGGAAAGGTTGCTTTGGTCTCCCCTTACCAAAGAAAGCGCGGGAATCACCCTGCAGAGAATTGAGAATCGAAGAAGGCATATCTTTCCCACACAAAGAGAAATGACACCCTGGCAATCGGCGCTACACACATCGTTTTTATATAGCGCTACAAACCCGCAGATATCTAAGCGCTGAAATAACAATTAATATTACTATCCCACAGCGTGGTATTCAATGGATCGACCTCGGAAACATGAAATGCCGAGTTGGCCCTGCCGGGATTCGAACCTGCAACAGGTGGCTGCACACAGATGTCAGAACGAGCACTCTACTCAATGTACCATCTGACCAGCCATGAACGTAGATCCACAGAAATGAGAACCGTAGGCTTCTGCATGATGTTGTAGGCCTCCCTGATGTGGGACATTTATTGGCACGGGAGTGCTCTGTAGGATACCTTGCTCTGGATTTGAGCTGCTTTTTCTATGTGTTTTTGCATGCATGCGAGGATTGTATTCTGGAATGTATGCATGCATGCATGAAGGGGGGTGTCTGTGTAAGGGCCCGTATGCATGCATGTTTGCGGAGGACTGTCTATGTAAGTAGGCACGCATGAATGAATTCAGTTTCAATGGTGTGCATGTGTTCTAGTGCGCCTCTGAATGAGAATGCACTGTGAATTGTCTGGGTGCTCGTTAGGATGACCGAAGCTGTGTGTGCGCGTGTGTGTATGTTGCTTGTGATGCATGCAATGCTGAGGCCCACGGGAGGGCATGTTTCCTTACTGTGGCTTGGTATTTTGTTTACTGGCATTAGGGGGGCAAATGCAACATTAGTGGGTGAGTGCATTTGTGTAGCCAGCAAGTACATGGTTTCTTAATGTGATGTGGCTTTTTTTACTGCCATTACTGCAAAGCCAACAGGGGTATGTTCTTGCGTGAGGTTACTGGCATTACCAGCAAAGCAAACGTGGGTATGTTCTTATGTGGGAATAGGTGTATACAGGTGAACCAGCATGGACATGTATGGGCACAGTTAGCATGAGATTGTTTTTTACATCTGGCAGAGTATAGCGGCATGGTGGGCAAAGGCATCATGAAATGGGTTGGAAAATGCTCACGCGCATCGTGGTTGATTAGGCATTTAATGGGGGTTTTTTTGCACGTCATATCCGTTCCCAAGATCTTTTTTATGTAGATCTTTTTACTAAAAGGTTGCTTTAGAAAGACCGCTCCGTGACGGCAAAGAACGGTCTTTCCAAAGTGAACAGTCCCGCCCTGCCACACAAGAGTGTGCGCAGGGGCTGACAGGCTCTGCGGGACCAGGAAGCAGAGGGCGAGAACGGGCTGTCCTGCCCCTGTCACACAAGAGTGCGCGCAGGGGCTGACGAGCTCTGCGGGACCAGGAAGCGGAGTGCGGGAACGGGATGTCCCTCCCCTGCCACACAAGAGTGCGCGCAGGGGCTGACAGGCTCTGTGGGACCAGGAAGCAGAGGGCGAGAACGGGCTGTCCTGCCCCTGCCACACAAGAGTGCGCGCAGGGGCTGACAGGCTCTGCGGGACCAGGAAGCAGAGGGCGAGAATAGGTAAGTGTGTGCATGTGTGTTGGTGTGTGTGTGTTGTATTTATATGTTTTGGTTTAGGGGTGGGGGGCTGGGCCTGAAATCCTGTGGGAGAGAGTGGATGTGGGGGGACGGTGATAGGGCTGAAATCCTGCAGGAGAAGGCGGGGTTGGGTGGTGGGGCAGGAGAACAATGAGACGCTGGGGGGAGAAAACCCCGAAATCTTTTTACAAAAAGAGGGAAAACAGCATTTTAAAGGTCTCGGGAGAATAAGACCTTTACAGTGATTAATCGGTCTTTATCTCTTGAGACCTTTAAAAAACAGTTGCTTTACATGGAATCGTTATATCCTACCAAACAGATTGTACACTGTGTGGCTTTTTACCTAATGTGTCACTCAGTGTGCTGTAAATGCACCATTGTAACCCCTTGTTTATAATATTTTCGTTGGGAGAACCCCTCCGCGAGCCCCCCTCCGTTTGTTCAGGCGCCCTCACTAGGTTCGGTCATCCTGTGTATTCGGCTGGTGGCAGAACAAACCACCTTCCCTGTACGCCCCCCTGACCCCTCCCCCCCGCACAACTACGTCAGCTTCAGGCCCCACTTGTTGGACAATCCCAGCTACGCCTCTGTGGGCACCTATAGCCATACTGAGAAGCCCTGGATGGAAACCTTTAGATATTGGGAGAATCCTTGTACTTGCATAAAAGACGAAGGCGTAAGTGGAACCAAAGTGATCGGAACCCCCCCCCTAATATAACAGGACCAACAGTGGGGCCCCTGGTTAGCCTTCTCATTGGTGCAGGACCGGAAGCCTGTCCCTCCGCCCCTCCAGAGGATAAAGTTTGTAGCTGAGTGATTCCTAGACCCACACCCTAACCACTAACACCACCCCCCAGACTCCCCGAGGTGGAGGGTATCTTTGAAGGCACTATTTATTTATTTATTTAATTTATTTATTTGCATTTTGAAAGCGCTCACACAGCCCGCGGTCATCGAGGCGCTGTTACGGGAATTACTATGGTGCTTCACATTAATTCACAAGTGTAGCAGGTCAGACTCTGGTGAGCCCGAAAAATACACTGCTGAACGGTCAGTCACTGTTCACTGTCTATCAGGCACCGAATAGTTCACAAACACGTACCCGAACCCACCATCATCATTCTCTGCTGTTGCGACTTTGGGCCAGAGTGGACCGTAGACAGGTTGTCCTCGAGGCACTGTTTAAACGCTAGGCCCAGGACTGCCAGACACTTCCCAGGACTGCCAGACACTTCCCAGGACTACCAGACACTTCCCAGACACTTCCCAGGACTGCCAGACACTTCCCAGTACTGCCAGACACTTAGAATCTGCTAACAAGCAACGCTTGCAAGCACGTTCTCTCTAATCTAATCCTTTTAAATGCAGTTAGGGGCCTAGTCCAACTCTCTCCTCTGCTCTTCCCCTCATCAGCGCCTTGAAGCAGCCTCTGGGCAGTCGTAGGTGCTACATCAGCAAAGTTAAGATGGATGCTGCCTGCTTTTCTGCTCCTCTTAGCGCTCTTCGCGTGGACCCGCCACCTTCCTTATTTATTTATTTATTGGACATTTGTATGGTGCCTATATGCAAGTGTTTCCAGGCGCCTTCCCTCATTCGTCATCCTTTTGAAGGAATTTGCTTCCCAGAATGTTTTTTCTCATTCCTAACATATAGCTAGTACGATCGTTTTTTTGTTACGCAATGCTACTTTCGATCATTCTCAAACCTGCTGGCGGGGCCCTATTTTTCCCCAAGTTTTCCTGACGGGGTGGGGCCCCCTAAACACTCCTAAGAGGGGCTGGGCTTGCTCGCTGCATTGTCTTGCATGGGGCCACTTGAAAACAATGGCTAGGGTTGCTTCTAGGGCTGCTTTTGGTTCCCAGTCCACCCCTGCCAGTCAGTGGGACAGGGCTATGAGTGGGGCCTGCCCTTTCCGCTTGACTTGCTCACCCTACTCCAGTGCCCATAGCACTCTCCTACATTGCAGACTAGTCGTTCCATCCAGGTTATGTGATACCATCCTCTGATGCCTGATATCCTCTTATGCTGAAAGAATGTTTCTCCGTTCGGAGAAAGAGGCGAAGGTGAGAGCATTGTGTGGCTATCAGAAAATCCCACATGGAGGCCCACTGTATATTTCATTTGCATTTAAAAAACGCTCACACAGCCTGGGGGCATCGAGTTGCTGTTACCTTAGTTGCGTATTTATTACGCGCTTAATACCCGGAGGTTTTTAAGCGCGGACCCTGGGATCGAACCTGTGTTGCTTTGTGTCGTCTTGCTTCCAATGCAAGCACGTTGCCGCCGAGCTATCTTCCCAGGACATGTATGAGTGGAGGGGGTGTCCGCACTAGGGCTGTACCGAATAGCATATTTAGTATTCGGCCGGATACCGAATAGTTTGTCAACTATTCGGCCGGAGCCGAATAGTTTTTTTTTTTTAGGCCCCCCTATGCAATACAATCTCGGGCCACCAGCTTTGGCCCGGTGGCCCGACAAACACAACATTATTGCGGTGAGGCCGCGGGGGTTCCCTGAGGCCCCGCGGCCTCACCGTGGTGAGGGGGATGGGGGGCACCGAGGCCGCCGGGGTCGGCAAAGTGCCCCGGCGGCCTCATGAGTCTGGGGGGGCCGCTCTTGTAGGAGCGGCCCCCCAATGCAAAATAAACGTCGGGCCACCGGCTTTGCACCGGTGGCCCGACAAACAGAACATTATTGCGGTGAGGCCGCGGGGGTTCCCTGTGGCCCCGCGGCCTCACCGTGCTCAAGGGGTGAGGCACATTTCACAGCGAGGCCGCCGGGGTCGGCAAAGTGCCCCGGCGGCCTCATGAGTCTGGGGGGGCCGCTCCTGTAGGAGCGGCCCCCCAATGCAAAATAAACATCAGGCCACCGGCTTTGCACCGGTGGCCCGACAAACAAAACATTATTGCGGTGAGGCCGCGGGGGTTCCCTGAGGCCCCGCGGCCTCACCGTGGTGAGGGGGATGGGGGGCACCGAGGCCGCCGGGGTCGGCAAAGTGCCCCGGCGGCCTCATGAGTCTGGGGGGGCCGCTCTTGTAGGAGCGGCCCCCCAATGCAAAATAAACGTCGGGCCACCGGCTTTGCACCGGTGGCCCGACAAACAGAACATTATTGCGGTGAGGCCGCGGGGGTTCCCTGAAGCCCCGCGGCCTCACCGTGGTGAGGGGGATGGGGGGCACCGAGGCCGCCGGGGTCCGCAAAGTGCCCCGGCGGCCTCATGAGTCTGGGGGGGCCGCTCTTGTAGGAGCGGCCCCCCAATGCAAAATAAACGTCGGGCCACCGGCTTTGCACCGGTGGCCCGACAAACAGAACATTATTGCGGTGAGGCCGCGGGGGTTCCCTGAGGCCCCGCGGCCTCACCGTGGTGAGGGGGATGGGGGGCACCGAGGCCGCCGGGGTCGGCAAAGTGCCCCGGCGGCCTCATGAGTCTGGGGGGGCCGCTCCTGTAGGAGCGGCCCCCCAATGCAAAATAAACGTCGGGCCACCGGCTTTGCACCGGTGGCCCGACAAACAGAACATTATTGCGGTGAGGCCGCGGGGGTTCCCTGAGGCCCCGCGGCCTCACCGTGGTGAGGGGGATGGGGGGCACCGAGGCCGCCGGGGTCGGCAAAGTGCCCCGGCGGCCTCATGAGTCTGGGGGGGCCGCTCCTGTAGGAGCGGCCCCCCAATGCAAAATAAACGTCGGGCCACCGGCTTTGCACCGGTGGCCCGACAAACAAAACATTATTGCGGTGAGGCCGCGGGGGTTCCCTGAAGCCCCGCGGCCTCACCGTGGTGAGGGGGATGGGGGGCACCGAGGCCGCCGGGGTCGGCAAAGTGCCCCGGCGGCCTCATGAGTCTGGGGGGGCCGCTCTTGTAGGAGCGGCCCCCCAATGCAAAATAAACGTCGGGCCACCGGCTTTGCACCGGTGGCCCGACAAACAGAACATTATTGCGGTGAGGCCGCGGGGGTTCCCTGAGGCCCCGCGGCCTCACCGTGGTGAGGGGGATGGGGGGCACCGAGGCCGCCGGGGTCGGCAAAGTGCCCTGGCGGCCTCATGAGTCTGGGGGGGCCGCTCCTGTAGGAGCGGCCCCCCAATGCAAAATAAACGTCGGGCCACCGGCTTTGCACCGGTGGCCCGACAAACAAAACATTATTGCGGTGAGGCCGCGGGGGTTCCCTGAAGCCCCGCGGCCTCACCGTGGTGAGGGGGATGGGGGGCACTGAGGCCGCCGGGGTCGGCAAAGTGCCCCGGCGGCCTCATGAGTCTGGGGGGCCGCTCCTGTAGGAGCGGCCCCCCAATGCAAAATAAACGTCGGGCCACCGGCTTTGCACCGGTGGCCCGACAAACAGAACATTATTGCGGTGAGGCCGCGGGGGTTCCCTGAGGCCCCGCGGCCTCACCGTGATGAGGGGGTATGGGGGGGGGGGGGGCGTCACTTACCTGGTGATTGGGTCCGGGTGCTGGCATAGGAAGTGAGGGACGGGAAGAACTGTTCCCTTCCCTCGCTTCCTATTTCAACACGTTAGGCTGGTTCCTCTGTGGTCAGACTGCAGAAGCCAATAGGCAAACAGCTTGTTTGGCTTCTGCAGCCTGAACACTGTCAAACATTCTATGATTGGCTGTCATCTCCCAAACAGGGAGAGGGCAGCTAATCATAGAAAGTGGACTTCGGCTTCGAGTCCCTAAACAGAAACTATTCTGCCGAAGCCGGATAGCTGTATTTCAGCCGAACTTCGGCAGAATAGGGACTCGAAGCCGAAGTTCGGTACAGCCCTAGTCCGCACACACACGAGGTTTCTAGATTGTGGACTGCAGTGCACTGCAGGTTCCCATGCCGTGGGCTCGTGAAAGAGGCCACACACAGGTGAATCTGGATTCGAAGGAAACTGGCCATGCCTGTATCCTAGCCTCCAACATGCCCTGTGCTCAGCCATTTTCAGTTTGCCTTTTGCAATGATATAGCCAGGACTGTGGGTGCCAGATTGCAAAGACAAGAACAGGACTGAATGGCATGGGGCTTGCTGGCAGGTGTGTGAGATAGGCACGTGGGTGTGGTTTTGAGCACTAACAGCAGCGGATCGCCCTGCAGAAGCTTGCAAAGGGCAGCCAGGGGTATACTGCTACTCCGGCAAAGGGGTGGGCAATGAGGCCAGCCTCTACGTTGCAAGTCCAAATGCCGCGCCAGGCCCAACTCAGCCTTTCATCCTTCTGAGGTCAGTAAATGAAGTGCCATTCAAAATGGGGTAGTAACGCCTGTTATTACAGCGCTTGGAAGCTGGGGGAGTCTGACATAAAGCACTATAGAGGAGCAATATTATTAACGGGGATTTGTTCCAAAAGGCCCGTTGGTGTAGGTCTCTGCAACTGGGCAAAGCTGAGGGGACGAACGAAACATTTGTGAATTTCACAGTTTGGTTCATTTTGCTAGTACACGATAATGATTTGCAATGTTGACAGAAAAAATTCGAGGGCCTTTAGGAAGCATTTACATAAGGCGCCTATTTATTTATTTATTGTTATGGTATTGTATAGCGCCAATACGCCCAACGGTCGTCTAAGCACTATATGGAGTAATACAGTGAAGACATTCATATAGGTCGGTAGGTCAGAATGGTGTGCAGAGTAATTATGTATAACATAATGAACGGCGGGCGAACTAACATTCACTTTAAAATGTAGTCCGCAGAGGTGCTTCTTGAGGCCTCTATGGAAAGGTTAGAAGTGAATCGCTCACCTCAGACCTCTGTGTGCAGCCCGCGCGACCATAGGGTCAAATCCCGGCAGAGGCGACTCAGCTCTTTAACCTTTCGAGGTTGATCAATTGAGCCATAATAATACAATGCTTAGAAGCAGGAGGAGTCAGTCAGCGCTACGTAAACATGTGGTATTTCTATACGGAAAGGGGAAGCTACTATGCACTGCTGTGCGGTTGGGCAGATGCTCGGAGCACATCCAGTGCTTTTTAAAGGTGGTTGCTGCGTCGTCGCTGCATGTGGTCTGGAGAGCTACCACAAATCCCTTTCGGCAGGGCCTGGTAAGTGAGATGGGCCTCCCGGAAGCTAGAGCGCTCAGTGATCACTTCTGCTGTGCATGTCTGTGATGTTACTGCTGTAGCAGGACTGAGCAAACAGCGGCCAGCAGGTTTCTCTGTAGAATTCATGAGCAAGGCCACGTGACAACTAGATGTATAAGAACACCGAATGCTGTCAGCAAAGTAAAATATTTATAACGGTGCCATTTGTGATGCTACAGCGACACCCTCTGGCAATGTATGAAATAAGCACTTTGCTTCAACTGTAATCGCTGCAATTTAAAACCAAAAAAGGCCTTTTGTTTTCTATCAATGGATTTTTTTCAAGGAATTATACCGTCTAAATCTAAATCGGCACACCAAATTGGAAGCCACAGAAACCGGAACAGTAGGATCTCTGTATCCTGTTGAACAAAAGCATAACAACAACTGTCACCCCCAGATCAACAGACTGGAACTCAAACGATTCACTCAAAGATTAATCTCCTAGGAAAGGTGCCTTCACGAATCCCCTGCCCCTCTCCTACCCCCAACCACTTACACTAGACATACAGACCACCTTGGGGTGCGGCAGTGAGCTGCCTGCTAAGAACACATACGCCGTCGGCAGAGCAGTGTCATTGCCTTATCTTTAGCTCAGCCCCTCCCTCGCCCCCACGCAAAGGGCAGATCCAGTCTCTCACAGTTCTAGCGTTTTAATTGCCTGATCTGGGACAAACCATGTGGCACCCTGCTGGCACCACGGTGCTTGTGGCCCACACCCATCAACACCTCCGGAATCGCATCTGCCTCCCACTGACACACCACGCCACCCCCATCGTGTCTTGCAGAGCCGCATGCAACCAGACCACCAAACTATGGAAGAGCACTGTACAGACCGTTACAATCGAAGTGTGGGTTACAGAAACAGATTTATGTTGTCAGGCGCTGCCTTAATGGGTATGCGTGTGTTCTTCAAGTGAAGGAAGACACCAGCTGAGACCAATGCTCATCTCCAATGGGTGTGTATACATATATATGGTTTACTTAAAGTTTATACAATACAACCAATAAACAGCAACACATAATACATTAGTGCAAATAGATACCTATATAAAATTAATCCATTTATAAGTTAGTAGTTCATAGAATCATAAATTCATGGTAACAAGAATTCAGCGCCACTTTTTTGAAAAATGCACCAATTAGTGTACAATAAATGTACCAAAGTAGGGCCTTCCAGAACATAATTCCAACATATTTCCTTGTTTAATGATGCTAGGTTATGTACGAATAGGCTGACTGCTTCTACCCTCATTTCTTGAAGGACAGGACAGATAATCACCAAATTCTTGATAGACTCTGCTCTCTTCCACAGCGTCGGCAAGCAGAGTTTTCACTCCTGCCTCTTTTGAACAAGATTTCTGTAGCTGGCAACAGATTAAACCTCATTCTCAAGATGGTGTCCGTAAGTCGGCCATCTGGACATTGTCTAAGATATTTCAACAGGTTTCCAATAGCTGCATGTGTTGCATATTGAGTTCTCGCTTTGCTAGTTATTATCCAGTCAACTTCTAGCATTTTGAGTTTAACTTTGTAGGCATCCTCCAACAAGGCCTCTGTACTGGTCCCATAAAGCTCCATGATCTTGGTGCCGTTGTCCCTGAATGGAACCATCGGCCCTTCTCTTAGTTTGTATTTGTATTAATTTTATTTGTAGAGCGCACCTGGCCCAGAGGCATCCGATGTTTGTTCGATGTTTCTTCCCACGAAGGCACACAAGGAACTCTTGTCGCTAGTTAGTAGCTTCCGGTAGAGCATCAGTTTCTTTGTGTGTACTGCACACCTCATGGAGCTTAAACCTAGTTCGAAAACGCAGGATGGAAACCAGGACGCAATTTGGGAGGCCTATGGCTCTTCTCCAAACCAGCCCTTCCAATTTGCTCAAATCAATTTTTTCGTTCTCTGCCCCCGTTTCCAGACTGTATAGAAGTGCTGTGGCAACTTTGCTCTTAAAAAATGAAACCAGTCGGCGGAGGCTGAACCAGCAATAATTTGTTTTCAAATATTTCATTTGGGCAGCGAACTGTAGCCCTCGTGCTCATAATGCCTCTCTCCTAACTCTTAGGTCTAACGGTCTTACTAAGGTTATGCGTAGATGCTTGGTCAAAAGTAGGACGTTCTTCTTTGAGCGGCCTAATCGCCAGGTATATCTTATATTTCGGGTTTTCGTACCTTTGAAACACAGAATTGTAGACTTAGCCGGGTTTATTGCTAGTCAGTTCACGGCCACATAAGCCTCGAAGTTTGTCCGTAGTTTCTGAAGACCTAAGGGCGCCCTGTCCAATAGCATAATATTGTCTGCGTATGCGCCCCAGAACCATAGCTCACCCAAGATCTTAGGGGACGCTAAGCCGGTATTCTCCAGAGAGTTCCTCACATCGGCTAAGTCAGGGGTGTTGCTAGGTCTGGAAAAGATCCGGGGCTACACTAATGTCGGGATTGTCGGGACTGGGGGCTAGCTAGCCTTTTGATCTTAGCCCCTCAGATTCTATCCGGGGCTACAACCAAAAGACCCGGGGCTATAGCCCCCTAAACCCCCCCCCCCCCTAGCAACGCCTCTGGGCTAAGTAGAGGTTGAATAAGCACGCTGCTAGGGAGCACCCCTGCCTTAGACCACGAACAGTCGCAATAGAATGTGTCGCTGCTTTGTTGCTCAGCCTCACCCGCACTGTGGTGTTGGCGTGTAACTGGACTATTATGTCTAAGAGACCTCAGGGATGTCTGAGTCTAACAATTTAGACCATAGCCTCCCTGTGTCCACCATGTCAAACGCATGAGACAGATCAACACAAGCATATAAAGAGGGTCTTTCCTTTACCACAGGCTTGGTCCATTAATGGCTGTATAAGCAAACCACTCGCATCGGTTCCAGTACCTCTCGTAAAACCTGTTTGACATTTCGAAAGTCTCCCTGTTGAGTGTATCCATCCTTCTAAACTTTTTAGTACACTATTGGCGAAGATTTTGCTTTGAACCGCCAAGAGAGCTACAGGGTGATAATTCTCAGGATCCATGCGATTGCCTTTTTTTATGGATAGGTATAATTGTGGAAGTCTCCCATGAGTCTGGGAATTTCTCTTTCAATACACCCTGAAACAGGGTTTGTAGGATGGCAGCCCATAGGTCCGGGCCTCATTTCATTATTACATTACAGAGACCATTAGGTCCTGGAGCTCGGGAGTTTGATCCTGCCTTTATTGTTCCTGGGAGTGTTTCCAAAGAGATACCTACGTCCCATTCCCCATTATACTCAAAGAGTAGTGCTCGCACCATTGGGCTTCCTAAAGAGGTCCCCAAAAATACGATACCCAATATGCCTCTGGAATTGGATTAGTCCTTTCAACAGCATTTGTCCCTGTTGGGTGTTTACCAATGACCAGAAATTCTGGCTAGAGGGATTTAATATTGCCCCCAGAATTTTTTCTCCCCCTTTTTTGCATTACTAAGTGTCTATTTGCAATGACCCGCTTCTTCTAGCGCTGTTTCTCTTTCTTGATCAATGAAGTTTTATCATGGACACTTAAGGCATTTAGAATTTTGAGTGCTCTTAGACTCTTGCGCATAGAGGCCTTCCATGCTTGGCCTTCTCTGTCAAGGGGGTGGGGGCGGGTCGACTTGTAATGGTTAGCGCCATTTATAGTCTGTTGTGACATTCCTTTGTCCAGAAGGTAAGGAAAGTTGCTAACTTCAAGTGCGCCTAATTTGTCTAACAACCTTGTTTCGGACCGGAATCGCTTGATGAATTTTCTGAAATGGTCAATACTTTTGTGGTTCCAACCAAGCCGTTTTCTGTTTTTTGGCATTTACCACTAGATTTTTGCAGAGTGGCCTGCTCTGAGATTTGGCTATAAGATCAAGATGTAGAATTGGCATGTCATGATCACTTTGATTGGAGCTCTTTATCTCAAAATAGATTGACTTAAAAAAAAATGGTCTCCGAGACTGCTATATAGTCAATACAGGGTCTAAGTGTGTCTATGCCAAGTCGATTTAGGTGGCACATCCCCCAAAGTCTGACCATTCAGTACTTGCAACCCCCATCCATCCCAAAATTCTACAAAATGTATGTCCCTGTGTAATTTGGGGAGTCCGATGTTCGGTTTGATTCTCGCGTCCCATCCCCAAAGCAACGTTGGGATCTAGACAGTTCAGATCTCCCACTAACAATATTTCAGAAACAGGATATTTTAGTTTATAAATTTCAATGATATCCTGTAAGGCATCCAGGCATTTTTCTAACATAGAGTGGGCTAGGTTCCAGTAGATGTTAATTAGCAAGATGTGTCTGGTGAGTTGGCCATGTTCCCATTCAATTACAGTTGCCAAAAAGCCCTCTAGTGATGTCATTGAGTGACACTCCCTTAATTCCTTCCCACTCTCCCCATCCCTTCCTTATCTATGTCTTAGCTCTTGCACTATCTGAAATGTCATCAGGCCGAGTACAATAGTTAATTTCACATCCTTACTGTTCATGGCCTGTAAGAATGTCATTGTATTTTCCCTTGTTCCCTCGCTTGCCTTGAAGCGCTTTGAAACACATTGTGTATAGGCGCTATATAAATAAACTATCATATCATATAAATGCCCAAGGAAAGTTTTCGTGCTATGCAAAATCCCCCTGAGGGTCTACCTCCATTTGATCTTATAGTGCCCTGGCAAAAACTTTGATATCTTATTTATTTATTTATTTATTTATTTATTTATTGTGTTCCACAGTACAAATGTACTTTTAACACCTTACATAGTAAATATACATAAAATCAATGACACCTTATAAACCATAACAATACAATAACACATTCTCATTGCATACAATTCATCCACGAAATTCAGAAACTTTGATATCCATCCCATACCAATGGCATCATAGCATTCGTTTCTTGTAGACGCACAATGGCATGGATGCCCAAGACTTACAAAATGCATGAATGGGTTACTGACTTCCCAAATCCCCTTACATTCCAAGATGCCAGCGTTCTGCTATTGGCAATGGCTTTGCCCCTCACTATCACCTCATTAGTACTATTAGCCGTGGGAACGTCGACTCGTGAGAGGGTATCGGGGCCTGTTCCAGGAGGCATAACTGCTGTGGGCCGCACTCCTAAAGTTGGGATGATACCCTGGGCCCCACCCTCCATGGCTCAGTTTGCCCAATAGGTCATTTTTCCGGTTGCCCAGACAGAATTTTTCTATTCGGATTTGGGCAGGGAGTGATCCTAAACCCTAGCTCTTCCAATTGTGCACTGGCATTTAGTAACATAGAGTAGACACAATTAGATGGTACATTTATTACCGCAGTGTCCGGCCTTTTGGTATCATGTAGTTTTACTTGGGCAATATCTATGCTGGACATCAAACATAACTCTGCAACTTCTTCAATTAACGTCCGTTTGTTTCTGCGGTTCAGAACCAGGCCTGGGCACAACCGAGGATCAAGTGCATATTCCAACATTCGGTAGGGCGAGGCGGGTTCTTGGGCAGGGGAGTCTTTGTGATACTGCGGACCATTGAGTGTAAACCTATATTCAGGGACAGTCTCTTTCTCTGGTATCAGTTTCCCCCCTTGGGCCCCACCATCTCTGTACACATGTCCAAATGCTCCACTTTTTGTTTGGATGGTGAGCCCGCCTTCTTGGTCCGCTCCCCAAATGGGCTTAACGTTGTTTAAAGAAGGCCCATTTGCCTTCATTCTCATGTGGTTTGTCTGTTTGTGTTTCTGTGGTCAGAGCAGTTGGATTGACCCAGGCCCCGGGCCGCATGAAATGCGGAACGATAGAGGGCCTGGGAGTTTAGGCGCGGGGTGGGGGGAAAACGGCGCGAAAGCGTAGGGAGGGGCGTCCGAATGGCGCCACGAGAAACAAAGGCCCAGGAAGGGCAGGAAGCAGCACCTGGGTAGGTGCGAAATATAACAGGAGGTCAGGGGGTAACCCGGCCGCCCCCAGGAAGGAACAAAAGGCCGGGGGGTATAAGTAAGCCTGGAAAAGGAGAGACGGCACAAACCAGGTAAGAGCTCACCTCTCTCGGGTAGGCTCTTGGTACCTGGAGAAGGGGAAGGAAAAACGTTTGCTCTTGCGGGCTCACGCGCTTTCGACCCTTCAATAAGCGGAGCTCTTGCGGGTGCACGCATTTTATACAGCGTTCGTCGCTTGAGACTAATGCGACAACAGAGACATCACCGGAGCAAGCGAGGGGGAGAGTCGTTGCAGTTGCCAGAACTGGCAGAATTCAGACGAGAAAGATGGCGGATGGGAGAGCGAAGAGGGCCCGGGAATCTCAGATTGGGCAAGAAAAGCGGAGAAGGAGTATGGAGCCGAATGGGTGCTGGAAGTAATGCAGAAAGAAGAAAGGGCGAAGGCAGCATCACCCCTACTGTTCAACGAACACAGCAGCA
This sequence comes from Ambystoma mexicanum, assembly GCF_040938575.1. Classification (NCBI taxonomy): domain Eukaryota; kingdom Metazoa; phylum Chordata; class Amphibia; order Caudata; family Ambystomatidae; genus Ambystoma; species Ambystoma mexicanum. The sequence continues at coordinate 160,448,104 of NC_090940.1, forward strand.
GTGAGGGCGAGGAAGAAGTGCCACAAGGACAGAAGAGGGGGAGAACAGAGACAGGGAGAACGGAGGAGGAGACGGAGACGATGGTCAAGAAAAAGAGAAAAGATAAAAAGAAAGGTACTGTGAATAATAATGTTGGGAATAAAATAGTAAAGATGTTAAAAAAATTGCGTCACGGTTTCGGGTAAGTCGCCCAGAACCAACGACAGGAAAAGCAAACGGGGGAAGAAGAGCAAGGAAGAATGGTTGGGTAATTCGTCAGAGGAAACCAGCAGTGAGGATTAAGAAAAGGATCATCTAAAAGCTTGGGTAAAGTGGAAAGGAGTGGTGAGCAAGGAAAAGCGTAGTGGGGTAGGGGGGGCAGGGATAGAACCCAAAGAGGCCCCGGTCCCTACCCCACAGGGGGCACCAGTTGAGCCCAAGGAAGTGCCGGTCCCGACACCACAAGGGACACCAGTAGTCCCAGTGCCACAAGGAGCGCCAATTGTAGCGACGCTGCAAAGCACGACGGTGGGCCCAAACATAGGGGCAGGGGCAACAACAACGGCGGTAACGGTAGAGAACGGGGCACCGCTCATGACGAAGTATGGCAGGCCAACCATGGGTAAAGATGCACAGGGCAGGTCAATGAAAGCGATGGCCTGGTACATAAATGACAAAGTAAAGGAAAAAGTTTGGAGAAAGGAGTTGATCGATATATTTACATTATTAGATTGTCATAAAAGGGGCATGAATGTGGCAGTCGAAGACATGAAAGAGGATGAAAAGAGTTTACTCAAAAAGGGGCCAGTAGTTAGGAACTTCGATAATTGGATGTCGGCCTTTACCATAATGTCGACAATCATATTACAAAAATTCCCGGAGGATGGGGTAGCGTTAGTTGCTTATCAACAGAGGGTGCTGAAGGTCCACGCAGCGTTTGGGGGGGACGCATGGCTAGAGTACGACCATGAGTTCCGAAAGGAGATGGACTGCTTCCCAGACATGGGCTGGGACAAAGAAAATTTCAACCTTTACATCTTTAATGTGCTGAAAGAAAAATGGGATTCCAAGGAGCGGAATACAGGCAGTCAGCAGAGAAGGCAGTACTGGCAGAGCGATTACAAGACAGATTACAGATCTAGTAACCGAAGATACGACTCCAGTTACGACAGATACAGGGAACAGTTTTCGGAGCGGAAATTCCGGGCCACAAGGAGGATGGCAGAGCAGCCTGCCCCCAACAACACAAGGGGGGGGCAGTGGGAGCCCGGGTACGGCTCGGACAGAACCAGGGCAATGCAGGTGCTTTGAAAAAGGGGTACCATGCAGCTGGGGTTGGAAGTGCAAATTCAGCCACAAATGCGAGAAATGCAAGGGAGGCCACAGCAGTTCCAAGTGCGCAAGGGCAGCAGCTCCGAGCGGCAGAAGAGACGAGACACTGGAGCAGGAAAGGGGCCACGCCGGTAAAGATCGAGAGAATGGAAAAGTGGCTCCGAGATTACCCCGACCAAGAAGCGGCAGAGCAGATTAGGCGAGGCTTTAGTGAGGGGTTCAACATCCGGTTCACGGGCCAAGGAGCGCGAGACATTCCCAGGAATCTGAAATCAGCAAGGGAAAACATAGAGATAGTGACCAAGAAGATCATGAAGGAAGTGGAACTAGGGAGGGTGGAGCGCCCATTCTTGGCCCTACCCTTTGTAGAATTCTTGTGCTCTCCGCTAGGGCTGGTGACAAAGAAAGAGGAAGGGGAGTACAGGTTGATACACCACCTATCCTACCCCCCGGGGGCCTCAGTGAACGACGGCATCGCGCAGAACGAAGCAACAGTAACGTATTCAGATTTCGAAGACGCAGTGGAATTGGTCAGAAAAGCAGAGGAAAGGGCATGGATGGTGAAAGCAGACATTAAATCGGCATTTCGCCTGTTGCCAGTCAACGGCGGATCACAAAAATGGCTATGCATGCACTGGGAGGGGGAATACTTCATCGACAAGTGCCTCCCAATGGGTTGTGCCAACTCGTGCGCATATTTCGAGAGGGTGAGTTCATTCTTACAATGGGCAGTGGCACAAGAGATGAGGGAGTCCATGATGGTGCATTACCTAGATGATTTTTTATTTGTCGGCCCCAAAGGGGCAGACATGTGCAAGGCAACACTGGACAAATTCGTAGAAATAACGAGTGATTGGGGCATTCCTCTGGCAGATGAGAAAACGACGGGGCCAACACAGTGATCCAGTTTCTAGGTATAGAGATCGACTCAAACAAGGGGAGGTGTCGGATCCCAGAGGACAAAGTGACGGAGCTAATCAAAACAATACAGGAGCTACGAGGAAGAAACAAGGCAACTGTGAAGGAGTTACAAGCACTGGCAGGGAAACTGAACTTCGCAGGGAGAGTCATACCGCAGGGAAAAGTGTTCCAGAGAAGGATCGAGCTGAAGACAAGAGGTGCTACCAAAGGGCACCACAGGGTCAGGCTAGGAGGAGGAATCAAGAGAGACTTAGAAGTCTGGGCTGAATTTTTGGTGAACTTCAGGGATACAGTGATATGGCGCTCGCCAGTGAATGAGGAAGGTAGAAGAGTGTTATTCACTGACGCAGCCGGTGGTTTTGGTTTTGGAGCAATACTGGGGAGAAAATGGTGTGCAGATGAGTGGCCGGAATCATGGCAGGTGGCGGAATGGACAAAGAACATAACGCTACTAGAGCTCTTCCCGATATGGGTCGCGTTATGTGCATGGGGGAAGGAGCTAGGCAATAAGGAGTTGGCGGTATGGTCGGACAACATGGCGGTAGTGCATGTGTTAAACAAGGGAAGGGCATCATGCAGTGTAGTGTTGGAATTAATGAGGGCAATCACATTGGAAAGCCTGATGTTAAATACATGCATAAGGGCGAGGCATATCGCAGGAGAGGAAAATGTGGTGGCTGATGCAATCTCTCGTTTTCAGTGGGAGAGATTCAGAGAGCAGAGACCGGATGCAGACAAGGAAAAGACCCCCACGCCACGAAAGGCATGGGTCCCGTTGAAGGCACTAGAAAGGAAAGCACGGTTGGCTTCAAGGTCGACTCAAAAGTGGTGGAAAAAGAGTGGAAAAAAGAAAGGGTCATCGACAAGCTGACCAGGAACGCCCTGACATAGAAGACGGGTAAGCGGTACGCAAAGATGGTAAAAGATGTGTTGTTGGAAACAGGTGTAAAAGTGGTGGATGAAATATCAATGGAAAGAATCTGTGAATTCCTGGAAGGGGCATTTGCCAATGGTAAAAAGAAAAGCTGGCCAGCAGCGCATCTGGCGGCGGTGGCATATACCCCAAAAGTGGCGGGCATACCGGACCGACTGACAGCGATAAGATAAAATATGCGATGAGGGGATGGGCAAAGCTAGAGGGGAAGAAGCCAGATAGCAGAAGGCCGGTCAATTTTGGGAAGTTGATAATTTTACTGAAAGTGCTACCTAATATGTGCAGCAGCACATACGAAACTGCGCTGTTCAGAGCAGCATTCACGCTAGCGTACTACGGGGCTTTCAGAATAGGGGAACTGGTGGCCAGGAATACGATGGCAGGAGACGGCCTGGCAAGGAAAGATATCAGTATGGGCGACAAAGGTATGTCAATAATGCTAAGGAAATCTAAGACGGACCAAACAGGGAGGCGGAGAGCGATAGATCTCAATTGCATCAGAGAGAAGGACCACTGTCCCAGATGCATCACCAGGGAATTTTTAGAGCTGCGACCAGAAACTGACGGGCAGCTATTGATACATAGGGACGGCCGCGCGCTCAGCAGGTATCAGTTTCAAGCGGTATTGAAGCAGGCAGTGGCAAAGGCGGGATGGGATCCAGCCGAGTTTGGGACACACTCCTTCCGGATAGGGGCAGCAACCTCTGCGTGGGCGGGGGGCCTGGGGACGAAGGGGGTGAAACGAATTGGGGGATGGAAATCGCAATGTTTTAAGAGATACATAAGGGAGGAACTGATATGATATTTATCTCCCCCGTTTCCACAGAGGTCGGACCCTACAAATCGGCCTGGATAGTGGGGCACTCTTTTGTGACCCGGGCAGGCAGGTGGCTGGAAGAGGTGAATCAAGGATTACATTTCAGGAGCACAATCACATCATGGTGGGGCCTCCCCGGGGTGCACTGGGCGGACATCCACGACAGGCTTTCGGACTTAATAGGTTACAGGGAACCCCCCGAGTACCTGGATATACATTTAGGGGGGAACGATCTGGTGAGCACGAACAGGGGCAAATTGCAAAGAGAGATCTGCGAGTCACTGCATAGCTTGGCTCACAGCTGGTGGAAGACAGAGATTTTTATGTCAGAGATAATACCTAGAAGGATCTGGCATGGGGCACAAAAGAGACATGCGATCGAGACAGCGAGGAAAAAGTTAAACAAATCAGTAGAGAAGTACTGCAAGAGTACAGGTCTACATTTCATAAGACATGGTTTACACCGGAGCAACCCGGACATGTTCCACCAAGATGGAGTGCACCTATCAAAGGTTGGGATGGGCGTTTTTTCTGACAACATTTTTAGGGCACTCCAAACAAGAGGCTGTAGGTAGGGGGCTTTTGGGGGGGACCTGAGTGGGTGTAAAGGACACCCACTCAGGTGTGGCGGCATGTGCCCAGGAACAAAGGCTCAGGGATAACAAAGACTCAGAAGGAGCCTTGAGCGGCTTCGGAACTGGACACAATGTGCCCAAAAGTATATGTATGTGTAATGTTTTGTTATAATGGATTTTCTGTAAGAAAAATAAAATGCCTACAGCGTACAAATTTTCCATACACACAAAGTTGTCTGTAACTTATTATTAGGTAGGGATCTGGTAAGTGCAGCAAGGTGAACCCACACTACTCAGCCTATGACCCAGGCCCCGGGCAGCATGAAATGCGGAACGATAGAGGGCCTGGGAGTTTAGGCGCGGGGTGGGGGGAAAACGGCACAAAAGCGTAGGGAGGGGCGTCCGAATGGCGCCACGAGAAACAAAGGCCCAGGAAGGGCAGGAAGCAGCACCTGGGTAGGTGCGAAATATAACAGGAGGTCAGGGGGTAACCCGGCCGCCCCCAGGAAGGAACAAAAGGCCAGGGGGGTATAAGTAAGCCTGGAAAAGGAGAGGCGGCACAAACCAGGTAAGAGCTCACCTCTCTCGGGTAGGCTCTTGGTACCTGGAGAAGCGGAAGGAAAAACGTTGCCACCCAACACACCCTGCAAAAGAAACGGTAGAGGTGGGGGTGTGCAGGCAGGAGCCAGGACGCCGAGTACTCCTTCGGTACACGGTACAAGATGGTGCAAAAGTGGAAGAAAGAACGCCGAGTACTCTTTCGGTACACGGTCCAAGGAAAGAAGGAATAAGCAAGAGGAAAGAACGCCGAGTACTCTTTCGGTACACGGTTCAAGAAACGTCGTAGGCGGCATGTGCCCAGGAACGAAGGCTCAGGGATAACAAAGACTCAGAAGGAGCCTTGAGCGGCTTCGGAACTGGACACAATGTGCCCAAAAGCATATGTATATGTAATGTTTTGTTATAATGGATTTTCTGTAAGAAAAATAAAATGCCTACGGCCTACAAATTTTCCATACACACAAAGTTGTCTGTAACTTATTATTAGGTAGGGATCTGGTAAGAGCAGCCAGGTGAACCCACACTACTTAGCATATGCACGTATGTTTGTCCCAGGCCTGCTTGTCTGGCCTTTCCAGAGTTTGAGACTCAATCAAGCCACTGGTGGCTGCTCCTCTCTGGCCAGCTCCATGCGCCGCCCCGCCATTTTCTCTCATCTGGGTCCCGGAGGGATAGGCTTTGCTCAGGGTCTGAGCGCTGTGTCGCAAGGTGTTTTATATTTGCAACGGCACTCTTGCCAGATCTCTCCTGCGTTTTTTTTGTCGGTTGGTCAAAACGAGGAACATCCGTCAGATCAAGAGTGTTAACTTGGAACCCGGCACCATCGTGGTTTTTTCGCACCTGTGAGGTAGTGATTGGCTGAGTCTACTGCAAAGGCGCTTGATACAGGGTTGATTCAGGCTTTAGATTTCCCATTTTTGACCCTGCTTTCCTCGAGGGGGGTGCTTTGGAAGGCCAGATGTTTCGTTCCTGAACCGGTGATGTGAGGTTAATAATTTCAGAGCACAGCATCTGTTCTTTCAAATACGGGCAAGTGGAAGACATCTTTGTTAGACCGGTAACTCGCGCAGGCTGTAGTTTCAAAGAACAGCTGACCCTTTTATGTCGGTCGCTGACTTTATTCACGGAGGCTGCAGAGTCTCTGTTGGTCTGAATGGACTCGTGTTTAAACAGATCTTCGGGAGGGCAGGTGCTTTGGCTGTCTTTGCCTCAATAGCTGCTTTCTCAGTCCTGTGTAGGCCGCTCAGGAACTCCTGCGTTCCATTCTGTGCTTTTCTTAGCAGATTTTTATAGTCTGTTCTTTTTGGGAAAACCCAATTTCTTTTCAACTCGTGCTTTGACCAGCGTTAACATGGCGGTCCCTGACAAACCTTGTAGATTTGTAGAGGGTTTCCTTTCTACTTGTGTTTGTTATTTCCGAAACCTCACACTCCTTTACTGGGTTGCCTAATATTGTTTATGTCCTTGGCTCTCGGTTTACGTTGAGAAGGCTCTTGATGTCCCAAACGACCTTCCTGATCCTACGACGGCTTCGGGCATAGTTCTCCCAAGGTATGTACAGGAAGCAGTCGAGCACTCGCGAGGTCTAATTTCCGATTAACTTCATTTAAGCAGTCAGTGTGCACTCTGAGACAGTGGGAGATGTCAGTCGTATTCTGTTGTCCATTTCTCAAAGCGTGTGGTGAAGACGGGACTCAGACCGTTGGGAAGATGTATTTGAGTTGTTATAACCATCCAGTATTTCATGGGTCATGTGAGCTGTTTCTAAGATGGCTGTTAAGTCAGATGGAGACCCCATAGCCGAAGCATCCCAAGTTTGTTAAATGACACTCTGTCCGCTTTTGGTATGTCGGTCTCTGCCACAGCTGAAGAAATAGTGTTCATGAAATCGATCATAATTAGATCATGTACATGAGTTCGGTCAATGGTGGCAAGTGCAAGCATTGCAGGTAGAACTTTAATTTCTGTGCTGCTGGAAAGAAGTCTGTTATTTGTAAGCCGGTTATGGAAGAGGTGTTTAAAACATTCAGTCCTTCGTTTCGAGCGGTTATGAAGTTTACGGTCTTTCTTTTGATGTAGATTGGAAACATCTTCGTCGCCTCCGTGGTTTGCTGTGGGCTCAGCTGGTTCAATAGTCGGATAGCCCGTGTCAGCTGGGGACTGTAGCTTCCTTGCTTCGCTAGGCGCTTCCAGTTGCACCTGCGAGGAGGCATTCGTTCCAACTTCTAAAGGGAGATTAACTCCGACACTCAAGAGATCCTGTACATCCTGCGTTTCCTGTGAGGCATTGGGTTCTCTGTCTGTCGCCTGTTGTTTCTGGATCCTCAGGCCCAGCCTGCTAGTCATGAATTATTTGGGCCCCCAAAGACCTTTCCAATGCTAACACACTTGGTCCTCTATGCGCAATCAGGGGGACCTTAGTTTGAGGGAGGCCGGGGTCGTGGTCGCGATGATAAAAAAATAAGGTCCACATACCGTTTGGGTGGGTGCTGTTAATCCCGTTGCCTCCTGTACACCTCCGGTCACCTACTGTTCACTGCTTCTGGCTGCAGTCACCTCAGCAATCGGCTCTGCGATCGCTCCGCGAGACAATGTAGGTTTTAAGCGTTTGGCACAGTCACAAGGATAGAGAGGGTAGAAAGACTCCGGACTAACTGCAATCACCTCAGCAGTCAGCTCCGGGTTTATACGTGTGTTCAGCGTATTTTAAGGGAGCCACTTCGGAAAGTGATTGGAGCCTTCACGTTACAAAGTCTAAACATTTGAGCTGCTGCACCGGAATATTTGTTTGTGGTCAATCAAAGTAGACTCTACCCTAGGGCGTATAGAAGTCCAGAGGTACTAACATTACCTAGTTAGGGACCAATGCACCCCGAGGTGGGCTAGTGCATGTGCCGCCTAGGTAGGTGGGGTTACTGTCTATACAATATTACTGAGCTGTGTAAAGATCAGGTATGACCCCTTCTGCACTTTTACGAAGAGGTTTTATCCAGGAGCATTTTAGGAATGTATGCATTTATAATACAAACTTAGTTTCAACCACTAGAGTGCTGCACTGGGTCAATGTAACGTAATATGGCATTTGTATAGCGCCTATTCCTATGGGTATGGCCTTAAAGCGCTCTAGGTGAAGGCCCTTGGAGGACTGAAGTCTGTGGTATGGGAGATTCGTCAGAGGAGTTTGGAATTATAGTTTGGGGGCGGGGGAGTTGGCGAGGCGTTCAGGGGACGATAAGGAGCTTTCTGAAGAGTAAGGTTTCCAGTGCTTTCCTGCAGTGCTGGATGAATACCAGCTTGTCTGGTGCAGGTGTCCGAAGTCTGAGTGTGCAGCGGATCGTCTTCTGTATTTTTTTCTGTAGTTCTTGCTTTCACGCTTATGGGGCGGGGGTGGACCTGCAAGGGGGGCAAAGGGGCAACTGCCCCCTAGGCTGGCTGGGCTGTTGCCACATGGACCAGGGCTCCAAAATGTAAAATAAATCATAGAAAAAGACAGAATCCTTCAGAATCTAGCCTGCCACAAAGGAACTGAGCGCAGCAAAGCCTGACCAGATTCTGTGTACACCCGGAGAGGTATTGATCAGTTTTAGTAGATGTGCCAGGATGGCCCCCACACATGTGCCTCCACAGTGAGTGAGAGGGAGAGGAGTCTAAGCTGAAGGGGCATGCTTATTCTGCCGAATGGCAATGTACGCACTTAATGGACAGATTATGTGACTCTGGCTGATAATGTTGGCGCCGCTGCTCACCATTGGTCAGTGACAATCCATAGCAGTTTGTCACGACTCCTGCTTGCCAAGGAAAGGGGGGGGTCCATATCTTATTGGAGTTTGTCCTCGGTTTGATTCTGCACGAATCCTTCGCCTGTGTTGTGGCGAGTTTAGTTATCACCAGTGTGCTCATAGAAAAAGAGTTTATTAGCCCCCGGAATAGCTCCCGCGGATGTGACTTATGTAGTGGTTATGGAAATAACTGTTGGACTGCTTGTGGTACTTACCTTTGGACACAGTTGAAAAACACACATAGAAAGATGCAACATGCAGCTATTAATTATTAGACTACAAACTAAGGGGGTCATTCAGAGTTGGGTGGATTTTTTAATACCGCTGAAGACAGTTACCAGCTCCGTCCGTGGTATTTCTGCAAATCTATCCTACTCAAAGTTTACCTCCAGCAGCGGTGGCATTTCTGGAATACCTCCAGTGCTATTTTAGAAATGCCACCTCAATGGCAATAATGTACAACTTTTTAATAGATTTGTTTTCAGCCATTTTCAGCATCAATATGAAGGGAGAAATGGATTACGTACAGTAGTGGCTCATATCACTACTTTTTATTTTCTTTATGCACAAAAGGGTCAGTTATGGCCCTTTTAAGTGTTATATGGGTAAAGTGGACAGAGGAGGCAATCAGAGATGCCCACATGTTTACCCCCTCAACATGACCATTTGTAAAATATTTTTTCACTCTAATGAAGGGAAGCACATGTGCTTCCGCTCAGTACAGCAAAAAAAAAAGATTTAAAGAATTTGGGCCCAGTTTAGATTTATTACCTCCACCTTGGAGGTGGTGGTAAAAATAGGTGGATTTTCTGCAGAAATTCTGCCTAAAATATCACAGCCGTTATTCCCATGGAATACCACTGATGGTATTTGATCAAACCCCGAATTGGGTGAACGGTAACATCAACAATATTTGCCAAATACTGACAATTTCCCTGTTACCACCCAAATCTGAATGACCCCCTAATTGTGTGATTGTTTTTCACCGTCTTGTCCAGATCACTCTTCTCTTATATGTCCAACAAAAGACACACATGCAAATTAACGCCAGATTAGATACATAGGTACAAAGTCACATGAACACAGATCCATCCTTCCACATATACTTTACACTGTCAAACATACACTCAAATTCACGAACCCAGTCATAGAAACTTGGGAGCACAAAAAAAGCCACATCTCCTCGCGGTCTTTCACTCTGCATTATCCAAGTGCAGACCGCATAGCCACAATTACAGCAAAACCACGACTTCTTGTAATGTCTGGGAGAGGATGACTGGCAAATCAAGGAGGTCTATTGTCTAACTGAATGCCAGTGCAACGCAAGGTGGCGAGAGGCGAGGAGCGGGCTTGGCGTCATGGACAATTAAAGTGTGTGAGTGACATGGAATTGGTGACTGAGCAATGTGGGCAAAGGAAGGAGGTGTGGGCAAGGTAATTGAAGGGGATCGAATTCATAGCTGAATAATGGAGCAGAAGGCACATAGAGAATGATGGATAAGGAAATTAGGGTAAATGAGACAGGGGTACACATCTAGAATGTTAGGTCAGAAAGTTGATTGTTGCTAAGATCTCTCTCTGACCTGCATGCCACTGCACTTGACCGTGGGAGTGGTTTGACCCCCCTTTTCTTTTTTCTAAGTGATGCATACTTTCTTTATGAACATGTTTCAATTACTACTTATATGTTTTCAGGTTGTTTTATCACATAACTTGGTGCTTTGAAAGTACACACAATTACAAAGACTGAGATAATAATTAAAGTGCATTTTCATTATAATTGTATTAGTCTGTTTTGCAGATGTATTTGCCTCGGGTACAGACAGTTAATAGGCTTCCCCCTTGTAGATAAATTGCTGCTTTGAAAACAAGATTTATTGAACAGTACACTAGTTGAGCCCTTGAATACTTTGCAGGAAGTATTTTTTTGTTTCTAATTGTGAAGATGGAGTAGGAGAATATGAATGTTCCCCTACTTTCTGAATTGGAAACTAGAACCTGGAAGACTGGGCTCAACTCCTCACCTTCAACACTTCATATATCATGTGATCCTGAAAAAATCACTTTTCATCACTGAGCCTTATTATCCTTAACTATCAGTAGAAAAATCCTCTCATATGGGTTAATATATCTATAGTGTTACTCTATAAATTAAACAATTTATGTTAAGCATACTGGTGAGGAGGCAGGATGACAAGTTAGGTGTTTTAAGTTGTAGGCGGAGGGTACACAGGGTGCAAGTATGGGTTTTGTGTTGGTGGCTGGGGAGGCTGAAAGCCAGGTATGGGTCGTTTTCCATGCCAGCTCATGTTGGACTATGAGAGGAAACCCAGAGCCCCTGGTTCAGCAATGGCTCTGTTCTACCAATGAATACTCTAGCTTTGCCGCCTCTTTACATTGTTATAAAACTAAAGATGGGATGGGAGGAGATGTAGCCTGCTGTCAAATTACAAACTGTAACTCAATGAAGCCTGGCCTCAAATCCCAGATTATGTCAATAATGTCGACTATATATACTTGAGAATGTGCGGGAGAGGGAGAGGTTGGTATTGCTGCACTGTGGGCTTGGGCCATTGCACTGTGGGTATGGCATAGGCCTCCTGATTGTGTGAGCTACTGCTCTGTCACTTCCCCTTTGCCCCAGACATTTGGCAAGTGTTGGGACAAAAGCTCTTTTTTGCTCCGTAAACCCTCATTTCTTTTGGAGAAGCTTGGAATCCTACACATGCAGGGTGACGAGAGTTTCAAAATAAAAAACCGGGACCTGCCAACGACATAGAAGTACAACTACAGTTACAGTGTTGATAACAAAAAAAAGGCCTAAAACAGAAACAGGACGTGGATTAAACCGTAGTCCTACTTCTTTATCAGTGAAATGTCTCGTGCCTTTTAGATGCACAGAACACTGTTAAAGAGAAGAGAGGACCTGGCGGAAGAGAGAGTGTATGGTGGGGAGTGAGGGTGGGGGGTGAAAATCAAGTAGGAAGTGCGTTAGACAGCCCGATTTCTGATTTTTCAATCAGGTCTCGCAAAGAAAACGTGCAGTGTCCATCCGACCATCAAACCCGGGACAGGGTTTTTAAAATGAAAAAGCCTTGGGATACCAGGACAGGGGGGGCAAATTCCAGGACTGTGCCGTCAAAACCGGGACGTCTGGTCACCCTAAATGCATGCACTTTTTTGGGCTACTAAACCCTCGATTTTCGCCGGTCCATTTCTCTGAGTCAGGACACATGAGATGCCTTTTGGTCTGCCTATCCTCACTTTTGTTTGCATGTCTTTGTTCATCATGTAAGCAGAGTCCCGCCGTCCATGCCTTATTTTTCAGTAGGTTCTGCAAGCTTGGGGCCAGGCCACTCGTGGAGCCTCTGCTCGCTATGCAATGCCACCCCGGAACTGGCTCTTCAACAGCACCTCAAGTGATATTTCGGCAATCTTAGCCCGGGGCATTTTGAGATTTTCTCCAGGCAAGGAAGAAGCTGAAGGTACATAAAACAAATTTCTTTTTCACAACACCCTGCTCTAGTGAGGTTTTCTTGTGTCTCCAACACCAGGATGGACACTCCAGGTTCTGAAGCGGCTACTCGCAGCGATGGAGCAGGTGACTGAGGTGCTCAACGAAGGGGATAACACAGGCTCTTGTGCTAAGGGCCTCCCGGGCCTAGCCACTGGGATTAGTCAATCCTGAGCTGTCACACATGTACCCTAAGACTTTAGCAGGTGCCAATACCTTAAATTAAGCTCCCTTGGGCTGTTCCCCCCTTTCCAGTTCAAATCCAGGTTTTCCAGAAGGCCCACCTTACCCTATGATTGCAGAGAACCCTCACATGACTGTTGTGTGCACAATGGTGGCTCAAGCTGAAGCAACACCTTTTTAGGTTGTCGAGTTTGATCTCTGTAGCCCTTTAGAGCCCCTGCTGGGGGAGGGCCTGGCTCCTTTTCTCCATTGTTGCCAAACTGCAGAGAGGAAGGCCCACTCATGATTGGGCTGAGGGTTTTTTTCCATCATCAGAGGCTTTGGGCAGGAAACCTTTCTTCCTCAAGAGTTGATTGGTCCGCATACCTATTCCACTTTCATGTACACAAAGTCACAGCACTCATCCTATAGACCAGGGTTGTCCAACTCCATGCCGGGATTTCAGGATACCCCTCATTAATATTCATGAGATACATTTGCTTACAATGACTCTAAATGTATGCACATTTTTCCTCATGAATATTAATGAGGGATTTCCTGAAAACCCATCAGAATTCCGGCCCTCAAAGCCCTTAACCTACCTCACAGCATGGTTCTTTACATTTGTGGAATTCATCTTGTCCCTCCACATCACAACGTTCTGGGGAGAACAGTTGTATTGCCAAATGTCAATGCTTCATGACCTTCTGCACAATTCAAGTGTATTTTATGGACCTCCTAACAAAGGGGAATGCCTCAGCGACTCTGCTGGATTTGACAGCAATTTGGGCTTCCACAGGGACTTCAACATTGCCACTGAATCCTAATCCTTCTCTACTGTCTCAGCCTACTGTTCCTCTGCCGCTCCCCCATCCCCTGCCTCCAACCTTTGCAACCTGTCCCCCCCTCCCCTCCTCCGTAGGATCTTCCTGATCCGAGGGACCCCGTTTGGTGGCTTTCAAAGATGATTCAGACCCACAGAGGAGCCCTGGAGAAGAAGCACCCTTTTTGGTGCTGACCTCCCCCTTAGGGAATCATGGAATTTCTTGATTACCAGTTCCAGAGGGCACATTGGTAGAGGAAGGAGTTTGTCACATCTGTTCTTGTCAGTAGACTAAACGCCCATTCCGGGGTCCATATTTAGAAGTACCTATCCAGAGGAGACCTCTTCATTTGGCTTTCCAGTAAATAGAGCTCATGGCCAGGTACAAACCAATACCCTCAAAGAAAATCTGCCTGGCATCTGAAGCGCAGACCTCTATGGTGGCAGCAGCAATGCCTTGGACACACCCACTTCCTCTATTTCTTCATTGTCTGCACTCAGTAAAGAGGACACGTACTTGGACAATTTCGGCCACAAGGCACATCAAGATTCTGCCTTGCACCCACGTTGGGCCAATACTGGTGCTCTGATGGCTACCTGTAACCATAAAGTGTAGACCGAGATTGAAGAATTGAGAAGGACTTCAATGCAAGTAGACTCTCTTTCTATCAGGCCTAACAGTAGCCAGACAAATGTCAAACAAGATAGCATCTTCTCTGCACCATAGAGCCACAGTAGCAAGGGAGGGTGGAGCGCATCAGCGCAGACATGCACTGCCAAGCATGGATGAGGACTACAACAGAGAAGGAGTTGACCAAGAAAAAGACTCCAATGCAAACTGCCAAATCTCAAAGCTGCCTTCCAAATTTGGGAATGAGTGGAGTCTCTGCACTCCCCTCATCTGCCAAATCCAAGATACTCTGGAGAGAGGGAGGTAAAGAGGATGGGAGGGAGCGAAAGAAGCAAAGTGGCTGTGTGGGAAAGTCTTCGTCCCTCCCCATCATGGCCATTGGGTCTCGAACGGCTCTGTGCACTAACACACTCTTATTCTGTATTCCAACACACAATATACATGCCAACTAAGCCATCCACACATGGCCGTTGAACACCCCTCCCAACAGACATCAAACATCAGAACACTACACATCTACAAACCACTTGCATGCCAAAGCCTCAAAGCTTTGCTTGAGCCAGTGTATCCTAACACCACAGACACACAACGCCCCCCTTTTGGACACATATGCCTCTATTCCCTTGGCACAAAACCTAGAAATAGACCCGCACAGAGAGTTCAGGGTACATCCATAGAATCTAAGTGATTTGGCCGCGACTGAAACTACCATGGCGGAAATGTTCGTATGAGAAAGGTGCGAACTACCAAATGTTTGCACCTTTCTCATGCGTCTTTTTCCTGCCCTGGAGAGATTCTGGGATATGAGGCAAGCAGAAAATCATTTCATGTCTGCACAGTGTAGTGCAGCCTGGTGGTTTCAGTGCTGATTGGGCCCGATTGTCTCTTGTGTACCAGCAGGTTCATTAGCCAGACTGACATTGTCTCGGGTCCACCTACACCATGTCTCCAACCGCGATCAGGCAACTCAAAATCAATCAATGAAACTAAGTATTCGCCAGTGTCCAAAAGAGGCAATTCAGTGGTTCTTTCCAGAGGCCCATCTTTTAGTGATATCCATTATAGGATACACTTTTTGGAACTCTAAGCCGTCTTCATGTCTCTCAAACCTTTTCTCCCAACACCAAGGATAAAAATGTCTTGCTATTGCCAACGCCTCCACAGTGATTTATATGAACAATCAGAGAGGCATGGAAACCCCTCGTCTAGAGTCCCTAGCCATTCAAATAGTGTGGGTCCAGCAGCAGCACATCTGCATCCTCGCCTCTCATGGCATGAGTGTTGAATTCCAAAGAAGATTCCCTGAACAGTCTGTCTCACCAAAACCACAAGTCTCTCCTACTGACATGTATTTGCCATGCCTGGGGTTGAGCGATATCTCAAGCCATGTAGTCGTTAAGCATACTGGCACGTACATAGAAAAATGCATTTAAATGTATTCAGGCAGTGAGAACATATTAACAATTATGAACAGAGTTTCTTGTTCAGTTTGAATGTGTGGGCTGTGAGCCAGACTAATCTATTTTTTGAAACGCACAGGTACACTACAATAACAATACTCCTAAGCTGCACTCCAGTGGTCTGGGATGTGTTCCAGTTGTTCTGTTTGTTTATGTAAATAGTTCTGAATGTTTCCGTTTACAACAACAAAGCCTTAATAGACTACAATGGACTACAAAGCTTCCGGACTAGGCAGGACTTGAGGGAGATTGTTGATTGATGAGACTTAGACATTTTTTGACTTGGTGCCGTTGGCCTTGACCTGTAAGAGATCATTTTGCTTCATTGCATTGACATCAAGCCATCAACATCTTGCTGCAAAGCATCTTGCCGTTGGCGTAGTGCAGTTTAGGAGGAGTTGACCTCCAGACTTTGGTAAACTATGCTCAGGTGCTATAATAAGCAGACTCTTGGTGGGGGCATGCACAGAGAGCTTTTCGCAGAGCTGAACGGTGCACGTTCTGGAGGCAGATGAGGCTGGGGGACCCAGAGAGCAGACTGCAACCGCTCTTTCCATGCAAACCTATGGATAGGGGGCATCCCTCCTTTATTCTGCTTGGATTTTGAAGACTCTGAAATTGTATTTTTGGGCTCCTGGGTCTCAAAAAAGACTTTGGCCCTCATTACAAGGTGGGCGCAAAGGGATACCAGGCACCGGTAATGACACTGGTGCCGGTAATCCCTTTACGCCCTACTACGAGGTCCCTTTGCGGGTCCCGTTAAGGCCGCCTGGTTTTACCAGGCGGCCTTAGCGGGAGCCGCAAAGGGACCAGGGAGTAAATAATGGTATCGCAAATTGCGGTACCGTTATTTGCACCTTCCCCATTGAGCCCTATGGGGGCTCAAATGGGAATGGGGAATGGCTCTGGTGAATGGGGAATTAGCGGTCCCGGCGACCTCGGACTGGACCAGTAATTATTCCCTTCACCAAGCCGGAGTCGGACCGATTTTCGAGGCAGCCATGGCACTAATAGCGCCATAGCTACCTCCAAACTCGGAATGAGGGCTTTTTCTTTTGACTGAGCTACATAGAAGCATTTCTACCTATGGCAATTAGGCAACCACCCATGGACCTATTTTATTCATAATTGGCCGTTTGAACCATGGTCAACTCCAATTGATGCTAAATCTTTTATGGCATTTTTACCTTTTTGGTGCTTTTTGCTAAGAGACCATGGTGATTTTGATAGTTATTTTTTCCAATTAGATTTAATATTTTTACGACTATTCTTGGATTGTGCAGATCACAAACCTTCATCCAGGCTCCAGGCATGCAACCTTCAGCTCTAATCTCCCCACTATCTGAGGACAGTAGTCCGTAGTAGGGCCTGTTTTTACCAATCTTTAATATCACATTGGGAAAGAGGAGAGGTATTGGAAAAACAGTCAATTTCATGAGATTGTGTAGTAACTTAATGAGGTAGTCAGTTACTTTTGAAGTGGCTATTATGCTTCTGAGATGGTTGAATGGTCTTGAGTAGACTGAGGCAATGACAATGATAGTTGCTTATTCATTTATAACGTTTTGCATATTGAAGTTTGTTATGTGTAGTTACACTAATTGTAGCAATGTTTCTTTATTACTTATTTGTCATATTAAAAAGAATTGCACTATACAGGAGAGTTTAAGAGCATTCACTGAATGTTCATTACTGACAATCAAGTCAGAAGCATTTGAGCATATGCAGTATGTGTGGGACATCCATTTGAAGTACGGTAAATTGACAAACTGCATATGGTGCATGTTGTGATAAGAAAAGTGTTGCTAGAAGATTTGAGCAGTGGACTATCAATAAAATATATGTGACATAAATAAATCAGTCCTGGGTGGATGAGTGAGGGTGGCTAACCAGTGTAGGGGTTAATTGCCTACACGATCTTTTGATGCATAGTGACAGGTATGTGCTTTTCTCTACAGCCCCTACAGGGGAGGTATAGCACACCCGCCTTGGGGTGGACGAAAGGTTCTTTGAGGTACAGGTGATATGATTTGCGTCATTACTACACTCCACACCATTGCTACTACTCTCTCCTTCCCATACTATTACTACCACCCCTCCTTCCCTTTACTACTACTCGCCTCTCCACCCTACTACTACCCATTTCTCCACTCTGCTACTCCTCCTCTCTACACTCCTCCTCTCTCCGCACAACTCCTAATACACCCACACCTTCTTTCCCAGTAACCCTCCTTTCACTATTCCATTCACCTTACCATGCGTAACCTACTATATCAGTCTCTCTCACACTTTCCATGCACACTGAACCAAATACCACTTTCTCTCATTAGCCAACACCTCACCTTGTACATTCCTTCAGCAATTCCTCTCCAGCTTCCTTCCTTCACCTGGTCTCTTGGTCCTCCTCCTTCGCCTACCTTAACTGAATAACCCACACCTTCCCGTTTCCTGTCTCTCTTTTTATCCTCGGCCTTTCCCCCTCATTGGCCCCCCTCCCTCACCTGTTTCCCTGGACCAACCACTGGCTTCCTGTCACCCGGAAAGTGTTACAGGTGGGTGAAAGCATAAATGGGACACATAGGTCTGCTGGGTTTCAACAATGGTGGAGCGCTATAGCAACAAACGGTCTTATTCTCCTTGCTTGTGTGAGGACTTCCTGGTGTACATGTGTGTAATCACTGTGCATTTGCTGTGATTGCCATGTGTTGACCTATTCCATTGGCCATTTTGCACATCCCTGCTGGGGAACGCATACTTTTCGACACTGCATTCACATGTACATGGGGTCCTATAGACTTGTCACCATTGCCGTGGGACCCTGCCCCGGCGTCCGCGCTTCCAATCACCTCTATGCCCACCCTGTGGAGTATGGAGATGGCCGTCTCCTCCCAAGGCATGAGGTTGCAGGGTTGCACTGTGCCACCCCTTGTGCTAGCACTCTCCATTCTGTTGGGCAATGATACTGCAGGCCCTCACCTTTAGATCATCCCACCACTTGCAGCATTCCTTAGCATCACGGGGGACAGTACCCACTGCAGTCGCCCATGCCATGATTTTGTCCCATATGGCCGTCTTCCTCATTGCAGATGATTTCCTTTGCCGGCTCCCAAAGAGCTCCTCTGAATGCTCCACAACTGCTTCGGCCAGTGCAGTGAACTCTGCCTTTGTAAACTTGGGCTTTTGCAGCTGGAGTTCTGGGAGTCGTGTCTTATTCTCCTGTGACATGATGCTACCACAAGTATGGGGACTGGATGGCAACAGGAAATGGGAGATTCGGAGTGGATTGAGTTTTTAAGATGGCCGCCGCTGCTGTACCTCCCGTTCTGGAGGTGATGTTATTTCCGGCAACGGTAATACCCTCCAATGTGCCTGCAGTAATGGTTATACTGACGTGATTTTGGCGGTATTACTGCCCAATGACCATTGCTGGCAGTAATACTGCCGGATGGTATTACTGTTTCGGCTGTGCAGGCTGGAGGGCGCGCGTGCCCACCAGGTCATGATACAGCAGTAATTCTGCCGATCATCCAGGCAGTAAAGGTCATACCTCCGGGGCAGATTTACCGCCATTTTAACAGCAAACTCGTGATGAGCCCACATCTCCCAGATGTAACTGAAGCAATGAAGGAAGGGGCAGGGATTGGTGGATGAGAGGTTGGTGATACAGAGACTGTTCGCATAGGAAGGGGCGTAGAAACAACTTGTGTGGGATGGGGAGTTGGGACCTGCATGGAGCAATTGTAGTTTGGAAGGGAAATGCAGAACAACCACTAGAAAGGGAGAAGATACTGGAGAAGGCAAGCTGGGGAGGAGGGGGCAGCGGTGTAGGAGACGCTTATACAGAGGTTATCTGTAAAAAAGGGGGATTCAGAGGCATCCACAGTGGAAGAAGAGACCTACAAGGCGGAGAGACACACCAACAGCCGGTATGGGAAGACAAGGAAAAGGGGTAGCCCATATGGGGCGAGATAGATGCACAGGCTCCAGGTTAAGAGAATCTTTCATTATATCAGAAGGTTACAGGGGTGGCCAAAAGGGGAGGCACTGGTACAGAGGATGCGGGCATAGTAAGGAGAGGCTACAGTAGCCAATATAGGACTAGATACAGAAGCAGCCAGTAAGGGGTTAGGAGCTACTGACAAAGCTGGGAAAGCCAGTATAGGAGGCTATTAAAAAGGCAGACAGAATAGAGGACGACGAAGCAGTTGTCACTATAGGCATCATGAGATGGGCAGTCACACCAGTATAGGAGAAAGGAGAGGCAGCCCCTATAGGAGGGGGAGCTCTAGGAGCAGACCCAAGGTGAGGGGGAGGTACAGAGGGAGAAACCGAAGAAGGGAGAGACGCATCAGCAAGTATAAAAAGATGAGTTGGAGTAGTGGGGCTCAGCTGGGCAGGGATACAGAGGTAAGTAGCATTGGGGGTAAAAGTGCAGACGGCTAAAATGTGATCGTGTGCTAGAGAGGCCGTGAATATAGGAGTGGGGCAGCAGCAGCCAGAGTAGAATGTGGTTCAGAGGCAGGCAGGGCAGGAGAAAGGTGTAAAGGTAGTCACTGTTGGTGATACAGATGCCCTCAGCACAGCAGGGGGAAATGCAGAGGCAAACAGTGCAGGCGGGAGAGAAGCACAGTGGCCAGGGCAAAGCAGGCAGGGAAATGTTCAACGCCAGAGATGGAAGGGCAGCATACCCTCAAGAGAAGAAGGATAAGGGAGAAAGTCTTAGTGGGAATGGAAATATTTAGATTTTTTAAAATTAAAGTGCATGTCGACTCTTGGCCTTTGGTGTATCAGAACTGTAGAAAAACAGAGCATTAAGAAATGGAGGTAAACGAGCATGATGCAGAGGAAGGCAAAATGACCCGACACAAGGCAGAACCTTTACAAAATAACATGACCGTGGGAGGTTTACATGGAGAACATACCTTAAATTAGGAAGGGTGTGTTGAAATAAGGCAAGGAGATTGACTAGCCTTACATAGCATACCGGAGATTGACTAGTCTTACATATGACTAGTCTTACATAGCATACCGGAGATTGATTAGTCTTACATAGCATACCGGACAAGTGGACTACGGACACCGGGTATATCGCAAAGTTCAATTTCTGCTACACACTCCGTGTAGGTTTGCACCACATAGGCAGGGGGAAAAAGGAGTGGTGTCGTTCTCTGTGATCAAGAATCACATGGAAACAGGTGGCTAGTTCATGAGAAGGGATTGTGGAGTCTTGTGGTGGCCTGTATGAGTGTTATTGAAACTTCCTTAATCTAAGTTCAAATTGCTGACAAAGACATCTTGGGTTACCCCCCTTAAGAATCTGTTTTCTCCATCTGCTACCCAAAGTTCCTTCCTGTTATGATTATTCCCCAATGAATTTCACATAGGAAATTGTCTTTTTAGTTTCTTGTTAATCCTCAGAAAATCCAGCAATTAACTTTGCCCACATTCCATGATGATAGTCTCTGCATGCTACAGGGCAGGGGGTCTGAAACCATTGGCTTTCCAGATGTTTTGGACTGCAAATCCCATCAGCCCTAACCAGCATAATAAATGGCGAGGGATTAAGGGAGTCATAGTCCATAATATCGGACGAGCCACAGGTTGCAGACCCCCTAGTATCCTAGATAGGATTGAGATCTTGGGGTCTCGTCCATTCTGGGACCACTTTGTCGTTCAGGCAAGCCAGCACCAGGTCATCATTGGGTTCCAAAAATTACTTGCTGGCAATTTTCATTGCACTGGGTCGAACTCTTCCTCATCACAGTGCTTGATGTATTATGCAATCCCGACTCAGTAGATGATCCATTCTGTATACAATACGTTTAAATGTAAAGTTCCTGCCCTTTGGGAGGTCCAGAAAGACCCAGCCACACCTTATACACTCCTTGTACCTCGATCAAGCCTGTCACTGAAGTCAGACTGGCAACAAAACGTGGGAGAAGTGGGAAGAACAGTGGGCTGGGTGCTGGGGATTCTGCTAAAGATGGCAGCACTTTCAGAAAGTTCTACTTCCTGATAGGATTCTTTCCTTCCTTAAGGCTTAATATGCACCAAAAACCTCACTAATCGGCTGCTTCACTATGTGAGACCAGTGAGCGGTTAGCTGGGATATTTATTTATTTTACTTATTTGCATTTTTAAAGCGCTCACACAGCCCGGGGGCATCGAGGCGCTGTTACGGGATTATGACATATTTATAACGCTCTTAATACCCAGAGGTTTCTAAGCACGGACCCAGGGATCGAACCTGTGTTGCTTCGAGTCCTCTTGTTTCCAAGGCGAGCGCGTTGCCGCTGAGTTATCCTCCGGGGACAATTAATGTTCAAATCCAAAAGGTGGGTTGAATTGAGGACAGAGCAACAGTGCCTCTGAAGACAGCTATGAAAACCTGAGCAATGAGCTCGATATGATGGCGAGGGAATTCTAGAGATTGTCAGCCAAACTTGATGATCAAGAAAATCGATCAAGGAGGAGCAACCTTCATCCGTTGGGGCTTGTCGAAGGGGAAGAGGGAAATACGCTATCGCATTGTTTGAAAGCGTACTTCAGATCGCTGAAATTGCCATCAAAAAGGGTCAACTCACCATTGATTCTAAGGCCCGCAAAAAGGGAGAATGTTGACAGCCTATCAAAATGAACATCTTAAACTTTCAACTGAAACTCACCCTATTAAGAGCCTCTGAGCCCTCTCGGAAGACGAAAGGGCTGGTGCATGGCTACCAATTTTTAATGATTACTCAGCCAAGGTGCTTGCAGCACAGGAGAGACTGCATCAGCGTGTCACAAGCCCTGAAGAGGTCAACATCAACATCAACATTTTTCCTTCAACATCAACAGGTTTGGCAGTGCTTTGACGACCCCTGATATGTCCTCTCCTGTTTCAGAAACTATAAACTATCAGTAGTTCCACAATCCTCAGTAGCCATATTTAGGTGAAAAGGAAAAGGTTGGAGATGGGTATGTTGAAAGAGATTACAATGGACATGATCGTAAAGAATTGTCCTTTGTCTTTTCTTCAATGTGTGGTGGACATATATAGCATTATACCTGGGCCCAAAGTGAATCAAACCACTGAGAAGCCCGACAAGAGCACCTGATTTGTCTTCCTTATTAAGGACTAACAGCAGGCTATTCTCAGTATTCTCCTGTTGGTAATTACATGTAGATATAATTAATGATGTCTCACCCCACATGGATAATGTATAATGTAAATGTGCGGATGTTATGACATGTACGATTGCATACATACAACAGCCTTGAAAAAGACCTGGATATAGGCCGAAACACGTGTTGGCTGTAGTGTTTATTTATCCATCATACATTAAACAAGTCATGGGTACTTAATCGTTTGTTCATTTTGTTACTCGCCACTTAGGCTTTGAAAATGTCCTGTATAGTATTACATGTCTTTGGAGCTCATGCGGGTTGAGACATCATCATTAATTATCCCCTTTCTTTGTTGCGTCAGGCATCACCACACACTTGTGCAGACCCTTGCAGCCTATTATACTATTGATATATTTGCAAACAAGACTTGCTGTGACCTTGTTGCGTAAACCTTGAGAAGCCCATCTTACGTTTATATCTAGTTATATGTGCTGTTGTGTGGCAGAGGATATATATGGTATGATATTTCATTTGTATCGCGCTCATACACACGTGTTTCAGAGTGCGACGAGACAAGGGAAGACAAAACAAGAATCTTACTAGGCCCAGTGACATTGAGAATGCGCAAGTGCAGGGGAGAGGGAAGGGGGAAAGTGCGAGGGAGAGGGTAGAGGTGGAAAGTGCTGAGCAAGGGATAAAAACAACTGGTAGTGCAGCCAGCAAGGTGGCAAGTGCGAGGCTTAAAGCGGAGACAAGAGGTGCAGGTAAGGGGACTGTAGGGATACAGGTACGGACCCAAGTACAAGGGTTTCCAGGAGGCAGTGCGGGTGTGTGGCTGGGTGGGCAGGGACCTGGGCCAGAAATCTGGGGGTAGCCTGGTGCACGGAGCCAAAGCAGACAGATCAGCAGGGGAGAGAAAGAGCAAAGGCACAAGCGAAGAGGAAGGTTTTGAGGTGCTTCTGTAATCGGAGATGGTTCTCCTCAAGTTTCAGAGTGGCAGGGAGTTTGTTTCAGAGGGAGGCCCAGCCAATCATTTAACCAATTTAATGTTTAGCCAATCATTTAAATGAAGCTCTTCAAACTATTAAGGCCTCATTGAGAGTTCGGTAGTATTACCTCCAGTAGTAATGCCAAACTTTATTATCATTTCTGCAGTTAGTAAATGCTGATTGCAGCCAGGTTCAGTGTTATGGTTTATCCCCATTTTAGGGTCTCCTGGGACTCCATTAGTTATTAGCATGGTTGTAGCATGTAGTAATGCCGCCAACCATTAACACCACAGTTACCGCTTCAACTACCTCAACTTGCAAGTGGGTGGTTTTTACTAGATTTGAGTTCTCAAACTCTAAATCTGTCAGAGATAAAACTGGTGGCATTTCCAAGTTCCCTCTGTTTTACCTTTTAAGTCAAACTAAAAATGAGGTCCTTGGTTTCTATAATGAAGTTGCTTTGATTTCAATATGCTTCTTTCTACATTAATGTGCTTTGGAGCGGAGTCGTACTACTCTAAACCATATACAAGCGCTAAACCACAACTTAGATGTCCGGCAGATGTCATGGTGGCTGTTCAGTTCTGGTGTCTCTCTGCTTACGGCGAGAGGGATTGTTGTGTGTCATGGACTGTGTGAGGTTTCCTTCTGCTTGTGAGTCCGCATTGATGGATAAGATACGCTGATTAGTTTGTGTCAAAATCCCTTCACATTCCCTTTCCAGTCTCCCTTCACATTCAGTGTATGTGATATGAAAACATTTATGGGAATTTATTTTGGGAGAGCTACCCTTAGAACTTTTCTCCGGCTGAGCAAGTGGATTTGGTAAAAAATCATATATTCAAAAAAATTGATTTGCAATTTGCTAACCGAAGCACACTGGAAAGTGCCCACAGCTTTGATGATGGGCAGAAAGAGCAGATTTTTAACATAGTCCCTACGATTCACATTTCTACAGCATATAAAACACTGTCAGTAGCATATCTGTGCTACCAACACTGTTTTTGCTTGGATTATACTCAGAAAAGCGTACTCTGTTTTGTTGTGAAGAGACCCCTGGCCCTGTAATCCTTCCTGACAAAAGTTATGCCACACACTTCAGTAAATGTGTGTATGTATATGTGTGTGTTCATATCAATCAGCTGTGTAGCAACACTAACTCCGACTGAGCCTGTTTTTCCTTTTCCACATCATGTGATTAACCCTATGGATCCTGAAAAGAACTCTGAGAGGGGCAATTGATGTAGGCAGAGTCTTGACAGCATTGCCCTGCAGGAGAAACCGAGAAGATGTGGAGGACAGGAATACCTGGGGTCACGGAGAAGGGGTGGCAGTTAGCTGATGTCCTAGACTGGGATCCTCATGAGCAGTGTGAATGGGAGCAGATCCAGTTATGAGCATGCAGACGGGCCGGCTGCAAGAAATCACAGCAGTGGAGGGCGGGGAGTAAGAAAAGCTTGCTGAGCTGTGTGCACAGAGACACACGGGATGGGCGGAGCAAGCAATCAGGCTTTGATTGCATGCACCAAATCCAATTTCATCTACTCAGAAATCTTTGAATCATCTTTTTGGTTGGTAAGTAGGTACATTTTAAAACATAGACGGGGTGGGGTAAGGGTGTAGGATAAGGTAAAGGGAAGTGGGAAAGGGTGAGCGGTCTCCCCCTCCATAATAAAAACAAATTCAAAATCAGTGATATTCAAGTGTGCATCCGAGTGGGAGGGAGAACAACGAACATAAAGGTTGCGGGAAATGATCATCATATCAACAAAGGCTAGACCTGCCTTGGGGGGGGGGATAAGAAACCTCAAGTCCAACATAAGGCTGCCAGAAAGCCAAGCGCACAACATAACTCTTGGACAACGGTAGTACCACAATTGGGAAAAGTGCATCATGTACCTAGAGTGGGGCAAGTTGCAAGAACGTTCGAACAAAGGAGACACTGTTCCTGTTTGAATCGCTATGCTAACCATACAAAAGCAGTGGTAGCTTAGGAGAGGAGGGTAAAGCATTATGAAGCGGGAAGAGAAATTGTTGCAAGTTGAAATGCAACGGAACGAAACCGTGGCCGTGGCCACCCGTTACACCAGGTAAACAACAAATATTGACACGGGAGGAGACACTGGTGCATGATGAAATTCCCTGGTAACAAGAGCGGGCGGGCAAAGTAAGCCCTTTTAGAGGAAAAGAACATTGGAGCACTCCGGGGAACTCCGGGTGATGGCAAATGGGGTGTTGGCTTTTCATCGAGAAATAAATACTACAGCATGCTGAAAGTTATAGGGGATCTAATCAGCCAATCACATTGAGGAATTGACACTCTAGGGCATGCTGACATTTGTAGTGAGTCTAATGAACCAGAGAAATTGTCACTCAAAGCATGTTGGAACTTTTAGTGATTCTAACGAATCAGTAAATTAAGAAGTGGATACTAAAGCTTGCTGGAACTTGAAGTTATCTTAATGAACCATTGAATTGAGAAACTGCTTCTGAGATGTACTGGAACTGGGAAGACTGCCCTTTCCCACCATTCCACAGTAACTCTGGTGCTCGTCCTTGTTGCTTCATCTCGGGCATTGGTTCCCTCACTCAGCTTGGGTGCAAACTCCCCCAGATAAACTGGGGTTCTAGTCTGCAGCTCAGTCAAGAGTCTGCCCTTCCCCCCCTCTCCTTTTCTTCTCCCCCAGCGCAGGTCACGTGATAACTATGAAGAAGACAGACTAGACTTCAGTGTTGGAAGTTGACATTTCATTATATCATCTAGATTCATTTTAAAAAAGCCTATCAAGGTCCAGGTCCATGAAAAAAATAATTTGAAGAAACATTAAAAGTCCACACATTATTCGGTTAAGGGTAAAATACAGCTCTGATTCTTCTCACCTGAAATATGACAACACACATGACATTCCCTACAGCACAGGAATCCTAATGACAAGCTGCATGCAAATTGGCAGAGATTTCTGCGACAGGGAGTGAGAACATGGTTACTTTCTAGAGAACCAGCTGCAACACCGGAGGAAAGTGAGCACCTTTATAGTGAGCCTCACCAGCTATGCGCTGCTGTCGGCTCTCCACACAATACTTGAAAGGCAACATTCACTAATCGCCTGCTGGCATGTAATACCTAGCCGGCGTTGCATGTGGATCTGCTGCTCCCGCCCTCTCCTACCTCTTTCCAGGCCTCCTCCATGCATCGCTGCAGCCTTCGCTGCCCCACACTAGTTGGGGCCCTTCCCTTTCAGCTCCCCTATGCCACACAATGTCCATTCATTCTGTGTGGTGTTCTGGGGGTGTCATTTCACGGGGTCACCCATATGATCCCCTGTTCCCTTTTTAATTTTTGTAAAGGCTAAGTTTTTTTAAACACGCTCTGGAAATAATGGCCTGCGCCTTCTATATATAGATTTAAACGTCCTTTCTTTGTGTTTGCACCCTAAACGTGACCAAGCGGCCAGTCTAACGCGAAACGCGTCGTTTTCGTACATTTTTCTTCTGTCCGTGGCATTTACCTATTAAAGTACAATTTTTGATGCTTGGCGCTTCTTGGTGTTTTGAACTCTGGGTTCAGTGGAACAGCCTCGCTGGACCGTTTTCTGGAGTGCACTCCATAAACTTTATATCGAGGTATAAAGCAGATATATACTCTTAATGCATGGCCGCAGAACATGCCTTGTGTTCACTTCAGAGGCCCCATCCGTGGAACGCAAGCATGATCCCTGTGGTACTCAACATGCATGGCCACAGGTACTGTGTACCCTCTGTACATTGTGTGTGCTTTGATCACTGATGCCATTTGTGTCATATGTGGAATATGTAAGGTTTTCATTTAACAATGTGTGGACTTTCTTCTTAAGGTGGAACCTTAACATCTCTAGGAAAAGAGAGGATACAGAATGGTGGACTTTGTTTTATGGCCCTATAACACCGAGTTCTGTGACCACATGAACCATGAGGTGGAGTGGTACATTTCCCTACAACAGCACTGTATGGTGATAACATGTTCCCCTACTTAATTTGTACAAAGGAAGCAAGGAAGCCTATATAGTTACTTTTTTCTTTAAATTGGACTACTCAGTTGAACATGTATGCCCTCATACCCATACATTATAGCCCATAGTTCACGGGACCATGTCATTTCTGCGACTATGGATTTTGTAAACAGCCCAGCTTTGTGGCCAGGCAGGACAGTAGGATGAATCCTCTCCAATGCACATTAATGTAGAAAGAAGCATAATGAAATGAAAGCAACTTGATTATAGAAACCAAGGACCTCATTTGTAGTGTGGCAGAAAAGGTAAAACGGGGGGAATTGGGAATACCACTAGTTTTGTCTCTTACCAGATTTAGAGTTTGGGGACCCAAGCCTAGTAAAGCCGCCTACCTGCGAGTTGAGGTAGTTGTGGCGGTAACTGCAGTGGTAATGGTTGGCGGTATTGCTGCATGCTGCAACACCGCTTATAAATAATGGAGTCCAAGGGGACTCTTAAAGTGGGGGAGAACCCCTAACACTAAATCGGGCGGTAATCGATATTTATTAACTGCAGTACCGGTAATAAAGTTTGGCCCTACTAATGGAGGTAATACTACCAAACTCTCAATGAGGGACTAAGAGTTTAAAGAGCTTCATGTTAAATGATTGAAAAACGTTCAATTGGATAAATGATTGGATATCTTTTGATCCTTTCCATGTTTGTTATTGTGTATCCTGTGTGAAACACGCAGCATTGACAAGCGGCACGGTGTAGCGCAATTCAACGAAACGTGCAGCTGATCTGTACAGCTTAGGAGGGCTCTTATTGTAGAATGTATTCAGACAAATGTTCGGGTACTACATTCTGATCTCGCTTCTCCGTCAATCGTGCTGTTGGGGAGCAAAGTTGATCTATCAAATTCTTTCTGAAAGATTTCCCTGAATATCCTTCTAGTTTAGACATATTTCCAAAAGCGCCCTCATGCAGCAGATATCTTAGTGTTGTTCGTAAGAGACACTGGGGCGATGTGTGTTTTATATGTAAGGAATTGACATTTGTCCTGTTGATTAGTACTATGTGAATGTTTCCTAGTAGAACATTAAGGGCTCTAAATTAACTCTTGGAGAGAATTTGTTCTGGTCTTTATAGACCTTGTTTTCCAATACCCCTATTTTTTTACCATAGAAAGAAAAAATTAGGAACTTTGTACAGCAGAGATGAGCATGTGTGGCTGGGAAGATATACGTTAATCTTTTATGCATGTTGCAACAGGTTTTATTTAGCGCTTGCAATGTCCTTGGTTTAGGTTATATTGGTGATTTGCTTTCTGAATGTTGAGCCGACTCTTTTATCGTTGCAGCTATGAGATGATGTGCAGATGCTGGCACTCCGAACCCAAGAGCAGACCCAGCTTCACGACGCTGAAAAGACAGTTGGAGACCATTTGGGGCAGACTGTCCCTTCTCTCTGCCAGCCAGGATGAACTGTATATCAACATTGGGGAATCCCTGGAAGCTTCTGGGGGCAAATCTACAGCAGACATTCCCTTTGGGGACCAGGAGGATGTAAGGGAAGGTGGAGCGTACGGGGCCACAGCTAGTGCGGCCATCACCAGTGACTACCGATACATCATGAACCCTGTGTGCCTTACTGAGGACGACGAGAGGCATTCAAGCACTCATGCCACGGAAGTCCGAAGCCTCTTACTGGACGATGAAGAGGAAGAGCATCTAGTGTTTGAAGAAGAGAGTGTTGTCATTGATCTGTGAGGAAGGAGCCCAAGAACAGCCTGGTGAACAAAAGGGTCCCTTTCACTCTTAAGAGCCGAATATTGCAGAAGCAACATCTCAACAGCCAACGCTCTTGCCCTCTACCGAAAGTCGAGACCAAACGCACATTAAATTTACGTGTCAAAGTTTAACTGTGCTTGCTGGTTAATTTACATACTCTCTACGAGAATAATCCTGAAAGGTTGAGTATTTTTCCTCCAGGCGAGAGATGGACTATTGCCTTGGAAAATGGTGCAGGCCTGCAATCTTAGGCAAACAATTGGTTTTTGATTTGCCCACTCCAGAGATTGCACCGGAAGGAGATCGGAAGTCTAAACCATCGCCTTCTCTGTTTTCTTCCAGGTGTGGATGTTTGCGGCAATTCAGGGTGACAGACGTCTATGTTGTGGTTCATTTTATGTGAAATCAACTGTTGATTTTTTTTTATTGGGGATACTTTTATATGTGAATTAAAGTGGGTGTTTCGGTTTCCACTGTCAGGTGGAGATGGGGATATTTAATACGCTCCTGCTCAATAGGTTTGCATGTCCAGAACAATGACCGTAGGCAAGGACCTTATCAGAAAGTTGCCCGCGGTGGAATCAATGCGTGCTTGCCTTGTTTCCATGACGGTGTCCTAATAGCGCACTCCGCAGTGCGTTCTATAACCCCTCCTCATCGTTGTTGAGGTACTGCCAGTGGCAAATGGGGTTTCTGTTTATAGATGAGTCATGCAGAAGGATCCCTCGTCTCGTTGGAGAATGCATTTGATTCCTTCTCCTATGGGGAGGTTACACTGTGCCCTGGTGGCATATTTGAGTTCTTCCAGAAGCGATGCTCCACTGTCGAGAACTGAAACCAAGGGGCAAGCCTCTCATTTTGGAGCATCTTCTCGCCTAAACATCTCGGCTTATTTTTCAGTTCTTAGTCCGCATTCCTGTAAACTATTTAACCGATGGGAATGCAGTGGTGGTCTTCCTCTACTGTGAGCCCTAAAAGGAAAAGGAAGGTCCATTGGCATAGCTGGGCAGAGGAAGGCGATCTGGGTGCCATCTTGAAAAATAATGGATTATCGATCATTCTAATTGTTAACCATGTAAATGAAAGCTTGAGCAATAGAGAGGGGACGGAGTGTACGTGACATCCATTCTCTGACATCACATTGGGCAGCTGACATATTTATGTTCATGTTTTTCCATCTGTTTCTTCACCAAGCTTCACACCGGGCGGCTAGCGTAAGTCTCATCACTTCCCTATTGCCTTCACCCTTTGTCCTCACCCAGACACAGCATTAACCGCTTTTGGCAAATATTTTGTAGTCATAGGTTTGGACCTATGAAGCCCTTTTGATTGCCTGTGCTGGACTCCATTCGTCTCCCAATCTACTTTTTCTCTCTACATGTTCCATTTCTCATCGCCCAAGGAAATGTCCGCTCTCATAAAATGTGCCAATGCCGCCTGGCGATTGGAGAGGTGCATCTTATACTTTCATGAACCTCATTGGCTCCTTTGGACACAGGCTTCACGTTCAAACCGCCTCGCGTGGCTGTGCGTACCTTCAAGCACATCTGTGTAGTTACTGTCTAGGGCAGCTGTTCTGGGCTACAGTTCCCATCAGGTCTAGCCGGCATAATCAATGGGGAGGGATCATGGGATATGTAGTCCAACACACCTGGAGAGCCGCAGTTTGCAGACCCCTGGGAGAACATATTTCAGACTTGCACTTTAAGGGCATTTGTTTCTTTATCAGTTGACCTAATATTTTGTGTATAATACAATTATGCCTAATTGGTCTTAAATTCGTTGATGTCTACACAATCCATATTCAATTGCCCTTTGCAATATTTGACGGAGAACCCCGGTTATCCATCTTAACTCCTGCTCCTTGTCCCTACTAGGGATCTGCAACCTGCAGGTCTCCAGTTGTTTTGGACTAGAACCCCCATAATCCTTCCCCATTGGATATGCTGGATGGTCTGATGGGGGTTGTTGTCCAAAACACCTGGAGAGCCAAAGGTTGCAGGCCTCTCCGTATACTTTTGTACCCCCTTTCTATGCTTTTTGTTCTTCCTTTTTCCATTTCCTTCTTCTTTTGCACAGTTTTCTTTTCCCAACATTTTTCCCCTTGGCCATCCCTTTCTTCTCTCCCATTTGTGTACCGCCACTGACTGTAGATGGGTTGCCTTTTAATGTCACTGTTTAGATATTGCTTTTAGGCACGTTTTACATTGGGCATTGTGGTTTTCAGATTTGAAAAAATTGTTTTCAAAATTCACCATGGAAGTATATGGCCATAAAGTGTCGAGCAAAATGACTTTACCTTCTGATAGTTATTAAAAAAAAACAATTGTATGCACATTCGGTGCATTGCACAGAAGAGTAAGGGTATAGCTGGATGGCTGAATCCACTTTACAACAAGACCTGGAATCCTGGTGAAAGGACATGTAACCCTCCCAGTTGGCCAACATTGCACTGGATGATGTGGACCAGTCCACTGCTTGAAGTTCCTGCTCTTCCCAAAGTCACATTCCCAGTAACGCTCCATATGTTGCTGCCCCTCTCTACCTGGGCCTTCTGACTCTAAACGTGCAGTTGTAATGCACTCGTTGATCTGTGGGAATTGCCCATTGTGCATGACTCTGAATACGCAAGCGGGGCTCCAGTGATGTTCGGAGTCTGTCTAGTAGGCTTTCCAGTGCTTCAAAGAATATTCCCAAAAAGGTTATTTAATCTAGTTAACCCATTCCATCGGATTTGTTATTTACATTATGCATTCGATTTTGCATTGCTGTAAAATGTCTACTTGAGCTACATTGCATCTTTGCTGGGGCATCTGCAAGTGCGTTTTTGCAACATCATTTGACATGGTTATATGAAATTTTACTGACGGAAAATTCAGAGTGGTACATTTCATAGCAACCATAATAATGAAAAACACCAAAATCTTTTTTTAAATGTATGGGGGTCTCCCCAAGCCCCCTGATTTTCTACCCTTATAATGCATCCCCACCCCAGCCCGACTCATTTTAACCCCTTATCCCACTGCCCTACATATATATTTATTTAATATTTTTGGTGGTTTCCGGTATTATGGTCTTCGGTGAAATGTATCACTCTGAATTGTTTTCGGTCAATTGACTGGGTACCTTTTGACATTGGTACTATAACCGTGTGTTTCCTATTACCTTTATTTCAAGGTAAGTGTCAAAGTGAACAAAGTTATTTGAGGTTTTTTTTAGAAATAAAATGAGATCTCGGTGTTCCATTGCAGTGGACGAGCTAAAGGCACAAAACAGTGGTTTATAAAAAGGACTTCAGCCATTCCAAGACTGGTGGTTTGTACCATGACGGATCTCCGCTCCATTACTTCAGTCATTAATTTCTTTGCTTTGGTAAAGGACCTAAGACTGTTGGTACTGTTGGCTGTTTCTCTGTGGGCTGCATTGAATCGGGAGGGAAATTTGGTCATATCAATTTGTGAACCAGATGGAGCACCCAGTCTTCTCAAATTTCAATTGCCTAGGATTAAAGGGTAAAACCAAGAGTTAAATAATCCGTGCTAGAAGGCCTAGTTTTGGCACCTGAAAAACAATGGCAGTGTACACCCCGTGTTCGTTAGCTTACGGTACTTGGTCTTCCACCCAGTGGGTATACCCAAGTCCTTTTCAAATACTGGGGTGCTTCATTGTGACATATTTTTGACGAGTTTGTCTGCTCTGAAGACATTTCACTGGGTATAGAACATCCAGTGTTTTCTACAAAATGGTACGCAGAATCCATTCGTTTACTGCTGAAAATAAGTAATTGCGGCACGTTTTTCCTGAGTACAAAAACCCACTCTGGAATGCTAAAATACTCGTTGACCAATTTGACAAGTTTTGATGTTAGGAGTGGCTAGTGTGTCTTGTATTAGAGGATCTGCATCCTGTGGCTCTTGAGATGTTTTGAACCATGAGTCCCATGATCCCGCACCATTACCTATGCTGGCTAGCAGTGATGGGAGTGGTAATCCAAAACATCTGGCGAGCCAACAATCAAAATCTAGACTTTCAAGGAGCTTGGCCAAAAACCTGTTAATAGGCTCAACTTTAGCCCTGTGGGTCTTTTAAAATGTTTGTTGTAATTCTGGTTGAATTAAGGGCACGAGCAGAAATGTGCAGCCCATTTCGAGAAAGGGAACTTATAAACCTGTCTTGATGGTGGGAGTGTAGAATCTGCCCCAGGAATGCTACACAAAGCCTCATACGACAAAATGGCAGCATTGGCCAATTCGCACCTCTGCCACGTTAGGCCCAAATAACCGAGAGTCCAAAACCTCGAGTGCAGTATGAGTGTCTTGCTTGTTATGCTCTCTTGGTGTCACAGTACCCATGGAGTAGTAATCAAGCCAGGAGCCCACCTTCGTTCTCGCATGTAATACTCCACATGTGGCATGATGATAAACAGTACAACAAATCTTGAATCCACAAAGGATACCTCCAAAGGACCATCTCTATCTCACTGTGGATCGATTCCCTGCATTTTCATTAGCATGCCTGTTTCATGCACACAAGTGTTATTTAGCCCAGTGTGGTAGATGGTGACGCATGGGTGAGGTAGAAGGGTATGGGTTGGATCAGCTAATGAACAAATTTAAAACTAAAACAGCATTCGCATTTTAACCATAAGCCAAAAGTCATATTTGACTTCTTTGAAAGTGCCCTTACCCGTGGCCTTAATATTGGAAGTCGACAATAGTTTCGAACGCAAAGTTATAGAGCCCTGATGAAGTCTTTTAAATGTGCAGCATCTGGTTTTATACATAGTGGTTAACTAGGTTTCCCTGGATCTCCACCTAACATGTTTACTGTTCAGATTACACTTTCCTAGCTGGTGACAAACTACCTGGCTGCTGTGCCATCGGCATAACGACATTTAATCTTGTCAACGTGGTTCAGCGTAGTCTTTCACCTCGCTCCAGGATCACCTTTGGTCAATAGTGCTGTTTATTTGATGATGGAAAATGCTACAATGTGTTTTAATAAAAGCGTTTCAAGAAGCCTTCGATCAGAAAATGGTGATCTCAGGAGTTCCTTCAGCAAAATTTTGCAACCAGGGTTTGTATACTGTTCCCGCGCGTATGGGATGTGCACATCCTGTCACAGGTGAAGGGTGAATGTATCAGAACGTTATGGTATCCAAGCCACGTTTACGGTCTTAACTGCTCTAAGCTGTACAATAAACATGAGTTTCGAATGGAATACTTTTATGTAAATAAAAAAAACTATATTTTGTATTTTAGAGTCGAAAACGAACAATAAATTGCTGTCTTTTGGGGATCCCTCTTTCGTTTCCATTTCTATGTATTGTTGTCGAGCCTTTTTTTCAGAAATAGCATGCCATTTCTAAATGCTCAATGAATAATGTATGCAAACACAGTCGTGAAATCACTTTAGTGTGCACTAAGTGCTAACGGTTAGGCAGCTGTAGACTGGCCGACAAGGATGGCTGGGAATTTCCTATTGGGTTTCTGCACCGTGGGCCTTGTTTGTGCGCACTGCTGCAGAGGATGCGTGCACAATCAGTGGTTAAAGTGTTAAAAAAAAAGTAGTGGAGCTGGGACCCTGGCAGGGGACACACTAAGCAGGAAGCGAGCAGCGTGCAACACATTTTTCAAGGGTTGCAGCCATGCTAGTTAACAGTCAATTGAGTTGAAACAATGTAGGTTTAACTGCAAGTGCTATTGGGTGTTAAAGTGGAGAACTGTGAAAAAAATAGTGGAACTGTTAACAGTACAAAATTAAAGTAGTGGAACGCTACTACAGACCGTTCGCGCTCACTTCGACCACTGCGCACAATGATGATCAGAGGCGCCACCAAGGGGGGTCCACACCTACCCTTATGAAAATGCTGCCGCCCCACCGGTCCGCCTGCCTCTGTGTCTGTTTTGGTGTACCAACCCGGTGACCTCATCAGGCCACTCCTATGAAAAATGTCTGGGGGTGCCACTGATGATGTAAACAGAACTCTACAGCGAAGGGGATATGCAGAGTTCTACGTGTTTCTTGAAAATAGGAGCGGGTCGGTGCTAAAGCAGCCTCCCAAAGGGCAAGTACAGGCACTGGCATGATATGTATCGTATGATCGGGGTGGGCAGAAGGGCATGGGTGGCAGCTGAGAGGGGGGCACAATTGGTAACTCCCTCCATTTGCACCCCTGCGAGGAAGGGGGCTATCCTGTGACAAGTCCTGATCAGCTAAAATCGATGATGTCTGCGCGGTGAAATTTGGATCTTTGAGCGGAACGCTACCGGAGGGACTGGATGGAGGTTTCTGGGAGTCGGGGAAAGCAGGATTTAATTATTGGTCATCTAAAGCTTTCAGATGAAATGGGAACTGCAATACCAGCATGTATTCAGATTTGGTTTACTTTGTGCAGGTGCTTATGCAAGACCCTGCCCCAAGGAGAACATTGCTTACGTAGCCTATCCTTGCTAATCGATGCATGACGATAAGGCAACCTCTCGACACACACGTGTTCTACAAGAAAAGAGGCAGGAATCTGGCGTGTTTTTAAGACCAATATCTATTCAAATATGACACCCCAATTCAACTTCGAGTCGGCCTGAGAGCAATTATAGTGCAGACTAATGTGTAACATCGGCACAGTGTTGGTTCCTCTATTGAGGGAGACTGTGGGTTCCTCCTGAAGGGAACCGAGCAGTGTTGTGGTAATGTGCAGTGAAGCATTAGTTGGCTCTCCGCTCCTGGGGACAAAGCATGTTCTCATGACTGTGCTGAATCCCAGTGTTGGGGGGGATGTTCATGCAGCTGCCAACAGTGCTGCCTCGAGTGCCTCTGTGTGGCAGTAGAAGGGGCAACTAAACCTACAAGAGAGACCAATTAGATAGCTCCAGGCCGTCTCC